>NC_090277.1:98111859-98768734 GCF_040414725.1 Anabrus simplex | reverse complement strand
CCACCACCAATTTTTTACCACTGACGTACACATCCTCTCCTTTACATCTTTACTACGACCCTAATTACTCCGATGACTACATGGAGAGATCTGTAACCTTCATCTTGCCGGGTTGAGTGGCTCAGACGGTTGAGGCGCTGGCCTTCTGAACCCAACTTGACAGGGTGCGGTGATGTTAGATGGTGCTCACATACGTCAGCCTCGTGTCAGTAAATTTAGTGACACGTTAAATAACTCCTGCGGGACTAAATTCTGGCATCTCGGCGTCTCGGAAAACAGTAAAAGTAGTTAGTGGGAGATATAGCAAATATTATACTTTACAATCCCGTTTTTGTGATTACACCAATGAATGTCTTTCGTCGTATTAACACAATAACTGAAACTGAGAGGACTTCTTTTCTTTGTGAAATTTACAACTTTACTTTTCACCCCCTTTTTACCATCATGCCCCTTGTCTGATGTCCATCTCACGATTTTGTCAAGATCTTTTTGGAGTCGCTTACCGTTCTGTAACTTCTTTCTTACTCCATACAATTTAACATTATGCGCAAAAAGCCTGATTTCTGATTCCAGTTCCTTACATGTACGTATAAAAGTAAACATGGAGGTCCAATTACACTCCCTTGCGGGACTCCACTCTTAATTAATACAGGGTCGGATAATGCTGTAACATAACGCTTAAAACATAACCACAAAAATAGCAACAAAATAAATAATGCAGCTATAGAGCGACAATTTAGTTCTTATTTTCTTCATGGGGCCTCTAAATATTAATCCCTAATTAGCGTCGACCTCTCAGATCTTTTGCTACCATGTTTTTCATTCATTCCGACCTAGATATACCTGCTCCCTTCACAAAGCTGCAGGTTGTTCTTATTGGGTCGTCTTGGATTTTTTTTTCTCTCTCTTCGCCTGGTAGTCCTGGAGTGGAGAGTCTGATTCTACCAGCGCCTCACATTCGTATAGTATGTGTTCAGCTGATTCCTCTGCTCAATTGCATTTCCTACATATATTGGCTCTTATTACTCCAATTCTATGGAGGTGTTTTTTTCAGATGGCAGTGTCCTGTCAACAGTCCTCCTACCCATCTTATATTTTCTCTGCTGAGTTTCAACAGTTCTTTCGTATGCTTCTTGTTTGGTCCTTTTATCAGTTCCTTTGCAAGCCTGCATCCTGGAGTATATTTCCAGTTTTCCATTTGTTTCTTTTGTACCCATTCTCCTATGTAATGTCGGGCTTGTCCATAGAAAATCCCGCATACAGGTTCTGGGCCTACAAAATGTGTTTGTGACCCCTTCCTGGCCAGTTTATCTGCCTTTTCATTTCCTTCTATACCTGCATGCCCTGGTACCCATATTATTTTGACAATGTTGTACTCTGAGAGCTTCAGAAGAAGTGAGTGGCAATACCAGACAATCTGGATATTATCCCAACTACCTCCAGTGCCTTAATGGCCGCTTGGCTGTCCGTAAAAAAATGTAGTTAAATATGAAAAAAAAAATAGATGAATACGAAAAATAACATTACGTTAGTATATTCTTAGTACATTATAAATTATAATAAATAGAAAATTAAGTACCGCTTCGCATTTTATTATCTGCACGCAGTATGTAATAATTTGTATAGTAGACAATAAGAAAATTAATTTTACATTATTTGAATATGTTATTAATGAATTTGAATTACGTTGTAAAAATGTTAACCTAGAATTCTTAATGAGCAAATTATAAAAACACTTGCCATTTTTTCCGAAATGCCGTTTTTATATTTTTTAAATAGTCCACCATATTAGTTTTTCAGATTCTAACCGCCAATTTGCAATCGCTGATACAAAAATCCTTATTTTACTGACTTTCAAGCAGATTGAAAACGATCTTCATATTTTGGCCAAGTTTTCGGCAATGTGCTACCGTAAATGATTGGGAAAAGTACAGAGAATAATAAGTATGTATAATTAATATGTTATCGGGTTTACGTCCCGTAAACTGTTATTAAGGTTTTCGGAAATGTCGAGGTGTCAGTATTTTATCCCACAGTTCTATTCGCGTGACCATGCGAAACTTGAATTTGGCTTCCCCACTTATCATCACTAGAGCCCGGACTTTTATGCATTGATAGGTTAGAATGCGAAGTTTCAGAAGCGAGCAGCAAGTATAGTCTATTGTTGGGAGATCAGAAGAATGCACATATCCGGTGAGGCACGGGACGGAGGGGTTTCCACCAGCAGAGCCAGTGACTCAATGGTTACCATAGCAACTCCGCTACTACCCAGACGACTTTATATTATCTTCCACTGGCAGCTCTTCGCTCTTGTCAGTTGTTATCCAGCAAACTGCAAAGTGTGAGCCAATGTTTTCGTGTAGCAGATAAGAGCAGATAAGAGCCGATCTGTCTGGGCAGAACAGGAAGTTCGTGCTTGCAGGCCACATTCCTCATTCTTGCATTCTTCTCATCTCCACACAGTACCTTCACAATGCTTATGCTATGGGGTTTGCATATACATTAGGGGTACGGCCCATCAGAACCCCTATAACTTATGTTACTCTTGCTACATTGTGAAAGAGCGGGTCGCGGACAGTTCCTATTAACCAAATTTAGTTTGCAGTCTAACCTGTTACGGCATGAAAATCCGGGCTTTAATCATCACGATGCGTTTTGCCGTCTTCATTGCCAGCAGGGAGGTTCAGTGTCGTGTGGGCGGAGAGATGATCTGGAAGGTGATATGAAAGGTACCGACTGGACAGGTTGAACAGAGAGAGAGAGCACGTGCTTCAACACTGTCCTTGGGCTCGTTGTGGGAAGATAACTCGTGCTCCGAGCGGAAACACCTTGGCCTTTCCCCTTCGCGGTCCGCGGTTCATTTCTACCTCTCTGCTTGCACAACTCTTTATTGCATTGTGTATGATGGAAATTTTTCTAAGCATCATGCAAGCCTTGATGTGTACTGTAATTTCCTACGTTCTTCCTGTATTATTAGTTACTTCTTTAATCGTTTGAAATTCCTCCCGATCTTCGTTCGGTCTACCTAATGTGACTCACGTCCGATGTTGTGTTGCGGAAGAAGGAAGGTTTTTTTATTTTTATTTTTTACAACCATCTTGGAGCTTGTGTATGGTGGCGCACTCCTAATTCATACATTTAAATTTTAAGCAACCAGGGAACCCGAGCGAGAAATCTTGCATGTTCATAAAGTATGTGCTGGAGTAGTCCCCTGGTGAACTAAGGAATACACAGATCAGTACAATATTAGACAATCTTACGTACCACTTAATGTTTACTTCCACGAACCTGCTACGCTGGCGTAGCAGGGGGAGAGGTGATACTCCCACGTGGCGCGTCCCAGGTGGCGGATAGGGGGGGTCCTAACCGGCTTGCCGGCGGATTTGAGGGAAATAACATACCTCTCGCGGACCAAACGCACAACACCCCCTGTGGGTGGGGGACGCAGACGAAGATTTTACCCACGGTATCCTCTGCCTGTCGTAAGAGGCGACTAAAAGGGTCGACCAAGGGATGATCAAATTAGAACCATGAAATGACTTGTGATTAGTACTACCACGTGGGGAAAAAAAATGGGTCGCTTTTACTTGCGCGTAGTACCACTATGTTGGGTACCAAATAGGTTTGTGATTAGTAGCACTATATGAGCGTCACCATGGGATGAGTACCCACTATATGAGGAACACCACGGGATAGTACGAGTCCCTGTGGTTAGTACCTTTATGTGATGAACACCATAGGTTTGCGTTGCCTGTAAATGGCGCCGCAATGTGCAAAACACCATAGGTCTGTAATAGCCTACCTGTGAGTAGTACCATAATGTGTGGAATACCGCGAATCTACGCTACTCTTGATTAGTACCGCAACATGACAAATACCATGGTTCTACTTTCCTAGCGATAAGTAGCATTGTGAGGGGCTGCTGACTTGGATTTTGGACTCCTTTTGAATACAAGTATCATCGATTCAGTATTGTGCTATAGAAGCAGTTTCTTGGTCAGTAATACTATTGTTCTACGCCTGCTTCTGTGCATGTGAGGTACTGTGGGTCGGTTCCACTGATCGTTTTAAATTCATATCCATCCATCCGTTCATTCTTCGTCCTCACGTTTTGAATTGTGGTCAGTGGATGTTTTAGGGCTTTTAATTTGCCATTTCATTTCGTCTCATTTCGTACTATTAGGGGCCGATGACCTAGATGTTAGGCCCCTTTAAACAACAATCATCATCATCATCATCATAATGTTTACTTTGATTTTTTAACATTTATGGTATCCACTTGAACGGAAGCAAATGCAGGTGCATTATTATACTGACGAATGTTCCGGATGTAATGTTTGGTTTTACTATTATTATTTTCTTAACTGATAATTACAGCATGTTATAATGACATAAAACAGGCGTCCCAGCGGCCAACTGTGAAGTGGACAGCAATAATGGTGCGTATTTTCCTACAGCAACAGTATTTGCAAATCGCACACTTCGTACCAACAGTATTTGCAAATCGCACACTTAGTACAATTTTTAAAACTAATTTTTTAAAAACGAAATTATCGATATTTATGAAATGAGAGCGCAGTTCGTCACTGCTAATGTCTATTCTCTTTCTTTTGAATGCTCATTTGTCACGATCGGTTACTTGTGAGCGCCGCAAAAGGGAGCTATACTACTAAAATAATATATGATTACTGTATGTCAGTCATCGATCTATCACTCATTTAAGGCTGTCGCGCAGGTGGAGGATACCCTATCAGTTGTTTACCTAGTCTTTTCTTAATTTATTTCAAAGAACTTTTCAGGATTTAATGTTGAATATGGAAGAGGTGGATTTGCTTTAATTTTTTTAGCTGCCATGTTGACTATATGCATATAAATATAAAGTATACACTGCTCTAAAAAATGATAACATTAATATAACGGAAATTTATTGAACATTTCCTTTCATAAATTATTCCAATCCCAAATTCCTTTCCCTATAAATCAAATAAAACCAAAACCAAACCCCATGACACTACAGCCCGTGAAGGGCCTTGGCCTACCAAGCGACCGCTGCTCAGCCCGAAGGCCTGCAGATTACGAGGTGTCGTGTGGTCAGCACGATGAATCCTCTCGGCCGTTATTCTTGGCTTTCTAGACCGGGGCCGCTATCTCGCCGTCAGATAGCTCCTCAATTCTAATCACGTAGGCTGAGTGGACCTCGAACCAGCCCTCAGGTCCAGGGAAAACTTCCTGACCTGGCCGGGAATCGAACCCGGGGCCTCCGGGTAAGAGGCAGGCACGCTACCCCTACACCACGGGGCCGGCTATAAATCAAATGCGGGCACAATTCGGCTCTTTACCGAGCAATTGGCCGCCTGGCTTTAGTCACGTAGCTATAAGCTTGCATTCGACAGGTAGTTTGTTGGAATCCCACTGTAGGCAACCCTGAAGATGGCTTTCCGTGGTTTCCCATTTTCACACCAGGCAAATGCTTGAGCTGTAACTTAATTAAGGCCACGGCCCCTTCCTTCGCACTCCTAGCCCTTTCCTATCCCATCGTCGCCATAAGACCTATTTGTGTCGGTGCGACGTAGGCCAAAGCAAATTCTAAAGACAAAACCCTGGAACACTTTCTTAGTACCCAAAATCTTTCTGAGAAATTTCTTTTCTCCTCAATCGACGTATCTTCCATTTTTGCTGGTGTTTTTGCAGCGTTCTGCCGTTCTGACTACTACGCAGTAGTGTCTCTGTTCAGCCTGGTAGGAAATGGATTGGGATTTGTCAGTATCATGGCTCATTTTAAATGCCAGTTTTATGTTCCTTGCTCTCTCCCCCAGAGCTTCCTTTTCATTGTCATTCGGGGGTAATAATATCGCCAAGGTATTTACATTTCATGGTTCTCCGGGCAATTGATAAGCCGTCTCAATGCTATGAGTGGAGTCTGTCTTTCGAATCCATTATTATTATTATTATTATTATTATTATTATTATTATTATTATTATTATTATTATTATTATTCGTTGGGGCCATCTAGGACCACGTTAAGTCTTGTTACATTTGGCAGTTTGCTTTGCTTTCTTTCGAGGCCAGAATTCCCTCATTCTCTGTGAGTGGGCAAGCTTGCGTTCCTCTGTTCACATGGTACTTTGTCTTCTTTTCGGTTGCTTGTCTCGGTTTGTCCCATTCGTCAGTATCTTTTTGCAGAAGACATCTCTATTGAAGGCGTCTTCGGATTTTATATGCAGCATTTGTGAATAAGCCCATGAAGACTACGCGAAGTACTCAGAGGCGTGCCCATATTTCTTTCATTCTTTTACTGTGCCCTTCCTTTCTGTCTTCACACCAGGTTGTTCCGGTCTTCTTCTTTGGTATTTCCTCTTGGTCAACTTGCCATTTATGAATTTTGGATCTGAAGATTACCCTGCTCTGGACATCTGCTGGTGTAATTCCTGCTTGTTTCAAATCGGTTTCGATTTCACCAATCCATTTCACTGTGTTTGTTTTAGCCTTACTCCTGTTTTGATAAAATTAGACTATTTGTTTGGTAAGACTGTCTGGATGCATTCTTTTAATATGCCCGTACAATCGTAGCCTGCGTTTGTAATGTCACTGTGAATATTTGTGCATTTTTTGATTTCCTGTCTGGCTCTAAGTTGGTATTGTCCGTCGGTAGTTTTGGGCCTAGAATTTTTCTTATGATTTTGCGTTCCTTTTTATCATTGTTTTCAATGTCTGTTTCCCTATTCAAAATATTTCAGAAATGCTGTATGAATTGGTCCGCATTCAAAACGCAGCCGTTTGTGTGAGAAGCCAATGACAGTGTCACTCGGCCTAAAACAAACACAGCAAGTAAACTTATATTTAATTTAATAGTTAAAAATGGCTTAATCTGTCGAAATATACATCACTATAAACCTGATTTAGGCCTAAGTTCTTAAGCACCTTTTCGAAATGGTCGATTTGGTAGTTAAGATGATAAGAAGAAGAGAAAGAATTAGAAATAGATGAAGTGAAGGCTCGGGGCTAACATAAAGAATTGCTGGCTGTATCAGCAAGCAGTCAGAAATAGTAAATAGATTTCAACGATCTCTACAAATAAAGTACGCTACCGTAGGCACAAAATAAGATATTGGATATTTAGATTTTTCTAAGTGGAATCTTACCGTTTCTGATGAAAGGTTGATATTTTGATGTCCAAGTCAAGCTTACTTGTGATCCATAAAGACATTCTCGTTTAGTGACTGTATTCTAATGTTGTGGTTTTGTGTGCTTGGAGATACATTTTTTGTTATAGATATTTTGGGTTAGTCGATATGCATCTAATTTCATTGGCTTTTGTTTCGAGTCTCTGAATTGTTTCACCAAAATACTTAAAGTGTAATACTGATCTAATTTGGCCATATTTTTTGGTCCTTGTTTGTTGCAGGTCAAAAGATATCTGAAAACCAACTTTTTCCGCAAATTCTTTCAAGAATCCAATCTGATTTTAGGCTGTTGAAATGTCTCTGGTTAATATTGCTAGGTCGTCCGCAAATGTTCTGCAATCTATCTCCAGTTTCCCCTTTTCTAAAGTGATTGGTTGGTGAATTATGAGGTCCAATTTCTGTTTCCCCCATTCTTGTATCACTTTTTTCAAGATCGCAGTTGAAGAGTAAAGGTGCGAGAGTCCATCTGCTTGTCTTACTCCCGTTTTGATTTCAACCACGAACAACTACGCTGGCGTAGCAGGGGGAGAGGTGATACTCCCACGTGGCGCGTCCCAGGTGGCGGATAGGAGGTGGTCCTAACCGGCTTGCCGGCGGACTTGAGGGAAATAAAATACCTCTCGCGGACCAAACACACAACCTCCTGTGGGTGGGGGTCGCACATGTAGAATACAACCGCGGTATCCCCGGCCTGTTGTAAGTGGCGACCAAGGGATGATTGAATTAGAACCATGAAACTACTCTTGATTCGTACCATCATGCGGGGAGCACCATGGGTCGCTTTTACTTGCGAGTAGTACCACCCTGTTAGGTACTGAATAGTTTTGTGATTCGTAGCACTCAAGCGGGGTTCAGTGTGGGTTTCCAGTACCCATGTGAGCAACACCACGGGTCTGGGCGTTGCCTGTGATTAGTACCCACTATGTGAGGAACACCACGGGAATGCCGGCGCCCGTGCTTAGTACACCTAGGTGAGGAACCTCATCGGTTTACGTTGACTATGAGTGGCGCCATTGTGTGAGAAACACCATAGGTCTGCGTTACCTTTACGATGTACAGTACTTGTGAGTAGTACCTTAATGTTTGGAACTCCGTGAATTTACGCTACCTTTGATTATTACCGCAGCTTGAGAAATATCATGGTTCTACTTTACTCACGACATGTACCATACTGAGGGGCCTTAGACCTGGTTTTTGGACCCCTTTAGACATCAGGCATGATCGATTCAGGACTGTGCTTTATAAGTGGTCCCTTGGTCAGTAATACTATTATTTATGACCGTTTTTGAGTCGGATCCACTGTATTTTGTTTGTTTGTTTCTTTTTTGTTTTTTGGGTTCATGTCTATCCGTTCACTTTTCATGACATTTTTTATTTATTTTGGTCATTGGATTTTTTGAACTTTTTGTTGTCATTTCATTTCGTACCATTAGGGGCCGATGACCTCGATGTTATGCCCCTTTAAGCAACAAGCATCATCATCATCATCATCATTTTGATTTGAAAGGGATCTTAGGTGTTGTGTCTGTCAGTGTGATGCAGGTAACCTCATTGTTGGGAGGTCATAACCCTTCTGTTTCCTCACGTATTAATAATACGAGGGACTAACAATGTCCCTGTTTTTTCCCCCCTCACAACACCGCACCTTACCAGTCTCACGATGAACGTGCTGGTCATCCTTATAGTAACACAGTTCATTCAAGAGATACTTTCTATTCATGGAAGCAACCTTCTCATGATGATATCTCGCTCTTTGTACGTCACAATCATCTTGTCATCACTCCACTCTTTTCTCCAAGAATTTAATCTCCTCCTTTCCATCTTGTATTTCATTGTAACAAGTTCGTGGTTCTTGTTGATCGCAATCACCTGTGATAATTACCCCCGTGTTTTCTCGTCCTTAATTTAAATGTTGCCGTGTCCCTTCCTGGTCTGTTGTAACGCATGGAAGAAAAGAGTAAGGCATTTAAAAGCCTAATGGTTCAAAGATCATGATCTTAGTTTTTGGTTGTAAAGATGTCAGGCGTCCTATTTGGATTATCATCAAATTTATGTACCTTTGAGAATAACGATTTTCCTTACGTCGCACCGACCGCACGGCAAACTCGCTCTGTGGGAATAATATTATGGCTATATAAATTAAATTACAAATTTGTCTGTTTCTGTTGTTTGGGTCTCCACCCCATAGACTGGTTTAATGCAGCCGTCCATGCCATCCTATCCTGTACATGCCTTAGTCAACCCCTACCGCTTTTACTGCCCACACTTCCTTCAAAAACCAACTCAGTTATTCCTTAAGGTATGTCTTACCATTCTCACCCTTCTTGTGAACAAAATTGGCCAAATCATTTTCCTCTCATCAGTTCGATCCAGTACCTCTCTATTCCTGATTTGATCTACCCATCTCACCTTCAGCATTATTCTGTAACACCATATTGCAAAAGCTTCTACTCTCTTTCTTTCTGAGCTAGTTATCGTCCATGTTTCACTTCCGTACAATGCCACGCTTCAGAGGAAAGTCTTCAAAATTGTATAATTCCTTCATCAATGTTCGAAGCGAGCAAAAGCCGTCCTTGCTTGTCCTAGTCTGCATGTTATATCCTTACTTCTCCTGTCGTTAGTTATTCCGTCTGTGGACTTAACATTTTTACGCCCAAGTTTTCTTTCTTTTTTTTTAATTTTTTTTTTTTTTTTTTTGCCAGTTGCTTTACGTCGCACCGACACAGATAGGTCTTATGGCGACGATGGAACAGGGAAGGGCTAGGAATGGGAAGAAAGCGGCCGTGGCCTTAATTAAGGTACAGCCCCAGCATTTGCCTGGTGTGAAAATGGAAAACCACGGAAAACCATTTTCAGGGCTGCCGACAGTGGGGTTCGAACCTACTATCTCCCGAATACTGGATACTGGCCGCACTTAAGCGACTGCATCTATCGAGCTCGGTGCTTTAAAATTTTTAACTTGTATAATATATATGGTTGCACTTCAAGGCAGTGCCTTATTCTACCGTACCGGGCGAGTTGGTCGTGCGGTTAGGGGTGCGCAGCTGTGAGCTTGCATCCGAGAGATAGTGGGTTCGAACCCCGCTGTCCGTTGTTTCCGGTTTTCACACCAGGCCAGTGATGGGGCTATACATTGAGGCCACGGTCGCTTCCTTCCCACTCCTAGGCCTTTCCTATCCCATCGTCGCCATATGACCTATCTGTGCCGGTGCGACGTAAAACAAATTCTTAAAAAATCCGCCGTACTCTATTTTTTCTATCATTTTATAAGAAAATAAGGCATTGCGAATGAGATCCACTGATTATTTTAAATTCATAATCATTTGTCATCATCATTTGTTTTAAATTCTGGTCTGTAGTACAGTTTTCAAACGTCAATTATTATTACATTTTGTTTCGTCTCGTACCCTAATGGACCAATGACCTAGATGTTGATGCAAGTGTAATGGACTAGTATAACTTGGAAACAATTCTCTAAACCCATGAAAATATCGAGCTCGGTTATTAGGTATTATTATTATTATTATTATTATTATTATTATTATTATTATTATTATTATTATTATTATTATTATTATTATTTACGTAGTTATGTACGGACTTCGTTTAGTATAATTCGTGATCGTATTATTTGTGTGTTGTATGATCTGTCTTGTGTTACAAAACATGTGAGGTTATGTCATGATACATCTGCTGTATGTATATTAATAAGAGTTTATTTAAGGTAAGAACACGTAATTAATAGTATATAATTTATTGTTACCTGTAAATATGATGTAAAAATCCAGTGTGTTGTTGTGCAACACAGGGTAATAGTGCATCTTGTCACTAGAGCTGTATAGAATGTTCGATTCATTTGTATATAGGTTATTGGAGACTCGAGAAAATTCGAGAAAACATGTTGTGTCATACTTTTCTAGAAGCCTGGCCAGGCAGTGTATATAAAGAGGCAGTCCTGGGAGTTGGGAATTGAGTTGTTAGCGAGACTTGTTAGTGAAAGGCGTTAGCCGAGTGTGTGAACTCATGTTGTGACTTTTTTGTGTTGGTAATTGGTTGACATGCTAATATGGCAGTCTTCGCAGCAGCAGCAGCAGCAGCAGCAGCAATGAAGTATTCAGAATGGCGGTTCGTTAATGTGTATATAATTTGTAAATAAAACAGTGTATACAATTGACAACATTTCGTGCGTGCGTCTGTAGTTACAATGTTACGCCCTCTTTAAACAACAAGCATCATCATCATCATTATCATTTTTGCGTTCATAATGAATCTGCAGAAGATCTGGAGAAATTGTTGAATGGTATGGACACAATCTAGGAGAAGGAGAACGAGATAAAAATAAATAATTTAAAACATAAGTAATGGAATGCAGTCGAATGAAGATTTTTTTTTTTTTGGCTGATTCGACCTACACATTAGAGAAACTAATTCAAAATATCTCCTGAAACACGGGAGAACAGGCGCCTGACGATTCTTAGGCGAGTCACCTAGTATATTATATTTTTGAACTTCGAACAATTACAGAGAAGTTTTTTTTCCGAAGATGTACACATTGATTGGTAATTCTCAGTTTTCTTGAACCTCTACATTCATTCAGATATTCTGCCTTACGGCAGGTCTTGTTACAGAAGAGTGCTGAAAGTGAGATGGGAAGATCGGATTATGAATAAGGAGATACTGGATGGAGAAAGATTTGGCGAAATTTGATCAGGACAAAAGAGAGAATGATAAGATACATCTTAAGTCACCTAGGAATAGCTCATCATAAATCCTGTTGTGTTGAGAGAAGAGACAAACTGTACAGACTGTTTCTGCATCCCACCTCCACAGGAGATTCTCCGGGTAAAGCTAAGTAGATTACTACCCTCAAGCCTCACTGCTATTGGCTTTAAGATTTGGAAACCCCAAGGGATCCCAAACGCGGGATCATTTTCTCTTCCTCGAGAGAGCAAGTGTGGCGAGGACAGTCTCTCTTGTACGTCTCTGTTCGCTCTTTCATTTGCTATAATCTAATTTCTAAGACATTCATTCTAGGGCAAGATTTACATTTTTTAAAACTTCCTGGCATTGAGAACTACAAAAGAAAAGAAATGAAATGCAGCAGTCAAGAATGAGTTTTTAAAATATTTAAAAAATATATAATTTCAAACGAATTCCTTCTTAAGGAAGATTGAAGAATAAAAGATACAGAAAGGTACTGAATTAATCAGCATTCTTCTTCTACTTCTATTTTCATACATCGGAGTGCGTAACAATGATAACAATATTACTCGGTATGTGTAATTATAATAAGTACAGGTAGAAAACGGCGAAATTCGTACTACTTCCTCTTCGTCTTCTTAAGGAAGATTGAAGAACAAAAAGAGAAAAGATGCAGGAGGGCCTTCAAATTTTCTTTCCCCCTCCACTTTCTCCTTCTTCCTCTATTTTTAAGGAAGATTGAAGAATAAGAAAAAAGAAGGGTCTTGATTTTCACATTCCTCCTCCTCCTCCTCCTCTTCTTCTTCATTATATTCTTCTTTTCCTTACGGAAGATTATTATTATTATTAGCCTATGGTGCTACAGCTCCGAAGGGCCGTCGCCTACTAAGGGACCGCTGCTCATTGGTGGTGGTGGTGATTATTATTTTAAGAGGAAGTACAACTGGGCAACCATCCTGTATATAACACTAATATGGAAGGGGTCCGACACTTCGAAATATGAAGGTATCGGCCAAAGAAAGACGAAGGCCACGAAGGGCGTGAAAATGAAAGACTCCTTAGCCCTCGCAAACCTAATAGCGTCGGGGTCGGAAAGGAACAAGAGTTGATAAAGGAAGATCGGATAGGATAGATGAAAGCGAAGAGCCTGGCACAAGTAAGTGGAAGCAATGCCAGGACTCAGCTGAGGGCCCCGCGGTCACCAACCCACGTTCCAAAGTTCAGAGCCCCTGAAGCCCTTTTAGTCGCCTCTCACGACAGGCAGGGGATACCGTGGGTGTTATTCTACCGCCCCCACCCCGCTGCTCAGTCCGAAGGCCTGTAGATTACGAGGTGTCATGTGGTCCTCTCGCCTGGTATTCTTAGCTTTCTAGACCGGGTTCGCTATCTCACCGTCAGGTGGCTCTTCAGTTGTAATCACGTAGGCTGAGTGGACCTCGAACCAACTCTCAGGTCCAGGTAAAAATCCCCGACATGGCTCGGAATCGAACGTGGGGCTTCCGGGTAAGAGGCAGCCTCGCTACCCCTACACCGCGGAGCCGATACTATGCTTTATAATAATAATAATGTTATTGTTTTTACGTTCTACTAACTACTTGTGAATAAAAGCTTTTGAAATATGGTGTTACATAAGAATGCTGAAGGTAAGACGTTTAGATCGAATCACGAATGAAGAGGTACTAACTTAAATCGAATTGGTGAGAGAAGAAAGATCTGGCGAACTTTGAGGAGAAGAAGGACTTACTCAGATGGTTTTTGAGCAGATCTAGGATGTAGTCGTTACGTAGAAGTGAATTATTATTATTATTATTATTATTATTATTATTATTATTATTATTATTATTATTATTATTATTATTATTATTTATTGTTGTTGTTTCGTTTCGGACAACTAAAGACCACGTCATTTCAACTGTTTCCTTTTAGCTTTAATGTTGGTCCAGTATTCCTTCATTCGTATACGGTGTTGCACCTTTCGCTCTTTCGTCCATGCCTTTCCAGTTTTCATCTTCGACTTTGGTTGGAAACTCTGATGTTCTTGTAGTCTTTTTCTGAAATGGGTCACGCTCCTGTATATCTTCAACTTACAAGGGGGCATTCCCTACTCGTCACCACCGATTTCGCTCAAATTTCTAGAACGTGCAGGGCTTGGCTAGAAATGAAAGTACCCGAAGTGGGAACTCCAGATGGCCAAGCGTACAGAAAATAAAAATAAAAATGTTGACGCGGCTCGCGCACCGTGTAAGCCACTTGCGTTAGTGTGCACGCCGAGTAGTTGGTTGTGGAGCGGTAAGAGCTCGGACTGGTAATTCGATGGGCGTGGGTTCGACTCCCCGTGTGGAGACTGTTTTTTTCTGTCAACTTCCATATTATTCATTTTTACCGGGCGAGTTGGCCGTGCGCGTAGAGGCGCGCGGCTGTGAGCTTGCATGCGGGAGATAGTAAGTTCGAATCCCACTATCGGCAGCTCTGAATCCGTGGTTTCCCATTTTCACACCAGGAAAATGCTGGGACTGTACCTTAATTAAGGCCACGGCCGCTTCCTTCCAACTCCTAGGCTTTTCCTATCCGATCGTCGCCATAAGACCTATCTGTGTCGGTGCGACGTAAAGCCCCTAGCATTTTCCAATTACGCAAAGAGGTGAATAATTCATTTTATTTATTTATTTATTTATTTATTTATTTATTTATTTATTTATTTATTTATTTATTTATTTATTTATTTATTTATTTATTTATTCGAAAAAGGCATAGAAAAGGTAAAAAATTGGGATTTCATTGCCATTGTCTACCTGTGCCAAGAATCTGTTGCCTGTGTACAAACCGCCAGGAGCAACCTTCACTTGTCAGGTGAAAACGAATCTTACAGCGAAACGACTATTCACGTTTATGGCACATTCCCCAATGAGGGGAGATAGCCAATAAAGGAGAAAAAAGAAGAATTTCTGTTTGAACACGTCGCAACTCCAAATTTTCTACAGTTGTGCGCTCATTAAAAAATGATGTCCTATATGCCTTTTGCATAAGAAGAAGTAAAATAAATTAATAATATAAAAATTGAGAAAAGTATTCTCCACATGGGGAGTCGAACCCACGACCATCGAATTACTAGTCCAACCTCTTACCGTTACGCCAACTACTGTTCGGCGTGCGTACTAACGTAAGTGGCTTATACATTTTTATTTTTATTTTCTATGCTCTTGGCCATCTGGAGTTCCCACTTTGGGTACTTTCATTTCTAGCCAAGCCCTGCATGTTCTAGAAATTTGAGCCAAATAGGTGGTGACGAGTAGGAAATGTCCCCTTGTGAGATCGCAATCTCCTGCAGATCTTTTCTGTACCTCACTGAACCATGCCCCCTTTGCCTTTTTCTCTTGGAGGAAAGTGAAAATGCGGTTGGTTAACCGTGTTGACTTCATTCGAGCCATGTGTCCATAAAAATAATCCTCCTTTTCCGCATCACGTCGGTTATTTTCTCCACATACGAGTACAATTCCTGGTTGTGTCGTCTCATAAACTCGCCATTGTCTTTGACTGGACCTAAGATTTTTCTGAAAATCTTCCTTTCCTTGGCCTCCAATTTTCCATCATACTTTTTTTTTTTTTTTTTTTTTCAAGGCGAGACATTCCGTTGCATATAGAACCTCTGGCCGGATGACAGTGCAATAGTGTTTGATTTTTGTATTCAGAGATACAGATCTTTTGTTATAAACATTTTAGTCAGATTATTATTATTATTATTATTATTATTATTATTATTATTATTATTATTGATTCGTTGTGCTCAACTGTGGAGCGCGTTTGAACTTATTTTGCACAATGTTTCTTCTTCTTTTCTTCCCAATATCTCTTCATTTTTTCACTGTGTTCCTTTCTGCGTGTTTCTGGCCAGCCTGTATTTTTTCTTGTTGGTTTCTCTGCAAATTTTTGTTTGTTTACTAAGCTTCTAAATTTCATTCTATCTTGAATGGTTTTGTCCGTGGGGTTGTTTGCCTGTTCCCCTATCGGGCGCGTCCCAGGTGGCTGATCGGGGGGCTCGCCGGACTTGTCCGGAGGGCTTGAGGGAAATAAAATACCTCTCGCGGACCAAAAACAGGCACAGCCAGAAAACATCTTGAGGCAACTGCTGAGGCTCAATACCTTAGTTGTAACTATGAGATTGACAAAGATCAATCTCCCCATTATCTTCAACTTACTAGCATGATGGCAACGTCAGTTTATTATTATTATTATTATTATTATTATTATTATCATTGACCGCTTATAACTTTGCATGCTACTTGTTTAACGTCGCACCAACATATGAAAATGGGAAACCATGGAAAATCATTTTTAGGGCTGTAGGATTCGAACCCACCATCTCCCGAATGTAAGGTCACAGCTGCGCGACCCTAATCGCACGATCGCTTATAACTGTTACTCTAAATCGTCTTAAGGAGAATTTAAACTCGTTGATCCGAAAGCCCAGGTCTTAAATTGTTTTTTTAATATAAATACACATTCAGGAGTGCCTTTTCTTTTTCTCCGACCCGACTTTAGTCTCAGCACAGCGCTAGGAGCCGGCTTGTGCGTATGACTCGGTAATGTCATTTTCTTATGTGCTATCCGATTAAAACTCTATAAGTCTTGTTAACGAAGACACGCTGATTAAGTTACAAGTTAGTAAGGTCAAGTGTTTCATTTATTTTGATGAAGCAACACAACATAATGATGTAATCGCCCTGGTCCTCTGTCTCTCTCACTTCAAGACCACACAGTTCGTCATACAAATACGTAACCTAAATCTTCTCTCTAATCTGTGTATAACATTTGTCTGTTCATTACGTGAAAATTATATCTGGAAACTGGGTGTTTCAGTTGAGGAAAAGAGGAATTGTAATCAAGGTTGATCAAGATTAAAATCACTGATTTAATCGTTATGATTTAGACCAGTGGTATTCAAAGTGTCGTCGCTAGATGGGAGTTTCATTCATTCCATTCCTGACCCGGTCGAATGACTGGAAACAGGCTATGAAAGTGCATTTCCTTGTTACTGTGGACACGACCGATTTAAAATTCAGGGCAATGTACAGACCCATTCTTATTTTAAGTACTCGTATATAGCTTATTATGTATGCTTGTAAAGGAAGTGTTCACGGAACATCTATTTTGAAAGGGAATGAATCAGTGAAGTGAACTTCAGAGTTGTGAATACACGTCATCCAGCTGATCATTATTATGAAACACTGACTGTTTAGAGTGCCGCAGATCGGCACGTGCGTGTGAAACTAGGTCGACAACTGATATCGCTGTACACACGAGGGATAAGCACGCACTCGTCCATATCACTTACTACCGCTTAAAGCAATTAAAGGGCTCCGCAATCTGCATGTCACTAGAGTAGCGTCTGCAAATAACATTCATGAAGGGGTGGGGGGAGAAGGGATGAACTTGGACGTCCGAACGTGAATATGTTACCTGCAGATAATGAACCGGCACTTCAGAACATCAGAATTGAACTCAGGAGGCTTTGGATCTTGATACCAGAATGTCGGTGTATAGATTCTCTCAGGAGATCATGGGCAGTGATGCCTGAGGAACAGCATGTAACTGACCACGTAATGAACTTCGACATCAGTACAACAACCAACGTAGGAAGTTGTGGACTTTCATGTCAGAATATCAGCATGTAATTTATTACGGAGGTGATGGGCCGAAACATCAGTGCAACGGCATACAGCTTGCGAAGTCGTGGACTTTTGATGTCAGAATATCAGAATTTAATTTATTACGGAGGTGATTAACCTGAACATCAGTACAGAAGCATAATTCTTAGCAAGTTGTGGACATTGATGTCAGGATATCGGCATAGTATTATGAAGATGAACTTGGACATCACTACAACAGTACATGACTGAGTAGGTTGTGGTCCTTGATGCCAGAATATCAGCATATTATTATGAAGATGAACTTGGACATCAGTACAACAGTATATGATTTAGGAAGTTGTGGATGATGTCTGAATATCAGCATATTGTTATGAAGTGTACCTTGGGCTCTCTTATATGCAGATGATGTCGCCCTTGCTGGTACCACGAGAAGAGGATTGCAGCGTCAAGTTGAAGATTGAAAAAGCTATCTCTCACAATACGATCTTAGACTGAACAAAAAGAAGACCGAATACGTGGAAATCATCCGAAGGATCGTATGCTTCGGCATCTAGGATCTCGCCTACAAACTGATGGTAAGATAGGCGATGAAGATGAAGCACGAAGTAGAATAAAGGCAGCATGGATGAGATGGAGGGAGGTCACAGACGTGCTCTGCGACTACATCTGAAGTCCGAAATATACCGCATGATATTATGTCTTGTTGCTTTGTACTGTGTTCAATGTCGACCAGCTGACAAAGCTACTGAGCGCGTATGCTCCGTTGGTCGATGGGCATCAATCAGACTTCTGTATCATGTCATAAACGACACTGTCCGCCAGCAAATGGGCATTGCACCTATCAATGAGAAGGCACAGTGGTGTGGTCACGTGCTGCGAGCTGCACCTGGAACAGTTGCCGATTTAACCCACTGCTTTGAAATTAATGGGCAGTGACCACGTGGGCGTTCAAAGTAGCGCTGGCATGACAATAAATGCTGCTGTGAAGACTCTGAACTTAAGACCAGATGGTGTTCAAGATCGAACGCACAGTGGCGAACCAAGATTATAACAGTGGACCCTGCACCAGCGGGAAAACGCGAAGGAGAAGAAGAAGAAGAAGCAGAAGAAGAAGAAGAAGTAGAAGAAGAAGAACGAGGAGAAGGTTCCACAACTAAATTATTTTAAATAATATTTACGTTCTGCTCATTCCTCGCACTATTCTCAGTGAATGGAAAGGGATTTGAATAATGCATGATAAAATAAAGAATAAAATAAATGATTAAATTAAAATATTTTATACGTTTTCACTCCAGTCTCATTCCACCATTATTATTATTATTATTATTATTATTATTATTATTATTATTATTATTATTATTATTATTATTATTATACAAGTTGCTTTACGTCGCACCGACACAGATATGTCTTATGGCGACGATGGGACAGGAAAGGGCTAGGGGTGGGAAGGAAGCAGCCGTGGCCTTAAGGTACAGCCCCCCCAGCATTTGCCTGGTGTGAAAATGGGAAACTACGGAAAACCATCGTCAAGGCTGCCGCCAGTGGCGTTCGAACCGACTATCTCTCGATTACTGGATACTGGCCGCACTTAAGAGACTGCTGATTATTATTATTATTATTATTATTATTATTATTATTATTATATTTATCCCTCCATATGGGGTTGCGTCAGGAAGAGCATCCAGCCGTAAAACAGGGCCAAAATCAACATGTGCGACTCTGCTCGCACCCGCGACCCCGCAAGTGTGGGAAAAGCTGTAGAAAAGTTTATTATTATTATTATTATTATTATTATTATTATTATTATTATTATTATTATAGTCCGACTCGTTGGCTGAACGGTCAGCGTACTGGCCTTCGATTCAGAGGGTCCCGGGTTCGATTCCCGGCCGGGTCGGGGATTTTAACCTTAATTGGTTAATTCCAATGACACGGGGGCTGGGTTTATGTGTTGTCTTCATCATCATTTCATCCTCATCACGACGCGCAGGTCGCCTACGGGAGTCAAATAGAAAGACCTGCATCTGGCGAGCCGAAGCCGTCCTGGGATATCCCGGCACTAAAAGCCATACGACATTTCATTATTATTATTATTATTATTATTATTATTATTATTATTATTATTATTATTATTCATTGCATGAAGAGAAAAACGATGTTTCGACAGTCTCCCGATTTTAGGCTTTCGGAAGTTGACAGGTATGTTCTTTTCCTTGACGGGCTGTACTTAATAATGGACCACGGCCACTGCCTTTCTAGGGTCGTAGCCCTTTCCTTTATACCTGCCTTGCCGTAAATGTACCTGAATTAGTGCGACCATAAAACAGGGTTAAAGAATTAAACCTCATTCGTCCAACGTACGAGTCTGGTTAGGCTTCAAGCATATCTTTTATTGAGGCAGTTTGTTTTACTTGCGTGTGATTTTCATTGACATTTAACTTGCTCTCATATACGCTTGTTGTACATATGATAATTGAGGACAGCACATGCGTGGTATGTTGAGGCTCATTATAACTCATTAAGCCTCATTTGTTCGCCACAGATTCTCGTCCCTAATGGATATGCAGTAATTAGTTTATGTGTAGAGGCACGAATCCATCTGGTATTTCCTTTTTTCAGCCGGTTCTACTCATTGGTTGTCTCGTATATGTTCATTATTGTCAATGATGGGAAAAGTACTGTGGCTACTCCAACCACTACTTTTATACTTACATCTCCTTCACACAATATACATAACATTTGTTTGAGCGCCAGTTGCTTTTTTAAGAAAAACAACAAAATTCGGTAGAGCATACCTCTTATATCAATTATCTCAAGGCGTGAGGTGATAAACTCACATATCTGGCAATATACAGGGATATGGATCAGGACAATATTAAATTACTGTTGCATTTCCACAATTGAGGATTGTACATGGAACTGGAATTACTTATTATAATTAAAATAAAACTGAGTTTATGACTATAATTTACGTCACAATGAACAATCATTGACGTCTTTTAATTTAACTAAAGGAATATATTGTGAGATTTGCGGTACTAAGAAAAGGAAAATTTAATCTAAACAAAAAAAAGCTATTGGCATGAACTTGAAGTGAGATGTGATATCGCCGCTGATTACACTCTTCTTCATGTTATGAATGCATAACATGTCTGATGCTTTAATTACCTGTTGTCTGCATACACCGCTGTTGAACTTGAAAATTCTTGGGAAAACCTGTGAGCTGAAGTCGGGAGCCGTCTGTTGTTATCTTCTTATATAACAAGGAGTTGGCCTACATACCATGTACACGTGTAGGGAGCTCCAATGTAATTACGTCCACTCAATATATTTTAAATAATTGGAAAATATTATTGAAACATCTTGTGAAGTCCATCCTCACAAGAAGATGATGTTTCTTTATCAGCATAGTACCCGTCTCTGCTCGGATACAAGCACCACTTGTAGACTTCCTCGATGATTACCTCTTCAATCACAACTCTTAGCTCTGACCATCACACTAAGACCACTTCTTCCATTTGATACATCTGACTGTTACATATGCTCTGCACGATATCAACTGCTTATGAACTGAGTAGATCTGATGAACTGAGTACTATCAACTGATTGATATCATCTGAATCTCTCACTACCGTTGCCTCGACTTATATCACCTCGCGATGACGACTCATCTCCCCACTCACTGTTCATCCCTTCCACTTCCACATACAGTAGCTGGCGAATACTGACACTTGATCGCAATCACGTGTCCACGCACTGATGTCATCAGTCATGTGTCGTCTAAGCGTACCCAAGCGGTCCGAGAATGACTATGCCGAATGCATCACCGGGAAATCTCCTTGCACAGTTAAACATAGCCTCGATTGCAAAATACTATGCCAGCTCATCTAGCCAAAGTTACAAGCCACAGCATGACAGTATGAAACCAACAAATCTCACTTACTACAATACAGAATAATTACAAACATATTCACTTAACCTATGATTAAATCCAATAATATACGCGATACCTAATTATTTACAGTCTAAATGATGAGAAACAGAATATATAAAATCTAATGAGTCGGGTTAATAATGATAATAATAATAATAATAATAATAATAATAATAATAATAATAATAATAAATACTGAATGGAATCTGTAACCCTGTTGTACGGTTACAGAACGCCTCCCTCATGAAATAATCGATTAAATGAATCGATTGATTCATGAAATATATACATAATCACCTGAAATCGAGTACACCATAGATACATGTATAAAAATGCCCTTTACAAATTTGGTACATAGTATCATCCATCTGGATGTTCGTTGTTACACATATAAAACATTTATCAATTATCATTTTCACTTTGATTATACAGTATTATTTACATACAGATTATATTTCTTTCTCACTTCTGTCGTTTCAAACGTTCATTGAGTGTTCAAAAGTAATTCTCGAAGACATTTCATTATATACACTGTCTCCAAGCACTGGAGTTTATTGCACTGCCATGCTTCACTTAATATCACAACACACGCTAATTTCATTGAAGTCCTGTTCGCAATGCCAGCTTCATAAAATATAGTGAATTAACATAATGAAAATTAATCAACAAACTCACATGATATATTTCTTAAGATTTCTTATATTGTATGTGCCTACGATATTTCCTTCCTTGTCTTCTAATGAATAAGCACATTTCCCAATCCGTTTCACTAAGGTGAAGTATCCCTGATATAACAAGAAAAACTTAGAAAATTGACCAGCTTCTGCTGATGACGGGAGTGGCACTCTGAGTAAAACCTTGTCACCAAGTTCAAATTCATCCAATATAGTCTTACAAAAATTAGCATGCACCATCTTACCGTGTTATCCTTCTTAGGTATAATAACAAGTGGATTCAAATTAAGACTACATGATGGTTCGATTATATTATAATCTAGCATAATGTCAATCTGCTCTTCAACAGCGCTAGCGTATTTTAACGGAATGGGATATTTCGGTCCTACAAAAGTTGAGTTATCAATAACATTAAATTTGTGTTCGTAAAGATGTGTTCTACCAGGCCGATCGCTAAAAACATCCCTATGTGATATCAATAATTCACACAATTCGTCCTTCTGACTTTCCGCTAAATTACATTTCTCCACTGTCTCATACAATTCATCTCTAGAATCTCTCTGTATAGACACATGGCAGACATCAATATTTTTCCTAATATTAGGAATTTCACAAGATCCTTCCATACTAGAACACGCTTTATTCGCACTAATTTCTGACAAAACATCATATGGTAAACTGACTTCCCTGCTACTCTTTCCCCAAATAAGATTGACATTACACAGATCAAAATTTAATTTAGCCTTGTGACACGTTAACCAGTCAGTACCTAAAATAACGGCATAAACTAAATTAGGCACAACTAAGCATGGTTGGAAAATACATTCTCCACTTATGTTAATGGGGACAGCTATTTGTTTATTCACTCTTTGAGACTTGTTTCCAACAGCTGTTACGATGAACGTATTCCTCACTGGAATTTCCGCTACCTCATACTTCTCTCTCAAAACTTCCTCATACAGCTTGGAATTTACACATGACTTCTCACTACCAGAGTCCAACAAAATCTTAACTTTTCTGCCCCATATCAGCAGTTCAATCGTCGGTGTAACAGTAACACTACTTAAATTATCCTCATTACATAATATAAGATCACTTAACAAATCTTGCCTTATATCTAAATTTAAATTACACTTATAAAATTTATTGTCTACTATTAAGTCGTCACTTAAAATATTTGAATTATTGCTACATAGGTCACAATCATGTTCACTTACAACTATAGGCTGGTCGACATTAACATGCTTATCTACCTTATACGTGAACTCACCATTTACGGACTGTCTCAGTGACCTGTTTATACAGTCCGTTGCTCGTTTAAAGTACTTGGTTCGGTTACGACTTGTTGGTTACACACCTCAGTCGGCCTCCCCTGTTGCCTATTTCCTCTAGCGTCATTATTATTATTATTATTATGGCCTGTATTCTCCCGCCTCCCAGCTTCTGGTTGATTACCATAATCACGCCTCCCAGTCCTGAAATTTTCCGAACTATTTTGATAATTTCTCTCCCTGTGGAAATTATTATTAGGTCTTTCCTGATATTCTCTTCTGTAGTTACGATTATTCATAGGCCTGTCCTGATTATTAGATTGGTTACCCCTTCCTTCTACATTCCTATTTAGTGTCCTATTATTATTCAAGCTACTACCTAAAGCATCAAAACTTTCCAACAAAATCTCCATTTCCTTAATAGTCTCCACTCTTTGCATACAAACAGCTTCTCTTATTCTATCGGGATAGTGCTTAGCCGTAAGTCTAACTATATCAGCCTCAGGTCCAATACATTCTAAATTTCTCCACACCAAAACATGAGCCAAAAAGTATTCAGTCATTCTAACACCCTCGTTAGAATTATACCTGCCAAACATTACTCTCTCTCTCTCTCTACTCTGAACACCTTCACTCCAAAATTTAGCCATGAATTTCTCCTTAAATTCAGTTAGACTAGACATCGAGCTTTTATATACTTGAAACCAAGACTTAGTCTCTCCTACGAAAGCATTAGATAAGATCTCCAATACAGTTTCCCAGCTAATAATATTGTCTCTTAATTGAACAGCAAATTTCTTCTCTACTACTCTCATAAATTCCATCGGGTTAAATTCTTTCCCAGAAAACTTAGGTAAATCATGATCTCTAGTGATTAAACCATTATTTACAATTATCTCACGTACATTCTTACTATCACGCACTTCTTGCTGGAGTACTCTCTGGCAACTCAGAAATTTTTCTTCCACTGTTTCCTCAGTCTTTTCTTGAATTTTTCTTAATTCCTCCAACTTTTTTTCCGATTCTCTCACCTTCTGTGATAATGATTTCTGCTCACTCCCTAGATCACCTACTTCTCCAAGTTTTCTTTCCACCTGTTCTACCCTACTAATACATTTCCTAGTTTCTTGCCCCACTGTATTGGTTATCTTTTCAAACCTTTCTTCTACTAACTCATTGATTTCTCCTTTATTGGACTCGATCTTGGCGCCTAATTCATCAATCTGTTTGATGCATGTCTCACTAATTTGCTCTATTTCCGTATGGAGATTGCTCCGACCCAATTCCATCTCAGCTCTGATATCACTACACTCCTTATTTACTTTACTTTCTAAATTATTAATTTGCTTACTTATTTCTAACACCTTATGATCTATCTTATTACTAACATCATCAATCTTCTTATTAATACTATTTATGGCATTACTCTGAGCTTCAATTTTTTTACTAATAATATTATTCTGAGATTCAATTTTCTCACTCATAATATTATTCTGAGATTCAATTTTCTCACTCATAATATTATTCTGAGATTCAATTTTCTCACTAATAACCGTTTCAATTTTCTCACTCATAATATTATTCTGAGATTCAATTTTCTCACTAATAACCGTTTCAATTTTCTCACTCATAATATTATTCTGAGATTCAATTTTCTCACTAATGATATTATTCTGCTCAGTCATTTTGGACATCAGCAAATTAAATAAACCCAGGTCAATCACCCCTTTACTTTGATCTTGCGTGACAGCGTTTTCCTCACTTTCTACTATTTTCTGACTTTCAGCAGGTCCCAACTTAGTCACCAACTTCCTATTTATGTTACCACCTTGGATTTCCTTGGACACAATAACCTCAGCCTCATCACCTGACTGCATATTGCTATCCTTGTCCATCTTCGGTTTCCTAGTAATTTTTCGCGATCTCAAAGCTATTTCCCCTTGCAATTCCTCTGACATTACCCCTTAAATACAAACTTCAACAAAATGACCTTCCTAACATTACTCGGTGAATTTAACATGTGCGTACTCATTAAAAGAACTGATCCATGTATATTGCCATTCAGAAACACTTTTTCTGAACCTTTCGAGTCCCACGCTGCTGGCGACACGTTGTGGCTACTCCAACCACTACTCTTATACTTACATCTCCTTCACACAATATACATAACATTTGTTTGAGCGCCAGTTGCTTTTTTAAGAAAAACAACAAAATTCGGTAGAGCATACCTCTTATATCAATTATCTCAAGGCGTGAGGTGATAAACTCACATATCTGGCAATATACAGGGATATGGATCAGGACAATATTAAATTACTGTTGCATTTCCACAATTGAGGATTGTACATGGAACTGGAATTACTTATTATAATTAAAATAAAACTGAGTTTATGACTATAATTTACGTCACAATGAACAATCATTGACGTCTTTTAATTTAACTAAAGGAATATATTGTGAGATTTGCGGTACTAAGAAAAGGAAAATTTAATCTAAACAAAAAAAAGCTATTGGCATGAACTTGAAGTGAGATGTGATATCGCCGCTGATTACACTCTTCTTCATGTTATGAATGCATAACATGTCTGATGCTTTAATTACCTGTTGTCTGCATACACCGCTGTTGAACTTGAAAATTCTTGGGAAAACCTGTGAGCTGAAGTCGGGAGCCGTCTGTTGTTATCTTCTTATATAACAAGGAGTTGGCCTACATACCATGTACACGTGTAGGGAGCTCCAATGTAATTACGTCCACTCAATATATTTTAAATAATTGGAAAATATTATTGAAACATCTTGTGAAGTCCATCCTCACAAGAAGATGATGTTTCTTTATCAGCATAGTACCCGTCTCTGCTCGGATACAAGCACCACTTGTAGACTTCCTCGATGATTACCTCTTCAATCACAACTCTTAGCTCTGACCATCACACTAAGACCACTTCTTCCATTTGATACATCTGACTGTTACATATGCTCTGCACGATATCAACTGCTTATGAACTGAGTAGATCTGATGAACTGAGTACTATCAACTGATTGATATCATCTGAATCTCTCACTACCGTTGCCTCGACTTATATCACCTCGCGATGACGACTCATCTCCCCACTCACTGTTCATCCCTTCCACTTCCACATACAGTAGCTGGCGAATACTGACACTTGATCGCAATCACGTGTCCACGCACTGATGTCATCAGTCATGTGTCGTCTAAGCGTACCCAAGCGGTCCGAGAATGACTATGCCGAATGCATCACCGGGAAATCTCCTTGCACAGTTAAACATAGCCTCGATTGCAAAATACTATGCCAGCTCATCTAGCCAAAGTTACAAGCCACAGCATGACAGTATGAAACCAACAAATCTCACTTACTACAATACAGAATAATTACAAACATATTCACTTAACCTATGATTAAATCCAATAATATACGCGATACCTAATTATTACAGTCTAAATGATGAGAAACAGAATATATAAAATCTAATGAGTCGGGTTAATAATGATAATAATAATAATAATAATAATGATAATAATTGTTACCGCGTTTTGGTGGTAGGTAGAGGTGTAAGAAGGTGCGGGCGTGAATGGGTCTCAAACTACGGAATCAAAGTTAATGTAAAAGTTAACAAGGTTATATTTCCTTTTCAATATTAAGTAATAACAAAGAACAGGTACTTAGTAGCCGAAACACAATTTGAAATGTACAATTACAGGGATTACAGAGTTTGGGCTTCGAGCCCTGAGTTCACAATTTTTGAGCAACTAGCCCAACTTTCCGATATACAAATTTTAACAAAGGGGCAGAAGACCCCAATCAAACCCTGGAGCACTTGCTCCAAATTACACAGTAAAGCCTCCTCGAGGCATACAACACTCCGTTTCCAAAAGAGCCACACGCTCTTTAATTTAAGCCTCTCCTAGGCCACACCAAACTCCACCTTCAAGTTGTCCTCAACGGACATAAACACAGGGGTAAAATACCCAATCTACTGAGGTCTATTAAATGAAAAGCAGGTTAATTGAATGACCTCTAAAACAATTTGAGAGGAGGCGAACTTGCACTCCTAATACACTTTGATTTTAAAACCTACTTTGGCACTAGGCCGTTATTACAAGGGCTAATCCCATACTACAGAGGTGACTTAATAGCAATTTACATTACATTACGGAAGAATTGGTTGAGAGAATAAGTTCACCTCAAGACGATGTGAGTGGGAGCTCGAGAGGGTTAAGCACTCTCTATCCCGATATGTCGTTTTAAAATAGAATAGATACCAGTTGTTTTTACATTTTAGGAAAAGGTTACATGGTTGAACGCTTAGAACCCGCCCCGAAAGTTAAACTGCTGAGCAAGAAAAGAAAGAATTTATTAATCGGCCATTACCTTATTGTTGACCGCCGCCGAGGAAAGAGGCGCTTCCCGCCTCCTGCTATGTACTTAATACACTGAAAGATGGAACAGAAGTGGCCCGGAGACCCTAAAATCAGCAGTTTATATACTCTCGCGGAAGTTTCTAGGCGTTAGGGGAATGAAAACACCCGCCCACAATGTTTTTATTGGATAGGACCCCGCAACAGATACAAGTTGGGGGAAGATACACCAGATTGGTCAGAAATTACTAAAAGAAATTCGGGATTGGATAAATCTAAAACAAGGGGAAAAAGAGGGGTATACAGCCAAAACAAATAACAGAAAGAAATTTAACAAGAAACAAACTTTTGAAATAAAAATTTCTCCAACAAAATAGTTCTTTGACTCCGCACTAGGGTGCGCTATTGTTGATCTTCAGTAGTGTCCTCTAGAAGAGAAAGTTCACACTTCTTACTTCAAGCGAAACAAAAACACATCAAAAGTGACACAGTTCAAAAACTCAAAATTTTCCACGTGGTGACATCTTCTGAGAAAGTAGAGAATTAATAGAGTAGATAAAGTTCAACCTTCCTCCAGAAGAGGAGTTTCAACTGGCGCAACTTTTAAATAAACGGTGTAGAGGTGTACCGCCCGGTACAGACCTCCCCCCCCCCCAAAAGTTCCTCCAGGGGTGACACATGAAATCAGTTTGAAACAAAGTCCAAGTAATGATGTTGATACGAAGATAGATAGCAGAAGCATTTACAAGATTTCTTAATTCAGTTTCAAAATGTTGTTGTTGCAGGTGAATGAAAGTCTTTAAGTTTGTAGAATTTGAATTTCTGAAGATAAACTTTTAATACTTAGAAGTGAAGAAAAAATTTTTTGCACGGTCCACCAAATATTGCTGTTGAATTCCCAAATGTAGTTATCTCTTATAGTAACTGTCCATGTAGTTGATGTTGATGAAGTTGGATGGCCTAACCGGCCGTTGCAGCTTGCGTCCAAAAGGAGGCCGCTCGGACCCCTCAAGTACCCTGAGATACCGCTCGCCCGCACTATGAGGGGAGCAGAGGTGTTGAAGCACGCCGCGCCCGCGGTGAACATATACAGGCTGCGGGCAAGTAGCAGGTCGTGCGCCGCACGTCAGCCTTGGCCGGGAGGAGAGCTCCGGCTCGCCGTGCACATGTCGTCCTCGCTGGGGCCGAGGGGGCCCGACCTTGGCTCCAGTTGCTGCACGGCGCCGCGCGGCTGCGGGGGCACTGAAACATTAAGCTAGGCGGCAGAATTGTGTTGGACCATCATGTTTCTTTTAAGGGCACAGGCATGTAAAGAGATTGAGGGGCCAGCGGCGTGCAGATATCCATGGCATTTCATCTAAGCCAGCCACTGAGTGTGGTGGAGCAGGAGACGGGAGCGTGGTAATGGCCGTGACAAGGACAGGATGGCAGTTTAACAATCGGGGGAGGTTTACAAGAAATGCTTGCATATAAAATAAAATAGAAGGAGCAGAATGCCTTAAGAGTTGAACTCAAAAAAATATATAACCTTCATATCCTTTCAAATTATATGAAGCAAGTTGAAACTAAATTTACACCGGTTTCACCTGTGACAGGTGAACCCTAAATATCCTCTCGGTGGCTGGATTGCTTAGTAACAATGTAACCGGTGTGAGAAAATCGAGAATGATGCATGGCCCATCGAATCTGGGGGCAAGCTTGCCCGCGGGAACAAAATTCTTGACCATAACCTGGTCACCTACCTTCAAAGGGGTGGGTCTCCGTCCACGATCATACCTTTCCCTAACCTTTTCATGAGACACTTTAAGATTGGCTTTAGCCTTCTTCCAAAGATCTTTAATATTGTCCGGATCTATTGTCTCGGGTAGAATGTCACTCAGAGACCAGAGGTTAGAGAGCGGCGTGTTGGGAACAAACTTGAACATCAATGAAGCTGGAGTGAACTTATGAGATTCATGAATCGCCGAATTCAAAGCAAAAGCTAACCAATGCAGGGACGTGTCCCACCTGGAAGGATCTTCATGATGATAGGCGATAAGTGCGGACCTGAGATTACGATTAACCCGTTCAGCCAGAGATGGTTGAGGGTAATAAGCAGAAGTGGTTACATGAGAGATGGACAAGTCAAAACAGAATTTACGAAAAAGATTTGATGTGAACGCCTTAGCATTATCAGATACAATATATTGGCACGGACCAAAAGAAGCAAAAATAGAATTTAGACAGGTAATGGTGGACTGAGCGGTAGCCAGCTTAGTCGGAAATAACCAAGAAAATCTGGTAAAACCATCTACACATACAAAGATGAATTTGTTGGCATTTCCCTTCGACTGGGGGAAGGGTCCTACATAATCAATATACAGGCGTTCCATGGGGCGCGACGCTTGATGAGAAGACAAAAGGCCTACTTTAGTGGACATGGTGGGTTTACTGATCAAACAAGATTTACAAGTTTTTACAAGTTCCCGAATTTCACCGTCCATACCTTTCCATATGAACATTTCACGAATCTTTTCACGAGTTTTAAAGATTCCAAGATGCCCCCCCAATGGGGTCTCATGATAGTATTTGAAGATCATAGGTACAAGAACCGCTGGAACAACAACTTTCATCAACTTATCATGCCTCGAAGGGCAACATAGAACACCATTCCTCAGAACATAAGGGACAGCATGTTCCCCAGAAGAAAGGGTTTCCATTATCGGAGCCAGCGTCGGATCTTCACGTTGGTATTTCTCAATATCCCTAAAAAGCATGGGAGCATCTGTTAAGATGGCATTAACACCAGATAGTATGGACTCGGAAGGTGATGAACTGTCGACCGGTTCGTGGGTCTCTACGTCGTTATGAAACATACGGCTGAGTCCATCAGCAACAACATTTTCGGTACCTCTGATATGTCTAACATCAAACTGGAAGGCGGAAATACGAATAGCCCAGCGGGCTATACGACCAGTACGACGCGGCCTACCTAAGACCCAGCTTAAGGCTTGATTATCTGTCTCCAGGTCGAATTTAACGTGTTCCAGATAGAGACGGAACTTTTCTAAGGCAAATAAGACTGCCAAACCTTCGAGCTCATAGATGGAATACTTGGCTTCTTGAGCCGACAATGTCCTAGACGCATAGGCGATGGGTCGCCTCCCTAGTTCAGTCTCTTGAAGAAGGACTGCAGCTACTGCTGACGACGACGCGTCGGTTTGGACGATGAATTTCTTCGAGAAATCAGGCATAGCAAGTACAGGGGCATTACAAAGAGCTAATTTAAGGTCTTCAAAAGCGGCTTGTTGAGAAGGTCCCCACTCGAATTTGATGCCTTTCCTACGAAGAAGGTTTAAGGGCGCCGCTCTATTAGCAAAGTTAGGAATGAACTTTCTGAAGAAATTCACCATACCAATGAACCTGGCGATACCTTTAATGTCCTTGGGAGGTTTAAAATCACGGATGGCCTGTGTTCTAGAATGATCAACTGCTACACCATCGGGTGACACAATATGCCCTAGGAAAGACATAGAGGGCTTAGCGAAGGCAACTTTGGACAACTTAACAGTTAACCCAGCCTTACGAAGGCGATCGAGAACTTCTCGCAGATGATCTAGGTGTTCTTCAAAAGTCTCTGAAAATACTACGACATCATCTAAGTAGTGATATAAGTACTCGAATTTGATGTCGGAGAAGACCCTATCTAGTAGCCTAGTGAGCACAGCTGCCCCCGTGGGGAGCCCGAAAGGCACGCGGTTGTATTCGTATAAATTCCAGTCCGTGGCAAACGCTGTAAGGTGTTTAGACTCTTCGGCAAGGGGAATTTGATTATAGGCCTGATTTAAGTCCAAGATGGTGAAGAACTTGGCCTTACGAAACCATGAAAAACAAGAATGAAGGTCGGGAAGGGGCACAGATTGTAACACCACCTTCCGATTGAGAGCCCTGTAATCAATGACAGGCCTGAAACCTCCTTGGGGTTTCGGTACTAGAAAAATAGGCGAAGAATACGCTGACTTAGAGGGCCTAATAATACCGTCCTTCAACATCTGATCGATGATTTCCTTCAGAGCCTTCATTTTAGGTGGAGATAGCCTATACGGTGGAAAACGGACAGGAATCGAATCCGTAACCTCAATTTTGTATTCAATAAGGTCAGTGACACCAAGAGTATCAGAGAACACCTCGGGAAACGACTGACACAGTTTGCGAATACTATCAGCCTGCTCCTCAGGTAGATGTCTAAGGTCTAACAACATCTCATCCTGGATAGGCGAAATAGAAGAACATGACACAGAATTACACTTTAATAGTGGGATTTTACAACTAGAAGCAAATTTGAATGTGCACGACCTAGACTGCAGATCGAGCACAAGACCAGTGTGAGAAATAAAGTCAGCTCCCAATATAATGGGGCAAGACAATTGCTTGGCCACAAACAATTTAACTTTCCATGTAAACTTAAAAACACGAATTTTGACCAGTAAGGAACCTAGAATTTCTAATGGAGATGAATTAGCCGAAACGTATTGAACAGGAGAAGAGACATAGTCAGGAAGTTTACAAACCGTTTTCAATTTAGAATACCATTCAGCCGCAATAATCGAACAAACACTACCTGAATCTAAGAGAGCTGTTATAGGCTCGTTATTTACCTCAATCTTAAGAAAAGGAACAGGTGCGGGGGTATCCGCCGCAATCCTAAGACATTCTTTAGGGCATTCAAAAGATGAACTTGAAGGCTGATCGTTCTCTGCATTTACAATCTGTTTACTAGGGGCTGAGTTTCGGGAAGATGGATTAGTCGACTCAGCCGAAGCCACTAGTCACTTTTTATTATTGGCATAGGTGGAATTTGCACCAGAAGTTGAGCAGGAGGGGGTGCTATTTGAGTTTGGGCAATTCTTGGCGATATGTGAGAAGGCCCCACATTTAAAACAGCCTTGTGCTGAACCAGCTCCATTATTTGCCCTACTACTTTTGACTAATGGACATTTATTGCGAAGATGGTCAGGCGACCCGCAAGCATAACATTTACGGGGCGTGACTGGTCGGCGAGGTGGAGGCCGAGTGTTACTAAAGGAAGGCGGGGGTTCTTTCGCTACACGCAAAGAATCGGCGTATCTAACTCCTTCCGCTGAGACGGCCAACGCTTCAAGTTCAGAGAAAGTTTGCGGGCACGCCGCAAAACACAAGTATGACCTATAAGATGGTGAAATGCCTTCCACAATAGCTTGTACAATTTGATCCTCAGGGAAGTGAAGAGCAAACACCCTGGTATAAAACTTAATGTCTTGTATGAAATCAGCCAAGTTTTCATCCAACCTCTGTACTCGATAATAGTACTTTTGAATCAGAGATGACCTCGCGCGGGCGGGAATAAAGTTTGCAAGCAAGTGTGCATGAAAATCTTCAATAGATGACTGTTCAGCTATGGCTCTTACTATTTTGTCGGAGAGAATACCAATAGCATACGGATAGATCATTTGCAAGATTTGACATGGATACAGAGAAAAAACAAGGGCATGATCCTGAAATTCCACTAGAAATCTTAAAAATGAAATTACGTCACTGGTGGTATTAACAGAAAACTTGGATATACCTCTGAGCAACATTGCCAATGGATGAGGCAAGCTACTAAATCCGGGTGACATAGTAGGTAAAGGTTTCAATGGCAAGGAAGTCAATTCAGAACGGATGTTACTCAATGATGCACGACGTTCAGATTCGTTGTCCAATGGTGCAGGGATAGTTTGAGCAGCAACGGTTATCCTATTAACTTCTCCCTTGGGAGGCGCTTCCTCACTACCTGGATTCACTATGGTGGGTTGATCAGATTTGGGAGGAACTTCCCCAGTTAACAATTGAGTGACCTTACTAGATAACTCGGAAATATTTTCCAGGAGCGTACTAGCTTCCTTCCTCTGAACGTCATTCAGTTTTAGAGACAACAGATCGTTAACCCTATTCGAAAAATGATATAGCCTGCCTTGCACACGCTTAATTTGATTTGGAGACGGATCATTTTCATCAAAAAAACTAACTACAGAAGCTAGCCCAGTAATATTCTCCGTGATCGTGGAAAGAGAGTCGTCAATTTCTTTCTCTCCCAAATTGGGGATGGAAATGGGCAAATCAAGGGACTCTCTAAGCTTGTTAGTGTCTACTGCAACCGTGCCTCCAGATTGTACATTTCTAATAGTCAATTCATAGATCAACTCCTCCTTGCGCAAATAGTTAAGAAGGAGAACATCGCGAGGGCCGGGCATGATGACAGAACAACTTGGAAAAAATCAAAAAATTCCAGCAACTGAGAAAATGGTTAGAGTTCGGAACAAACAATGTTTAGCCGTCAAAAGGGGCTAAATTGAGACCCATTCAACCACGCTCTGCTACCACTTGTTACCGCGTTTTGGTGGTAGGTAGAGGTGTAAGAAGGTGCGGGCGTGAATGGGTCTCAAACTACGGAATCAAAGTTAATGTAAAAGTTAACAAGGTTATATTTCCTTTTCAATATTAAGTAATAACAAAGAACAGGTACTTAGTAGCCGAAACACAATTTGAAATGTACAATTACAGGGATTACAGAGTTTGGGCTTCGAGCCCTGAGTTCACAATTTTTGAGCAACTAGCCCAACTTTCCGATATACAAATTTTAACAAAGGGGCAGAAGACCCCAATCAAACCCTGGAGCACTTGCTCCAAATTACACAGTAAAGCCTCCTCGAGGCATACAACACTCCGTTTCCAAAAGAGCCACACGCTCTTTAATTTAAGCCTCTCCTAGGCCACACCAAACTCCACCTTCAAGTTGTCCTCAACGGACATAAACACAGGGGTAAAATACCCAATCTACTGAGGTCTATTAAATGAAAAGCAGGTTAATTGAATGACCTCTAAAACAATTTGAGAGGAGGCGAACTTGCACTCCTAATACACTTTGATTTTAAAACCTACTTTGGCACTAGGCCGTTATTACAAGGGCTAATCCCATACTACAGAGGTGACTTAATAGCAATTTACATTACATTACGGAAGAATTGGTTGAGAGAATAAGTTCACCTCAAGACGATGTGAGTGGGAGCTCGAGAGGGTTAAGCACTCTCTATCCCGATATGTCGTTTTAAAATAGAATAGATACCAGTTGTTTTTACATTTTAGGAAAAGGTTACATGGTTGAACGCTTAGAACCCGCCCCGAAAGTTAAACTGCTGAGCAAGAAAAGAAAGAATTTATTAATCGGCCATTACCTTATTGTTGACCGCCGCCGAGGAAAGAGGCGCTTCCCGCCTCCTGCTATGTACTTAATACACTGAAAGATGGAACAGAAGTGGCCCGGAGACCCTAAAATCAGCAGTTTATATACTCTCGCGGAAGTTTCTAGGCGTTAGGGGAATGAAAACACCCGCCCACAATGTTTTTATTGGATAGGACCCCGCAACAGATACAAGTTGGGGGAAGATACACCAGATTGGTCAGAAATTACTAAAAGAAATTCGGGATTGGATAAATCTAAAACAAGGGGAAAAAGAGGGGTATACAGCCAAAACAAATAACAGAAAGAAATTTAACAAGAAACAAACTTTTGAAATAAAAATTTCTCCAACAAAATAGTTCTTTGACTCCGCACTAGGGTGCGCTATTGTTGATCTTCAGTAGTGTCCTCTAGAAGAGAAAGTTCACACTTCTTACTTCAAGCGAAACAAAAACACATCAAAAGTGACACAGTTCAAAAACTCAAAATTTTCCACGTGGTGACATCTTCTGAGAAAGTAGAGAATTAATAGAGTAGATAAAGTTCAACCTTCCTCCAGAAGAGGAGTTTCAACTGGCGCAACTTTTAAATAAACGGTGTAGAGGTGTACCGCCCGGTACAATAATAATAATAATAATAATAATAATAATAATAATAATAATAATAATAATAATAAATACTGAATGGAATCTGTAACCCTGTTGTACGGTTACAGTACAAGAAAAAATAATTAAGATGAAGTACATTTATCTGAGAAATATGTTAGTCAATTAAAATAAATTACAAATTAATTGTGACATAAATATGTTGTCTTAGAGCTTGAGGAGTGGGGGTGTTCATTGAAAATGTGCGACCTGATGTTACCTAGCAGCAGTACCTTGAGAGCTTCACAGGCCGTGGATCTGTATGTCGTGTCCATCCACCAATACTTCACATCACAGCCTGCAGGGTTGCTAGGTAACATCGCGTCACACATTTTATTGACATTATTATTATTATTATTATTATTATTATTATTATTATTATTATTATTATTATTATTATTATTATTTCGTTTCGGCAGGTATGGACCACGCTGTTCCAACCGTTTTCCGTCTTGAGCTTTAACACTCGCTCATTACTCCCGCATCCATCTTCGGCGAGCTTCCTTACGTTCTTCGGTCCACGTCTTGCCTGTCTTCAATTTAGGTTTTGTTCGAAAACTCTGCAGACTTTCAAGTTTCTTCTCTGATGGGTCGCGTGGTGTCAATAAAACTCCATGTCATGCCAATCATGTGTGTCAATTATTAACTCTCTGCCTCCAATATTCCGAGAAGTGTTGCCTCGTGAAATGTTACGGAACTTTTGGGTCACTCTGTACTTCTTCATAGACATTATAACCTTGTCGTCTAAAAGCATTAGCTCTCTGGGTACATAATGGCATGAGGTGCGTAGCAAATCACCATGTGGATCTTTGACTTTCCCGAAGGGAACGTTAATTTTTCTTAACAAATGGTCAGTAAAATAATTAAAATAAATTACTTCACAAAAGCCAGCCTTAACGAAACCGACAGTTTTGAAATTTTTTCGCATGCGGTGGAATGATGCCAAAGTCTGTAACAATCAATCAATCAATCAATCAATACTGATCTGCATTTAGGGCAGTCGCCCAGGTGGCAGATTCCCTATCTGTTGCTTTCCTAGCCTTTTCCGAAATGATTTCAAAGAAATTGGAAATTTATTGAACATCTCCCTTGGTAAGTTATTCCAATCCCTAACTCCCCTTCCTATAAATGAATATTTGCCCCAGTTTGTCCTCTTGAATTCCAACTTTATCTTCATATCGTGATCTTTCCTACTTTTATAAACGCCATTCAAACCTATTCGTCTACTAATGTCATTCCACGCCATCTCTCCGCTGACAGCTCGGAACATACTACTTAGTCGAGCAGCTCTTCTTCTTTCTCTCAATTCTTCCCAACCCAAACATTGTAACATTTTTGTAACGCTACTCTTTTGTCGGAAATCACCCAGAACAAATCGAGAGCAGCTCTTCTTCTTTCTCTCAATTCTTCCCAACCCAAACATTGCAACATTTTTGTAACGCTACTCTTTTGTCGGAAATCACCCAGAACAAATCGAGCTGCTTTTCTTTGGATTTTTTCCAGTTCTTGAATCAGGTAATCCTGGTGAGGGTCCCATACACTGGAACCATACTCTAGTTGGGGTCTTACCAGAGACTTATATGCACTCTCCTTTACATCCTTACTACAACCCCTAAACACCCTCATAACCATGTGTAGAGATCGGTACCCTTTATTTACAATCCCATTTATGTGATTACCCCAGTGAAGATCTTTCCTTATATTAACACCTAGATACTTACAATGATCCCCAAAAGGAACTTTCACCCCATCAACGCAGTAATTAAAACTGAGAGGACTTTTCCTATTTGTGAAACTCACAACCTGACTTTTAGCCCCGTTTATCAAAATACCATTGCCTGCTGTCCATCTCACAACATTTTCGAGGTCACGTTGCAGTTGCTCACAATCTTGTAACTTATTTATCACTCTATAGAGAATAACATCATCCGCAAAAAGCCTTACCTCCGATTCCACTCCTTTACTCATATCATTTATATATATAAGAAAACATAAAGGTCCGATAACACTGCCCTGAGGAACTCCCCTCTTAATTATTACAGGGTCAGAGGGGAATTCTTCAGGGCAGTGTTACCGGACCTTTATGTTTTCTTATATATATAAATGATATGAGTAAAGGAGTGGAATCGGAGGTAACGAAAAAGATATAACTTTATTTTGTGACTTCCTTAGTATAGAGACATTAAGCGGCTACAATCACTAAATATGACACATTGGAACTCTTAGAATAACACACAACTGGTAGCGTTTACTCTTAAGACTTATTAATGAACATTCATTGCTGTACAATATACACAGGCACACAGTCAAGCTAGTTCACTCTCTCTCTCTCTCTCTCTCTCCCTCCCTCGCTCTGTTCTCACTGTTTAATCACACAAGTTATTCGCTCTGACAAGTACAAGGTAAAACAATTGCACTAAAAACACTTCTGCAACTGTAACTTGGACGCGAGGGCCGTTCACGATCAAAGTCACTGTATAGCTATTGCGGTCTCACAGTCCATGGTATGCACACTCACAGTGATCTTCGTTCACAGTCCCTCGTCGTTCAGTTGCACAGTTCGTATTCGTCGTCATTTCATATACAACAGCAGTACACTTACTTCTCAGAGCTGTCACTCACAGAACTGGACCGTCTCAATCGCTGGCGGAACTAAACCCAAACAGGACCGTCATAATCGCTGGCGGAACTGAACCCAAACCGGATCATCTCAAATCGTTGGCAGAAGCGAACCATTGAAGCTCATCCGGCCTGCCTTAAATAGGGAGTTCCAGCTACGTCGAGAGAGGAGACGCCTTCAGACTCGAGTGTTTACTACACCGCCGGGAAAACTCCAGTAAGATAACGGACGACGACAGTTAGTAGTGGCAGAGGGGCTGGCCTTGCGCGCTCGGCCCGCTCTGACTGCCTGATGCAGACGCAAGAGGCTGGGGACCTAACTCGGTGACGTCTCGTGCGGCCGGTCCAAGCTATAGTAATCGCCACGTAAGGTAATACCCCAGAAAGTAAATATCGCCGCCCGATGCTCTTCTTTTCTCTTTTTTGTAATGGCTGATCACTGCTGCCAACCTGCCTGGTTACATATTAAAATCACCAGACATAACCATAACAAACTAACCTCAATGTAAACACCGATAATGAATGTTTCCCTACCCTAGTAAATGATAAAAGTTAAGATAAAATAAATCAAGATATTCATAATTAAGTCGATTTCCACGCTCAATGAGCTCAATTAAGGAAATAAACACACTTGTACACTCAAATTAATGTCACATATATCTGTCTTTATTTTGATATACAGTAGGCGAACTTTAACCATATTCTTGAAAAGAGGGGCGTGTTAAACGATGTAATTTGTTTAATAAGTCTTTGCAGTGTGATTTTCGAAAGTTCCAGACATCCAATGACTTACCTTTCTTTTGCGCGAACATTTCCTTCTCTCTTCAATACGGTACCGGTAACCAGTAAGGAGAGAGATTATTGGGCATATTTTCAGCCTGCAGGCTGGTTATATCTTCAAGCTTATCAGGAAACATATAGGTATACTAATGTGCCAAGCTCCGTAAACGGAAATTAGGTCAGCTTTCAAGTTCACTGCGGATTTGAAAATAATAATGTTATAAGTTCTACTGCCAAAATTTCGTCCCGCAAGAGTTACTCGTATTTCATGTACCGGTAGATCTAGACATGAGACTGGCGTATTTGAACACTTTCATCATTTCACATAAACTATGTTATTAAATGCATTATCCGAACGTGCCACAATTTTACTTACCTGGTATTAGCCAAATAGATTTACAATCACACAGAAAAAGAAAATATGCTTTAAATATTCTCGCAAATGTATCACTAGTGACTTTAACGGCAATGCGGTGGCAACACGCAATTCACGCTAGAACAGTGATTGAACGTTGCCAACGTGCCAGATTAACGGTAAATGTAAGACGTCGTATCGGCAAGTAGGGTCCCTAAACTGTATGGTTACCGACACTGAAAAAGACCCAACAGCAAGAAAAGTAACTATAAATCGATACCTTAATATTACAGGGGAGAAAGGGTAAGGTTGCACCCTTAGGGTACGTCCTTACACGGAGAGGACTATAGCATTCTCCCCCCAAAGCCTTATAACAAAATAGTGGTCATCGTCGCAATACTTTTCCCAATCTTGTATATTTAATACATTTTTATCTTAGTAATTATAATACCAACTGTGATGTACGCGATTATTATATCTCAGAAAATATGAGTTCTTTTTAAACAATGTTCACTCAACCGCACAAAAATTGGGCGACAAAGAAATATTTAATTTGATACGTTCTCGAAATGCGAGGATATTCGTAAACTGTGGATATCGAGTGGCCGAGGAGATGTTTTGTGACGGCCAATTTGTATGCGGTTGAGTGTACATAACAAAAACAAACAAAAAATTCAGTCTTTGTAAGTGGTACATTTTTACCGTAGACGCTATAAATAATGTATTTTTTTCCTTCTGTTTCAGGTAAGTGTCTTTGACTACATTATCCCTGCATTTATGATGACCATAAGGTAAGGATACCTTCGTGCTTTGTAATATACAACCTGTGACAATAAAGTTCGGTGAATGAAGTCAGAGCGGTCGATGCGGCAACATTGGCGACACACAACGCTGCACCTGCGTAGCAGCAGGTTTTGACCACCTGCTCCCAACGTTGTTCAGTTGAGCATCGTGTGTGTACCGTGTAAGATCTGTTTGACACAGTGCGTGTTTAGTGTGTTGGTTCTGAACTGCGAACTGGTACATGAACGACCAAAAGATCAATGTACAGTTTTGTTTTAAGCTTGGCAAGACACCGAAAGAAACGCATGCGATGCTGGTACGTGTTTATGAAGATCAATCACTGTCCTTGAAGTGTGTGTACGAGTGGTTCGCCCGTTTTCGAGGAGGCCGGGAAAGTGTTTCTGACAACCGCCGTAGCGGAAAACCGGCGACCGCCGTCAGTGACGAAAACATTGAGAAGGTGAGGACATTAATGACGAACGATCGGCGTTGAACTGTGCACATGATAGCAGAGGAACTGCAGATTAACCGTGAATCCGTGCGACAAATCGTTACCTAGAAACGTGACGAGGCTTTTGAACACCATCTCAAAGGAAGCCTTCTTGCAAAGTTTCCAGGACATGTATCGCCGATCTCAGCAGTGCATAGTTATGGGAGGGGACTATTTCGAAGGACAGTAAGGTCACTGTCGTGCATTGTTCATCTATGTTGATAGTACAGGACTATACACCGAACTTTATTGTCATAGGTTGTATGTTTCCGAAAAATAGAATCTGGAGTAAAATATTCTTCCTTTCAAGAGGAGTTACGCAGTAATATTTTTAACTCGTAGGGCATCTTATAATGCAAGCTTCAACTAGTTCTCCAACGTTCCTTAAGATTGGTAATGTTAATATATGAAAGAAACAAATTTGGGTATAGGCTTCCAAGCGACACTTTCTTTTCCGAAATCGATCTAACGGTTCCGAAGTTACAACGATTGCCCTTGAGCGCAATGCCGGCAAAACAGGGTCTTATTCGGCGGTCTTCTTGTTTTGACGAGTGACATCACAGGATATTTTTTTGTGTCAAGTTACAGTTTAAGAGCTATTATTTGGAACAAAATAATTATGGCGATATCACCGTAGCAAAATAGCATCATGTTTTGTGACGGACGTTTCAGCGCTAGTACACGCTCAGCGCCTGGCCGAAAAGAAAGATGGTTCCATGTCAAAATCCGGACGCTAAACAAATAACCTGACTTGGTGCGTGTCGTCATAGTAGCTGCACTGCAGTTTGTACGTCTCGAAGGCCATGAATCAACCTCATTATCCCTTTTGTTTTCCGAATTATTAATTTGATTATTTTCTGGATAAAAAATTTAATACGTTTTGCTGATATGTATGTTTAGATATACAAACATGCATGAAACCGTACATATGCAAAAATATTGGTAATTTTGGCCAAAATGTGAGTTGGGACTTGAAAGTCCCGACGGTATTAACGGGAATATATTTTTAAGGTGCATATGTATAACACAACGAAGGTAGCCAAAAAGGAATTGTAAGCCTAATAATGAGTAAATTTTATCCGACCGTGGTGTCTAGCTCTATGGCTAAATGTTTAGCATGATGCCGTTGGTCCAAGGGGTCCCACGTCCAAATCCCGGTCAGGTCGGGGATTTTAACTTCCACTTCTTCTGCCTTGGAGGCTGGGTGTTTGTGCCGTCATCATTAGAATCCATCTGAGGTATGGCCCTATCCTCGCGGATGCGCAGGTCGCATATAGGATGTCAAGCTAAATAATAATTTGCCATTGGCTCGGATGCTTTGCTGTCCAATAACCCATTAATACTAATGCAGTTAGCAATTTCCAAACATAACCTCAACCAGTCTTTGTTGTCTCTAGTACCTGGCGGGACTTCCTTTGAAGGCCCCAGTATTTTACAACGCCAGAATTTCACAGTGCTACGTAATGAATAACTTCGTACAGAAGAATTTGTGATTATCGTAACAGACGCAAAGTATTGGGTGTTTCTTAGACTTACTTATTACAAATAAAAGACAAATACAGGGTCTTTATTTATGCTTGGCAGGGACTTTCTCGCTCGACCTTGGCCGCCACTGACGGTTTATTTGCCGGCTACTGCGCGTGCTTATGTACAACAGAATACGGTGCTCAAAATCATTATCATGCATTTTACTCACCATGTTTATAGGTTATGCTGAAAATGTTCCCCATGCGCTGCCAAACACAATCGGCAACTCCTAATGAAGTTTTCGGTTACTCTACCAAGTTCTAGAGCACTGATTAATGCAATTGCAACTCTTATATTGTCTAATGTAGATGTTGATCCCCATAGGGAACCTAAAATATTTGTCCTGAATGAGTAAATTTATAATACCAATATAATGGTCCGTTATTGGACATTATAAATTTTCCAGCTAACTCATTCTTGGTTGCCTGCGTTTCGCCCTCGTGCGCTAAGCTAGGCTCGTCAGTTGGGACTTAGCACACCACCCAAGACGCAAGGCTAGTGCATCAACCAAGAATGAGTTAGCTGGAAAATTTATAATGTCCAATAACGGACCATTATATTGGTATTATAAATTTACTCATTCAGGACAAATATTTTAGGTTCCCTATGGGAATCAACATCTACATTATTTGATGGCCAGGCAGGCATCAATTTTTGGAAATGAGACATAGCTCTCATAGTGCATTGGCACTGCTGGTGGCTTCAAGTAGCCTATGCAGTGGCCTCCACGGTATGCACTAGCCTTGCGTCTTGGGTGGTGTGCTAAGTCCCAACTGACGAGCCTAGCTTAGCACACGAGGGCGAAACGCAGGCAACCAAGAATGAGTTAGCTGGAAAATTTATAATGTCCAATAACGGACCATTATATTGGTATTAAAAATTTACTCATTCAGGACAAATATTTTAGGTTCCCTGTGGGAATCAACATCTACATTACTTGATGGCCAGGCAGGCATCAATTTTTGGAAATGAGACAAGGACCAAGGGGGATGTTTTCATTCCCCTCCCCGAAGGGGAGGGGCGGGCCACCTAGAAGGTAACGCCTTCTCTCTGGCCAGGAGATTTGGCGGGGTTCGGGGATTTGGAATGGACATAGCTCTCATAGTGCATTGGCACTGCTGGTGGCTTCAAATAGCCTATGCAGTGGCCTCCACGGTATGCACTAGCCTTGCGTCTTGGGTGGTGTGCTAAGTCCCAACTGACGAGCCTAGCTTAGCACACGAGGGCGAAACGCAGGCAACCAAGAATGAGTTAGCTGGAAAATTTATAATGTCGAATAACGGCCCCTTATATTGTCTTTAAGTTCATCTAGTGTGTGAGGGTCGTTCCCATAAACTACATTTTTTAACATTCCCCACAAATAAAAATCACATGCCATTAAATCTGGGCTACGAGGGGGCCACAGATTTTTACTTATGATCCTTGTACCAAACACGCTTCAGTAAGGAGATAACGGCCTTTACGTCTATTTTTATTGTTTACTGAACCTGTAGGTTTGAATCTCTTGGCCAGTTGTTTTATTGTCCGATTGATAGGAATGGGTCTCCCTGGAAATTTCGCTCGAAACTTTTGTCTTGTCCAAGCGCACGATTTTCTGCACTTAATGTAAGTATCGTGCAGATATACACGTTCACGTAACGAATATTTCACATGCAATACAGCACTATACAGAATCACAATAAAACACTATACAATACGACATACAGTACGCAGTAGCTTCATTGAACACCCTACTATCTCGGAGTTCACCTCTCAAGGACCAAGGGGAAAGTTTTCATTCCCCTTCCCGAAGGGAAGCGCGGGACACCTAGAAGGTTACGCCTTCTCTCTGGCCAGGAGATTTGGCGGGGTTGGAGGATTTGATGGAGTTGGAAGGGAGGGATGGAGATTTGCTATGTTGAAGGAGTTGGGAGGGGTCCCGACCTCTTGGCTAAGTGTTTATTGTTCTTTTCAAAATGTACATTCTGGTTACAATTTTCATGGTTTTTTTACATTGTGGTTTTACATCAATAGTTGTTTCATTTTTCATAATTTTCTTTATTATTGACGACTCCTATACTATTTTGAAATATATCCCTTACCCCCTTTTTTATTTTTTTATTGGGGGGTTATTAGGATATTTACAATGGTGTTATTACAGGTTATTTACAATACATAGGTTATTTACAATACATTTGTTGTTTACAGAGTTATTTACAATATTATGTACAGTTGTTGATACCAATGTATTTACAGTTGTGATTATCAAAATATTTACATCGAGAATATTCACAATTACTAGTTATTTCAGCTTTACAGGATTTATTGTTTGGGTGTTATTACAGAGTTTTTACGTTGCTTGTAGTTGGTATTCCCTGCTTCTGAAACATACAAGAAGTACGTTAATACATGGGCTTGTATTTTAGCATAAATATATGTTGGTGGGGAGGAGGTCGCCGAGGGCTCTTTGGGTATTTTGGTTGTTTTACATGGGGTGTAATGGGGTGGGATTTTTAAGGGGTAGAGTGGTTATAGGATTATGGGAGTAAGAGTGCTGGATTTTTGCGTCACAGCTTCCTTTTTCTTAAGTGGCACCCCCATCGGGTGGGGTGAGGGACCGGAGAAGATGGAACGGTGTTTGGGTAAAGTGGGGGTTAGTGGGGCGGGGGTCTCCTCGTAGGAGTTGGTCAGCTCTCAGCAAGTGCAGAATTGTCGGAAACCGCGCGCGCGCCAGCGGCCGGTAGGGGCCTACCATCGGCGGTCAAGTTCGAGCGATAAAGTCCCTGCCAAGCATAAATAAAGACCCTTTATTACGTGGATAATACATTTTATTCGATAGAACGTGGTACACTTGGAATGTGGGTAATAACTCTGTGTAGTATGGGTCTGTGATACGAGAAATAAGAAACATAAGTTAAGAGTTCGGGAGTAATATTAAGAGTAAAAGTAAGATAAATAAATGAATTGCCCAATGTTCTGGGATAGTAGCTCGGTATAATCAAATCCTTCTTTTCCATTATTAAATGTGTTATTCTATAGAACTGACCACGATGTATTCATAACGACAGCTAAGCGCGCGAGTCAACACAGCGCCATCTTGTAACAGAGTATGCGTGTTGTGACGTCACATATTTAGTGCTATTTCAATGAAAAGTACGTTTCAGATTTTCTTTTTTTGCAACTGGTAGCCTCTGTTTATATCTGCCAATTGAGATATTAAACATAATCGTAGGTTAATACTCTCGGCGATATACGCCTTCTACCGAAATACTGAAAGCGTCTGGGGGAGAGACCTAGCTTAACACGGCGAAAATAGGCCAATATTCATTCGATTATTATGTCTGCTACACACGTTGTTGTTGACAAATGCTGCACATATCCCAGGATTGGCATGCTTCAGAGCAATCAGAAGCAACTTCAATAATGTCAGAATTCTAATTAGACCATTTTCAAATAAAATGTTCAAAATTTCCCGCCTTTTTAACAATATACCACGTTTTCCTTCATAACTCTCTTACTGTTTCACGGATAATTATGATTTTTTCAGGGTTTCCTCCCGTAGTGTTGTGCTACAATCTGTACCTCATTCAGATCAATACGATTTAAATAAGATTTTATTTAACATATTTATTTACAAAAATATTAATATTGTTTGGTGCTCGGAATAAAAACCCGACAAAAAAATCCAAATCACAGTCTATGTTAATGATTGAGGTTCATTTTGTAGCTGGAAGTTTGATACACACTTTAAAAAAGGAAATGTACGAAAATTCTTATAAACTTGGGATTTATAAGGGAAACAGTGATGTATTGTTAAAAAGGCAAGAAATTTTGAACATTTTATTTTTAAAAAATTAAAATTTTTAAATTCTGACATTATTGAAGTTGCTTCTGGTTGCCAGGAAGCATACCAATACTGGGATATGTGCAGTAATTGTCAACAACAATTGTAGCATATTTAAAACAATCAAATGAATATTAACCTATTTTTCCCTTTGTTAAGCTGGGTCTCCCCCCCCCCCCCTTAACATTTTCACTACTGCGTAGTGCCACGCATGTCAAACAGATAGCTGCGGTAAAACGTGTGTGATTGATTCTACTATTTCTCACTAGATTCTGGAACTATTTCTAAAAAGGCCTGGGGAGTCCCGTCATGTTTCCAACTGATGTTCAATTTCTGCAGTGAATTTTAAATTTTAAATAAACGTCCTGTCATTAAACAAAATATTATGGTCTGTACATCGCGAAGGCGGTGATTGAGTTACAAAAAAAAAATCTTTCTTCGGGGGCCATGTTTATTCACCGCTGCTGTACGTGGGGCACATTCCTGGCCTGAGGTTTTTTTTGTTCCCCCTCTTCCGATAATTTGCCATTGCTACTGGATGATGTCATCTTGTTGCACACCTGAGTGGTAATAAATCGTTAACGATTGACATTGAAATTGCAAATATCCAGTTGATCATGTTCTAGCATTATCAATTAGGCGTTACCTGTGTTTCTACCTCAGGGCGTGGTACAGCTCAACCTCAACATACAGTATATTATCGCTTTTATTGGGGTTATAAATCTGTGTAGTTGTTCAGAGGGTGAATATACTGATGACAGATAAACTGAAGACCACTGTCAGTATAAGATTGATAAAATCGTAAGTTACCAAATTCGAAGCTATTTTATTTATTTACAAAAGTTCCGTCAGTTGAAGGTTGCCACAATGAACAAAGTATAAGGAAACAATTATTTTGTTGATTACGTTATTTTCATAATGTCTTTAAACTATAAGAGTTATACCACGTAGCGACGATTTCTCAGTAATGCAGTTGAATCTCGTACAGCTAACAAAGAAATAGTTTGTAGTTCCGGAACCTGTAAATTAAACTGTTTCCAAACATTTGGAATGAATCGAGGAATAGTTCCTCGAGCTCCTATCATTAATCCTATCACTTGAAAGTCCGTCCACGAACCTACTACGCTGGCGTAGCAGGGGGAGAGGTGATACTCCCACGTGGCGTGTCCCAGGTGGCGGATAAGGAGGTCCTAACCGGCTTGCCGGCGGACTTGAGGGAAATAAAATACCTCTCGCGGACCAAACACACAATCCCCTGTAGGTGGGGGACGCAGACGAAGAATACACCCACGGTATCTCCTGCCTGTCGTAAGAGGCGGCTAAAAGAGGCGACCAAGGGATGATTGTATTAGAACCATGAAACTACTTGTGATTAGTACCACCATGCGGGGAACACCATGGGTCGCTTTTACTTGCGCGTAATACCACTATGTTAGGTACACGATAGGTTTGTGATTAGTAGCAACAGAGTGCTTTGCCGGCTTCTACAGTACCTGTTATTAGTACCACTATATGAGCGACACCGTGGTTCTGGCTTGCCTATGATTAGTACTCACTATATTAAGAACACCACGGGATAGTGCGGATTTCTGTGGTTAGTACACGTATGTGTTGAACACCATAGGTTTGCATTGCCTGTTAATGGCGCCGCAATGTGCGAAACACCATAGGTTTGTATTCCATGTGCGAATTTCATTACCTGCGAGTAGTACCATAATGTGTGGAATGCGGCGAGTCTACGCTACTTTTGATTAGTACCGCAACATGACAAATACCATGGTTCTACTTTCCTAGCGATAAGTACCATTATGAGGGGCCGATGACTTGGATTTTGGACCCCTTTGGACTAAAAGCATCATAGATTCAGTATTATGCTATAGAAGCAGTTCCTTGGTCAGTAATACTATTGTTTCACGTCAGTTGCTGTGAATGTGAGACATTGCGGATCGGATCCACTGATTGTTTTAAATTCATATCCATCCATTCATTCCTCGCCCTCACGTTTTGAATTGTGGTCAGTGGAAGATTTTGGACTTTTAAATTGTCATTCCATTTCGTCTCATTTCGTACCATTAGGTGCCGATGACCTAGATGTTAGGCCCCTTTAAACAACAATCATCATCATCATCATCATCATTATCATTGTACTTCAAATCGAAATTTGTCTTTATAATAAATTATAATAAATAACACCAGAATTGATCTTTAACAGAAATAAGTTCAGAACTCGAGTATATGACTACAAATTCCATGAAGAGCAGCAGAAGAACAGGCCCAAGTTTGTAATATCTGAGGAGCAGTGAAAAATAAGGAGTGAACGAATGAAGAAGTTCTGGGAAGAGAAATGAAGAAAACTGGCCAGAAAGTATTAAGTTTCACGCGGTCCACAGTTGGCCAAATTCGGAAGCAAGAAGAAGAAATTGCGGTTGGTGCGTAGATACGCTTCTTTTCCCTATCAACGTTTTCTGGCTGGTCTGAAGAGATTTCAAAACGAACTGTGGGGTCTATTATACATCCAACACCCTCTGATGCCTTGTAGGCTATGATGTCAATTCTCCTACGCTACCGGTATCGGCAAGTCCGGATACCTGTTCGGCGACCCTATAATTTTTCTTTCTGATGGAATTTGCCATAAAGGACCGATCTTGTTATTCCTGTCGTTCCGCAGCATCTCTCCGTGTGGCCAAGATCCCAAAATATGAGGATGTGTTGGCAATGCCGGCAGAAGTCTCCCTTCTGGGATCTGCCAGGAAGAGATCGAACAGCACACACATTAGCAATCGTTTTTATTCCTCACGCCATTCACTGACTAATAAACCAGTTGTTTGCGGGTTTATATTTTCCTTTGTGAAATAAATTTAAATTTGCCAAAAATTTGGTTGAATTAATTTTACTGTAAAAGACTAAAAAGTGATGTCAATAGAGAAGAAAATTAAAGGAATTGAATGCCAGGTTGAGAATACAAAACTAGAACAGGTAGATCATTTCAAGTATTTGATATGTGTATTCTTCCAGGATGGTGTTGTAGTGAGAGTGATTCAAGTACAGCAAATCTAATGCAGTGAGCTCGCATTTGCGATCAACAGTATTCTGTATGAAAGAAGTCAACTCCCCTACAAAACTAAGAATATCTTTATTCCGGTCTGTTTTCAGACCAGCACTGTCGTACGGGAGTGAAAGTTGGGTGGACTCAGGATATTGAAATTACATGACAGTAACGAGAATAATCACTGGTTAAAAACAGGTGAGAACAATGGCAGGAGTGGTGGTGATGATGGTGATTATCGTTTAAAGAGGACTGGGGAAGAAGAGCTGTGGCCATAATAACAGCCCTAGTATTTGCCTGGTGTAAAAGAGAAGCTACAGAAAACAATCTTCAGGGCTGCCGATGATGCGTTTGAACCTACGATCTCTAGAATGCAAGCTACATCTATATGGCCCGTACAACACACTCGGTTACACACCACTATTGTTTAATCTTCCCTTCGTCGAAGCTACCGTATTTATGAGTAGAATACACTCTGCAATAACGCTATAATCAAAGCTATACTTCCCCGTACGTTGGCGTGTCGCTTTAGTGTCGATAATATTATGAGATTTAATTTCCCCCGAAAGCGATACTCTTATGTGGGCAAGTCATGCTCATGCTTAGCCAGCTGACTGGCGTTCGGCGCGCGCACCGACGAATTTCATTGGTTGCGACAAGCAAAGAGTTGCATGAAAGATACTTCTGTCTCCATTTTCAAACCAAAATTGAAAATTAAAGCGATGTCTAGTTAAACATCGACTGAACATTTTTTATGCAATGGAAGATCGTACTCGATTTAGACGTTGTTTAGGTAGATATTGTCTAAGGCTTAAAACTAGTCATTGTTTCTTCAATCGGCCCTTATATTTTAAATCGTTAAAGACTTTGATTTTGGAACTATCTTAATGAAGTCCTCACTACTCTCCACTCTCGTATGTGTTCATACATTTCGACGTAAATATATTTGAGTGTGTTTTGATAGAAACTGATGATGTTCTATCAAGAGCGAAACATGTCACTCTATTTGAACTAAGTTGTTCCTTTTTCAGGTATAATTCTGTCGCCATACCGGTATGTTTTCTTTTTCAGATAGCTTATACAGTAGATTAGGTTCAACAGACTGAAGAACCGAACTGTTATAAATTAACCTAATCGAAACTGAAAAAAGATGGCTTCAGATATCAAGGATTTACAACGGGACTAGAATGTAAAAATTCCAATTCGTTATCAACTTGACGTTAGTCCCTGAAGTAGATACATCACCATGTCTCCCCCCCCCCCCATTACAACTAAAGCTAGTGATTTATAGTTATTGTCTAACTCTTTAGTTCCATTCGGTGTCGACATCCATGAAGGTTGTGGACCTGCCGTACTCGTCTCCTCACAGAGAGTTTATCTAAAAATAAACGCCGGAATTTTTCTCAAGACTCGCTCAACAAGACGTAAAGCATATTTATCTTCATCCGAAATTGACAAGAAGCCAGTGGGGGAAAGCATCGCAGAAACAACTCCAACATGTCTTCACATCGTGTCTGATTTATCTCACAGTCCGTTTAAAACACATGTTGAAGAGCAGGGCTGGCACAAAAAACCCCCACACCTTGTTGCTGCAGATGGACAGGATGATCAGATATTCCAGCCTAATTACAGGAAATTCCAGTGCTAGGGCTCAAGAGTTTTAAGTTCTGAAAACTAGATTTACGTTTTAAGTTTACACAGGTTTAAAATGTTCAGTTTTAGAGTTTAGAGGCACCATGCAATACGATAATATACCACTATGTTTGAATTCATGTGTATTTATCATGCCTGAAATTATTTTGTTCTGAACTGTATTATTGAGTTATCAGTACCCCCCTATGGATGGGGGACGCAGACGAAGAATACACCCACGGTATCCCCTGTGTGTTGTAAGAGGGGACTAAAAGGGGCGACTAAGGGGGTGATGATATTAAAACTGTGTGATTACTTGTGATTAGTACCATTGCGTGCGGACGTTACTTCCGACTAGTATCAGCTTGGGATGAAAATCATGGGTCTACGTTACATAGGAGCAGTACCATAATGCGAGAAACACTACGGGCCGATTGCTGAAACGATGACTAGTTTTAAGCCTTAGACATCGTCTACCTAAACAACGTCTAAATCGTTCACGATCTTCCATTGCATAAACAATGTTCAGTCGATGTTTAATTAGACATCCCTTAAAGAAGTATCTTTCATGCAACTCTTTGCTTGTCGCAACCAATGAAATTCGTCGGTGCGCGCGCCGAACGCGTCAGCTGTTTGTCTTCCTACACATTACTCAAATATGGCTGAATATGACTTGCCCACAGATAAGAGTATCTCTTCCGGTGGTAATTAAATTAAATATTATCGACACTAAAGCGACACGCCACCGTACGGGGAAGTGTAGCTTTCATTACAGCGTTGTTACAGTGAGTGTAATCTACTCATAAATACGGTAGCTTCGACGAAGGGAAAATGAAGCAATAGTAACGGAATGTGTTGTACGGGCCATATAGAAGTAGCTTGCATTCTGGAGATCCTAGGTTCGAAACGCATCATCGGCAGCCCTGAAGATCGTTTTCCGTAGTTTCCCTATTTTTGCACAAGGCAAATACTAGGTCTGTTATTATGGCCACGGCTCTTCTTCACCAGTCCTCTCTAAACGGTAATCATCACCACTTGCCTTTTCCTATCTGATAGTTGCCGAAAAATCCCATACAACCTATTTTTTCGTTTTCACTATTATGTGTGTTTACTTGGCAGTAAATATAAGTGAATCCGTCCCGGTTGATGTATGTGACAGCCCTCAGACGATCGGCACACGGAATTATGTTATGTATGTAGTCGAAGTGACCTATAATTCCATGGAAATTACCTCATGTACATAATAAAATATATCGGTTGCCAAGAATTGTATTCAAGTTGACATTTACCGGACTGTCACGTTGTCAGTCTCAAGAAACTAGTCTCTCGTAAAGCGAAACCTTATTTTTTATGATTATCTCCCCGTGCATGTCAAACAAATAGCTGCTAATTAGCAGCGGGCGACCCATAGAGAGGCCGTCGGACTAACCTTTCTTCCCGGAATCGTCTCAACATGATAATACAAATTACATATTTCACGGTACATAACCTCTGATTGTGATTCACTCCTCTCATTTGAGGTTAAACAGTGCTCTCGGCAGTGTTTAAATATGACCGGTTGACCATTGGTTTTCGACATTGTCTAAGTGATAAATAACGTCTCTGCAATGCGGTAGCCATGCTTAGGCATTGTTTAACCGTAGACATCGTCTAAATACCGTTTCTGCAATCGGCCCTACGGGTCTCGGCGTTGCTTGTGATAAGTGTCATTGTGTGCTTTCCAATGGTCGGTTCCACTGTATTCAGAATGTGTCTGCGTTACCTATGAATTGTACCACTGTGATGAAAACCATGGGTCTACGTTGCCTGAGAGTAGTGCCATTATGTGAAGAACACCGTGGGTTTGTGTTGCCTGTGGGCGTTACCATACCCTGTGAGTCTACATTGCCTATGATTTAGATTAGTACCACTATGTGAGCGATCCGCTGAGTATACGTGGCCTGTGATTAGTACCTCTGTGTGAGGAACACCATGGGTCTGTGTTGCCTGTGAGTAGTGCCATTATGTGTCATATACCGTAGGTCTATAATACCTGTGATTAGTACCATCAAGCGAGGAACACCATGATTATTTGTTACCTTTGATTAGTACTACTACAGGGGAAACATAAGTTTTGTTATGAGGGGCAGTTAACTGGAAATTGGATCCCCTTGGACAACAAGCATCATCCTAGAAAATAAGTCATTGTGAATCGGATCCACTGATTGTCTTTGATTCATGATCATTTGTCATCATTAAAGCCCGGATTTTTATGCAGTAACAGGTTAGATTGCAAACTAATTTGGTTAGTATGAAGTGTCGGTCACCCGCTCTTCCATAATGTAGCAAGAGTAACATAAATTATAGGGGTTCTGATGGGGCCGTACCCCTCAAGTTTATGCAAACCCCATAGCATAATCGTTGTGAAGGTAGACTATACTTGCTACTCTCTTCAGTAAGTTTGCATTCTAACATATTAATGCATAAAAATCCGGGCTCTAGTCATCATCATTCATTTTAGATTCTAGTCAGTGGATACATTTTGAAGTTTTAAATTTCGTTTCATTTCGTTGCAGCTTATATTATTAGCTGTTAAGTCCCTTTAAACAACAATTATCATCATCATCATCATCGTCGTCGTCGTCATCAAAAACTCAGGGACTGAATTTGTCTAAGTCAGAACTGCCAAATAAATAGTTAGCCGTTAACGGTAAAATTTTGTAGCTTACCATGGTCCTGAAAACACCCGATTTAGCTACAGAATCGCCGACTTGACAATACTGATCCTAGCACTGGGATACCAAAGTCCACGGAGGATTGTAGGAGTGCACGCCGCTACTGCCCGCGCAACTTGTGGCAGCAGAGGGAATGCAGATTGTTGTGAGTGATACGCTGGTTTTATTGTACATGCAACAACAAGACCAGTAATAATAACTCAGCGTGTATTTAGCATTGATTGCAGGCATGATAGGAAAAATGTGCACATCACATCGCAGCTCAGAGGTTGACTAACGGAACACTTGTGACCTAAGCACCAACAATGAATAGGCAATATACAGAATAACTGTACTTAATTGTTATTTAAATAATATTCTTGGTGACCCTGGGGACAGGAATAATTCTTAATTGAGTGACACTCCAACCGTATGGATGGACTCTTCTTCTCTGAAACAAACCCACCGCCGCGTCAGTGAAATACGCTGTCGGCCATGAAGAGTGTAATAGTACAGTTGCTTTTCGAAACTTAACAATTGCTCTTCTGTCAGGATGCAATTCCTCAGCCAAGATAGCCCCTTGTTTAGGGGGTCAGACACTCATCCCTTCTGCGCTTATAAAATATGTATAGTCCCTGAAAGAAATAACGAGCGCACAGTATTGTAAAAATATAATTCAGCTCTCATGTAGGTACAAACTCTGTGGCTATCCACAACGAAATTAATAACTATAGGTTCAGTTTTTTTTTCTGAAGGGAGTGTACTTACGAGGAACTTTCATAATATATCTTATGGCTACGGGTCATCTGAAAATTGCGTCTCGACATTAGCAATACGGAATGTGTGACGCTATGTTACTTAGCAACCGTGCAGGCTGTGATGTGAAGTATTGATGGATGGCCATGACTGAGAGACGTATTATAAAAGAGGGGCGTTAGAGTACAGATGGTCGATATGATCTTGCAGGCTGTGATGTGAAGTAGTGATGGATGGCCATGTCTTCGAGGCGTATTATAAAAGAGGGGCGTTAGAGTACAGATGGTCGATGTGATCTTGCAGTCTGTGGTATGAAGTATTGATGGATGGCCATGACTCAGACTCTTTAATCAAAGAGGCCTCATCTCACCATACTCTAGAGAACTCGTGATTTCATTCGTGGTAGTTTTATGGACGCTGAATCAACGCACTGAATCCTGTGCGGTTTTTCAGGAAAGGGGTAATGTCTGCTTCATACATTCACTCGAGTTAGCAGCGGGGTGTGGGGAGGCAGCACCACGACAATAGGCGGCCATTGCTACCCTAGGGGCTCTAGGGTGCCCCATGCCAGTGATAGGATAATCGAATACAAAATAATCGCTTACTCGATTATTTAATTTTATTCCATTATATTTCCTATTCGATTATTTTCCGATTATTCGTTCGAATCAACGAGGCAATCGAACAGTGAATTTTTCCATTCGATTATTTTTCGATTATTTATTCGGAACTGCATTCGAGTGAATGAAACAATTCAGTAGTGAATGCTTTCGAAATAACCGAATGAAAATTGATGTTATTAAAACAGTTAATTCACTCATTTAGTTTCAACATTTGTAGGTACTTTTGGAAAAAGGCGTATTTATATTTTTCATAAGAGTTCTTTTCGATCCACCATACTTCCCGGATCTTGCCCCTAGCGACTACGCAGTGAAAGAGATCATGTGGGGGTAAGAATCTCATTTTCAACGACGAGCTTCAGGCAATTGTCATACTGGCGCCGAGACACTCCCAGAGAATGGTTTACTACGCAAATACAGAAACTGCCGGAACGATGGCAAAGGTAGATGGAAATTGGTGGGGAATGCCTCTACAGTAGCTAACAAAAGTTTAAAAGACAAGCAGCGAAAATCAGTAAATGAACTCCTCCTGGTCCTACATTATGGTACAAATTGATTTGCAAATATTTTTGGCTTATTTGTTTTGATATATAACTTATGAAAAAGAGCCCTTGAAATAATGAATGAAGTTCATTTTTGAAACATTTTGAAGACCTGTAAAAGTACCCTATTTTGGGTGTAAAGGCCACCCTCCCTGTTCACAAAACTACATCAGGTATTATGGCTACTTATTAAGTACCTGTCCATTACAGTGTATATTGCCGTAAAAGCCGAAAGATGAAAATATCACAGGGCCGTTTCAGTGTTGAAAATATTTCTTAGAAGGCCAAGTAGGGATCTCCGTAGTCTGAAAAACGTAAAATTAAGCACTTTCCTCAGTTGAAGGGCTTAAAGGGCCGGGAAAGGTTTCAAATTGGGAGTCTTTGATAGCTCTTTCAAAGTATTTTTTTTTAAATTCGAACATCACTTTCGGCCTAAATGCAGTTTCGGAAAAAGAGCCTAAAATCGTTCTTGTTTATTGACTCGTTTTCCTTTTTATTCAAATCTTAGCCAAATTAACTTATTTACATAATTCTTTCTGTAATGTGTTCCTTGGTTCAATACCCTCAGGAGTATTTTTTATTTTTGGAAAATATCCACACCGAATGTAGTTATAAGGGCTCAAGTGAAACTCTGCATTGACTCGCATTAGCACTCTTAGTGGAAGAAGAAGGCAAACTGCTATTTTTTTTTTTTTTTTTTTACAATTGGCTTAACGTCGCACCGACATAGATAGGTCTTATGGCGACGATGGGATAGGAAATACCTAGGGGTGGGAAGAAAGTGGCCGTGGCCTTAATTAAGGTACACCCTCAGCATTTGCCTGGTGTGAAAATGGGGAAACCACGGAAAACCACCTTCAGGGCTGCCGACAGTGGGGCTCGAAACCACTATCTCCCGGATGCAAGCTCACAGCCTTCGCAGGACCAACTCGCCCGGTGACTGCTTATCTAATCGACCGGATGACGATGATTAAGAAAAGGATTCTAATTTTTAGGAATAAATAACACATATTCTAATACTTTATAATATTTTATTTACGTAAAATTCGTAGCTCATCTCCCTAGGAGGTTTTCAACATTGAGTTGCTCGCGTGAAGGGCAAGAACTGTGGACTTTTCGTGCATTTTTCACGACACTCACTTCCTAGTTTGGACGGTGACTGTAACTACAAAGTTACGTGGCCGGTCAGCGATAATTCTCCATCTGTAACATGCATCGACCCTCTTGCGATGTATTGACCGAAGCCTGTATTACGTGAAGAGTGTAAGTTCGGTGACGGTAACTCATTCCAAAGATTCATAAATATCGGTGTTAGTTTTTACTGTTTAAGTGTAGAATTTCAAAAAGAATATCTCCAGGGGAAAAAAAAACCCGACCCTATGATCAATATGCACTCTGTGGATATTTGTTTAGCAAAAAAAAAAAAAAAATGTAGCCCTATACCTTCTTCAGGTTAGTGAACAGGATGGTCTTTACACCCGAAAGTGGGGTATCTTTATAGGTTCTCAAAATGTTTGAAAAATTATAACTCTTAAACTTCATTCGATATTTCATCATCATCATCATCATCACCATCATCTGTTTACCCTCCAGGTTCGGCTTTTCCCTCGGACTGAGCGAGGGATCCCACCTCTACCGCCTCAAGGGCAGTGTCCTGGAGCTTCAGACTCTTGGTCGGGGGATACAACTGGGGAGTATGACCAGTACCTCGCCCAGGCGGCCTCACCTGCTATAGTGAACAGGGGCCTAGTAGGGGAATGGGAAGATTGGAAGGGATAGGCAAGGATGAGGGAAGGAAGCGGCCGTGGCCTTAAGAAAGGTACCATCCCGGCATTTGCCTGGAGGTGAAGTGGGAAACCACGGAAAACCACTTCGAGGATGGCTGAGGTGGGAATCGAACCCGCCTCTACTCACTTGACCTCCCGAGGCTGAGTGGACCCCGTTCCAGCCCTCGTACCACTTTTCAAATTTCGTGGCAGAGCCGGGAATCGAACCCGGACCTCCGGGGGTGGCAGCTAATCACGCTAACCACTACACCACAGAGGCGGCCATTCGATATTTCAACGGTTATTTTTCATAACATGCATATTAACAAGAATAAAAAAGCAAGCTATTTATGTTCCATGCTTGCCTTACCTTTCATCTAAGTATAAAATACCTATCGATCGGTGGATTGTCAGAGGCCTGCTATTCGGAGCAAGAGGCGCCCTCCCTAGTCAGACATCGAACTTCCTACAAAACTTGAAAGTTCCATTCTGCGAGTTAGAAAAAAATAGTAATACAGATACTGAGGGACACTCTGCAAATCATTCACTTCCATCCGTACCTGAGAACGTGATTGACATTTCTCCCCCACTAACCCTGGGAAAATAGAAGATAACAGCTTCAACGATTAAATTTTCATTTCTTGATATTTTTAAACTCCATTCAATTGAAACTATATTCCGGATCCAAATGGTCACCCTCATTGGAGGACGGACGATTTATTTCTATAATAAATCTCTCTCTCTACAACATATTTTGCAGACCAGTTCGTAGAATAAATTTAGGACCAGGGGTTTGTTAACCGGTTTTCGCTGGTGCTCTTAAACTTTTGTTAGGTACTGTAACATAATCTGTATTTATTTTATTTCAATAAATGATTACCGTGGAGAAAGAACGGAAAACTTCAAAAAGCAAAAACAAAATTATTGGGAACAGATACAATAAAAGAACTATATCAAAAAAAATTTACGACAGTAGTTAAAATAGAAGCACTTCATGCATCTGAAAGTATTATAATTGGTGGCGGATCTCGAGATTACAGATGATCGAAAAACAAGAAATAAAAATCTTCAGGAACATCTTAGGACCAAAGTGTGAATTTGGAATTTGGTTGAAAAAGAAATCGCATGAAATCTATCAAGTTACAGAAAAAATCACAGATACAATCAGGAAACGACGATTACAAACGAAATTACAAACTTTGCCTTAACAGTGAAAAATCACAACAATTGGTTAAAAGGAATCAGTGAAGAGCTAAATGAAATTGGCATTAATGAAGGAATCATTCACGATAGAATAAAATTCAGAATCTTAATTCACAAACACAAATCTTCTGTTAAGTCCACCCAACTAAATACAGGATGGACTGAAGAACGTAAAAAGGAACACAGCGAGTGGGGATAGATTGGAAAGGGAAGAAGAAAAACAAAACAAAAAGTGCTGATAACTTCAAACGCCCTCTTTCCTTGAAGAAAAACAAGTTAGTGCCAATCATTTTTTTGAACTCCTCAATTAATGATAACTTTGCTCTGCATCTGAAGAAAAAAAGATTATCGATGATTTTATTCTGAATATCGTTTTGTAATAATTTTAGGGCCCTGACTGGGAATATGTTATTTCCATTATTCGCTGTCTCGTCTCATTTTTCTGGGAATAAGGACATCAGTTTCTGGCCTTTACACACTGCACCTTCTTAATTATACATCAAATTTTGCAATTGTTGCTTACAAATTGGTTACAATCTGGCAATATTTTTTTAAAGCAAGTTACTGAAGAACTCTTACCTTTTCCTGCATCCAGAGACAAAACACCATCTTACTGCGATATTCTGAAAAAAATATAAAATATTTATTAGTGGAAAACTTGATGTGATAGAAATAAATAGATTACATTTTTAATTCTATGCAAAAAAAATCTGTTTAAGAACCTTTATTCATTGTTATAGAAATCCACGCAAGATATCGTCTTACTGCGATATTCCTGAAAAAATTCAAATGTTTTATCCATGCAGAGCATTGTAATTGAACTGTTCAGTAGAATAGAGATACCTGACCAGGTAATGATGGTCTGAAGTCTTCCTCATCATTTTTTTTCCTGTTTCTCTTTAAAGCGGAACTAAATGTTTCAATAACTTTACGAGCGCTTATAATTTCTTAGAACGCAGTCTGTTGTTGTGAAGAGCCCACAATTCGTGTTATTATGGGAATAATAGCCAGTGAGTGGAATATTCATTTCTTCCTCAGGCGTTATGATTTACGAGATAATAAGATGGCATTTCCAGTAAAGTTCTCTTCCGCCTTCTTTAATTTTTCGTAATCATAAGTCTGGGAGAAATTTCCTCATTCTAAATTAGTGCCATTAAGAATAGAAGAAAACTCGTTATGAAATAATTAATCCTGTTACTAGTCACAGTCATTTGTATTCCACAACGCGTTTAAGAGCTTATACTAGGGGAGAAATCTCGCATGTTCATAAAGTATGTGGTGGAGTAGCCCCCTGGTGAACTAAGGAATAGACAGATCAGTGCAATATTAAACATTTATGGTCTCCACTTGAACGGAAGAAAATGCAAGTGTGTTATTATACTGGCGAATGTTCCGGAAGAAATTTTTGGTTTTACTATCATTCTTTTCTTAACCGATAATTTCAGCATATCATAATGACATAAAACAGGCGTCCTAGTGGCCAAACTGTGAAGTGGACAGCAAAGATGGCGCGTATTTTCCTCTACAGCAACCGTATTTGCAAATCGCACACTTCGTACAGTTTTTCTCATTTTTAAAAGAAATTATGGATATTTATGAAATTAGAGTACAATTCGTCACTGCTAATGTCTATTTCTTTCTTTTGAATGCTCATTTGTCATGATCGGTTACTTGTGAGCGCCGCAAATGGGATCTATACTACTGAAATAATATACGATTCTATCGTCAGGTGGTGAAATAGTGGCACACACACTGTCTGACAACAAAATTGAAGCACCCAGAAGGGGAGGAGGAAACGAAATTTAACTTCACATGTTGATAGGGTATGTGATGTTATTTTAGTGATTGCAACAACTAGACACACTGCTTTCCTGTACATGCCGTCCAACCTTCATATTTCTGCTGCAGCCACCCCTTCGCATTAAGATTGGTGCCTTTGCTGCACGGTGACAACTGCATTAAGTAAATATACAGAATTAGATCTAAAAATATCTGTCCGCGTGCAACTTACCACTTAATTGAATTGCCTGCTGTGATACCAAAATTACAAGCTACAGGTCTACTCCTTGTCGAATCGTTAGCAGTTATTGAAGACAATCAACTGTCTGCAATCATCGCATAGAAAGTAGCTGTGGCAGCTAGAGATAAGCTATACAAAGTGATCCGTTCAAATAATGATTCTGAATTCGTCAACCGAAACAAAAAACAAAAAAAGACGTATTGTGTGGTGCAAATGCAAAAGACGTACAATTTGATCTTACTTTGTCCCAAAGGTCTTCATTTAAGTATGCACCTGTCACTTCTTGGGATTTAGAATAATTTTCTGTGCTTAAGAATGTGCTGACCATCAAAGCAATTTCGAAAAGTTAGTTCTTGTGCGATGTTTCAAAAGAAGCTGAAAATGTAGCCATGTTGAACTGAATTTTGATAGTGCATATTTTCCAGTTCATTGTGCATGTTTTGCCACATGATAGTGCATGAATGCATGCATATTTTGAGATTTGATAGTGTTTGGAAATCCGGGCTGTAGTCATGACTATGATCGATCATCTTATTGATTTTCGAAGGTCATTAACTCGTCTTCTCTCTCTTTTTTTTTTTTTTTTGCATCAGCGTTGCTGTGTTGATTACAACGTGTGAGCACGTATTTTAGATGAACATGACCTTGGCCGGTGGCCAGTCTGTGCGCAGGCGACGGTGTGACACATGCTTCATGATAGATGTTATGCAGCCACTTGAGGGATGGGGATGATGACAAAAACGTCGCCGACACTCATGTATCACGCCATGGCCTTCAGAACATCCCACTTGCAAGTCCTGGCTGATCCATTGGAATAAAACTCGCTACCATGAATTTTCTGCGAAACTTTGCCAATTAAATTGTCTTTATATTTAGTTGCCAGGTAGTTAGTTAACACGCTAGGTGAAGTCTCAAAATATCTGAATATGTAGTTGACAGAAAACAGTATCAAAATATCCGCAAGAAATATGTTGCCGAAGTAAATTGGCTAATGTGTCTCAAAATATCCGAGAAGTGTAGGTAGCTGCATAGGTGATAGGGACTTTACAAACATACAAACAAACATACAAACAAACAAACAAACAAACAAACAAACAAACAAACAAACAATTAATTCTAAAGTTTACTAGCGATTATTAGCTATTATTATTATTATTATTATTATTATTATTATTATTATTATTATTATTATTATTATTATTATTTGATTCGTTATGTCAAACTAAGGAGCGTTTGTGATCTTATTTAGCACAACAATTCTTCTTGTATTTCCAAAATCTCATCACTGTGCTTCTTTTTGCGTTCTTCCGTCCATCCTGTAGCTTGTCTTTTAGGTTGATCAGCAGATTTTTTTTTTTTGTTTTTTTTGTTTATGAGATTTCTGAATTTTTTTCTGTCTTGCAAGATTTCTTAATTTATACCAATTTCCTGACGATATCCTTTCGATCTTATTTCTGTAAGCCAGTTATGATTTTTTAGAGATACTGCGAGATTTAGTATTTTCTTTGTTAGTCTGTTGTTATCCATCCTAATCAGGTGACCATAGAATTTTAATTTTCTTTTTCCTAATGGTGTCTGTGATTTTTTCTGTTACTTGATAGATTTCCTGTGATTTCATTTTCATCCAAATACCATTTTCGCATTTAGGTCATAGAAATTTCCTGAAAATTTTCCTCTCTTGTTTTTCGTTGTTTTTTATCTGTGATCTGCCACCAATTATCAGAATTCCTGACGTATAAAGAGCTCCTGGTTTCACAACTGTGTTGTAGTGTCATTATTATTATTATTATTATTATTATTATTATTATTATTATTATTATTATCAGGGCTTGGATTTGGATGATATGTCATCTCTTAATTGGTTTGTCAATTTCAACAATAAATTCGTTACATTAAATTCTTGTTTTTAAAATCATGTCTCTTTTTCTGCGTTATTATTTAGTCATTTTCAATTTTTTTTTTTTACATTTGCATTGGATAATCAACATATCAATGACATACGGTAATATAGATGCCGAGTTATTTTGCTTGTAAGAAACTGTTTTATTCTGATGTGTTTCTGTATGTTTTTCTTTCTTAAGTTTCGTTTCGGCAGTCGGCCAATGGCCGTAGCCATGTTGAAACACGGGATCCCGTGAGATCTCCGAAGTTAAGCATCATTGGGCGTGGCCAAGATTTGGATGGGTTGCCACGCGCTGTTGGTGGGAGTAAGGGAATGGAGGAGCGGAATTTTTAGCCTTCTCTGCCTTCACTCTCTGCCAGTATCTTTTCATTCTTTCTCCAACTTCCTTCTTCTGCTCTTCCGTACAAGACCTCCTTTTCTCATTGGTGTTTCCCAAGTCTGCTGGAAACCGCGAAACTTTTTGACGAGTTGTCTAGCATTTTTCTTTCTCTCTTTCGGATATCTTCAAGTCCACCATGTCTAATGTTTCCGCTACCGGTACATACAGACATTCGAGTTTAAGTTTCTTTCTTTATTCGTTTACGGCCATTAGAGACCACGTTAGGTAACAATTACATGTTTCTGGAAGCCTTCCTCACAGGCCAGAACTTTAGCATCCTTTCTCTGGCAGCCTGTCTTCTTTCTTCCGTCCACCCACGGTTAAGTTTAGGTTCGTAATGGAATCCCTGAAATCTGTCGATCACTGACCTAAACTTTGTTCGGTTTGAGATGTCTTCCGAATTTAGTCCCACCTGTCTGAGATCCTTTCTTACCTCCCTGAACCATTTGTCTGACACTTTAGGTCTGCTGTCTAGTGTTGTGAAAATCCTTTTCGTTAGTCTCTTCTCATCCATTCTAAATAAATGCCCATAGAATTTAAGTCTCCGTTTTCTCATGGACTCAGCCTTTCATTGTCTCGGTAAAGTTCTTCCCTTCCTCGCAGCCTATATTGTCCATCCACAATCTTTGGACCCATTATTTTGCGAAGGATCTTTCTTTCGAATTTCTTAGCTTCTCTCAGTCCCGCTTTTCGTGTCATTTGGAGGCATTCACTAGCATACAGACATTCCGTTTTAATCACTGTATTGTAGTGCCTTAGTTTAGCTCGCCTGGAGATGGTTTTCTTCTTGTATATAGGATATGTCCTACGAAAAGCCGCAGCCATCTTCTTTCATTAGTTTTCAATTGCACTATTTCACCCAAGTACTTAAAGCTATCAACTCTTTCTATCTTGCCGTGTTCTGTCTTCAGGTACCGAGGGGCTATTTTGATGTTTGTTATATATTTAGCTTTTTCGAAAGAAATCTGTAGTCCTGCTTTTTCTGCTTGTAGTTTTAGTACATTCAGCTGTTCTATTGCTGTGTCAGTATTCCTAGATAGCAGCGCAACGTCATCAGCAAAGGCAAGGCAATTAATCATGACACCACGTTTTGACTCTCCAATGTATACTTGGTTAAGTAATCCTTTTCTGTCCAGTTCTTTTTCCCATTCCCGGATAATCTTCTCCAACACACATTTGAAAAGAATTGGTGACAATCCATCACCCTGTCTGACTCCTGTTTTAATTTCGAACTGGTTGGAATTATTATTATTATTATTATTATTATTATTATTATTATTATTATTATTATTATTATTATTATTATTATTATTATTATTATTATTATTATTTGATGACGTTCATTGTATTCACTCCATTACGAGCTCATGGCAATGTGGACAGTGCACTTATTTTCTCTTTTGGATAAACATGTAGGCCTACTTTTCTTAATGCCGTTGCTTACTGATACTATTTAACCTTATTTAACAACTACCGCACAGTAACAACACATAAACTTTAAACAAATTTTTATAGGATTTGTATGTGCAATATACAGTAACATTATTTTTTTAAAGTATTTAAATTTGCTTGTTGTACTTTTTGTAATACTGAGTCTCGCAATAACGAGCTGAAGATGTCCCCCAGGACGGGACAAAATATGTGTTCCTATTGTAAAATAATGTATAGTTGAAAAGTGGAATACAAATCGTGTTGAATTGGGCGGACCTTCTCATTTGATAATTTGAAGGGATATGTTCGGTTATCAACCGGTTATCATCCCTTTTCCTCTAGCTTTCATTGTCACTTTACAATGCCTCATGCTCTCTACAGCCCTCTGATTTGCCACACACTTGTCTCCCAAACTTTGACCGCCTGGAGTTAAAGAATCCTTCAAGAGTCGTAAAAAAAAATTAAAATAAAAATGAAACCTTATAAAAGTGAGAGTAAGATCACTTATCAACAAAATAATTCTTCTCCTAATTGCAAATTATTTTATGTGTTTTAGACGATTACGTTTACGAGCACTCCGTTCTTTTTTACGACCTGAAATTGAGCATAATCAGGAAGTCTGTGGAACAGTAATACCGCAGTTGCATCACCAGTGAACTTCCCTGAATCTCGTTCAGTTACCAGATGCTGTTCATAAATAATGAGCTTCATCCCCGAGACCGACTTGAATTTAAAACGCAAGATTGATCTCTGTTGACAAAAAAGTTGTGTCCGACCAGGTCGTGTGGGCGTGTGAGGTGAAGAGTTGGCTGTATCGTAGAGATCGTTACACGCCACTAGAAAGAGTTCAACGGTTACCCAACTCAGAATGGCAGCGAGCTAGGTTCGAACCCCACTGTCGGCAGCTCTGGAGATGGTTTTCCGTGGTTTCCCATTTTCACACCAGGCAATTGCTGGGGATGTACCCTAATTAAGGATACGGCTGCTTCCTTCCCACTCCTAGCCCTTTCCTGTCCCATCGTCGCCATAAGACCTATCTGAGTTGGTGCGACGTAAAGCAAGTCGTAAATAAAAAGAAGTAAATTTACAGAGGCTTGCAGACTGAACGCTGAAAGGCAGAACAGTCTATAATGAAGTATGTACATAGATATCGTATCATAATTAATAGGCCTACAGCACTTTGAAAACAATGGTAGATTATTTATGTTCATTGACTTTTAAGTGTATAGAAATGTTATCGACCACAATTCACTAATCTATCATTCTTCACATTATCAGGGCGAAATATCTGGTCTTTTTAACCTTTGAGCTGGAAGACATGATTTTATCTGTTGCCTAATTTGCAATACAGGTCTTTCTTTCCAGTCGGGTTGGGTAACACACACAATATCTGTGAAATATGTTTAGATTTCGTTAAAGCATTCTTGTTTCTCCCTCGGGGATTATATAAATACGAAGGATTAATAGGCCTTTAGCGCAGCCTGGCGTTGCTAACTAACTAACTAACTAACTAACTAACTAAATAACTAACTAAGCTTTCATTCCTCCGCTGAGGGGGGAGGCGGGCCACCTACTAGGGAACACCTACTCTCTGGCCAAGGGAGTTGCGGGGTTGCTTGTAATTTTCTTCCATTCATTTCTTCCGTATACCTTTGCTGCACACTACCAGGTGTATGCATAAGTTTTTTCCGGTTTTTGTGGTAAAGAAAACTCGTAATTTTCAAGGGAAATACATTTTTTTGTTTATTCAAAATATTGGCCATCGGCTTCTACACACTTCGCCCATCTTTCAGGTAAGTTATGAATACCATGCCAGAAAACTGTTTGTCTTTTGCGGCAAACCATTCGTCGAGCCATTTTCCAACTTCCTAGAAATTGCTGAAGTGCTGCTCTGCGAGCGCGTGCCCCTTTGATGCGAAGAGGTGATAGATGGTGCCAGGTCGGGGGAGTACGGCGGGTGCGGAAGGATGTCTCATCCAAGCGATTTCAAGGTGTCTTTCACTGGTTTTGCTGTGTGAGACGGCACGGGTCGTGTAACAAAATCACTTTGCCATGTCTTCTGTCCCACTCCAGTCGTCTTTCGATCAATGCGTGATTTAAATGAATCATTTGTTGGCGATAGCGTTGTGCATTAACGGTTTCGGCGGGCTTCAAGAGTTCACAATACCGCTCTGGTCCCACCAGACACATTTCACATTGAAATTGTCGAAACCATGTTTTAATCCATGGAGCGTATTTACCGTATGTTTCTACCAGCAAACCACAGCCTTTTTCTTTTGATTAAATAACAAAAGCAGTGCGTGCCGCAAATGTTCTTTTTCAGGCACAAACGTCGACATGATCACTGAATGATACAACACAGATGCTAGTGTTTCTCGGACTCAGCTTGTGTGTGTTGGTAGGTTAATGTTAGACGAACGGTAAACTATTTCATTCCTCATTTCCCTAGTATGCCTCTTCAGTGACGCCTAGGCTATCTATGACAGGTGATTGTAGAGCTATACCAGCCTTCAGGCTGAGTCGTCAACATACAAACACATACGTGTGTTCCAGTGAATGACCTCTTGGCAGAGGTCGAAAAATACCGGGCGCCCAGTCGTCATGGGGCCTGAACATTTTTACCTGGTACCTGAATTTTCAAATTCGGATTTGAAAATTTATTTTTCGAAATCCAGAGTTCCCATACATGTTCGTTCCTACCACTTTATAAAGTAACAAGTCGTATGTGTTTCGCGCGTTTTCTGTAGCATATTATATTCTAATATCTGCGATAAACATTTTCACTGCTTTTGGCAGAGTCTTGATTTCTCAAGTCTGGAATAATAATAAATTTGCTCACTTCGAACTTTGATATAGGAATTAAAATACCTTTTTAAAGACTTTCGTATGGAGTGTAGCATTGTATGGAAGTGAAACGTGGTCGAGAAAGAGAAGAATGCCGAAGGTGAGATGGGTAGACATGGGCGCCCGCAGGATCTTTTCCAGGGGAGGGCACATTAACAATTTTCTTGGAATATAAAAACCAATATAACATCAGCAACATTAAATTCTTTACAGAAACTTCCAGTTATAACATATGCTAGATGACTGTCAGTAATTTCAGTTTATGAAATAATCTGGTATGATATTAAACAATTGAACATCAACATCTTTAGAATTCCAGGGGGGGGCAAGTGCCCCCCATGCCCCCCCTTGCGGGCGCCCATGTGGGTAGATTGCATTACAAATGAAGAGATGTGAATCGAATTGGTGAGAGAAGAACGGTTCGGCGAAATTTGACCAGAAGAAGTAAGATAATGATAGGACACATATTAAGACACCCAGTTTATGAGGAAATTGTAGGTGGTAAAAACGACAGGGGTAGACTAAGGTATGAATATGACAAGCAGATTAGACTAGATATAGGACGTAGTGGTTGTGCAGAAATAAAATGAAAAGATTAGTGCAAGATAGGGTGGCACGGAGGGCTGCATGGAACCATTCTGTGGACTAATGACCCAAACAGCATCATAATAATATGAAATAATAGTACATTATTATTATTATTATTATTATTATTATTATTATTATTATTATTATTATTATTATTATATCGGCCTCTTGCTAAACGGGCTGTAATCTTCGTGTAAGGCATTTTACTGAAAAACAGATGAACGCCAATTCCCCTTCCACTTCATATCTACGAAAGATTTATCATGTTTCATTATTCCCCTGAGATAGGCGATGCTTGGCCGAAATGACACTTTGCTTTACTGAGACATTGTCCACCAGATTTGATACTGTTGGGAGATCAGAAGAATGCACATGCCCGGTGAGGCACGGGACGAAGGGGTTTCCACCAGCAGAGCCAGTGACGCAATGGTTACCATAGCAACTCCGCTACTATCCAGGCGACTTTATATTATCTTCTACTGGCAGCTCTTCGCTCTTGTCAGTTGTAATCCAGCAAACTGCAAAGTGTGAGTCAATGTTTTCGTGTAGCAGATACGAGCAGATAAGAGCCGATCTGTCTGGGCAGAACAGGAAGTTCGTGCTTGCAGGCCACATTCCTCATTCTTGCATTCTTCTCATCTCTACACAGTACTTGCCTTGAATCCGGTTGTTGAGGCTCATTCATTCTCTTCCCGATCATTTACTCAATATAAATCGTATTTAGAATCGCATCATGAATGATGAAACATCCTGTTTGTGTATGCTTCCTGTTTAATACGATTTGAAATCACAGGGAAGATGTAAAATTATTGAGGTCCACGCCAGGCAATTGGAACACCACTGCCGCTAATGCGCTATTGTTGTGTTGTGTTAGCAGGCCGTGAAGAGTAACGAGGTTATCGTGTTGAGTCAGGCACTTGGCAGGGGGCTTTGCTTCGCGTTGTGGTGGGGTGCGGTGGTGTATTATTTCTGGTCTGCAGGCTACAGGCCGAGCCATAAACATGTACTGCTCTTCTGTTAGAGATCATCACATAGCGATACTTCATTGATAATGTGCATATTTCTCATTCTTTATTCAGTTAATTCACAGCTCCTTTACTTATCTGTAAATACAGCGTTAATTTTGCTCGACTGAAGTGAGGAGAGTTCATGGATCGATTGACTGTATTTAAATGCACACCTACTACGCTGGCGTAGCAGGGGGAGTGATAACTCCGACATGGCGCGTCCCAGGTGGCGGATAGGTGCTAACCGGCTTGCCGGCGGACTTGAGGGAAATAAAATACCTCTTGCGGACCAAACACTCGCATCCGGGAGATAGTGGGTTCGAATCCCACTGTCGGCGTCCTGAAGATGGTTTTCCGTGGTTTCCCCATTTTCACACCAGGCAAATGCTGGGGCTGTACCTTAACTAAGCCACGGCCGCTTCCTTCCCATTCCTAGGCTTTTCCTGTCCCATCGTCGCCATAAGACCTATCTGTGTCGGTGCGACGCAAAAAAACAAAAACAAAAACAAAAAAAAACCACCACCAATATACGACAAGCTCGCCGCCTGGTGACTGTGATCGTTCAGTCTGTTGTGGTTAGTCGGTTCGAGCCCTGTCGGTCGAAAAATATCACTAACAGAAAGGAGAGGTGCAGTTAGAAATTGTGTGCCGAAAGCCTGGAATCAATTCCAAACCTCTTCGGGAATGTTCCTATGGAGCGAGGGAATATGACGCTATTGATGGTGATTCGTCCGTCGGATGGGGTCTTAATTCTTTTAGCAAACCTCTTGTTATTCAACAGGTGTAGGCTAGGTGCCGGCAGCACCCGGTTTTTCTATCTCTTTCTACCTCTTCATCATAATAATCCCCACATCTAGAAGCGCAGGTCGCCCGTGGCGTCAAATAGAAAGACCCGCACCCGGCGAGCCGAACATGTCCTCGGACACTCTCGGCACTAAAAGCCATACGTAAATAAGTAAACTATACGACATTCGGACGAAAACGGATCTACTCAGTTTGTTATGGCCATTGGCAGGATATCAAGTAGAGTGGTAGGTGGAAGAATGTCCATTCGACTTTAGTTTAATTTGTTTATTGATCTGCAAACTATTTTCAGGAATATGCATACATATACAGCAATCCGCCGGAGACATATAAATAGAAGATTCATTAGAAGTACGATATTTTAGGCTGTCGTTTCATATCGCTGAGACAGGTACAACTGTTCCTCCGTCTTCCTCCAATGTCAAGTCTCTCTGAAGCTGGTGGTTACCAATCTGGCAAGTTCACACCTGTCGACAGCACTTCTAAAAGAGCCGCCCAAGCTGTTCGCACGTCTGTCAATTCTCTTAATGTTGGACAGCTATGATTAACTCTTTCTGCCAGCACCAACTTCGCTAGTTAGAATGTATCCAATTACATACCACAGTCATGCCGAGGTTTTAAGTCTAGAACCAAGGACACGTACTTTCGAGTCAGTGAATCTCTGTCTACAGGATGTTTACAGCTAGTCTTGTTTTGTATTATCCCGAACTTAGTGGCACAATCTGTTACGGGTCGTCGTATCTTTCCCAAGATATCGGGTTCGATCCTTGTTGAGGGCGATACCATTATAGGGTGTTTCGACGTGACAGCTCCGTGTCTTTGACATCCAGCACTATAACGAACTCATGTAGGATGGAATTCCCACATCTCAGCGTCTCTTAATATCTGAAGGGACTTACGCTATTATTATTATTATTATTATTATTATTATTATTATTATTATTATTATTATTATTATTATTATTATGCCCTGCTCCATGGCTAAATTGTTAGCGTGCTGGCCTTTGGTCACAGGGGTCCCGGGTTCGATTCCCGGCAGGGTCGCAAATTTTAACCATAATTGGTTAATTTGGCTGGCACGGGGGCTGCGTATTTGTATCGTCTTCATCATCATTTCATCTTCATCACGATGCGCAGGTTGCCTACGGGAGTAAAATCAAAAGACCTGTATCTGGCGAGTCGACTTGTCCTCGGACACTCCCGGCACTAAAAGCCATACGCCATTTTTCATTATTATTATTATTATTATTATTATTATTATTATTATTATTCGGTACAGCCATCTCTGGGCTACGAAGATACACCAGCCTTTAACTCCATACTAATTGCTTTTCCCTTGCCTGCCAGAGATAGTTCAGCCTCTGACTTTTTAGCAACTCTCTCCCCTTTCTGGGGCAGGGTGGTGGGGAAGATCTTAAAAATCACTCTCTCCCAGACATCTGGCATATATCGTTGCATAAAAATGTATTTAATTTTAAATGGGCTACGGAAATGGGAAAAATTGACTCAATATGGCATTCTTTTACTTTTAGAACAAATTACTCATAAAATTTAGAAAGCCTTTACGGAAACATATTGTATGTACCACATACGTAAAGAACGGGTCTCTGGATTCGTTCTACTTTCCGTTTTTTATACATAAATAATAATAATAATAATAATACTGTCATTGGCTTAACGTGCCACTAACTACTCTTACGGATTTCGGAGACGCCGAGGTGGCGGAATTTCGTCCAGCAGGAGCGACACGAGGCTGACGTATTTGAGCACCTTCAAATACTACCGGACTGAGCCAGGATCGAACCTGCCAAGTTGGGGTCAGAAGGCCAGCGCCTCACCGTCTGAGCCAGTTAGCCCGGCCGTGAATGATAAAAAATGTACGATAAACAATTTTCATAATAACATCATAATTGGAATATGTTTTCGTAACAGTAAAAAAAACAAAAAAAACAAACATGTAAATGAAGCATGTCATGGGAATTTTCACGCATGTCAAGTATCAGGTACCAAGGGATTAAGATCGGACATTATTATTTTATTATTGCCGATAACCTAGATGTTAGGCTCCTATAAACAAGCATCATCATTATTTTTATTAATATTACGTCGCTGGCAGAGGAACTATTGATGCTATATTGGCTCTGCGCCATCTAATGGAAAAATACAGAGAGGGAAACAAGGATCTTTGATTCGTATTCATAGACTTGGAGAAAGCATTTCATAAGGATACCCAGAAACGAATTATGAACGTTAAATGTGCTTCAGAAGTCGCAGAGGCTTTTTCAGTAAAGGTAGGAGTTCACCAGGGTTCAGTGCTAGGTCCTTTACTATTCATTATTGTAACGTATATGCTATCAAACAATAAGGAAAGAAGCACCATGGACGATGTGATATGGTGCTGGAGGATAGTGGTATAAGAATGGGAGTTCATGCGCGGTGTGAGCCATGAACAATCTATAACCTTACAAGGAGTGAGCACATCAGCGGTAAAAAAAAGGGGGGGGGGGGCTCTCCTACCATAAATGACAAAGGCTATCTCGGAAGTGAGATCTCGAGCAGTTTCCAGTCTGGGTGGAATGCTTGGAGAAGGGTTTCCAGCGTGTCGTGTGATGGGACAAGAGGATTCCAGCCAAATTGAAAGGGAAAACACACAAGGTAGTTGTGAGACCAGCACTCGTGTGTGGAGCGAAAACTTGGACTGTCTCCAGAGGGCTACTGCAAAAGGTACGTGTTGCAGTGATGAAGATGATGAGATATTCGTGTGGGGAGAGACAGAGAAGAACATTAAGTCCGGAGGAATTAAGCACAAAATTGAGGGAAGCAAGATTGAGGTGGTTTGGCTATGTTAAGAGGAGGACGGAAGTTTATGTAGGAAGGAGGGAAATGGATAGGCCTATGTCTGTTTTTTTTTTACAGCGCACCTACACAGATATGTCTTATAGTGACGGTGGGATAGGAAAGGGCTAGGAGTAGGAAGGAAGCGGCCGTGGACTTCATTAAGGTACAGCCCCAGCATTTGCCTGGTGTGAAAATGGGAAACCACCGAAAACCACCTTCAGGGCTGCCGACAGTGGGGTTCGAACCCACTATCTCCCGAATGCACGCTGATAGCTACGTGACGCAGACCTCAGAGCCACTTGCTCGGTGCTGGACTGTACAAAGAAGGTAATGACAGAGATGAAAGTTCAGGAAAACCTGGTCACAAACAAGAACAGTTGGAGGCAGTTAATCCGCAGCAGCCACACCACTTGGTGTGGGAATAATCAAGCTGAAGAAGACAAAAATGATGATGAAGTTACCCCAACAGTGCTTAAAATGCACCAGTAGATAAACGATCCGTGTTATATGTTATATCGGAAAGTTCTTCATTGGGGTAATCACATTGTAAATAAAGATTACAGATCTTTTCATATGGTTATGACTTAATGAGTATGGGTATTTATACTCCGCACGGCCTTACTTCTAAATTGAAGTTTCGCAACCAAATGAGCATCGCCTTCCCCCTGTTGCCAGCGCGCTACGCCTGCGAGAACAGCTGATACAATATGACCGCGGTAAACAGCCCTTTTAAATTGTAATACAGTACTCAGAAAAACGAATGAATATGGATTGAAAACAAATTCACAAGAACTACACTTTCTAACAATATCTGGCACTATAAGAGAATATATTATTAACAATAAAAGAGAATTAGGAAATAACACATCATTAACGGCTAATGGCTGGCGCAGAAAGGAGGTTATGGCCTACAAAGGGAACACACTACTGAACTCAGAGTCACTGGAACCCTCCAACAATATGAAAAACACACTAAATATTGAAGGAAAATGCAAAAGATCGCGAAACGTACCGAATACCAAACACGCTGAGCAAGATAGGTTAACCACGTGGCGAATGTAAACATTAGAGATGGCAACTAAGTTTCGAGATCGCGCTCTGCCGATATAAATCGATATGAATGGCAGCTTGGGATTGGTTGGATGTCTATGCTTCAGCGCATAACCACCAGACAGAGCCAAAATCTGCTAAAACGTCAATTTAGAAGTAGAGCCGTACGGAGTATAGAGGTTAAAGTAAGGATGTAAAGGAAAGGGCATATAAGTCGTAGGTAAGCTCGCAGTTAGAGTATGTTTACAGTAAAGGCGACGAACTATCGGTAGTAATCGCCATCGATATTTTCCGATATTATGAGATCTACTATCAATAGTTTACAAAAAGTGGAACGAATCATATCATTATGCCCGAAAATAGAACATTTATTGAACACAATCCACACAAAAAATCAGTAGAAAACACAACTATTTCATGTTATGTAATTTCTGAAATTCAAATCGGAATCACTCATAAACCTCTTCAGTGGCACGTCCGAGACATTCTCGTTCAGCTGCAGTGTTCATTTTTCGATCGCCCGACATTTTCTCGGGTATTGTAATATCTTTGGAAAAATGTTTAACAACATTCTCAACAGATGGCAGGAGAGTTTTCAGTTGCTTTCATGAAGTTCTTGACCTAAAATGTGCCTTATCTTCTCTCGCCTACATACAGTCTCTTACAACATATAAATCTCATTTTTGGTTAGGTTGAATTGAGAATCCCACCTTCCAAAATGCTAAATAGTCTAAGTCGCAGGTACGGAGAGATACTTAAACGGCAAATAGCCGTACAATTTCAGTTAACGCGAAAAATAAGCCAATGAAGAAAATATCGATAATAGGCAACGGACTATCGATGTATGACGATAGTGGTCGCTATCGATAGTTTTCCGCCTCTAGTTTACAGTGTATGGGACCCTCGCCAGGTTTATTTGATACGAGAACTGGAAAACAGCACGATTTGTACTGGCTGATTTCCGTCAAACGGGCGGTGTTGCAAAAACGTTGCAAATTTTGGGCTGGAAAGAGTTGGGACAACAGAAGTCGAGCTGTTCGACTAAGGGGTATGTTCAGAGCTGTCTGTGGAGAGATTACGTGATATAACACTGGTAGATGAATAAGTTTGAGTGGAGCCTTTAAAAGCAGCAAAGATCATAATATGAAGTTGGAATTCATGAGAACAAATTGGGAGAAATATTCATTTATAGAAAGAGAAATTAAGGATTGGCTTTTCAAGGTAAATGTTCGGTAAATTTCCAAGTTCATTGAATATATTTAAGATGATAATAATAATAATAATAATAATAATAATAATAATAATAATAATAATAATAATAATAATAAGTTGGAAAAGGACCTCTACAAATACACCGAAAAAAATCACTGCCACCATGCGAAAGCGAAGGCTAAAATTCTGTGGGCATCTAGAAAGTATGGATGAGAAACGCCTAAGAAAATATTCAAGTACATCACTGGACTGAAAGCTTCGACGAAGTGGGTAGAGGAGGTAAAAAGAGATGCAGTAGAAAGTGGACTTACAATGGATATGGTTCACAACAGAAAATAATTTAGAACTCGAGTGGACAGCATCAAAACATTCCAGGAGAAACCACCAGAATGTAGACCCAAACTGGTCATATCTGAGAAAGAAAAGAAGATCAGAAGTGAAAGGATGAAGATGAAGAAGAAGAAGAAGAAGAAGAAGAAGAAGAAGAACCTTGTTCAATGCGGTCCATAGGCGGCCAAATTCGGAAACAAGAAGAAGAAGCTGGAAAAGATCTTCAGTAAATACGCATCACAGATTACATTGTGTTAGGTAGATCTAAGTTCAGAAAATTAGTCGATAATCACTGCTTTAAATATCATCCAAGCACTACTACCAACAAAACCTGGTCAGAAGATCGCAGGAAAAGCCACAGCGAGAACATGAAGAGATTTTGGGAGAAGAAAAAGGCAGCGTCATCAGCTCAATAAGTTCAATCAAGCTCCTTAGTTGGGCACAACGAATAAATAAATAAATAAATAAATAAATAAATAAATAAATAAATAAATAAATAAATAAATAAATAAATAAATAAATAAATAAATAATAATAATAATAATAATAATAATAATAATAATCCAGGCGAATTGGCCGTGCGGTTAGGGGCGCGCAGCTGTGGATTTGCATCCGCGAGATAGTTGGTTCGTACCCCACTGTCGGCAGCCCTGAGGATGGTTTTCTGTGGTTTTCCCATTTTCACACCAGGCAAATACTGGGGCTGTACCGTAATTAAGGCCACGGCCGCTTCCTTCCCATTCCTAGGCCTTTCCTGTCCCATCGTCGCCATAAGACCTATCTGTGTTGTGCGACGTAAAGCAAATAGTAATATATATATTACGTTCGACTAACTACTTCTTTACGGTTTTTTGGAGACGCCGAGATGCCGGAATTTAGTCCCGCAGGAGTTCTTTTACGTGCTAGTAAATCTACCGATACGAGGCTGACGTATTTGAGACGGTTGAAATGCTGGCCTTCTGGCCCCAACTTGGCAGGCTCGATCCTGACTCAGTCCAGTGGTATTTGAACGTGCTCAAATACGTCAGCCTCGAGTCGGTAGATTTACCGAAAGCCGTAAAAATAGTTAATGGGACGTAAAGCAAATAATAATAATAATAATAATAATAATAATAATAATAATAATAATAATAATAATAATAATAATAATAATATTATTAATTTCGTAAAGATTCTTCAATTGTTGCAAGTTGCGTCATCAGTGATGGGTCGTAACATCGCGGTTTGTCGTAGTCTCCTGACTTTTTACTTTTGACAGTTGGCACGTCTGTAGATCAGTTAGGTTCTACTTTAAAACGGATCCTTATGTGGTTCGTGAGGACAAGTTGTCACGTAACCTGTGTGTACTCTACTTCCAGACCGGACATGCAGTTCCCATGTGACTTCAAGACAGGTAATGAGTGGAAACTTAACAGCCTTATAAGGATAACTCTCGTCTGGAGCACGACGCGCAGTCTAGAACTGAGGTGGACTGTGGTCTGTCTCGTCGCGACCCCAAAACTAACCGAATTTAATTAGTACTACAGTTATAATATTTAACAAATTAGATAGAACCTAATAAATATTAGACCTGTGTGAACCGGGAATATAGGAAATACTTCGACAGATGAATCACCACAGACATTAATTCTCCTGCTGGAGAGTATTATGATGTCTTCAGACTGCATCAAGGTCGCTGATTGTGGATAGCTGCCTCGCTGGATCAGGGGTGGAGTGTAAGATTCATGACCCCAAATTCCAGGGATCGATTCCGGGTGAGAAGGTCGATTTGTGAAGGACGGGAGAAAATCTTGACACCCGATGTGTAGTTATTGGCACCTTAAAAATCTCTGGTGGTGTACTCTGTGATCATCATCATCATCATCATCATCATCATCATCATCATCTATATGTTGCTGTATGAACCACACGCCAGTTCACCGACAGAGTTCTTGATGTATGACAACCTTGGTCGTCCCCTGCTTCTCTTTCCCAGTACATTACCTTCAATGATGGTTTGGAGAAGAGAGTCACGTCTCAGTACGTGTCTAAGGAACTTTGTTTTCCTCTTCTTTATCGTGTTTAATAAACATCAATCCTCTGTTACCTTCTTTAAAACAATGTCATTTGTTTGTTTAACTGTCCGACTCGTTTTTGTAATTCTTCTCCAAAGCCACATTTCAACAGCCTCAAGTTTTGTTTCTTCCTGTTTCTCTAATGTCCAGGTTTCGCACCCATTCAGTAGCACACTCCAAACAAAGGTCTTGAGAATGATTTCCTGGTCTCCAAACTGAGATGGTTGTTTAGCAATAAGGTTTTCTTATTTTGGAAGGCTTGTTTTGTTACCACTATTCTTATCTTGATTTTTGAAAGGGATCTGTTATGAGAAGTAGTTACACTATTATCATCATCATCACTGGTGGTCTGCCTATCGGCAGGTCTTCGCATGAATTCTCCGCGCTGCTCTGTCTTCAGCCATTCTCTTTGTCTTCCAGTAGGTTCTATTTAACTTTACATTGTCCACTAACTGATTACCTCTTCCTTCCTCTCTTCAGTTTTCCTTGTATCTTCCCTTCCAATGCTTCGGTTATTAAACAATTTTCGTCGCAAGCAGCGGCCTAACCAATTTTTATTTCGTCTTTGAATGCATTCCAATATCGTTCTCCCTCCTTCACCCACTCTTTTTCCTGCCAGCTGATTTTCTCCATCTTCCGCCAGATCCACATTTCAAATGCTTCTAGTCTTCTTTCTTCTCCTTTTCTCAACGTCCAAGTGTTAGCCCCATCAAGCGCCACACTCCACACAAAGCACATCACGAACCTCTTCTTAAGGTCCCTATTTAGAGGCCCACTGAACAGTGTCCTTTATTTCATAAATGCTTCCTTGGCCATTGCAATTCTAGACTTCACTTCGTCCAAGCAATAAAGATCACTATCAAAATAGGAGATTGCTGTGACTTGTTCTATCGATGTGTTATTTAGTTTGAAGTGTTTTCTGCCTGTAGGCTTTTTTTGTCTACTATCATGAATTTTGTTTTCTTTATATTTATTTTTTTGTTTAAATTTTTCTACGGATTTGTTGTTCTTAGCATCTTACTCATATCCTTTCTCAGAATTAACTAAGAGCAATATCATATTGATATTGATGATATTGCGTACTCAGTATCACGTGAAAAAGCTAAATTATTTGAGCAATAATAATAATAATAATAATAATAATAATAATAATAATAATTTTAGAACCAAAATGTGAAAATGGAGTTTGGATGAAAAAAAATCACATGAAATCTATCAAGTTGCAGAAAAAATCACAGATACGATCAGGAAACTGCGATTACAATTTTATGGTCACTTATATAGAATGGATAATACAGTGGAACCTTGGATTGCGAGCATAATTCGTTCCGGCAACATGCTTGTAATCCAAAGCGCTCGTATATCAAAGCAAGTTTTCCCATAAGGAACAATTGAAACGCAGATGGTTCGTCCACAACACAAAAATATTTATTCGCATACCATTTCTAAAACAAAATATACCGTAAAAAAATGAAAGTGCACTTTTCCTTACAATAGAATCATTGTTGGTGTGAGGGAGACGAGAGATGACATGAGAAGAGTTACTGTGTAGCACGAATTTCACCAACGGAATCACTGCTATCCGTTGGCTCACTGGAATTGTTTTCTTTTCGTGCAACTTTAATAGGGAACCTGTCCAATGAGTTGACAGAGATTCCATTGACTTTTCCTCCTTCTCTACCCCGTACGAGATCTCCATAACTTCCTCCTGTTGTTCGCGATACAGGTTCATCTGTTCGTTGGTGGTCAGTTCCTGGTTATGTTCTTCCACCAGCTCTTGAATGTCCACGTCATTCATCTCCAGTCCCATAGTCTTCCCTAAGGACTCAATTTCATCGACAATCGGCGTCTCATTGTCACCAACAATCCCCTCAAAGTCACACCCAAGAGCACAGTCAGGCCACAGCTTTCCCCAAGCGGAAGTGAGAGTATTCTTGGTGACTCCATCCCAGGCTTTATCATTGATCTTCAGGCAGTTCACGATGGGGAAATGATTTCTTCCAAACTCTCAGACGGTAAGGTTTGTTCCTTCGGTCACTTCGAAGCATCGCTGAAATAGTGCTTTGGTGTATAGCTTCTTGAAGTTCGAAATGACTTACTGATCCATAGGCTGGAGTAGTGTTGGGAGGAAGGAACTTAACCTTAACGAACTTGAATTCCTCCAGTAAGTCGTCCTCAAGGCCTCAAAGCCTGGAGGATGAGCAGGAGCATTGTCCACAACCAGCTAGACTTTGAGCGGCAGATTATTTTCTGAAAGGTATTTCTTCACTACAGGGCCAAAAACCTCGTTCATCCATTCAACAAATGAACAGGGGAGGGGAAAACGTAGGCACACGTGACGCTCGTATTGCGGAACCTCGCTCGCTTATCAAGTTACAACTTATTTGAAATATTTGCTCGTCTTGCAAAACGCTCGTAGACATTCCGAGGTTTCGCTGTAGCAGGCTCACAAAGAACAATTTAAACTTAGCCTTATCAATGGGAAATCACAATAACTGGCTAAAAGAAATCAGTGAAGACCTAAATAAAATTGCTATTAATTAAGAAACCATTCAAACTAGAATACAATTCAGACAGAACCTTAATTCACAAACACAAATTTTCTGTAAAGGCCACCCGACTAAATACAGGATGGACTGAACAGCGTGAAAAGGAACACAGTGAGAGAATGAAGAGGGATTGGGAAGAGAAGAAGAAAACCCACAAAAAGTGCTAATATGTTCAAACGCACTCCTTAGTTGGGCATAACGAATCAAGAAGAAGAATAGGCCTAGTAAATACAGGACTGGTAAAAAAAAAAAAAGGTCAGAAAAACAGTAGAGGCAAGACAGTGAGCTCATGAAGAGATTTTGGAAGAATAGGAAGGCGAAAGTCATCAAGCCAATGAATAAGTTCAAATACGCTCCATGAATGGGCAAAACAAAACAAGGAAGAAGGATAAATACATTTATTTATTTATTTATTTATTTATTTATTTATTTATTTATTTATTTATTTATTTATTTATTTATTTATTTGTCTATCTATCTATCTGTCTATCTATCTATTTATCTATTTATTTATCTATCTATCTATTTATTTATTTATTTATTTATTTATTTATTTATTTATTTATTTATTTATCTATTCATTCCATATCTCGAACCTCCATCACTCGAATTTTCAGTATCTCGAAGTAACTTAAATTTCCCGCCCATTTGTCCTATTCTTCATGTGTATTTATTTCTCTATTACTCGAATTTTTGTTACACGAATTTTTCGATTTCTCGAATCAAACATTTCCTCCCTTGAAGTAAAAAAATACTCCGTAACTCGAATTTTGTGCAGCATTAATTGTGCAATACGGCATTTGTGGTTTGTGAGGAACAGTTAATAACTAAAGAAAGCTTTGCAGTGATGCTGGGAGCTAATATGACGGGGATCGAAAAATTAAAACTTCTAGAAATTAGAAAATCGGCGAAGCCTCGCTGTTTCTCGGGTGTCAATTAATCGCCGGTCACGTACGGAAGCAACCCCCGAAGTCGCGGATGACAAGCTCCATTCACGAATCTCGGCTGCGTGGTATTGAGGAGGAGTTTCCACGTGAAGGGAGGAAAGGTTAACAGTAACAAACAGAAGAGACTAACGGATTTTGTCCAGAGATGTTTCTTGTTTCACTGCTGTATGTTCTGTATTAAAAGTGACTATAATAAGGCTTATAATTAAAGGGATGCCGTAAAACAGATTTTGTTTGTATACTTTTAAATACTGTTAAAAATAATGTACAGTATAATCCCGTAGATAAACATGATTCAATACGTGCTATACATGCTCAAAAACAGTATTCTCTATATCGGAATTTCGATAACTTGAAATAAAATTTAGCTCCCGAGGTGATTTATTTGTATTTATTTGTTTATTCCAAAACTAACGTAATGTCAGTAGGTAAGAAACCTACGAGAATTGAATGTCAGGTTGGAATACAATACTGGAACACGTAGATAATTTCAGGTGTTTAGGATGTGTGATTGTAATATACTGAGTGAAATTGAATCAAAGTGCAGCAAGGCTAAGGCAGTGAGCTCGCAGTTGCGATCAACAGTATTCTGTAAGAAGGAAGTCAGCTCCCGAACCAAACTATCGGTTTTCAGACCAACTTTGCTTTACGGGAGTGAAAACTGGGTGGAGTTAGAATATCGTATTCATAAGTTAGAAGTAACAGGCATGAAAGTCTCCAGTTGGACTAGAGACGAAGGAGGATAATTTCCAGATTTTAAGTGCCTAAGTATTTTAACAGAAACAAACATAATTTATTTTTAATTGTTTGGGTGTGATTTGATAGAATCTGTTGATGTTCTTTCAGTAACGAAACCTCTCATTTTATTTTAATTATTTTTTTTCTTTCAAGTATAATACTGTTACCATGTGTCTTCTCTTTCAGGTAATTTAACATTTATTTACTCAAAGTTAGTTTCGGCACAGTGAAGCGTCTCAGTTATAAAAAAAAAATGGACTAGGAAATGTCAGATTCTGAAATCTTTAAGGTTTTACTTCAGTGGGATCATTCTTAAGTACACGTAATCATGGTGACAGGTGATATGAGTAACCCCGGAAACCAGTAATCAAGACGTGGATATTAATAACTACATTTTGTTGTCGTGCCTCTTTGACAACTACTTCCTGTGCGTAATACAAGCACTTGAGATTACTGATTGAGTCGTCTCTCACATGAGTCAAGCAGCGACTATTGACATGTTTGGTAAGGCTGGTGACATTGTCCTGCTTGGAACGACTTCTTTCTAATTGAGTTTGGCGCCCGACTCTTTTAGCGGTGCCAATTAAACAGCAGGCAGTTGAACTCGTGTGTTATAAGCTAAAAAGCATGGCTTCTAGTTGATAGGAAGATAATCATCTTCATTGGGAACGAAGTTAGGGTTCCTTGGCAAAAAGACGAGTAAACGCTTTCTTGTATTTATCTATAAATTATTTAACAACCTTATTGGTAGCCGTAGCTTGTTCTCTCTTTTTTCAACTTGTCTGTCCTAAATCTTTCCACACGCCCAAAATAGATCACCTTCTACTGCTCAAGATCAAGGGACCAGCTGCATAGTAATTCGCCAGTATTGAAGTCAATGAAAATATTTAATAAATATAGCGATGAGTACAGTCTAGTTATACAGCAGGAACGCGATAATCCGACACTCAATAGTCCGGTACGCATCAGAGATCGATTTTCCCCCGTATTTTTCACGTTCAACTTACATCTCATGGGATGACGCTTCGGAAGCCTTAATCATCTTGTGAAATTCGCAGAGAAGAATCAGCAATACGACATTGTTGAAGTTATAAATCTCTACATTACCAGGTGTATGCATAAGTCTTTCCGGTTTCACTAAGAGATGGTGCCAGTGAACAGTACGGAGCGTATGATTTTGACACATACGTCAGTTTGTTCGTGTGAAGCCGCGTATACACTTGAGCATTCGCACCGAATGAGCATGCGTTTGCCCAGTTTTGCTCAGATGAGTACAGGGCGAACCGAATGGATCCGCATGCCTCAACCTGATCCGAATGTTGTCGGTACCTCAAAGTGAGCACGTGCTCTGTTCGTGCTCAGTGTGGACGGTTGATGACGAGTGGGGTAGCCCGAACAGTATGAGCCGACTGCTTACGCTATGCTTCCTGCAGCCAGAAATCGCAGTCTCACAGCTAAGCGTTCCTCGGCAGATATGGCTTTCCTAAATGCTGTGTCCTCTCTCTCATTCGTAGCCCTGATACTATGCAATATCCATTCAAAATCTTCGGTTGACATTCTCGTTAAATTTTTAAAATTGTCATCTGTTTCATGTCCGATCGTTTTCAACAATTGAGCATTGCATCCCTCTTCATACAGTTTTCTTTGCCACCACCGCTTTCTCGTTTTTGTTTTCAAGGAATGCAATAAATACATATAACAATAACTGGCGACGATCAGTTTTCAATTCATTTCACCATTGTAGCCTCAGGTCAGGCAAAACACTATACTACACCCAAACACAGACGGTGTTCTCGGTCCGCACGAGGTCCGAACACAGTAGGAACTTGCTCAACAGATTGGCATGCGGGTCGTGCTTGTGCGTTCCCGCATCGGCAACGCATGCTCATTCGGGGCGAATACTCAAGTGTATACGCGACTTGACATTAACCTACCAACACACACAAGTTGAGCCCGCCAAACACTAGCGTCTGTGTTGTATCGCTCACTGATCATGTCGACGTTTGTGTCTGAAAAAGAACATTCGCGGTACGCATTGCTTTCCTTATGTAATCAAAAGAAAAAGTCTGTGGAAAGTCATCGTTTGCTGGTAGAAACATATGGTGAACACGCTTCATCGATTAGAACATGTTAGACATGGTTTCCACAATTTCAACGTGATGATTTCAGTGTGAAAGACCGTGCTTTGTGTGTCTGGTGGGACCAGAGCGGTATTGTGTATTATGAACTCTTGAAGCCAACAAATGATTAATTTAAATCACGCATTGATGGAAAGACGACCGGAATGGGCCAGAAGACATGGCAAAGTGATTTTGTTACACGACAATGCGCCGTCTCACACAGCAAAACCTGTGAAAGACACCTTGAAAGCGCTTGGATGGGACATCCTTCCGCACCCGCCGTACTGCCCCGACCTGGCACCATCTATCACCTCTTCGCATCAAAGGGGCACGCGCTCGCAGAGCAACACTTCAGCAATTTCAAGGAAGTCGGAAAATGGCTCGACGAATGGTTTGCTGCAAAAGACAACTGTTTTTTTTTTTTTTCTGGCATGGTATTCATAACTTACCTGAAAGATGGGCGAAATGTGTAGAAGCCGATGGCCAATATTTTGAACTAACAAAAAATGAATTTCCCTTGAAAATTACGAGTTTTGTTTACCACAAAAACCGGTAATGTAATGATAAAACACGCCTCACCGTGCTTTTGACTACTGCCTGGTCTCCGTACACATTCTGCAAGCGCCTATGAATATCTGTGACGCCCTGGTTTCCGCCAAAAGAAACTCAGTAACTGCTCTCTGTTTGGTACACACCTCCGTTACAGACGTCATTTTTAAGGCTAGTTATTGCGCTGCCACCTGTCGGAAATTAATGAAACTGTACCCTCGTAAATAACCGGGCGACTCGATAGGGAAACAAAACGATATACATACTGTATTTTATACGAAAAAGAAAGAAAAATGGGTGGAGAAGAAGGCTTGACATTATTTTCTTATCTCAGTGGGGGGTTCAGAGGCAAAATGTTTCAGAACTACTGCATTAAAGTATAATGGTTGTTTTAAAGAAAATGTCTGCATTAGTTAGTAGTAAATGATTGCATCCTGGAGTGTTGGTCATAACGAAATAGTAGGCAATAAGTTTGTGTGATAGCACGATAATACCAGGAGGACGCCTCTTAAATTACTCTGTGATGAGTGTAAGCCGCAGCAACACGTTGGGCCGCCATATGGGGGAGACAGCACGCTGAGTTCACAATTACAACGAGCAATGCACGTTTGTTCTCGGGCTGTGTTTGCAAGCGTAATGAGAAATGAGGTAGTGTTTCCGCCAGTGATTCAGTCTTAAATCATTTGATTATCCTTTTCTTCTTTTCTTCGTTTGGATGGGGTAGAGGGGAGGGGGAACTTAGTTGAATAATGTAGTTGGTAAAGTGCACACCACCTGTAATGACGATTGGGAGGATGAAGCTCATAGCAGTCGCTCGACTTCCAGTAGACGCTAAATTAGGAGAGAACTCATCTCTTAACTGACGACACATCACTTACATCATTAATGTCGGATTTTTTTTATTATGAACACTCAACTTTAGGCTTTAACTACTACTACTACTGCTAATAATAATAATAATAATAATAATAATAATATTGGCTTTACGTCCCACTAACTACCTACTTTCACGGTTTTCGGAGACGCTGAGGTGCCCGTATTTAGTCCCGCAGGGGGTTCTTTTACGTGCCATTAAATCTACCAGCACGAGGCTGACGCATTTGAGCACCTTCAAATTCCACCGGACTGAGCCATGATCGAACGTGGCAAGTTGGGGTCAGAAGGCCAGCGCCTCAACCGTCTGAGCCACTCAGCCTGGTGCTTTAATTACTAACGAACCGATAGGTCTATTGCAAAATGATTTGTACCAATATTTTCCTTGTTTAATTCTGCATTAGATTGTATAAGATAGATTGTTTTTGAAGTTCATTAAATATTTTTTATTTGTGGTTGTACGGTATTCAGTATTGTCCAGATTTTTTGGCTTCTTATCTAGGAACCGCGCACTTAAAAATATATACATGGAAAACTATTTATCTAATGGTAATGACATTTCCACACGTATTCGTAGTATAATACTCAAATTACAATATTTTCCAACCACCCCAAAAAATGTTCTTATCATTTTCCTAAAACAACTTTTTCTCGGCACAGAAAGAAAGAAGAAACGGCGCATGGCTTTTAGTGCCGAGAGTGTCCGAGGATTTCGGCTCGCCAGGTGCACGTCTTTTGATTTGACTCCCGTAGCTGACCTGCGCGTCGTGATCAGAATGAAATGATGATGAAGACGTCACATACACCTAGTCCCGTGCCAGGGGAACTAACCAATTATGGTTAAAATTCCCGACCCTGCCTGAAATCGAACCCGGGACCCTGTGACCAAAGGTCAGCACGCTAACCATTTAGCCATGGAGCCGTTCTCAGCCCAGGTTAAACGTACAACAGGAAACATGGGTTTGTTTTGAAGCCCTCAGTCGTGGTTATCAGAACCTACAAGCACTGGAAGCATACAGTGTGATACCGAATTTATGAAAATCCACAGCGTGTTTCCAGTCATTTGATCGGGTCATGAATGGAATGAGTGAAGCCTCCATCTAGCGGCGAGTACAGGAAATATGCCCGCTGCCGAAGCGTGTCGCACTCCTCTTGGGGCAATACTTAATGATTGACAGATGAAATGAGTTGATATTGGACAGTGTTGCTGGAATGAAAGATGACAGGGAAAACCCGGAGAAAAACCTGTCCCGCCTCCGCTTTGTCCAGCACAAAACTCACATGGAGTGACCGGGATTTGAATCATGGAATCCAGAGGTGAGAGGCTGGCGCGCTGCCGCCTGAGCCACAGAGGCTTCTAACGAATTTGTGAAGAGTAATATTGATGGGAAGTTGTGTGCGCGCTGAACCGTGCGATTAACAGCAGACGGGGTGGTGAAATCCGGTGAGTCTCGGACATGCATAGTATCCAAGCCATTCACACAGATTTAATGTTATTGAATCGCCCATCTGTCCCATCAGATTCCGGTGAGATTGAAGATCTGAATCTGTAGAAACTATTCACAAAAGTAAGAACATTTGTTCCAAGTCGCTCACAATCCCGCAGTATATCATCATCCACAAATAGCGTCATCTGTAATTCCAGTCCTGTACTCTTTATATAAGAAAACATAAATGTTCAATAATAATGCCCTGCACGACCCCCCTCTAATCGTTACAGGATCAGATAACGCTTCAGCTACTCTGATTCCCTGAGTTCTATTTTCTAGAAATGTAGTCATTCATTCAACCATTCTTTTGTCTAGTCCAATAGCCAATTGAGAGAAATAATCCATACTATTTATTTGCCTTTGGCTAACTAAAACTGTAGTACATGTTTCGTCTAGTGACTAGACAACATCTGCTACGACTTGTTTAAGTATAATATTTACAAGAAGTAAGGGCAAGTGCAGCTCTTCTTAATCCTAAAAAGACATTTAAAAACCTTAAAAATAACTAACATAGCTAGAACTAAAGGAATGTGTAATGGAAAGCGGGTGAGAGAGGATATAGGTGAAACTATTGAAATAATTATGGTTTAATTACTTTTAACAGTTAAAATGGCTTATAGCCAAATAATATAACTAATAGCGCATAATATAACTTAAAAATTAAAAATAAACTTTTTTCAAAGCAAGATCCAGTGCACCGAGCTCGATAGCTGCAGTCGCTTAACAGCGGCCAGTATCCAGTAATCGGGAGATAGTGGGTTCGAGCCCCACTGTCGGCTGCCCTGGAGATGGTTTTCCGTGGTTTCCCATTTTCACACCAGGCAAATGCCAGGGCTGTACCTTAATTAAGGCCACGGCCGCTTCCTTCCAATCCCTAGGTCTTTCCTATCCCATCGTCGCCATAAGACATATGTGTGTCGGTGCGACGTAAAGCAAAAAAAAAAAAAGATCCAGTGCCAAAAGAAGACAACAACAACAAGTCATCGCCAAAAATATGGTTTCCTGAATTTAATTTACAACTAATCGTGTTCCAAAAAAACTGAGACTCACGCCATCATAAGGACTACTTAACTTTAAAACTACATTTTATTTGACATGAAAAGTATTCCTTTAGTTCAATCTATATTAATTATTTTCAAGGTGTTTAAATGTCTTTTTTAGGATTAAGAAGAGCTGAAATTGTCCTTGCTCTTGTAAATATTACATGTAAACAAGACGTAGCTGATGGTGTCTAGTCACTGGACGAAATATGTACTACAGTTTTTAGTTTGCTAAAGACAAATAAATAGTATCATTGATTTATTCCTCTCAATTATATATCGCATCGATACAGATCACGAGGTTGATAGTTTGTTAGTCCAATAGCCCTCATTTTCATCAGCAATCTGTAAATTTAACTAATCCTTTGTTTGCACTGCATCACGTATCTGTAACGTCTTTAATCTTCACCGTTTGGCAAATAACACTAAGGGCCGGTGTTGTAATGAGGGTTTAAAATGAAGATTGAGTTAAACTGTAACTTGATTTTTAACCGATGTTGAGTCTTATAATGGCCTGCCTAAGTTAAACTGAGGTGAAGAAGGAAATATACGATCTTGGTAGCAGTGTCTTGCAAGAAAAGATGACTATCGATAATGTTTTGTTTACTTCTTGTAGGTGAAATGGCGGATAAAAGCAATGAACGTTGTCCTAATTTTACTTGTAAGGAAATAGAATTGCTTATCGTGCAATTAGCACAGAAATATTTATATAGTCCGTGAAACAGTGACCTTATGAATTCCTCCGAAATCTCCCATTTATTACGGGAGGCATAAAACCGCAATGCTAGTAGTAGCTGACTGAGGGGTTCTACAGCATGATTTCTGAAATAGAAAGAAGTTACTTTATTTTCTAAACCTTACACTTTTGACATTCAAACAGTTCAAAACGTCATTTTTACATTCTTACCTTTTCGTTGTATGTTTTATTCTAACTCCAATGTGCTGAAATAGGGTTATGACAGTCTCTTTTGTAAGACTGAACCTATTGAAAAACTATTTTTCATTCCATATATAAAAGTGACGTCGCCTTGCTGGGAAAACTCGTGGTGCCCGAGGTCGTTCAATAATTTGAACCACTTCTTCGTCATCGCTTATTATTTCTTCAGACACTTCAAAAATATCTTCGAGATCCATTCGTTCTGTCATGTTGTAAGGTTATGTATTCTTAAACTTCAGTTTAAACGGTAGATGAGTGGCAGTAAAATTAATCTCTAGTTAAACTTAATATTAAGTTTTATAATACACGACTAACAGATAAACCGAAGTTTAAACTGAACCAACAGTTTAAACCTCTATTATAATACCGGCCCTCACTGTAGCCAATTAAAGCAGTCCTTAACATCTATCTTTCTGGAGGAGTACGCAAGAGGCTGAGATCAGGCATTCTTGTGTCCAACAATCAGAAATATGTATATTTCTAAGAAAATTGTTTCTCTGCTTTAGCTTTATGTTCTTTAGATCCTTGTAGTGTAAAATAACAAATGGGCTTAATGATTTACTTTCTTACTTATTATATAATGCATGTTTTAATTTTACTGTATTTGGTATCTGTATTGTCATTTTTTAAGTTTAATGTTTAGTTTAATAATTTAATGTTATAAAAATGTAGTTAGTGTGCTCATAAACCTGTATTGTATTATACGAAGACGCTACATAAAGGAGCTTTTCAGCCTCAGTGGCATGCAAATTATCAACAAATTCAAATTCAAAATTCAATTCAGATGATTTGCCCTATCAAAAGCCTCTGATAGACGAATGCTGATAGAGCCTGGTACAAGTCCACATTATACTGGCACCAAGAATATGTCCCTGTTCTTTTTCACGGTCGTAAGACGAGAAAGTAGTGCTGGTCTACTTGTGATGAGTTCGCTCTTGTTGAAGAAAAGGGAAAAAAAAGTGAAGTTACTTTTAAAGTAGACGTGCTTTGGCAAACCTCCACATGGCCTACCTTGTATGGTACTTTCATATTAAGAGTACTTCATCATTCTGCTATAATCTACCGTTAGCTGCAGCTAGGGGTAAACGATCGCTTTATCATGTAACATTGTAATCGCAGTAACTTAAAGCGCAACTGGTGCGCTTAAAACGTTATATGTTGATATATCAGGACACTCGTGTAATTTATTTCAACACAGATACAGTTTATAACCATACCACACCCCCTGTGGATGGGGGATGCAGATGAAGAATACACCCACGGTATTCCCTGCCTGTCGTAAGAGGCGATTAAAAGGGGCGACCAAGGGATGATTGAGTTAGAACCATGGAACTACTTGTGATTAGTACAATCACGCGGCGAACACCATGGATCGCCTTTACTTGAGAGTAGTATCTCTGTGTTAGGTACACAGTAGGTTTGTGATTAGTAGCAGCAGCGACTGGTTCACTGTGGGTTTCCAGTACCTGTGATGTGTACTATTAATGAGAAACACCACGGGTCTGCGCGTTGCCTGTGATTAGTATCCACTATGTGAGGAGGAACACCACGGGATAGTATGAGTCCCTGTGATTAGTACACCTATGTGAGGTGCACCGTGAGTTTGCGTTGCCTACGAGTGTCGTTATTATGTGAGAAACACCATAGGTCTGCGTTACCTGTACGACGTACAATACTTGTGAATTGTACCATAATGTTTGGAACACCGTGAGTTTACGCTTCTTTTGATTAGTACCGCAATTTGAGAAATACCATGGTTCCACTTTACTAGCGATAAGTGCCATTATGAGGGACCGTTGACCTGGATTATGAACCGCTTTAGACAATATGCATCCTCGATTCAGGATTGTGCTTCGGAAGCAGTCCCTTCCCCTCTGGGAAGGTGGGGCATTGCGGGTCGGATCCACTAATTGTTTTACATTCATATTCATCTATTCATTCTTCATCATGCCGTTTTGAATTCTGGTCACTGGATGAATTTTGTACTTTCAAATTGTCATTGCATTTCGTCTCGTTTCGTACCATTAGGGGCCGATGACCTAGATGTTAGGCCCCTTTAAGCAACAAGCATTATTATCATCAAACCATACCTTGACATCTGTAGATCATTATAAGTAATGAAAACGTCATAAACGTGTTTTTTTTGTCGTGAATTGTTCGTAATCAGAGCATCGTATGGAGACAAATTAAAGATTAAAAAGAAGAAGAAGAAGAATGGCGTGTGGCCTCCGAAAAGGCCTGGTGTCGGTCTTTCGAGTTGACGCCATATAGGCGACCAGCGCATCTATGAGGATGGGGCCTTATCTATGATGATTCTAATGATGAAGACATCACACACACATACCCAGCCGCCGAGCCATCGGAATTAACCATTCAAGGTTAAAACTCCCGACCCGACCGGGAATCGAACGCGGGACTCCTTGGATCAAAGACCAGCACGCTAACCATTTAACCATGGAGCCGGGCAGCAATAATAATAATAATAATAATAATAATAATAATAATAATAATAATAATAATAATAATAATAATAATAATAATAATAATAATTCTTTTTCTTAATTTGTTTACCGTCCAGGGTTGGTTTTTCCCTCGGACTCAGCGAGGGATCCCACCTCTACCGCCTCAAGGGCAGTGTCCTGGAGCGTCAGACTTTGGGTCGGCGGGATACGACAGGGAAGAATGACCAGTACGTCGCCCAGACGGCCTCACCTGCTATGCTGAACAGGGGCCTGTAGGAGGATGGAAAGATTGGAAGGGATTAGCGAGGAAGAGGGAAGGAATCGACCGTGGGCTTAAGTTAGGTACCATCCCGGCATTTTCCTGGAGGAGAAGTGGGAAACCACGGAAAACCACTTCGAGAATGGCTGAGGTGGAAATCGAACCCCCCTCTACTCATTCAACCTCCCGAGGCTGAGTGGACCCCGTTCCAGCCATCATACCACTTTTTAAATTTCGTTGCAGAACACGGAATCGATTGTTGTTGTTGTTGTTGTTGTTGTTGTTGTTGTAAGTTGATTCCATCGTGCTAGTAACTTGAAGATAGGCCCAGTATGCGTAGGAGTGTGGATGGCAAGGAGCTCTCCTGAATTATACCAGCATTCTGAGAAAATATCAGATACTATTACAAATTTTATGGCCGAATTCAAAGAATGAACAATGAAAGACTTGCTAAAAGGATATTTAATGATGCTTCCTCACTAAAAGTCAAGAATAATTGGATAATCGAAATAGAAAGAGACAAAGACCTTAAGGAAAACAGCGTAACAGGTGAACTTATATGGGACAGGCCTAACTTTAGAACGTTGGGGAATAAACCACCACTGCATGAACTGAAGAACGGAGGAAAAAACACAGCGAAAAAATGAAGAGATTCTCGGAAGAGAAGAAAGCTAAATAAGTTCAATTGCGCTCCTTAGTTGGGATAAACGTTCTGAAAATAATAATATTGGCTTTAATTACAGACGCATTAGACAAAACAGTGTTGCCAACTTAGCGGATTTTCCGCTAAATTTGGCGGAATTAGAAGACTGTCGGCGGAGAAATGTATCATTTAGCGGACAGCGGATTTTTTGGCGGAATTATAGATTTATTGTAGCGGAATTTAGTGTTTTATCCATTTAAAAAACATTGTACTCCAGTCTGTCTCCGAGCTATTACGTATTTCTTGTCAGGAGCTAGCAGTCACATGAGGAAAACATGTTATTTGGATTTGATGTTATGAGATCACGGTATCATAAATTTGTAATGCGTGGGGAAAGGGTAATTATCTCTTCGTTGACGAATGACGACAGGTAATGAAACTGTGAGAGAGTAGCATTTATATTTATGCTATGAAGGAAGACCTGTTTTGTGTGTGGCCCTTGAAGTAGGGGATTCACCTAGTTTGCACCCGGCAGTAAAACGCCTACAAGTTTTAGCTCGCCGGCAGGGTTTAATCCCAGTGAAACTCACAGATCAGATGAGTGCAGACGTTTACTTATTATTATTATTATTATTATTATTATTATTATTATTATTATTATTATTATTATTATTATTATTATTATTATTATTATTTGAGATCGGATTTCTTGACGGAGTTTTAGCGGATTTTAGTAGTATTTAGCGGATCTTGAAAATGTAAGTTGGCAACACTGTAGATAATGCTCAAGAACAAATACGAGAATGACAGAAGCAAGCGGCCAAAATAGGATTGCAAATATAATTTGAAAAAACAAAGTTCATGATAAACATCATTAATGTCCCTCAAAATATCACAAGTAACAATAACATAATATCTCGGATAGATTGCTTTAAATACCTGGGGGAATGGATAACCAACAACACAAAAGAAAAATATAGCTATAGATATAAGAGTAAACAAAATGGAAAGGATGTTTCATATGGCAAAAAATATACACAATAAGAAATTTCTATCCTGGAACTTGAAATTAAGACATCATCAAACATTGGCCCGGCCAGAAACTTTATATGCAGCAAAAACTCTTAAACTTACAAGAATTGGGGATGTTGAAAAATGAGAAAAAGTTGAAAGAAGAATGTTTAGAAAGATACTGGGACTTATAAGAAACAGCAATGCCGAATTTAGACTACGATCAAACAGAGAAATATATTTAAAAGTTGAAAAACTGACAACTGTAGTCTCCAGTTTTTTGGACACATTTATAGAATGAATAACAATTGACTAACTAAACAGATCTTCAACTTATTGAACAGTTACAAATCCAAGCCAACGTGGTTCATTGAAATTGAAAAGTGGTATGAAAAACGTTGGAATTAAAATAGATACGATAAAAAACGGAACACGTTTCAGAGAAGTAACACGAAAGGCAGGATTTCACGAGAGAAAGAAATTAACAACTGGAAAAAAAAATGGATTCAAGAGGAAAAGGAACAACATTCTCAGAAAATGAAGGAAGTTTGGAAAGGAAGAAAGTTAAATGCAAAGAAAAATAGTTGATTTATTGTAATTAATTAATGTTATTTGTTTTACGTCCCACTAACTACTCTTTTACGGTTTTCGGAGACGCCGAGGTGCCGGAATTTTGTCCCGCAGGAGTTCTTTTACGTGCCAGTAAATCTACCGACACGAGGCTGACGTATTTGAGCACCTTCAAATACCACCGGACTGAGCCAGGATCGAACCTGCCAAGTTGGGGTCAGAAGGCCAGTGCCTCAACCGTCTGAGCCACTCAGCCCAGCGTTGATTTATTGTACCCTCAGAATGGTTATTCTAATAATAATAATAATAATAATAATAATAATAATAATAATAATAATGATAATAATTAGGGTCCGGATGTTTACGACAGAAAAATGTTAGCATTTATGATTTTTAAAAAAGATTTTTGGTCACATTTTTCGAAATCTTCAAATTCTTGCCGCTGTTTAAATTAACTTAATATTGAAAATATACTTTTAAAATCTAGAACATTCATTAATAATAATAAATAAGTAATACTATTCATTTTATTGTTATATTTTGAATTTATTTAATTATCTCGACTCTGCACAGAATGAAATAAATGTCACATTTTGATGGGCGATCAGAAAGAATTACAATAGCAAATTACATATATTTTAAAGTTTCCAAATAGGAACGATCTTTTATTTTCAACTTTTTTTTTTTTTGCTTTTGGCTTTACGTCGCACCGACACAGATAGGTCTTATGGCAACGATGTGACAGGAAAGGGATAGGACTGGGAAGCAAGCGACCGTGGCCTTAATTAAGGTACAGCCCCAGCATTTGCCTGGTGTGAAAATTGGAAACCACGGAAAACCGTCTTCAGGGCTGCCGATAGTGGGGTTCGAACCTACTATCTCCCGAATACTGGATACTCGCCGCACTTAAGCGACTGCAGCTATCGAGCTCGGTTTATTTTCACACAACATTGACTTGTAACGGGAAAAAGACCGCTCTACATCGCAGGATGTTATTGGGCCATGTTTGAAATACGTCAAATCATTAGAGTTCAATTGAGGCTCACTATTCTGTCGCTTTATACGCATCTGTCTCTTTCTATACAGATTACTCTCCTAATTCACATAAATATATATTTCCAGGAAAGATAATTGTAAGAAATTACGGACAAAAATTAAGATATGTGAAAAATCCGTCTTTGAGACGAATGAAAGCAGGTAGGCGAAAATGGAATAAAAATATGACAAGAACACGAAAATTCACGGGGAAATATGGACCATAATACGAAAAATTACCGGGAAATGACAAAAAACGTTAAAAGAGCCAAAATATGACTTTATAAATTATGACCCGTGAAAATTGCATAATTTTAGTCACTGTAGATAAAATCATGCTTAATTTGTATTAATTAAAATGTGACATGCCATAAACATCTGGGCCCTAATAATAATAATAATAATAATAATAATAATATTTCGCTGAGCGAAGTTTCTGAGAAACTAGCAGTTTCCCGCAGGCTCCGCCCGCAATGTACAAAGTATGGTGTTGTTCGTTACTATCCTCACGGATGTATTTGCAAAGTTTCGAGTTAATGAAATAAAGCACATGAACTGCTGCGGTAATAGAATGTAATATTACGTCAACAAAACACTTGAAAATACATCACACAAAGAAATTGAATTAAACGTTCCTTGGAACAACACTACGCGCCGAACTGTTAAAAAGGCCTTCAAAGATCTTCGTCGTGGAGAGAAATGTACTCATAACTTTTCTCAGAATCTATCAATTTAAGTAGTTATTACCTCAAAAGAAAGCGCTTGATCCTCTGAGTGTTTTTTAGATCAAAACGAACTGCGTACCTTAATTAGAACGAAAGATATGATTGCTTCAATGAGAAAAAAATGTTGAAGAAATGAGACGTCAAACTGAATGTGCACTCATAACTTTCCTCAGAATCAAACAATTTGAATAGGTAAGAGCTGAAATGAAAGAACCTGATCCACTGAGTGTTCTTAGGCCAAAACGAACTCCGTACCTCAATTAGAACCAACGATATGATTGCTTCAAAGATACAAAAAAATGGAAAAAATGAAATAATTTGAAGAAGGTGGAAGTTAAGTGATTTATAGTACCTGATGACAAATTTGTGCATGAATACCTTTAAGTTAAAACAAAAATGAAGGAAATCGACCGGATAGAATGGCCGGACTGACTGACTTTAGTTTTCATATTTTTTTTTAATATATAGATTGCGTTGTCACACTTCCTGGGTTTCCCTCTTTAGCTCCTCGTCTTCTGAAGAAAATCTCGTCTGTTCACGAGGATGACTTATTATTGTTGATAGTGTAGGTGGCCGTGACCTGCTACAAGATGAACCAAAGCCTTCTTCTTATTTCGAGAATGTAATGCGAGTGCCTGGCCATATAAAATACCCGCTGTTCTTTAGTCGGAAGACTTATAATCCTACCTTGACCGTTTGTAACTTTATACGGGCCATCTATTAGTCTTTAGAGTTTGTGCAAAATCACCGCCTGCATGCTTGTCTCGTAATATACATTTAAGTGACACAAAATGATTCTTGGTACATTGCCAGTGAGTATCCTAAAAAAAAAAAAAAAACTATAGTAGCATGTTGATAAAAATTACTGTTATAGCAAAAAGCTTTTTAATGGGGACTTCCTAATTTATATGTGTTACAATGGCGACTTCATTGACGTTGGTATAGATTTAGCGTGGTTCTTGCAGAATAAACTTACAAGATTTAAGATTTTATTTTCGACTATTGCATTAAAAGACTTTTATGCAAAAAGCAAACCTTGATTTGATGTGAAAGAGACTACTTGCAATATTTCCAACTTAACTGACAAACTAGGTATTTAATTGAGATGAGATAATGTGAACAAGAAATCCCAGAAATTCGTTTATAAGGAGGACCAGGTTTTTTTGTCATGTCTTTTTTTCTTTCTTTTGTAATATCTGAAGCTATCTCTTTCAATTTTCAACTCAGTTTATTTTAACCTGTTAAGTTCTTCACCCTGCCGAAATTAATTTTGCGTAACTACGTGATAATGTGGCACTAATTGCCAAATACATCTCTGATGCACAGAAACTGATTGCTATACTGGAAGAGCAAGCAGCAAAAACAGGACTTAAAATCTCGTATGAAAAACCTAAATGTATGACAAATATGAAAACTGCTCCACCTGAACTTACCATTGATACGAATAAAATGGCAAGAGTAAAGGAATTTAAGTACTTCAGGTGAACGGATCACTAAAAATGGGCAATGAAAATAAATCAGTAGCTTCAAGAATTCAGCCGGGCTGAGTGGCTCAGACGGTTCAGGCGCTGGCCTTCTGACCCCAACTTGGAAGGTTCGATCCTGGCTCAGTCCGATGTTATTTGAAGGTGCTCAGATACGTCAGCCTCGTGTTGGTAGATTTAGAGGCACGTAAAAGAACTCCTGCGGGACTAAATTCCGGCACCACGGTGTCGCTGAAAACCGTAAAAGTAGTTAGTGGGACGTAAAAACAAATAAAATTTTAAGTATTATTATTATTATTATTATTATTATTATTATTATTATTATTATTATTATGTCCGGCTCGATGGCTAAGTGGTTAGCGTGCTGGCCTTTGGCCACAGGGGTCCCGGGTTCGATTTCCCGGCAGGGTCGGGAATTTTAACCTTAATTGGTTAATTTCGCTGGCACTGGGGCTGGGTATATGTGTCGTCTTCATCATCATCATCATCATCATCATCATCATCACGACGCGCAGGTCGCCTACGGCAGTCAAATCAAAAGACCTGCGCCTGGCGAGCCGTGCTTGTCCTCGGACACTCCCGGCACTAAAAGCCAGACGCCATTTCATTTAATTATTATTATTATTATTATTATTATTATTATTATTATTATTATTATTATTATTATTATTATTATTATTATTATTATTATTATGCATGTTGATAAATCTATACCAATACGAAATTGGCGTACTTCGGCACCTTCAAATGCTATGGGATTGAGCGGGAGTAGAACTTGCGAATTTGGGCTCAGATCATCGCTATAGGCTTACCAGTAGCCCGCCTGGTGCCCATGATGGTTAAGGCGTTAAATTCTAAATGTTCTGACACCGTGGTTAGCCGGTTCGAGCCCTGTTGATCGAAATAAGATTCACCATCAGAATGTTAGCCACCAGGGCAGGGTAGGTGTTGGTATACAATTTCTAATCACTAGACTGCGTGCCAAAAGCCTGGGTTAAATTCCAAACCTGACCGTAGTGCTCCTATGGGGTGAGGACACAGAGTGCTGATGGTGATTCGTCCGTCGGATGGAGACGTTAAGTCTTGAGCAGACCCCTTGGTGCTATTCACCAGGAGTAGGCTATGTGCCCGCACCGGGTTTCACCCTCTCCCTAATATATATCACGTCATTCATTTCACCTCATTAACTCCTCTGATGAGGTTGACGTCAGGAAGGGCATCCGGTCATAAAACTGCCATGGCAGATTTATCTCACCTCATACCCGAGCCCATAGAAAAAAGTGACAAGGATTGCACAAACAAACAAACAAACGTATTCGCTATAACACTCAGCTCGACGTTAAGAATGAACTGGTAATAAATCAGCATAAATCAACATAAAATCAACAATTGCATGCAGCCATAAAGCAGTTTTAATTTAAGCCTGACTTTCTCATGAACTTCATAATGAGCCGATTTGTTTACGCCTATGATCAACCAGTAATGAGAAAATGTTGTTTAACATAATTTACAACAACTTTTTTCACATTTATCAGATGAAATAAAAACTTGGTATACAGATCAACAATAAGTTGCTTTAAGACCTATTAAAGTTTGGTAAGAGCTCGATAGCTGCAGTCGCTTAAGTGCGGCCAGTATCCAGTATTCGGGAGATAGTAGGTTCGTACCCCACTGTCGGCAGCCCTGAAAATGGTTTTCCGTGGTTACCCATTTTCACACCAGGCAAATGCTGGGGCTGTGCCTTAATTAAGGCCACGGCCGCTTCCTTCCCACTCCCAGCCCTTCCATGTCCCATCGTCGCCATAAAACCTATCTGTGTCGGTGCGACGTAAAGCAACTAGGAAAAAAAAAAAAAGTTTGGTAACGATCAGATCAATACTTTTAAAGTGATGCATTTTCAAAGTGAGCGCTCCGTTGGAAATGTAAAAAATACCGGCACATTTTTCGGTCAACCTGCGTGTTAAAATTTTAACTGTTACGATAAAAAATTTCACGACACATAATTGAACGTAGAATAAAATAAGCTAAATTTTAGTGTAGCTTGTTTGTATGTGGGGCAAAGGATAAACGTTTTATTAACGTATACACTCGGGTGGCCGGCCCCGTGGTGTAGGGGTAGCGTGCCTGCCTCTTAGCCGGAGGCCCCGGGTTCGATTCCCGGCCAGGTCAGGGATTTTTACCTGGACCTGAGGGCTGGTTCGAGGTCCACTCAGCCTCGTGATTAGAATTGAGGAGGTATCTGACGGTGAGATAGCGGCCCCGGTCTAGAAAGCCAAGAATAACGGCCGAGAGGATTCGTCGTGTTGACCACACGACACCTCGTGGTCTGCAAGCCCTCGGGCTGAGCAGCGGTCGCTATGTAGGCCAAGGCCTTTCAAGGGCTGTAGTGCTATGCGGTTTGGTTTTATACACACGGGTGTCTAAACTTTTTTCCACGACAGATGGTGCGCTCGTACACAGTCAGTTGCAGAACACTGTAGGACACACTGTAACTCAGAAATATTAAACTCATGTAAGGAAATGTGTTCCTTCGCAGTGTAACTAACATTTCTGAAATAATCTCTCTTTAGCTCGGTTCTTTATCATCTATGTGACACGATAACGACTCGTGAGACGAGGCGATAATTTTAAAAGTCTACTCTGTAAATATGTACAGAACCAGTATCAGTTTCTAACTATGCAGAGAAGAGCTGCCCGGTTTGTACCGTTCTGCCATAAAACGCCTTGCGAAAGGTCTTCTGTCAAACCTGCCTGTTGACCCAGGAAGCGGAGCCCGCTGTAAAGTCCACAACTACTCCAAACGTTTCGTGCATGCGGTGTAAGAATGGTCATTCGCATGAAACCGAAGTCCATAATACCTAGATCATATACATTAGAGAAACTTCTCTCCAAATTGACGCTCTGCTTGCTTATGAGACGCGGCATGGTAATCATCGAGCTGGGGCTAATAATGTTTCTCTCTGTGGTGTTTACTGGACAAAATTAATTAAATCTCTACCAGAGATCAACCAAGACAGATCCGCTTTATTCTGCCATGTGGTAGTAAAATGGAACGTCGAAATTGAAATTAAAATGCCTGCATGCTTTAACTGAGGCCAGACGATTATTATTATTATTATTATTATTATTATTATTATTATTATTATTATTATTATTATTATTATTATTATTATTATTATTATTATTATTATTATTATTATTTGAGATCGGATTTCTTGGCGGAATTTTAGCGGATTTTTAGTGGTATTTAGCGGATCTTGAAAATATAAGTTGGCAACACTGGTCCTCTTGAATTTCAATTATATCTTCATGTTATGATTTTTCTTATATTTAAAAGCTCCACTCAAGTTCATTCTTCTATAAATGTCTCTCCACGCCATCTCTCTCTCTCTCTCTCTCTCTCTCTCTCTCTCTCTCTCTGCTACCTGTGGGGAACATCCCGCTTCTAGTCTACGAAATCATCGATACTGCTCTACGTCTTCAGCTTATGGGCAAGTGTGTGACACTGGTTTGGATTAAGTCATATATTGGTCTTCTTGGAAATGAGTGGTTCGATAGGCTAGCTAAGTCTGCTTCCTGCTTCCACCTTCCCATGATTTGATTACGTACCTCTTCTGAAGAAAAGGTTGCTGGCCTGTTGACATCAAGTATGGGAAGTTTCACCACGGCAGTACTCCCCAGTGCACCCCATAATTTCCTCTGTACACTCGTACCAGAAGCATCCGTGTTCCAGGAAGTTTATTACAACGTGGTCCTTGTCTTTCTTTTGCCGATATCTGCATTCTTCGAATAGTCAGACCTTTTCCATTTGTCAAATTCTTCTTAGATTTCCTTTACATTCTGTTCTGTGCAAACACTGAAAACGAGAGCTGCCTCTGTGGATCAGTGGTAGTGTCGGCCTCCGGATTCCAAGATGGCGGGTTCTGAAGTATTCGGATTTTTGAAGGGCGGAAAAAAAGTCCATTCGACACTACATGTCGTACGATGTCGGCATGTAAAAGATCTCTGGTAACACATTTGGTGTTTACCCGACAAAATTAATTAAATCTCAGCTAAAGACGCCCAAGAGAGTTTCGGTTTACTCGGTCTGCCATCTAGTGGGCCTAGAGTAAAACGGAACGTCGAAATTGACGAACAGACAGCTAGATGGCGTCAAATCGAAATGTCTGCACACGGTAGCTGAGGCCATACGATTATTATTATTATTTATTGAAAACGAGAGGGGACAAACTCGTGTAACTTAATGAATGTTATTGGATCTTGGAGAAGTCCATCGTCCTTGTTCGCCTATTTACTGATGCTGTTATTTAATTAACGCAGTCATTTTTAACGGTCATTATTAACTCAAATACATGGCATATGGATTAAAAGAAAACTACAGTCCTGTACCCAGCAACAAGTTTACTGATGCCGTACGTAGGAGGGGCTTGAGATTATATGGTCACATCTGTACAATGGACAATAATAAATTTACTTTTAAAAAAAACTAGTAACTACAAATTCAAAGAAGGTAAAGACATTAAGCAGGAATTATACAAGAATGAATGTTTCGGACGATACCATGAAAAATAGTGAAGTCTTTGGAATTTTGGTTGCAAATCACAGATTCGATAAAATAAAAAAAACCACTGAAAAACAGTGGACAGAAGAACTGAAAAAAGCACCACAGCGAGTTGCTCTTGTTTAAGGTGTTAAGTGTCTCATCTACTTCAGACCATGCTAACAAATTCAGACGCGCTCTTTAATTGCCATAAGAAGAAAGAAAAATTCATAGAAATAAAAGTGCGGCATGGGCTCATCAGTTGCATACCGCACTTTTTCCAAGACACTGGCCGGCTAGCACGCCGGTAGCGACACCACTGCAAGCCATACATGTGATGGTTACGTGCCAGATGCGACCGTGCCGGATGCGACCCGGCCATTATCGTGCCAATAGTGACCGAGCGGATAAGCATCGTGCCGCATGCGACCCATCAATCACTTACAATTGATCTGCATTAAGGGCTGTCACCAAGTAGCAGATTGCTTATAAGTAGCTAACTTGGTATTTTCTAAAATAAAGGTCTGACACCATTGTTAGCAGGTTCCACTGCCGTTGGTCGAAGGAAAAATATAATAATGTTGCTGGCCTTACGTCCTAGTAACTACTTTTATGGTTTAAGGAGACGCCGAGGTGCCGGAATTTAGTGCCACAGAGTTATTTTACGTGCCAGTAAATCCACCGACACAAAGCTGACGTATTTGAGCACGTTCAAATATCACCGGACTGAGCCAGGATCGAACCTGCCAAGTTGGAGTCCGAAGACCAGCATCTCAACCGTCTGAGCCGTCTGAGCCACTTAGCCTGGATGAAAAAAAGAATCACCATCAGAATGTTGGCCAGCAGGGTAAGAAAGTTGGTGGTTGACAGTTTCTAATCACCAGATTGCATGCCAAAAGCCTGGATTCAAATCCAAACCGTTTCGCAGTGTTCAAATGGAGTGAGGGGGCCGTCGGATGGCGACGTAAAGCATTGAGCAGACCCCTTGGTATTATTCGAGAGGAGTAGGCTACGTGCCGAAACCGGGTTTTATCTCTCCCCACTTCATTATCATAATCCCACATTCAGACGCGTCTGCCGCCCAAGGGAGTCAGGTAGAAAGACCTGCACCAGGCAAGGAATGGGAATGGGAAGGAAGCGGCCCTGGTCTTAATTAAAGTACAGCCCCAGCATTTGCCTGGTGTGAAAATGGGAAACCACAGAAAACCATCGTCAGGGCTGCCGACAGTGGGATTCGAACTCACTATTTTTCGGATGCAAGCTCAGGGCCGCGCGCCTCTAACCGCATGGCCAACTCGTCCGGCGGGAAAAGACGTAAACGCATCACCGTGTTTCTTGTTGTAAAACGAGTTTCCCCCAGAAGTGTTATGCAAAGTAGGGGCAGTAGCTGCTTATAGGACTTATTGAAATGGCATTGCACTTCGCTTAGCTTACCATACCTTGGGTGACAAACACAACGTATCAAATGACAATTTGCTTGTCAACGCCGGTCACATCCGGCACGGTTACAGATTATGCGGTCGCTAGTGGCACGGGTTGCATGCGGCACGGTCGCATCTGGCACGCCACCCATGTGATAAGCACAATGCAGTGCCGACGTGCTAGGGGAGACTTGCTTATCACATGTATGGCTTGCAGTGGTGTCGCTACCGGCGTGCTAACCGGCCAGTGTCTTGGAAAAAATGCGGTATCCAACTGATGAGCCCATGCCGCACTCAAACACTGGTAACTTTTGACGATTGAGTTTCCTGAATTTTATTTCTAGCTATCTCAATCGGAAGTCATAGTTTGGTCAAGAAAAATTCATTGTTGATTTTTTAAACTCATTGCTATTTGTGCGTACAGCGAAGCTAGTTGGAATTAATAAATAAATGTACGGGCTATTAAGTACAGTACCGGTCAAATGTTTAGAAATCACGAAATGTCATCTAGAACCTAAAATTGTGCCACTAGACCTCTGTAATTTTCTTTCTGATATCTCACATCTAATAGGATATATGTTGCCTGATTTCATTGAGTTAGTTCAAGTACTGTAGAAGTTATGAACTTTAAACTCTTGGAAGGTCACAACAAAAAAATCAAAAAATTTTTTGTAATATAATGTACTGAATACTCTAATTGGTTGCAAGTATCACCAACAAGATTTTTCTGTAGACTTAGGAATAGGTGGAGGCCGTTTTAGTATAAATATAAATATTCCGAAAATATGCGGCACCGGGTTTTTTTTTTCGTGTTTTATTTTTTTGAATCTGGGCCAAAATTGTTAATTTTTCTTTGCCTTTTTCATGTATGGCCCAAGGTCTCAGGGCGAGCTATCGGCGTCAAACTTATCTGCCCTGATAGTTTCATTTCCACTCTGTGGATGGCATCCAAGAATACGTTTCTGATGTCGATAGTTCACTCTGAGGCCTATGACAAGAACAAGGAAAAATCGACTATTTTAGCACTGGTTTGAAAAAAAAGTAAACCCACAAAAATGGGTGCCGCATTTTTTCGGAATTTTCATATTTATACTAGAATCACCCCTAACTATTGGTAAGTCTCTACAAGAATCTTGGTGGTGATACTTGAAACCAATTAGAGGATACAGTACATAATATTTCCAAAAATGTTGACTTTCTGATGTGACTTCATAACATTTAAAATTATATAACTTATACAATAGTTGGCGTAAATCACTGAAATCAGGCGATGTATATCATATCAGATGCAAGAGCTCGGGGAAAAAAGATACAGAGGTCTAGTAGCAAAATTGTAAGTTCTAGATGGAACTTCATGATTTTTCAATGTTGTCCTAAACTTTTGACCGATACGGTAAGTGAAGTTTGACCTTATTTCTGTCATATATTTCATTCCGATTCGACTCGGATTTTAATCACCGATACTGGTAAATCAGTCAGCGATTGTCGCGTGCTTGTGTTTGTGTGTGACACGCCCCTTGACCTGAGGAAGTGGCGAACATACAGTCACAGTCTTCTCCATTAGCACGTGTCGGGTAGTCCGGTAGATGTCGGCATGCATACACAATGTTAGGTTGCGTCACCCATTGATATTCTATATTGCGGTCAATAGTCATTCCTCCAGCCGAGCCGGCCGCCGCATGTGCCTCGTTTTCTAATGCTCTTTACTACTCTGAATTGCTCGGAGAACCCCGCCTAACACTTTCTGAAAACAGCGTTGCCAGCTTGAGGAATTTCTCTGCAGCCTTGCACCTGGCAAATTTTTAAGGGGCGGTAGATTAATATCCACGGTATTCCCTGCCTGTCGTTGACTGAAAGAGGGACCAGTTTGGTGCGTGGGTTGTTGACCACGGTTCGTCTAGCTGAGTCTGGCCTCGCTTCTCACTTTCGTCTATCCTATCCGACCTCCCTTGGTCAACTCTTGTTCTTTTCCGACCTAGACGGAATTAGGTTTGTGAGGCCTAGGGCGCTTTTCATTTCTATGTCACCCCCTGTAGGTGGGGGACGCAGACGAAGAATACACCCACGGTATCCCCTGCCTGTCGTAAGAGGCGACTAAAAGGGACAACCAAGATATGATCGAATTAGAACCATGAAACTACTTGTTATTAGTACCATCACGCGGGGAACACCATGGGTCGCCCTTACTTGCGAGTAGTACCACTATATACGGAACACCACGGGCGTACGTTGCCTGTGATTAGTACCATTATGTGAGAAACACCTCGGGTCTGGGCATTGCCTGTGATTAGTACCCGCTATGTGGGGAACACCAATGGCATACGTTGCCTGTAATCGGTACCATTATGTGAGGAACACTACGGTATAGGACGAGTCCCTGTGATTAGTACACCCCCCCCCCCTCAAACCCCACGGCACTTAACGCCCTTGAAAGGGCCTTGGCCTGCCCAGCGACCGCTGCTCAGCCCGAAGGCCTGCAGATTACGAGGGGTCGTGTGGTCAGCACGACGCATCCTCTCGACCGTTTTCTGGGCTTTCGGGACCGGGGCCGCCATGTCACCGTCAGATAGCTCCTCAATTCTAATCACGTAGACTGAGTGGACCTCGAATCCGCCCTGAGGTAGAGAGAAAAATCCCTGACCTGGCCGGCACAGTACTTCTACACCACGGGGCCGGCTTGTGATTGGTACACCTATGTGAGGACCACCATGGGTTTGCGTTGCCTATGAGTGGCGCCATAATGTGAGAAACACCATAGGTCTGCGTTACGTGCGCGTATTACATTATCTATGATTAGTAACACAATGTGTAGAATACCGCGAGTCTACGCTACTTTTTTTAGTACCGCAACATGACAAATACCGTGGTTCTATTTTCCTAGCGATAAGTACCATTATGAGGGGCTGATGACCTGGATTTTGCACCCCTTTAGACTACAAGCATCATCGATTCATTATTGTGCTTTCGAAGCACTCCCTTGGTCAGTAATACTATTGTTTAACGCTAGTTTCTGGGAATGTAAGGCATTACTGATTGTTTTAAATTCATATTCGTCCATTCATTCTTCGTCATCACGTTTTGAATTCTGGTCAGTGGATCATTTTGAACTTTTAAATTGTCATTACATTTCGTGTCATTTCGTACCATTAGGGGCCGATGACCCAGATGTTAGGCTCCTTTAAACAAGCATCATCATCATCATTTTCATGTCCTTCGCGGCCCTTGCTTTTATTTTGCCGGTGTCTTCATTTTCGGAAGTCTTGGACCTCTTCAAATGTTCCTTACGATTAGTGTTAACAGAGGATGGTTTTTTTAGTTGTACTTCTTGTTAACCCATTTTACGTCAAGGTTAGAAATAATTAAAAAATACAATTTTTTTGTTACTATCTATTCATTTAAGGGTAATTTATTGCACTTACAAAGGAATTTCAAAAATAATTGACAGAGTGTAGTATTTATCGTACCGAGCTCGATAGCTGCAGTTGCTTAAGTGCGGCCAATATCCGGTATTCGTCAGATAGTGGGTTCGAACCCCACTGTCGGCAGCCGTGAAGATGGTTTTTCGTGGTTTCCGATTTTCACACCAGACAAATGCTGGGGCTATACCGTACCTTAATTAAGGCCACGGCCGCTTCCTTCCCAGTCCTAGACCTTTCCTGTTCCATCGTCGCCATAAGACCTATCTGTGTCGGCGCGACGTAAAGCCAATAGCAAAGTATTCGTTTTCGATCCTGGCATTCAGTTCGACGTTTACCGACACAACTACTCGTTAAATATCACTGCCAAGACGCTGAGACCTCGACAGTGTTGTGTGATGGACAGCGGATGGCAAACGGGATGAAATGTCAGGTTGCAAGTTTCAGCAAGGTGAAAAGTCCTTTCAGTTTTAATTACTCTATTGATGGGATTGATGTACCTCACGGAGATCGCTGTATATACCTAGTCTAGGTGTTAATGAAAGGAAAGATCTTCCGTTGGTTTAATGACATTAACGGGGTTGTATGGAAGTGTTGCAAACTTTAGTCTGGGAAGACTTAGGAGTAAGGAGATAAGCTGCTCGACTAACAAGGGGGCATTACCTACTCGTCACCACCGATTTCGCTCAAATGTATAGAACATGCAGGGCTTGGATAGAAATGAAAGTACCCAAAGTGGGAACTCCAGATGCCCAAGCGTATAGAAAATAAAAATAAAAATATTGACGCGGCTCTCATTATTCATTTTCCAATTAAGCAAAGAGGTGAATAATTCATTTTATTTATTTATTTATTTATTTATTTATTTATTTATTTATTTATTTATTTATTTATACGCAAAAGGCATAGAAAAGTTTAAAACATTGGAATTTAATTGTCAATATTGTCAATGCGCCAATATTCTATTGTTTGTGTACAGCCGTCAGGAGCAACCTCCACTTGTCAGGTGAAAACGAATCTTACAGCGAAACGACTATTCACGTTTATGGCACATTCCCCAAGGAGGGGAGAGAGCCAATAAGGAGAAAAAAGAAGAATTTCTGTTTGAACACGTCGGGAAATTTCGCAACTCCAGATTTTCTACAATTGCGCGCTCACTAGAAAATGACGTCTTATATGCCTTTTGCATACAAATAAATAAATTAAAATAAATGAATAGTATAAAAATTGAAAAAAAAATTCTCCACACGGGGAGTCGAACCCATGACTTGTCCCAGCTCTTACCGCTACGCCAACTACTGCTCGGCGTGCTCACTAACGTAAGTGGCTTATACGGTGCGAGAGCCGCATCAACATTATCATTTTTATTTTTATTTTCTATACGCTTGGCCATCTGGAGTTCCCACTTCGGGCACTTTCATTTCTAGCCAAGCCCTGCATGTTCTATAAATTTGAGTGAAATCGGTGGTGACGAGTAGGGAATGCCCCCTTGTAAGTGAATATCTTCCGAGCTGTCAGTGGAGAGATGGCGTTGAATGACATTAGTAGACGAATAAGTTTAAGTGATGTGTTTAAAAGTACGAAATATTAAAATATGAAGATTAAATTGGAATTCAAGAGGACAAATTTTATGCAAATATTCGTTTAAGTTATAGGAAGAGGAATTAGGGAATGGGATAATTTGCCAAGGGAGATATTTGATACATTTCCCAGTTCTTTGAACTAATTTATAAAGTACCAGCTGAACAACTGATGGGAAATCTGTCACCTGGACGACTGCCCCAAATGCAGATCAGTGGCGATTGATTGATTGATTGATTGATTGATTGATTGATTCATTGATTGAAAAATATCTTTCTCTCAAATTTCTCGGTTTCTCTAAGCCCAGCCCTTCCTTTTCTTTGAAGACATTCACTTGAATAAAGATATTCCGATGTACCGGTATATGCTGTGTTCTAATATCTGAGCTTATCTTGTTATGCCTTTTTTTCTTGTGCAGGCTGTGTTCGACGGAAGGCGGTGGTAATTTTCTCTCGCCTCCTGACATGGAGATGTAACGTATCTACACTAACTAGCGTGAGTTTTTTTTTTTTTTTTTTTTTTTAGGTATCCGCAATGGAGAACGTAAACATAAGAGACAGCCAGTCATAGGTGGAATTCCTGTCGCGTTAGTGGAAGCGTAAAGACGCGACGAAGTATATTTCAACTTGACGTAGTTGGCCACTTTTATGGATGCGGTAAATAACGCTCTTATTGACGTAACTTTTGGATACATTTGTACGAATTGATACTTTTATACCCGACGATACGATTATTTTATTGTTTTAGTGTCGCTACATTTTTCACATCCTATCGCGTGCCCCTAGAACGGGCGTGCAATAAAACTACAATTTTGCAAGTTTCGGTCCGGTGAAGCCTATTGTACCTTTTATTCACGTCGTAAATATTGTCATAAACGTTGCGCAAGTCCTTTTATGTTGTCAGCTGTGTAGCTTTCTAATTGATCCTGGAAATTTACGCGATAATATTTTCCTACAACGTAATTCTTTCAAGGGGCTGCCTGGTCGAGGCGGTAAAGGCGTGCCCGGTTCACCCGGAAGGACGTGTGTTCGATTCCCCGTCAGGAAGTCGAAAAAGTTAAGAAACAAGATTTCGGAGGGTGCACATGGCCCTGAGGTTCACTCAGCCTACACCAAAAATGAGTACCTGCTTAATTCCTGAGGGCAAAGGCGGCCGGGCGTAGAGCTAACCACTTTACCCCACAGCTAACCACTCTACCCCACTAACTGTCGAGGTTACGGATAGTGGAAGCCTTTACCTTCCACCCCTCCAGAGGCTTTCATGGCCTGTACGGAAATGACTTTACTTTGTTTTGTAATTCTTTCTACATAAATATGGAAAGAACAGAGTGCGCATCTCCCGCATGCTCAACATGTGAAGGTTCGTCAGGGCGCTTTCACGCGTGCACAACAGTAAATTTGTAAGGACACAGATAGGAGGAGGGAACAACGGGGGAGACCTGAGAGATCAATCCAGATGAGCCTGGGCAAACGCACTACAGTCTTTCAAGCGCAAGTGATAGCTATCAGAACATGTCTTGAAGAAAATCTGAAAATGAACCATAGGAATAAGAACATCTTCATTTTTACGGACAGCTAAGCCTCCATTAAGGCACTAGAAGCAGTCCGGATAATATCCAGAATTGTCTGGTATTGCCACTTCTCCTGAAGCTCTCAAAGTACAACATTGTCAACATAATATGGGTACCAGGGCATGCAGGTATAGAAGGAAATGAAAAGGCAGATAAACTGGCCAGGAAAGGTGCAGAAACACATTTTGTATGCGGGATTTCCTATGGGTCCGCCTCTGTGGTGTAGTGGTTAGCGTGATTAGCTGCCACCCCCGGAGGCCCAGGTTCGATTCCCGGCTCTGCCACGAAATTTGAAAAGTGGTATGAGGGCTGGAACGGGGTCCACTCAGCCTCGGGAGGTCAACTGAGTAGAGGCGGGTTCGATTCCCACCTCAGCCATCCTGGAAGTGGTTTTCCGTGGTTTCCCACTTCTCCTCCAGGCGAATGCCGGGATGGTACCTAACTTAAGGCCACGGCCGCTTCCTTCCCTCTTCCTTGTCTATCCCTTTCAATCTTCCCATCCCTCCACAAGGCCCCTGTTCAGCATAGCAGGTGAGGCCGCCTGGGCGAGGTACTGGTCATACTCCCCAGTTGTATCCCCCGACCAAGAGTCTGAAGCTCCAGGACACTGCCCTTGAGGCGGTAGAGGTGGGATCCCTCGCTCAGTCCGAGGGAAAAACCGAACCTGAAAGGTAAACAGATGATGATGATGATGATTTCCTATGGAGAAGTGGAAAAATACTCCAGGATGCAGGCTTGCAAAGGAACTGAAAAAGGGGCCAAATAAAAAGCATACTAAGAACTGTTGAAACTCAGCAGAGAAAACATAAGATGGGTAGTAGGACTGTTGACAGGACACTTGCGATCTGAAAAAAACACCTCCATAGAATTGGAGTAATAAGAGACAATATATGTAGGGAATGCAATGAAGTAGAGAAATCAGCTGAACACATAGGCTACTTTTCGAATGTGAGGCGCTGGGTAGGACTACCAGGTGAAGAGAGAGAAAAATCCAAGAAGACCCAATAAGAACAACCTGCAGCTTTGTTAAGGGAGCAGGTATATCTAGGTGAGAATGAAGGAAAACATGGTAGCAAAAGATCTGAGAGGTTGACGCTAATTAGGAACTCATATTTAGAGACCCCATGAAGGAGAAGAAGAAGACAGATGCAGGTCCTTTTTTGATGCTTCTCGACAGGACGATCTCTAATTCCCACTTGCACAGATAAACGGCGCTGGGATTCCGTCGCACCTCGTTCTGAGCTTTCCTTCACTCGAGCAATGATTTCTGGTGTTCGAACTTTACGGATAGTTAGGGTTTTTATTATTCTCTACAGAGCCCGTTTCACCCCATTTTGCCACAAAGTTTTGCATTGCAGACTTTGCTGGAGATTTTGCACTTCCAGTCTTAAACTCTTGCGCAAACAGTTCCGTACAGGTTTTCCACGAATCGTGCTTCGCGTAACACTCGACAATGGACACTTCTTCTTCTTCTTCTTCTTCTTCTTCTTCTTCTTCATCTGGTTACCCTCCAGTGTCGGCTTTTCTCTCGGACTCAGCGAGGAATCCCACCTCTAACGCCTCAAGACAGTGTCCTGGAGCTTCAGACTCTGGGTCGGGGGATAAAACTGGGAAGGATGACCAGTATCTTGCCCAGGCGGCCTCACCTGCTATGCTGAACAGGGGCCTTGCGGGGGGAAGGGAAGATTGGAAGGGAAAGACAAGGAAGAGGGAAGGAAGCGGCCGTGGCCTTAAGTTAGGGACCACCCCGGCATTTGTCAGGAGGAGAAATGGGGAACCACGGAGAACCACTTCCACGATGGCTGAGGTGGTAATCGAACCCACCTCTACTCATTTGACCTCCCGAGGCTGAGTGGACCCCGTTCCAGCCCTCGTGCCACTTTTCAAATTCCGTGGCAGAGTCGGGAATCCAACCCCGGGCCTCCGGGGGTGGCAGCTAATCACACTAACCACTACACCACAGAGGCGGACGACAATGAACACTCGCTGTTTTATCGTAAGCACCATTTTGTGTTGCATTCAGCTGGTCACTAAACATGTCTCCTCCTCTCACTCACTCACACGTAATGACACAGCGATGTAATCGGGAGACATGTGACAACAAATAATTGGTGCATCGAAATCACCACCTCTGTAACTCGAATTTTGGGCAGTGTTGCCAATTTAGCGGACAGCGGAATTTTTGGCGGAATTCTAGATTTATTATAGCGGAATTTAGTGTTTTATCCATTTTACATTTTTTTAAAAATTGGTACTCTAGTCTGTCTCCGAGCTATTCCGTAGGTGAATTTCCTGTGACGGGCAGTTCTCCTGTTCATTAGACCTAGTAAGGGTCAATTCCGTGTCAGTCTTATAAATAATTTCCGATTCAATTTTATTTTGCCCACCCTGTACAACAATTTGAGTAAGCCAAAGCAATATTTCGCACAGTGTGATAGACATGTCGCACCTTGGGAAGAAGAGGGCAGCAAATGCAAAATTATACTTGTGAGACAATTGCAGTGTAGGATTTAAAAAGGTCTAGTAAATTCAGTTTTTGATATATTGTTGTCTATGTTATATATTTTGTATATTTTTAATTTTGTTATTTGCGTTTAGGCCATCTGTTGACCACGGTACTTGTGTTCTAGCTGTGTTTTTGTCTTCTGCCCCTTTTAGCGTACTGGATTGTGTTCTTAGCGGCCTCTTGAGCCTTCCTGTTGGCCCAGTATTCCTTCATTTTCTCGCTGAATTCTTTCCTGCGCTCCTCTGGCCAATTCCCGTCTCCTTTGTGACTAGCTGATGTAAGGGATGTTAGGAAAGGTTTAGTTTTGACCATTAAACGGTATGCATTCCTATCAGTTATGGCGGCTTGATTAATATTAAGCTCTGCAAGATCTTTGTCCACTTGCTTGGTCCAGGGGAATCCAGTACCATTTTCTTTGTTAGCAACCTTGAAGATCTTATGGGATAATCTATTAGGATCCATTCTGTGTAGGTGTCCATAGAAAGTCAGACGTTTTCTTCTGATGGCATCGATGAGGTTTTCTTGATGTTAGTAGAGCTCATTGTTGGGTTTGTACCATCGCCTTCCATCTGGTAGGATCCTTGGCCCTATTATTCTTCTCATATTTTTAATATTTATAATATATATATATATATTACATTGATATTTTCTCAGAAGTATCATTTTTGCATTTGTGGCCCTCTTCTTCAAAAGGTGCGATGTATGTAAAGCACCCTCATAAAAACGTGTAATATGCGTAACTTGAAAAATGCGTCAGTTGCCTTGAAAAAGATGGTTTCGAATAATTTCAGTGTACCATATTGCAAAATGTAACTGTATTACTCCCATGATATAATTTTCAATATTTAAATATAGTTGAAGTTATTGCATGCTAGAAACATTCTCTGGTGATCATAAACTCTGATGCAAATAGATAAGGTGTTAATACAATTTTAATTTTCTTTCCTTAAAATAATTTTATGTAGTGGGTTCGACGAACCGGCCTCTTCCGAGTTCTTAGGGTTAATACTTGTTCATAAATCTGCACTTACAGTCGAACCTCCATTATTCGAATTTTCAGTGTCTCGAAGTGGATCTAACTTAAATTTCTCGGCCGTTTCTCCTGTTCTTCTGTATTACTCGAAATTCTGTTACTCCAATTTCTCGAAGCAAACATTTCCTTCCTTAAAAAAAAAAAAACAAAAAAAAAACCCACCTCCTCTGTAACTCGAATTTTGGGCAGTGTTGCCAATTTAGCGGACAGCGGAATTTTTGGCGGAATTCTAGATTTATTATAGCGGAATTTAGTGTTTTATCCATTTTACATTTTTTTAAAAATTGGTACTCTAGTCTGTCTCCGAGCTATTCCGTATTTCTTGTCAGGAGCTAGCAGTCACATGAGGAAAACATGGTATTTGGATTTGATGTTATAAGATCGTGGTATCATCAATTTGTAATGCGTGGGGAAAGGCTACTTATCTCTTAGTTGACGAATGACAACAGATAATGAAACTGTGAGAGAGAGTATGGTATGAAGGGAGACCGTTTATTGAATTGGCCTGTTCTGTGTGGGGCCCTTGAGGTAGGGGATTCACCTAGTTTGCACCTGGCAGTAAAACACCTCAAAGTTTTACTTCGCCGGATTCGAGGCAGGGGGCTAATCCCAGTGGAACTCACAGATCAGGTGAGTACAGACATTTACTTGTTTTATTATTATTATTATTATTATTATTATTATTATTATTATTATTATTATTATTATTATTATTATTTGAGATCGGATTTCTTGCCGGAATTTTAGCGGATTTTAGTAGTATTTAGCGGATCTTGAAAATATAAGTTGGCAACACTGATTTTGGGCAACATTAACTGTGCAATACGGCATTTGTGAGGAACAGTTAAGAAGTAAAGAAGGGTTTTTTAGACTTTAGAGTGATGCTGGGAGCTAATATGACGGGAACCAAAAAACTAAAACTTCTAGTGATAGGAAAATCAGCGAAGCCTCGCTGTTTTTTCGGGTGTGAACTAATTACCGGTCACGTACGAAAGCAACCCCCTGAAGTCGTGTATGACAAGCTCCATTTACGAATCTCGGCTGCGTGGTATTGACGAGAAGTTCCAACGTGAAGAGAGAAAAGGTTAACAGTAACAAACAGTAGAGACTAACGCTTTTTTTTTCCAAATGTGTTAACGGAGGTATGCTTCTTGTTTCACTGCTGTATGTACTGTATCCTGTCTTCTAAAAAGTTATAATTAAAGTGATGCCGTAAAATAGAGTTTGTTTGTATATTTTTTTAAATACCGGCACTGTTAAAATTAATGTAATCGAAACCGACTTGCAACCTATTTGGTCGTGTTACGTACATTTAGTACGTGTTGAAGAGGTGTTAAGTACAGAACAAAAGTGGTCAACCGTACAGTGTGATGGCAGTAGCTTAGATCCTTTCCAACAGAACAAAGATGGCCTAGGCCTCCATAGCTCAATTGGTAGAGCAACCGACGCGAAATCGGGAGGTTGTGGGTTCGGATCCCACTGGTGTCCGATTGGCCATTTTTGTTCTGTACTTAACACCTCTTCAACACGAGTAACACGACCTAATTGGTTGAAAGTCGGTTGCGATTACAATGTGGTCGTGAAAATTCAAAAATAATGTATTCAATATAAGCCATAGATTCATAAGATTCAATTATGAGTTATACATGCTCAAAAATGGTTTTCTCCATATCTCGAAATGTCGATAACTTGAAATAAAATGTAGCTCCCGAGGTGATTCCGAGATATGTAGGTTCTACTGTATAAACAATAGTAGTGACAGTACTGTTCCCTGTCTTAGCCCAGTGACACTCCTAAATCATTATTATATTAATGGAAAATACATCATATGCAGAAACTTTGACAACATAGCGAGATCTGTTGCCAAATGCGTAACAGCTTTCTTCGTCACTTCTTGTTGGAGCCTCTGTCGTCGCAGTTGTAGTGAAGTGACGGTGACATAATTGGAATGTCCGGCCCTGTAAGAGAATATTTTCTGGGAAGTTTATTTCGGTGTAGTGCACTCAACTAGAGAGACTGTGGTGTATGGCACTCGAGCGATGTAGCCGGATATAGCAGCTAGGGGGGAGGGTTATTTAAAGGAGGTCGTCTTTATTCTACACTTCAGTCGCGGTGCGGTCTCACATTTCCTTGTGTTTGAATGCACCGGTCTTACGTAGCACATAGCATAAAACAATTCAACACTGATATTATACGTACATACATCAATATTTATGTAGTATATATTTGAAATCGACTTTCAATCTTCTAGGTCATGTTACGTACATATAGTACGTGTTGAAGAGATGTATAACAAAAATGGCCAACCAGATACCAGTGGGATCCGAACCCACAACCTCTCTATGTCGTGTCGATTGCTCTACCAATTGAGCTATGGTACCCTAGGTCATCTTTATTCTGGTGGAAAGGATCTAAGCTATAAAGTATCTCCTCTACTGCCATCACACTGTAGAGTGCGTGCATGTCGCCCCTTGTGGGCCAGGTCAATGAGTACTGAATTTTCACGACCGCATTGTAATAGAAATCGACTTTCAACCTATTAGGTCATGTTACTTAACATCTCTGTACACATAAACGGCCTTCGGTGGTGGGGCCATGTGTGGCGAGTGGAGGAAAATAGGTTACCTGGGAGAATGGACTCTGTTATGGAGGGTAAGAGAAGTAGAGGGAGACCCAGATGACGATGGTTGAACTTAGTTTCTAATGATTTAAAGATAAGAGGTTTAGAACTAACCGTTGCCACAGAGCTAGTTAAAAATAGAGGATTGTGGTGGCACTTAGTAAATTCACAGAGGCCTGCAGACTGAACGTTGAAAGGCATAACATTCTATAATGATGTCTGGATATGGGTGAATGATGGTGAGGTACGTAGAGGGTGAAACCCGGTGCCGGCACATAGCCTACTCCTGTCGAATAACACCAAGGGATCTGCTCATCAAGGCTTAACGTCCCCATCCGACGGACGAATCACCATCAACAGCGTCATGTGCCCTCGCTCTATATGAACACTGCGGGGAAGTTTGGAATTAAATCCAGGCTTAGGCACGCTATCTAGTGATTAGAAATTATACACCACCATCTCTCCCGTCCTGCCGTCGAACATTCTGTTGGCGAATTTTTTTCGACCAACGGGACTCGAACCGGCTAACCATAGTGTCAGATTTTCGCCTTAGCGATCATGGCCACCAAGCGGGCTCGGAACTAACTCAAACATCTACTCCAAAGTGTTGAGGAATCAACTCTAATATTTCCTCGAAAATGGTTAGGAACCAACTCAAGTATCTCGTCATAAATAGTTGGGAACCAGCTCTAGTATCTCGTTATAAATATTTGGGAACCGGCTCTAGTATCACGTCATAAATAGTCGGGAACCAGCTTTATTATCTCGTCATAAATAGTTGGAAACTAGCTCTAGTATCTCGTCATAAATGGTTGGGAACCAGCTCTAGTATTTCCTCAGAAATAGTTAGGAACCAGCTCTAGTATCTCGTCATAAATAGTTGGGAGCCAGCTCTAGTATCTCGTCATAAATGGTTGGGAACCAGCTCTAGTATCTCGTCAAAAATAGTTGGGAACCAGCTCTGGTATCTCGTCAAAATAGTTGGGAACCAGCTTTAGTATCTCGTCATAAATAGTTGGTAACCAGCTCTAGTATCTCGTCATAAATAGTTGGGAACCAGCTGTAGTATCTCCTCAAAAATGGCGAGGAATCAACTCGAATATCTCCTCAAAAATGGTGAGGAATAAACTCGAATATCTCCTTAAAATGGTGAGGAATCAACTCGAATATCTCTTCAAAAATTGTGAGGAAACAACTCAAATACCTCCTCAAAAATGGTTGGGACCCAACTCAAATATCTCCTCAAAAATGGTGAGGAATCAACTCGAATATCTCTTCAAAAATGGTTGGGAACCAGCTTTAGTATCTCGTCATATATAGTTGTGAACCAGCTCTAATATCTCGTCATAAATAGTTGGGAACCAGCTGTAGTATCTCCTCAAAAATGGCGAGGAATCAACTCGAATATCTCCTCAAAAATGGTGAGGAATAAACTCGAATATCTCCTTAAAATGGTGAGGAATCAACTGGAATATCTCTTCAAAAATGGTGAGGAAACAACTCAAATACCTCCTCAAAAATGGTTGGGACCCAACTCAAATATCTCCTCAAAAATGGTGAGGAATCAACTCGAATATCTCTTCAAAAATGGTTGGGAACCAGCTTTAGTATCTCGTCATATATAGTTGTGAACCAGCTCTAATATCTCGTCATAAATAGTTGGGAACCAGTTGTAGTATCTCCTCAAAAATGGCGAGGAATCAACTCGAATATCTCCTCAAAAATGGTGAGGAATAAACTCGAATATCTCATTAAAATGGTGAGGAATCAACTCGAATATCTCTTCAAAAATGGTGAGGAAAAAACTCAAATACCTCCTCAAAATGGTTGGGACCCAACTCAAATATCTCCTCAAAAATGGTGAGGAAACAACTAAAATAGCTACTCAAAAATGGTTGCGAACAACTCAAATATCTTCTCAAAAATGGTTGGGAAACAACTCAAATCGCAGTCATTCATCACTCATCTGCATTTAGGGCTCTCACTTAGGTGGCAGATTACATATGAGCTGTTTACCTAGTCTTTCATTAAATGATTTGAAAGTAGTTGGAAATTAATCGATCATCTGCCAGTGCGGCCGTTATAAGGCTAAACTGAACGTCCTTGGGAAGAGATTCTTTCTCTTGCGATAAGAAATTCTAGCTTGTTGCCGCGTACCAAGAAGATAATGATTGTGAGCAGTTTCATCATATTCGCTGATGATACTCAAGTATGTGTGTTCCCAGAAGAATGTGTAGTAACGTTAGAGAGAACAGGTCTCTTGCTAGGTTACGTCACTCGTGTGTAGGAGGAGCCGAGTTCACTTGTACGGCAAGTGTGTCCAGCGCGACCTGCCAAAAACTTTCAGAGCAGTCCTCGCCCAGAATATACAAAATAACCTGTTATTCCCACGAATAGAGAGTTGAAATTAGTCAGGTTTTTTTCATCATTTAATGTAACTAGTAGTTATTTTTAGCTGCCTTCTTTGGTTCCAAGTTCGCAGGTTCAATTCTACCTCAGGTATCGATATTTTAATGGCATGTTAAAAGATCTGTGGTGGCACACTTAATTGCTGGTAACTCACCCACAGTATCCGTCCATTAACCGGAATGCCAGCATTGGTACTCAGCTCTCCTAGATGCCACCACTTTATAATAATAATAATAATAATAATAATAATAATAATAATAATAATCTTTTTCTATCGCTCTTCTCACACTTGTGGGGTCGCGTGTGTGAACTGTGTCGCAAATGTGGATTTGGCCACGTTTTACGTCCGGATGCCCGTCCTGACGCCAACCCTATATGGAGGGATGTAATCACTATTGCGTGTTTCTTTAGTGGTTGGTAGTGTAGTGTGTTGTATGAATATGAAGGGGAAAGTGTTGAACAAACACCCAGTCCCCGGGTCAGAAGAATTAATCAAATGCTATTAAAATCCCCGACCCGGCCGGGAATCGAACCCGAGACCCTCCGAACCGAAGGCTTCCACGCTGACCATTCATCCAAGGAGTCGGGCAATAATAATATAATAATAGTGTTATTTGATTTATGTCCCACTAACTACTTTTACGGTTTTTGGAGACGCCGAGGTGCCGGAATTTAGTCCCGCAGGAGTTCTTTTACTTGCCTGTAAATCTACCGACAGGAGGCTGACCGTAAAAGTAGTTAGTGGGACGTAAAGCTTATAACATTATTATTAGAACACACAACCTAAATACTTAAAATTATCTGCCTGTTCCAGCTTTGTAAATTACAAGTAAAAATGATTAAGAATTGTTATAAGTAATTCGATTAGTTTTACTCAGTTACTTCCCAAATCTTGTTGTCTTGTAGTACTTCCTTTGAAAAACAACAATCACGTCCGCTAACACTGGGTTGCGGTGTATGCTCACTGTATCGCCGCCGCCGCCACCAGAGCACGAGTTGCGGGAGGCGTTGCTGGGAACACCCCGTTATCAGTGATCTATCGTCCTGCTCTGTCTACTCAGATGATCTACTTAGATACAGAACTGAACGTGGGAATCGTAAGCAGCCGAGCGACGTCAAGAACTAGACTACTTCTTTAATTGCTTAATACGACTGACAGAGTTGAAGTATCCCGGAAGATACTGGGATTCGAACCGCAAATCTTCTTGATGTTCAGGCTAGTAGAGTGACGAATCCAGTATAACTGATATTGAAATTAATTTTTATTTATAGAGCACGCGGTAGTTAATCGCACAAGAGTTTGGAAAAGGATTCACAATCCCAAGGAGAGGAAATCAAAACTCCGTGATTTTCCGATGGTATTGTTATTTTATGCAGTGTTGACAACTTAGCGGATTTTCCGCTAAATTTGGCGGAATTAGAAGACTGTCTTCAGAGAAATATATAATTCAGCGGACAGCGGATTTTTTGGCGGAATTCTAGATTTATTATAGCGGAATTTAGTCTTTTATCCATTTTACTTTTTTAAAAAAAATTGTACTCCAGTCTGTCTCTGAGCTATTCCGTATTTCTTGTCAGGAGCTAGCAGTCACATGAGGAAAACATGTTATTTGGATTTGATGTTATGAGATCATGGTATCATAAATTTGTAACGCGAGGGGAAAGGGTGCTTATCTCTTAGTTGACGAATGACGACAGATAACGAAACTGCGAGAGAGTAGCATTTATATTTATGCTATGATGGAAGACCGTTTAATGAACTGGCCTGTTGTGTGTGTGGCCCTTGAGCTAGGGGATTCACCTACTTTGCACCCGGCACTAAAACGCCTACAAGTTTTAGCTCGCCGGCTCGCAGGCAGGGGGTTAATCGCAGTGAAACTCACAGATCAGACTTTTGTGCGAGACTTTTTTTTATTGCTGGCCTGTGAGGAGTCGCGCTGCGACGTCCGAGTGCGCGAATTTCGCTTTACCCTGTATATGCTTGAGTGGAGGAAAAAAAGGAGTTCTTTAAGAAAAAAATCCATATTTCAAGTTCCTAAGTAGTTAAACAGAAATTCACATAAATGTTCATACATTTCTAAATATTTGAGTGTGATTTGATAGGACCTGATGATGTCCTTTCCGGAACGAAACATACCATTCTATTTTCATCAAGTTTTCATTTTCAATACAATTTTAATTAAGGTACAGTGTGCCTGGTGTGAAAATGAGAAACCACGGACATCCGTCTTCAGGGATACCGACAGTGGGGTTCCAACCCAATATCTCCCGGATACAAGCTCACAGCTGCGCGCCCCTAACCTAGTGATGATAGCCACTTAATGTCTCTGCGCTAAAAAAAAAAACCGACACAAAATGAAGTAATTTTTTTTCTTGCACACTTTGTATTATGCGAAAAAATGTGGGTGATTTCTAGACTAGCGTTCTGTAAAATAATTTTACTGATTACTTGTTGAAAAAGGAGCTGCCTGGATGAGGTGGTAAAGACATGCTCGGTTCGCTCGGAAGGACGTGGGTTCGAATCCCCGTCAGGAAGTCGTAACATTTACGAAACGAGATTTCCCCTTCCGGAGGTGCACATGGCCCTGAGGTTCACTCAGCCTACACCAAAAATGAATACCAGATTAATTCCTGAAGGCAAAGGCGGCCGGGCACAGAGCTAACCACTCGACTCCATCAAGTGCCGAGGTTACGGATAGTGGAAGCCTTTACCTTCCACCCCTCCAGGGGCCTTCATGGGCTGTACGGAGAGGACTTTGATTACTTGTTGAAAAAGTAATTTGTAATCATTGTAACTGAGTACCCGTCCTGGGATATCCCGGCACTAAAAGCCATACGACATTTCATTGTAACTGAGTAAAATTTTCTCAAGTAACTAATTCAGCCGAATTACTTTTTTTTTTTATCATCTACTCTTCCCATACCTAATTAGAGAAAGAGGTTTAATATATGAGGATACCTTGCTGAGTTACTGACCGTATAAGTGCGGACATAAGGGTCAATAACTCAGCAACGTACCCACGCGTGTGTCTCTGGAGTTCGTGTGGACGCACAAGGACATTGCGAAATGATAAAATTGATCTAGTCGAGAAACAAGCTGCAAAATGTACGCTGAAAGTTTCATACAACAAAACTTCAATACCTTATTTAAAAATAAAGATGAAAGTATGAGTGGAAACAACTTATGGCGACGATGGGATGGGAAGGGGCTTATTCGTGGGAAGAAAGCGGCCGTGGCCTATATTAAGGAACAGCCCCAGCATTTGCCTAGTGTGAAACTGGGAAACCGCGGTAAACCAGGGTTGCCGACAATGGGGTTCGAACCCACTGTCTCCCGAATGCAAGCTCACAGCCGCGCGATCCTAACCAGATGGCCACTTGCTCTGTCAATTTTATCTGACCATGGTTAAATTCCAAGTCATATTTCAAATTACTTCACGTAATGTTTCAGACGATTATTCCTGCTTCTGTGGTTCCCATCAGACTGTATATGATCTGCTTTTTTGAATGCGCTGCATTTCTAAGAGCAAGGCATATTCTGGACCAGGGCCTCTCAGGGTGCATGCGCCGTGCACGGTGCAAAAGACGACTTCGCTTGGTTGACCAGAGTGCAGACCCCCCCTACTCCTCGATTTGGAGCAATAGCGCGGTCTCTCTCTTTCCTCACGCCTGTCTCGCTCGCTCCCCCTGTCTCCCTCTTGCTCACTTGCTCCGTAGCGCTCCAAATCCGAGCTGAGTTGAGCCGAGCTTAGCCGAGTAGCCCAGAGACGAAGCGTTGGTGCGAACAGAGCTGAGCGGCACCGATGCACTGTGCACAGGAACTCTGCACCGCTGTCTGCACGCGTGAGATTTTGGACGTTTGAGAGACCCTGCTCTGGACTCTAGACTGTCACCTGAATTATTGTAACGATGACTTTGTGAAACCTCTGTTACAAAATGAAAATCCACAGCCTGTTTTGCACCGGGTCAGGAATGGAATGAATGAAGCCCCATCTAGCGGCGAGGATGGGAATTGTGCCGGCTGCTGAAGCCTGTCACACTCCTCTGGGGCAATGATTAATGACTCACAGATGAAATGATGTTAGAGAGTGTTGCTGGAATGAAAGATGACAGGGAAAACCGAAATACCGGGAGAAAAACCTGTTCCGCCTCCGCTTTGTCCAGCACAAATCTCACATGGAGTGACCGGGATTTGAACCACGGAACCCAGCGATGAGAGGTTGGCATGTTGCCGCCTGAACCACTGAACCTCTTTTATCATGTAATAAAAAGAACTATTTTTTATAACCACTTTCTACCATTCATTCGCCACTAGTTTTCATCATAATATCTTCCTGTGAGAGGGGAGGTAGAATAACACTCACGGTATCCGCTGCCTGCCGTAAGAGGTGACTGATAGGAGGGCCAGGGATTCTCAACTTGGGAACGAGGTTTGGCGATCACGGTTCCCTTAGCTGAGTTTGCCATTGCTTCCAGTTACTTGTGACAGGCTTCTCGCTTTCGTCTTTCCTGTCTGACCTCCCTTGGTCAACTCTCGTTATTTTCCGACCCGGATGGCGAGGCCTAGGAAGTCTTTGATTTTCACGCTCGCGGCCCTATGATCCCTTCATTCCTGGAAGTGTCGGACCTCTTCCATTTTTCTTCTAATCTATATATTAAAAGAGTGTACTAAAAACAGCTCTGGCACATCTGTCCGTCCGTTCTAAGGGACCGATTAGCTTCCTTTTTGTTTTATTCTCTCCGGTATTACCTGCCGTAAATCATGATACATTGATAGGTGCCTGAGTTTAGCCAACTTTGAGTAATCATAAAATGAAATCATCATCATCATCATCATCATCATCATCATCTGTTTACCCTCCAGGTTCGGTTTTTCCCTCGGACTTAGCGAGGGATCCCACCTCTACCGCCTCAAGGGCAGTGTCCTGGAGCTTCAGACTCTTGGTCGGGGGATACAACTGGGGAGTATGACCAGTACCTCGCCTAGGCTGCCTCACCTGCTATGCTGAACAGGGGCCTTGTGGAGGGATGGGAAGATTGGAAGGGATAGGCAAGGAAGAGGGAAGGAAGTGGCCGTGGCCTTAAGTTAGGTACCATCCCGGCATTCGCCTGGAGGAGAAGTGGGAAACCACGGAAAACCACTTCCAGGATATCTGTGATGGGAATCGAACCCACCTCTACTCAGTTGACCTCCCGAGGCTGAGTGGACCCCGTTCCAGCCCTCGTACCACTTTTTCAAATTTCGTGGCAGAGCCGGGAATCGAACCTGGGCCTCCGGGGGTGGCAGCTAATCACGCTAACCACTACACCACAGAGGCGGACAAATGAAATCATTAAACTCCAATAATTGCAGGCGAAGACTTACCCTAACCCGCAATACATTCTGTACTTAGCAGGTTGCTAAGCAACTAACAGTTTCATTAATATTGTGATTCTTAGTAATGTCATTGTATGTGTCCATAGAAATCAATCCTCCTTTTCCTCATGGTATCCGAGAGTCCCTCCCACTTTACGTAGAGGGATTCGTTTCTATAAAAAAAACTTGTTTGTTGTTTTGGAATTTGGAACCCATGATCTTCCTCAATATATTCCTCTCCTTGATTTCCAATTTCACTATTTGCCCTTTGCTCCCCATGACTAGTATCCCTGCTGCATAGAATTTCCGGCTTAATTATTGTGTTATAATGCCTTATTTTGGTGTTCCAAGAGAGGGCTTTCTTATTGTATGTGTTTTTGGTTTTCTGGAAAGCTAGTTCCATTTTGTTCCTCCTCGCTTCCATTGCTTTCTCTTCACGGTTGTTCCTTTCAATCCATTCCCCTAGGTACTTGAAACTCTTCACCACCTCTATATTTTGAGCTCCTCTGCATTATTTATTTATTTATTTATTTATTTATTTATTTATTTATTTATTTATTTATTTATTTATTGCTAGTGGCTTTACGTCGCACCGGCACAGATAGATCTTATGGCGACGAGACATAATTTATAATAAACTATTTTCAAACACCGAACTTTCTTAAAAACGTATTCAATTGTTGATCATAGGGAAGCACGTAATTTGTTTTCTGTGCGTCAGTCTAACAGATTGAGGTTCCAATTCAGATTAAAACGAAAACTTGGTTTGGTAAACCGAGATAATAAAATTGTATGGTGAATACAGGCCTAATTGTTAAACTATGTATTTTGTCGTATAGGGATTTCTATATTGGAAATTCAATAATAATAATAATAATAATAATAATAATAATAATAATAATAATAATAATAGTATGATGGCTCGTATTACCAGGACGTCGAACAAGAAGACTGTCATGCCCACATGGGCCCTACGGAATCTTGTCGCTATGCGGATTCCTTCAGCTGTGTTTATGCGTGCGTATGCGCGTGAGAGAGATTTTCCTCCCACACAGACGGATCTTTTCATATCCCAATGATGCAGCTGTTTCATTCCGGTCTCTCGAGCACAGTATAAATATTTACAGTATATGGCACTTGACCAAACTGACTGGCGGATATTAAGAACACGGCTTCATGAAGTACACGAGGCAGTATCAGTTCATTACGCGGCGAATTTTGGAAGGGGGGCAAGCGCTCTTAAAATAATAATAATAATAATAATAATAATAATAATAATAATAATAATAATAATAATAATAATTAGAGGATAAATGGTGCTCGACAACATCCATTATGATAAGGTCAAATAACGTGTCATAATATAAAATTGCTCCGTGCGTTTCTTAGGTACTTTTTTTTTTTTTTTTTCAACTTTTACTGTTAGGTATTACTTGTTAATTATGTGTCAAGTAAATTTTTGTATATTTCTTTATTGTGACATTGATTCGTATTTTACGAACTTATTTATTGGTTTTACGTCCCACCGACACAGATAGGTCTTATGGGGACGATGGGATAGGAAAGGACTAAGAATGGGAAGGAAGCGACCGTGGCCTTAAGATACAGCCCCAGCATTTTGATGATGTGAAAACAAGAAACCACGGAAAACCTCATTCAGAGTTGCCGAATGGAGTTCGAACCACACTGTCTTCTAAATGCAAGCTGACAGCTGCATGAGCTAAATCACTAAGGCACTCGCTCGGTTTTGACAGGCGTCTCAGCGGCCAAAATGTGAAGTGGACAGATGTGATGGCGCGTATTTTCCTACAGCAACAGTATTTGCAAATCGCACACTTCGTACACATTTTTAAACTATTTTTTTTAAAGAAATGATCGATATTTATGAAATGAGAGTGTAATTCGTCACTGCTAATATATATTGTCTTTCTTTTGAATGAAATGAAATGTCGTATGGCTTTTAGTGCCGGGATATCCCAGGACGGGTTCGGCTCGCCAGGTGCAGGTCTTTCTATTTGACTCCTGTAGGCGACCTGCGCGTCGTGTTGAGGATGAAATGATGATGAAAACAACACATACACCCAGCCCCCGTGCCATTGGAATTAACCAATTAAGGTTAAAATCCCCGACCCGGACGGGAATCGAACCCGGGTCCCTCTGAACCGAAGGCCAGTACGCTGACCGTTCAGCCAACGAGTCGGACTTTATTTTGAATGCTCATTTGTTACGATGGGTTACTTGTGAACTGGGCGAGTTGGCCGTGCAGTTAGGAGCGCGTTGCTGTGAGCTTGCATTCTGGAGATAGTGGGTTCGAACTCCACTTTCAGCAACCCTGAATATGGTTTTCCGTGGTTTCCCATTTTCACACCAGGCAAAATTTGGGGCTGTACCTTTATTAAAGTCACGGCCTCTTCCTTCCCACTCCTAGCCCTTTCCTGTCCCATCGTCGCCATAAGATTTATCTGTGTTGGTGCGACGTAAATCATATTGTAATTAATAATAATTAATAATAATGATTTTTTATTATTTTAAAAACACGAAAGAGAATTCCTCAAGGAAATGTTAGGACCAAAGTGCGAAAATGGAATTTGGATGAAAAAGAAATCACATGAAATCTACCAAGTTACAGAAAACATCAGAGATACAATCTGTAAGCGACGATTATAATTTTTTGTCACTTATATAGATTGGATAATAACACACTCACAAGGAAAATTTTAAACTTAGCCTTATCAATGAAAAATCACAATAACTGGCTAAAAGAAATCAGTGAAATTGGCTTTAATGAAGAAAGCATTCAAGATGAATCTTAATTCACAAACACAAATTTTCTGTAAAGCCCAGCCGACTAAATACAAGATGGTCTGAAGAACGTAAAAAGGAACACAGGGAGAGGATGAAGAGATATTGTGAAGAGAAGAAGAAGAACAGAAAAAGTGCTCCTTAGTTGGGCATAACGAATCAGTAATAATAATAATAATAATAATAATAATAATAATAATAATAATAATAATATTAATAATAATAATAATGTTTGAAACACTGTTAACATTTTAAAATATGTCAAAGGTCGATAATACACTTCAGTTCTCTTTCAAGTGGGAAATAATTTGTTCAGATATACTGTATCTATTCTAATTGGGTTCTGCTGAATTTTAAAGACATGTGTCCCGTTTTTTGTCCCTTCTTTCAATCAAGAAAATCTTGAAATGTCTCTTTTTTTCTGCTTCGAAAATGTGGTCGCTGTATGTTATTTTCATGTGTGTATATGAATGAAGGGTGTTGGGATAAACACAAACACCCAGTCCGCGATTGGGAGGAATTAAATTGGGAATCGAACCTGGGATCCTCTGCCTCGACGCCGGCCATTCAGCCAAATTGCCGGTCAGTCTCTGAACTTGCCGATATAATGTAGCGTTTTAAGTTCATGATATTGGCATACTTACTTGTGTGTATTGACCGTGTTTAATACGGGTTATCTTGCCTTGTATGGATGCTAATAACAGGTGTTTATAACCAAAAGTAAGAAGTCGGAGCTATTAGGTCAGCAAGTTGGAAAGAAGATCCGGATGGATAGTTTGATACTTTGTACAACATTAAGTGTTACGCCACAGGTTATGAACTCCGGTCTCTTTCTCTCTCTTTGAATTGCGTAATGGCATGCGAACCTCTGTGCCGCACCTTTCACTTACTCTAACGGACTCCGTGTGTGTAAGTATGGTGATCCTCTGGATTAGCGGTATGTGGACGTCTGACTTCCGTGACTATGTGACGGTCAAGGTAAAGTATCGTAAATATAGGCCAGGATTAAGACACTGTATTATTATTTATTAACCTTAATCATCATCATCTTCTTCTTCCTTTTTTGAGAAATTCAGTTTAATGACTAGTTTGCTCCTGCAAGGAGTTTTCTCCAACTGGATCGATCCTGTGCAGTACTTCTGTTTCTGCAAAGCTCCTATATCCTGAGTTCACAAGAAATGTCATCAATCATCATGAATGTCTTTCTTGGTCTTCCACGAGGGCGTTTCCCTGGTATTTTTCTTTCTTTCTTAATCAGTTTACCCTCCAAGGTTGCTTTTTCCCTCGGACTCAGTGAGGGATCCCACCTCTACAACCTCAAAGGCAGTGTTCTGGAGCGTGAGACTTTGGATTGGGGGATACAACTGGGAAGAAGGACCAATACCTCAGCAAGGCAGCCTCAACTGCTATGGTGAACCGGGGCATTGTGAGGGGATGGGAAGATCGGAAGGGATAGACAAGAAAGAGAGAAGGAAGCGGCGTGGCCTTAAGTTACGTACCATCCGGTATTTGCCTGGAGAAGAAGTGGGAAACCACGGAAAAGCAGTTCGAGGCTGGCTGAGGTGGGAATCGAACCCGCGCCTTTGGGGGTGGTAGCTAATCACGGTAACCCTGGTAGTTTTACCTTACAAAATTTCCATCAACACATTCCTCTGTCGAAACCTATGTACCACCCAGGAATGTTATCTCTTCCTAATCTGACTCAACAGCTGTATCTTTTCTTCGACAATGTTTAGTACCTCAGTGTTGGCCTTCTTCTCCACTAATAATAATAATAATAATAATAATAATAATAATAATAATAATAATAATAATAATAATACAGAGCGAGTGGTTGTGTGGTTTGGGTAACATAACCGTCAGCTTGCATTTGGGAGGCGGTGGGTTCGAACCCCACTGTCGGCAGCCCTGAGGGTTGTTATCCGTGGTTTTTCGCACCAGGCAAATGCAGGGGCTATACCTTCCTTAATTTAGGCCGTGGTCGCTTCTTTCCCACTCCTATCCCATTGTCGCCATAAGACCTATCTGTATCGGTGCGACGTAAAGCCAATTATAAGAGAAATGATTGAACTGTTTGCCACATAATTGCGCTTGCACGTCGAATTTGGTACCGCTGGGTGGATGAGGGTAAAAAATCGTTGTTGGTATCCATTAGTGAGTAGCTCTTCTGACCCCAACTTGGCAGGATCGATCCTGGCTCAGTCCGGTGGTATTTTTCGAAGGTGCTGAAATACGTCAGCCTTGTGCTGGTTGATTTACTGGCATGTAAAAGACAACTTTTCGGCACCTCGGCGTCTCCGAAAACCGTAAAAGTAATTATTTTATTATTGCATCCATTAGTGGTGTTAAGTTCAAGAATCGTTATGAGTGACAGGAACCCCCTGCCTGCCGTAAGAGGCGACTAAAAGGGCCCCAGGGGCTCTCAATGTGAGAGTGTGGGTTGGCGACCACGGGGCCCTTAGCTCAGTCCTGGCATTGTTTCCATTTACTTGGGTCACGCTCCTCACTTTCGTCTATCCTGTGCGACCTCCCTTGGGCATCTCTTGTTCTTTTCCGACCCCGAAGGTATTGGAGTTCTCGAGGCCTAGGGAGTCTTTCATTTTCACGCCCTTCGTGGCCCTTGACTCTCGAAGCGTCGGATCCCTTGCATTTTTTCTCTCTGATTAGTGTTATATAGAGGATGGTTGCCTAGTTGTACTTCCTCTTAAAACAATAATCACCACCGCCACTTCTGTGACAGGAGCATTGTTAAGTGGAAGGCCTTGGTCGAGGTGATTGGGGGGGGAGGGGGCGACAAAAATGGAGCAAGTCGTAGGAAATGCACGTCCAGGGGCCTGTTCCACAAAAGTATGGTCTTGTACATTACAAGTAAATTCTCTAGTAACTTGTACAAATATCAGAATTTCTGTTCCACAAAAGAATTTTCTACAGTTGTACTTTACTACTCCATACTTACAAATTACTAGTGAATTTTTATAGGCGTGTTCCACAAAAGTACTAGTACTTGTAACTTACTAGCGAATTGAGAAGAATTCTCCACCAGTGAAAGGACAATAATATATAAATGTACTAGTGCTATTTAAATACGCTTATTTTGGATACATTTTGATAAATATGTGGTCTAGCAGTAGTGATAGTGATGGTGATGAGAATGAAAAACTATCGTCTGTACAGGGAAAGAATAAACTTCCAGTTTAACACTGTATTTGAATACAATGAACGTTTTAGGTTAAGCACAATACAAGTGGAAGAACTTTTGATAGATATTGGCCATAGCTTAAAATATCCTACGAACAGAAATAAATCTCTCTCTGCTAAACAACATTTACTAACAACATTACATTGGCTAGGAAATGGTGGTCAGTACCATGGTACTGCAGATATGCTTGGAATGGCAAAATCTTCGGTCTGTGGTAGCTGCAATAAATAATATAAAATTTCCTCAAATTGTTTGTTGGCCTGAAAATACTGAAAAAAACATATTCCAAGAAGGACATTCCTGGAATCATTAATGAGCAGAATATCTCTTACATACGTCCAACTTTTCCCCTCAAAAGCTCCATGAGCTTTTCCCAAGTCAAATGTTTCCATCCAACCATTTATTTTGTCTTGTTTTTTCAGACTCTCGCTGAATCCACCGAAACGAATATCTTTCCTACCTTCTATTTCCTTCAAAATGAATAACTTTGTTTCTCTTGACATCATTTTAACAATTCATGCAGAGTCTGCAATTTCGTAACAATTAAGTTTGGCGGCCGAATATCGTTATTAGCGGCAATTGATTCCTAATGACAGACCAAGGTAGGTATGTTAGACTCTCGTAGAACATACGCGAGGATCGGGGAAGAACAGAATGGGTGATAATAACGGAGTAATTTCCTATCATCAAAGAAATAATCTGAAAAATAAAATCGTAGCATTAAAAAAATCACAGGAATATTAGTTATTTCAATCTTTGCTGCATAAGTTACAGTAAAATACGATATTACGATAAATGAGGCAAGCATAACCTAATTCAACGAATGGAATACGAAGATAAACAGCTGATTCATGCTATGACGTAGTATGTTTATTGATATGTCGTCACTTGTAAAACTTGTAACAATTCACTGGTAATATACAAGAGACTATCAATCTTTTGTGGAACAGAAATGTACAACTCCATACATTACAAGAACCCACACTAGTAACTTGTAATGTACAAGACCATACTTTTGTGGAATAGGCCCCAGGAGATTAAAAAAGAATGCATTGCCTAATTTGTTAGAAATACAAGCAATGCTCCCTGGCTACGAGAATTGACATACTAGAAGCGAAATTAAATGTGACAGAGATATTGATCAGAGGCAAGTTTTCATTGGACTGTCCACTATTGTTAACAGCAGTGTTCAAATCCGATTTCTAATCCTGACTTCAGTGCGGGTACTGAAAGTGTGTGACAAAGCTCGCTGAGCTGCCACCAATAATTCGGCGTATGCCTTTCTTCATATCACACAACTGTACGGCTTGATTGCAGTTGACGGATGGAAAGACATATATATGATGAATGGTTGTGGGCCGAGGTGGGCTCCTTGCAGTACCCATGCGTACAGGCAGCAGGGTCTTTGACCTGTCAAGCTGTAATCTCGGGAGCGATCTGTTGACACGTGACTATATACAGCGTGGGTTGTGTGGCGAGAACTAGCTGTAATATAGGAACTCTTCCTAATAAGCTTATCGCCTGGTTCTTCTTTGGGGCATTGTGAAATGAAATAATTGTAGTACTAATGGGGGTCGCCTTATCAGATGAGTCACATTTTTGTAGTTAGCGTAGCCTGACCCTGTGCACTTATGTCAGCTTGTGGCATTTAATGTCTTTGTGCTCGTTGTGCCTAGCCCTCGTGGGTGAGGTAGAACATACATCCAGAGAATGGACTGCCTCGCTTAAAGGGGCGTAACCTCAACTACAGGCTCTCAACTTGGGAGCGTAGGGAGGCGTCCATGGATGTCTACCTATATCTGACGTCATTCCTCTTATACTGTGTCCGTTTCTTCACTATCATTTTTTTCTAACTTTCATTCTGCAATTATTATTATTATTATTATTATTATTATTATTATTATTATTATTATTATTATTATATTCTGTCCCCGACATGGCCTAGACCGGCGTTTTCCGACCTTTCTCACACTTGCGGTCACCCTTTAAACCGATATCTATAAATTGTACCCGTTATTTAGCTATTATGTTTTTGGGCTGTATACCAGGTCAGTAGCGTCATCTCATTGTGCACTTTTTCCTGTAACTAAGTCCGGCTCTATGGCTAAATGGTTAGCGTGCTGGCCTTTGGTCACAGGGGTCCCGGGTTCTATTCCCGGCAGGGTCGGGAGTTTTAACCATAACTGGTTAATTTTGCTGGCACTGGGGCTGGATGTGTGTGTCGTCTTCATTATCATTTCACCCTCATTACGATGCGTACGTTGCCTACGGGCGTCAAATCAGAAGACATGCATCTGGCGAGCCGAACTTGTCCTCGGACACTACCGGCACTGAAAGTTATACGCCATTTCATTTCCTGTAATTATAAGAGCTTGAGAAAGTCTCGTTTCACACATTTGCTTGGCGTGAACATGGGAAACCACGGAAAACCATCTTCAGGGCTGCCGACAACGGGATTCGAACCAATTAGCTCCCGGATGCAAGCTCACAGCCGCGTGCCTCTGACCCTAGGGCCAACTCGCCCGTTTTTTCACAGTGTGGGGAACCCTACTTCGTCTTCTAAGAAAAGAAAAAAAATCCATCGCAATTCAATAGTTGCCTGAGATCCAGAGATCTACTTTATCTTTTAAATGACTGTACACAACTCTACTGAAGGCAGTGGGGGCCCCTCCTTCGTTCTAACGCTTACCCTCAGCGGACACCTTCCTACGTTGAGGCCACTATAGCCTGTCGTGCCGTCTGCATTGAACATCCTTGTACATCCCTGTATGAGATAAGTTTCATAACTGCGGTGATTGTAACATGAGCTGCCTGGGATTAACGAGGCTACAAAAGTTTTTTTTATTACGCATACTTCGGAAGTCCGCTGCGTTGCTCCGTACTGCGTCTGCAAGGCCGTTCTGGGATCGCCATTTATAGTTGTCATCTCATCAGGTTGTCCTCTCTGAAAGAAAATAATTGGCATTTATGTCATCATTCAGGCTGCGGTGAGAATTGATGGTAGGAATAGTTACAGGAGTTACACAGGAGTTTTATAGGGTTGTAAAATGTCACCCGTGGACCAGGGGAAAGATTCAAGCGAGTGAACATTTTGTAAGCCATTTGACCCATGCCGACGGCTTTGTTTTAATGACACACTGTGGTGAAAATTATGAAAATATAATTTATTCGAACCTGAAAAAGAAAATGTAGCGAGTATTGGGGGGGGGGGGGGATAACTGCCTGGGAAACTGCCTTTGGGAGAAGGCTGTAGTGTACCGTCCAGGTCTTATTATTATTATTCTTTTTACGCTCCGGGGCTGATTTTTCCCTCTAGGGCAGTGTCCTGGAGCGTGAGACTTTGGGTCGGGAGATAAAACTGGGGAGGAGGATCAGTACCTCGCCCAGGCGGCCTCACCTGCTATACTGAACAGGGGCCTTGTCGGGAGGGGGGATGATGAGATTGGAGGAGATAGGCAAGGAAGAAGGAAGGAAGCGGCCGTGGCCTTAAGTTCCGTACCATCCGGCATTTGCCTGGAAAAGAAGTGGAAAACCACGGAAAAGCAGTTCGAGGCTGGCTGAGGTGGGAATCGAACTCACCTCTACTCATTTGACCTCCCGAGGCTGAGTGGACCCCGTTCCAGCCCTCATGCCACTTTTGAAATTTTCGTGGCAGAGCCGAGAATCGAACTTGGGTCTCCGGGGGTGGCAGCTTATCACACTAACCACTACACCACAGAGGCGGACACCTTGCTTAAGTGTCACAAGTCTATGCCTACGTCACATGCCTTTTCTAACGGCTGATTTATGTATAGAATATAATGGCACAATAATGCAACAATTTATATACACTGACTGACAGAGCAAATGCAACACCAAGAAGGAGTGGTTCGAAAGGGATGAAAGTTGGGGAAAAAACAGAGACGGCACGGACGAATAATTGATGTTTATTTCAAACCGATATGCAGGTTACACAATGCGCACGGCATCGACTCAGTAGGATGTAGGACCACCGCGAGCGGCGATGCACGCAGAAACACGTCGAGGTACAGAGTCAATAAGAGTGCGGATGGTGTCCTGAGGGATGGTTCTCCATTCTCTGTCAACCATTTGCCACAGTTGGTCGTCCGTACGAGGCTGGGGCAGAGTTTGCAAACGGCGTCCAATGAGATCCCACACGTGTTCGATTGGTGAGAGATCCGGAGAGTACGCTGGCCACGGACGCATCTGTACACCTCGTAGAGCCTGTTGGGAGATGCGAGCAGTGTGTGGGCGGGCATTATCCTGCTGAAACAGAGCATTGGGCAGCCCCTGAAGGTACGGGAGTGCCACCGGCCGCAGCACATGCTGCACGTAGCGGTGGGCATTTAACGTGCCTTGAATACGCACTAGAGGTGACGTGGAATCATACGCAATAGCGCCCCAAACCATGATGCCGCGTTGTCTAGCGGTAGGGCGCTCCACAGTTACTGCCGGATTTGACCTTTCTCCACGCCGACGCCACACTCGTCTGCGGTGACTATCACTGACAGAACAGAAGCGTGACTCATCGGAGAACACGACGTTCCGCCATTCCCTCATCCAAGTCGCTCTAGCCCGGCACCATGCCAGGCGTGCACGTCTATGCTGTGGAGTCAATGGTAGTCTTCTGAGCGGACGCCGGGAGTGCAGGCCTCCTTCAACCAATCGACGGGAAATTGTTCTGGTCGATATTGGAACAGCCAGGGTGTCTTGCACATGCTGAAGAATGGCGGTTGACGTGGCGTGCGGGGCTGCCACCGCTTGGCGGCGGATGCGCCGATCCTCGCGTGCTGACGTCACTCGGGCTGCGTCTGGACCCCTCGCACGTGCCACATGTCCCTGCGCCAACCATCTTCGCCAAAGGCGCTGCACCGTGGACACATCCCTATGGGTATCGGCTGCAATTTGACGAAGCGACCAACCTGCCCCTCTCAGCCCGATCACCATACCCCTCGTAAAGTCGTCTGTCTGCTGGAAATGCCTCCGTTGACGGCGGCCTGGCATTCTTAGCTATACACGTGTCCTGTGGCACACGACAACACGTTCTACAATGACTGTCGGCTGAGAAATCACGGTACGAAGTGGGCCATTCGCCAACGCCGTTTCCCATTTATGCACAGCGGCGCATTTCACATCATGAGCATACCTCAGTGACGTCAGTCTACCCTGCAATTGGCATAAAGTTCTGACCACTCCTTCTTGGTGTTGCATTTGCTCTGTCAGTCAGTGTATTAATGCATTTGAAATTATTTTTCCTAGATATTTAACTCTCAGTGCTTTGGTTGCCCTACAAACTCTCAAGAGATGCGCTTCTTCTATTTCTTCTCCACAGAGTAGACACTGATTTTGCTTATTTCTCTCTTCTCTCTCTCTCTCTTTCTCTCTCTCTCTCTCTCTCTCTCTCTCTCCCTCTCTCTCCCTCTCTCTCTCTCTGACCCTTATTTTTATTAATTCCCATCAGCCACCACACCATTCCTCTCACTTCTCTCTTAGGAAGCCTTTCTCTCCTTGTTGCCATATTGTGTATGATTTTACACAATTCCAGCAGTGTCCTATAATAATAATAATAATAATAATAATAATAATAATAATAATAATAATAATAATAATAATAATAGATATATTATATGTATATATATTATGTATTATTATTATTGTTGTTGTTGTTGTTGTTCCGGAGTATTTGTGGAACGCAGAGAGGTGAAAGAAGGTGCGGGCTTGAATGGGTCTAACTACAACATCAAGAATTGAATTAAAACTTTAACAAAGCTTATATTTCTTTAGAATTAAAAAAAAAATTAACACATAACAACATGACAGGTACAATTAGCAATCTTGAAACAAGATTTGGAAAAATCCAAGATTCAGAACTTTAAACAATTTTGGAGTTCAAGACCCTAGTTTTACACTTTCTGAGCTACGGGCTCAACTTTACAAAATTTCAATTCAAAATGAGGAACAATTTAGTCAAGGGCAGAAATCCCCTAATTCAAGAGCGCTTGCTCCCTAAATTACAATATTTAGCCTTCCAGAGGCATTCTTTACTGTTACAAAACTTTGAAAACAGCTTGTCCGCTCTCGATTTCTTACAGCCCACTCAAGGCAACATTGCAATCAAAATATTACAATCTCCGGCCTCACAAGGCACAAATTACAAATGGGAATAGCTTTAAACAGGGGTATCTAGTACCCAACCTACAGGGCTCTCGACCGATGAAACTGGAGCTATTCCCAAACTACTGAGGTGGCTCGTATGGAAATAACTGTAATACATTACCGAAACGAAAGGTTGTGAAAACGTAGTCACCTCGAACCAAGATGAAGGGGAGTTCGAGAGGGTAACTCACTCTCTATCCCCGATTACAATTAAAACTTTATAAAATTTTTACATTAGCCGAAATAAGATTTACATTTTAGAAAAGTTTGTTACATAATTAAAGATTCGGACCTTCCCCTCCGATTAATTGGCGGAAACAGCTAGAAAGATAGGATTTATGTGGCCATTACCTTGTAGAAGAAAGAGGAGCCCCGCCTCCTGCCTTAACACACACACTTAGAAAGACCGCAATCAATTGACAAAGTACCCAGAAAAGCCGCAGTTTATATACCCTCAGGGAAGGTTCGAGAGAAATCAGGATTAATCCGGACACACCCTCTCAATTTTTAGTGGTTAAGTCAAAGTGAACAAGATATGCGGGATTGGTTGACAATTAATTACAAAAATTCCTGATTGGCCAGATTCAAAACTGGCGGAACGAAAGAGAAGTGTTGCCAACCCAAAAATAAATGAACATAGATTCAGTTATGGAAAACCTAGGAATACGAAACTTCTTTAAGTTATAAGTTTCTCCGCCTTGCATCAGAGAGCATGATCAGAGTTTTTTGTTAGTGACATCTGTGGAAAAATGTCCAAACTTCTTGGTGTATAGCAAATCAAAACGAGGAGAAATTCAATCAGTTTAGGAAACTTCACAATAACACAATTGCTTAATATTTCAGTGGTGACATCTTTTGATTAAAGTTCTAAGTTCATGTGGTATCAGTTCACTTTTTGATCGATAGAGGAGTTTATTAAGGCGCTTATTTTGAATGAGCGGAATTGAGGTGTACCTCCCGGTACAATTATTATTATTATTATTATTATTATTATTATTATTATTATTATTATTATTATTATTATTAAATAATGTAGATGATCTTGCTTCTTATTCATTTTTCTGTTAAAGTTAAGGAGGGCAGATAATCTCGTTGTTCTATCCTTTATAGCAACTATCATCACCATCATAAGGCTGCTATATATACCATAAATTGTAAGCCGGCTGGAGGGCAATTCAATGAATATTTATGTTTCCTCGATCGCTCCTTACTACGCATATCCGCTGTTTTGAGATCTTGCTGACCTTAGAATGGTGGCGCAGTCGGTTAGTTGTTGGCCTTCTGTTCCGTAGATAGTGGGTTCGATTGCAACGGAGATCAAACGTCATTTAAGAGTATTTAAATGCGACAGCTCCATGTTGCAAAATCGTGCATGCTAAGTAAGGAACTTCTGCACGACAAACTTTGGCCTCCTTGAGATACTTTGATGCAAGTGTGTAATGGACTGGTATAACTTGAAAACAATTCTTTAAACCCATGGGTAGCTAGTGAAAATATCGAGGTCGATTAGTAGGTGTTATTTCATTCATTCATATCATTTTTGCCCTTATGAACAGTGTTTCAACTCGAATACATCATGATGACACAATTTTCACTTCTTTCCCTTCTTCTTCTTCTTCTTCTTCTTCTTCTTCTCTTTCCAAAATCTCTTCATCCTTTGGCTGTGGTCCTGTTTCCTTTGTTCTGTCCACAATGTGCTTGTCTTCTTCTTCTTCTCATTTAATATAAATTTTGTATTCTTAATTTTGTCTCTGCCGGACTGAGTGGCTCAGACGGTTAACCCCAACTTGGCAGGTTCGATCCTGGCTCAGTCGGGTGGTATTTGAAGGTGCTCAAATACGACAGCCTCGTTACGTGTCGGTAGATTTACCGGCACGTAAAAGAACTCCTGCGGGACTAAATTCCGGCACCTCGGCGTCTCCGGAAGACCATAAAAGTAGTTAGTGGGACGTAAGGCAAATAGCATTATTTATTATTAATTTTGTTTCTGAATTCTTTTCTGTCTCCTATCATTTGCCTGTTCAGTCGCACCTGCCTTAAGTCTTCCTCTATTTCATTATACCAATTTGTTTTCTTGCTTGAATTGTTTACTTCTGTAAGTCTGTGGTTATCCATTCTCTGTATGTGCCCATAGAAAGTTAGTCTGCGTTTCCTGATCATGTCTATGAGTCTGTCAGTGTGCTGGTACTGCACTTCGGTAGGTCGTTTCATCCATTTGCCATCTACGTGTATTGGTCCAAATATTTCTCTGTAAATTTTACGTTCTATTTTTCCTGTCTCTGTGATGCCTGATGCTCCAATTGTGGTCGTTTCTGACACATACAATGCTTCTGGTAATACGACTGTTTTGTAGTGTCTAAGTTTATAATGTGACCATGTGAGTTTGTATGCTTTCTGGAGTTTTTCCGTTCGTTCTATGTTTGACGCCTTGTTTAACGTATATTTCCGGGAGTCTACTGTGTTATTCTGCTTGTGTTCATTTGATAAGTAGGGAATCATTTTCTTCAAATCAGTTTTCTTTTCAACTGTGAGGCTATTTCTGTACTCCCGTGGTTGTAGCTCCATCGTAAGTAGGTCTTCTGGTCTCCTTCCCTTCTTTATAATGCTGCGTAAGACCAAGAAGAAATGTTGCTCTATCGTGCATGTGTAGACATCCAAAAACAGCCGTTGTTTATGCGACTTGTGAATTTTTAATGGTTTGCTGGCTGTATGGTTGATGTGAGCAAAAGTCAGCTAAATGTAAAGAAAAAAGGAGCTAACATGTATTCACATTCCAGTTGTACGAAGAAGAAAAGCCTGTTACTGACTGTATATAGACACTAGAGGTTTGATACGATAACTTTAGGGTGACACACGTACACGTACTCTCAGAAAAACTTCATACTTTTAATCCAATTCAATTCTGATAACATGGTATCTCGCGTGTTAAATTCAGCGGGTTCTCGTACGCCAACTCCTACGTGAACCTGTGTCGTGGTCTATGGTCCTTGACAGAGCTATTAGAGTGGTTGAATCGCTAGCCTTAACCTGGTTGTCGCCCACCAGGCCATAGCGAACTTGTACTCTGTACAGTCCGTGAATCACCTGTCACACTACACAGATCTTATCTGTACCGCAACGTTACGTCACGGGCTCTGCTGAGAAAAATACTCTACGTGGTGGATTACACAGACAAACCCTATTTTTAAAGGGAATAGAACATGCAGAGTCGGTAACATGCGTGATGGTAATTATTGTTTTAAGGGGGAGTAGAATAGCATTGAAAAACCGAGTGAATTGGCCATGCGGTTAGGGTCGCGCAGCTGTGAGCTTGCATTCGGGAGATAGTGGGTTCTAACCCCACTGTCGGCAGCCCTGAAGATGGTTTTCCCTGGCTCCCCATTTTCACGCCAGGCAAATGCTGGGACTGTACCTAGTTAAGGGCGCGGTCGTTTACTTCTCACTCCTAGCTCTTTCCTATCCCATCGTCGCCAGAAGATCTATCTGTGTCGGTGTGACTTAAAGCAGATTGTAATTAATAATGAAATGAAATAGGTTAATACTCTTTGAAAACAGTAATATTTTTTATTATTGTGTTGATGGGGTGAGATGCATTTGGAAATATAGGGCATGCACTTATGCATAGTGCCTGAAGACAAATTCTGACTTCACAGAGATTCTCGTAGGAAAGTGACAGAACACGGGCCATTGGTAAACATTGTTTTATTATGGTATAGACAGCAAATACCCAAGACTACGAACAAAGGACAGGTCTCCACTGGTTACAGACCTTCGAAATAATCACCCAAGGTTTCCACTGTGCGTTGCCAGCTGTGGGGCAGGCGCTGAATACCATTCGTTACATGTGCATCGCTAACGTGTGACACCTCTCTCCGAAATGCTGTTACGATATCCTCTGTGTTAGCAAACCGTTGTCCACCTAATGCTTCCCGCAGCTCTGCATGGGATTGGCGTGCAATTCTGTCGCGGAGAACTGCTATTTTAATATACGATCGTTGCTGCTGCTTGGCACTGTTGTTTACATACACCATCTAGTGGCATCATACGCAAGTACATACCGTACGTTTCCAAATGCATATTTTAGATATTCCGTGTTGTCCTGTTCGCGAGAAAGAAAAAAGTTGCCATAACTTATGACTCGACCTCCGTCCCTAGGTGGTAATATAAGGAACGATCTTACTTGGGGTAATCATATTAACAGAGTGGTTGAGAAAGGTTACAGATCTGTCCCCATGGTTATGAGAGTATTTAGAGGTTGTAGTAAGGATGTAAAGGAGAGGGCGTGCAAGTCTAAGTAAAACTCCAGTGTACGGGACCCTCACTAGGTCTACTTGAAACCAGAACTGGAAACAGTTCAAAGGAAGGCAGTTTTTTTTTTTTTTTGAGTGATTTCTGACAGAGGAGTAGTGTTACGATAATGTTGCTGGGAGGACGTGGGAGTAAGGAGACGAGATGCTCTACTAAGCGGTATGTTGCGCGAGCTGTCAGTGGAGAGATGGCGTGGAATAACATTAGTAGACAAATAAGGTTGAGGAAAGATTTTTTAAAGTGGGAAAGTAAGAAAAAATAATTATTAATTGTATAAAAATCAGTCTGCAATGCCAAGAATCGAAGGCTCTGAAAAAGAAGCAGCAATCCAGAAACTAGTGAGGCAAGGCTGCAGTTTGTCTCCTCTCCTTTTCAATGTTTGTATAGAACAGGCAGTAAAAGAAATCAAAGAGGAATTTGGAACGGGAATCAGAATCCAAGGAGAGGAAATGAAAACTCTGAGATTTGCCGATGATATTGTTATTTTTTTTTCATGTGAGACTGCAGAAGATCTGGAGACATTGCTGATTGGTATGGACAGAGTGGTGGAGGGAAGGAGAACAAGATGAAAATAAATAAGTCAAAAACAAAGGTAATGGAGTGCAGTCGAACGAAGTTAAGTGATGCAGGAAATAGTGGCTTAGGAAGTGAAGTCTTAAAGGAAGTAGATGAATATTGTTACTTGGGTAGTAAAATAACTAACGATGGTAGAAGTTATAAGGACATAAAACGCAGACTAGCACAAGCAAGGAAGAGCTTTCTTAAGAATAGAAAATTGCTTACTTCGAACACTGATATATGAATTAGAAAGGTATTTTTGAAGACTTTTCGTCTGGAGCGTGGCATTCTATGGAAGTGAAGCGTGGACGATAACTAGCTCAGAATGAAAGAGAATACAACCTTTCGAAATGTGGTGTTACAGAAGAATGCTGAAGATGAGATGAGTAGATCGAATCATAGATGAAGAGATTCTGAATCGAATTAATGAGAGAAGAACGATTTGGCTGAATTTGACGAGAAGAAGGGAAAGAATGATAGGACTGATGACTCAAACAACAATAATTAAGTAACATATTTCACAGCTAACTGTAATTCGGCCCTGTTACTTTTATTTTGTACTTTCCCCACCACTGGATACAGAGTAGCAATCTTCTCGGAAAGGAACAGTAGGTGGATTGTGGGAAGATTGTGCAAATAAGCGCTGTGGACTTACCGGTAGGACAGTATCGCTACATGTTCAATCACTGGTGAAAGTAATGCATTGGAAATATGGTAAGGTTTATTTCTTGGAGGACAAGCAACTAGATTGGAATGTTGCCGCACTGCAGGGATAGAGTCATTCATAGTTCTGTAGAAACTTGGCTTATGTTGGCGGCTCCAACTTAGTTCTGTTGCAACATTGCACCTGTCAAGACGTGGTGTCCCTTCAGTGTAGACAGATATGGTGTGGTGCCAACAACTTCTGAGTGAGTGAATCTGTGCGTGACGAATATAGTGATATGCGGAAAAACCAGGTACGTCTTTTGAGTTCAGGGATGTGTGTTTCTTTTTTTGAGAATGTTTGAATTGTGCAGTATCTCTGTAAGCTGGCACTTTCCTATCGTTGTCTTCTTCCGCTGATCTCGTTGTTTGAGTCACTCTGTTCCAAATATTGCGGGTTCAATCGTGGCAGGTGAAAGTGGTACAACTTACGTGTCGTTGAAGAAATTATGTGGAAGAAAATTGTGACTGCTGGCGCTTATCAAGACCATTAGCAGTTAGAACCAGGGATGCCACCCGTTCTGAATTTCGCAGGATTATTCCGAAGCTGAGCACAATTTCCCACGTCCTAGATGAAAGTCTTTTGCGGCGCGGAGTGTATCGAATTCGGTTCCCAGTCCATCAGTTCTTTTTACTTTTTTTACTACATAATCGATGTTAGTAGATTTAACGTCACCGGACGAGTTGGCCGTGCAGTTAGAGGCGCGCGGCTGTGAGTTTGCATCCGGGAGATAGTGGGTTCGAATCCCACTATCGGCAGCCCTGAAGATGGTTTTCCGTGGTTTCCCATTTTCACAGCAGGCAGATGCTGGGGCTGTACCTTCATTAAGGCCACGGCCGCTTCCTTCCAACTCCTAGGCCTTTCCTATCCCATCGTCGCCATAAGACCTATCTGTGTCGATGCGACGTAAAACCACTAGCAAAAAAAAAAGATTTAACGTGTTCTGCGAGCGGAGAAAAAAGTGTAGGCAACACATTTTAATAATAATAATAATAATAATAATAATAATAATAATATAATTTCCTGTGGCTATTTCTAGCTGAGTGCAGCCCTTGTAAGGCAGACCCTTCGATGAGGGTGGGCGGCATCTGCCATGTGTAGGTAACTGCGTCTTATTGTGGTAGAGGATAGTGTTATGTGTGGTGTGTGTGAGTTGCAGGGATGTTGGGGACAGCACGAACACCCAGCACCCGAGCCATTGGAATTAACCAATGAAGGTTAAAATCCCAGACCCGGCCGGGAATCGAACTCGGGACCCTCTGAACCGAAATCCAGTACGCCGACCATTCAGACAACGAGTCGCTCAATAATAATAATAATAATAATAATAATAATAATAATAATAATAATAATAATAATAATAATGGATTTCACGAGAAAGAAAATATCATTGTTTGGTCATCTGTCGAGAACACCTCAAGACAGGTTAATACGCAGAATTCTGGAGAAGCTTTGCAAACAAAAACAACAACCTGTTTGGATAAAAGAAATAAAAGAGGACATGAAAGAATTAGACATAACACTGGAGGATTTAAAGACTAAATCAAAGTAAATAAATTGAATAGAAAAATTAGATTCCTACGGAAAATTGGTAAGAGAGAAACAATTAACAAGGTATTTTCAGAAGAACATCGAAAACGAAGGTCAGATAGAATGAAGAAATACTGGAAGAACCAAAAGAAAAAAAAAAAACCTAAAACATCATAGAAGACCGGACAGAAATTGACTACAGTGGATCAATGCGGCCGTGAAAGCACATTGATAATAATAATAATAATAATAATAATAATAATAATAATAATAATAATAATAATAATAATAATAATAATGTGCTCGATAATTGCAGTCGCTTAATTGCGGCCAGTATCCAGTATTCGGGAGATAGTGTGTTCGAACCCCACCGTCGGCAGCCCTGAAAATGTTTTTCCGTGGTTTCCCACTTTAACACCAGGCAAATGTTGGGGTTGTACCTTAATTAAGACCACGGCCGCTTCCTTCTAATAACTCCTAGCCCTTTCATGTTCCATCGTAGCCATAAAACCTATCTGTGTCGGTGCGACGTAAAGTAACGTGCCAAATAATAATAATAATAATAATAATAATAATAATAATAATAATGTTTGGCTTTACGTCCAACCCACTTGTTTTTCGGTGACGCCGAGGTGCCGGAATTTAGTCCCGCAGGAGTTCTTTTACGTGCCAGTAAATCTACTGACACGTGGCTGACTTATTTTAACACCTTCAAATACCACCGGACTGAGGCAGCATCGAACCTGCCAAGTTGGGTTCAGAAGACCAGCGCCTCAACCGTCTGAGCCACTCAGCCCGGCGCAGCACTTTTCTACTTACCGTATCTCATTTCGCAGTTGGCACCCATCGACCCATGCTATGTTAACAGACCACTGCTGTCTTCAGTTCGCTGCCGAATATAGAATGTTGAATTAATAATGTAGCTTCTTATTAAAATTGAGTTGTATTGTTAAGCTGATTAAAAATCAATTTTCAAAATAATCAGAAAGTGCTAGTGGGAAAAATGATCAAGATTGCGAAGTGAAATACATGAATATGATTTATTACTTAATCACCGCCTCAAGGGCAGTGTCCTGGAGCGTGAAACATTTGGTCGGGGATACAACTGGGCAGGATAACAAGTACCTCTCCCAGTTGGCCTCACCTGTGCTGAACAGGGGCCTTGTTGGGAAGATGGGGAGATTGGAAAGGTTCGAACTCCTCTGTCCGTAACGTGGAATATGGTTTTCCGTGGTTTCTCATTTTCACACCTGGCAAATGCTGAGTCTGTACCTTCATTAAGGTAATGACCGCTTCCTTCCCATTCGTAGCTCTTTCCTGTCCCATCATCGCCATAAGACTTATCTGTGTCGGTGCGACGTAAAGCAACTTGTAACGAAGGGATCGGCAAGGAAGAAGGAAGGAAGCGGCTGTGTCCTTAAGTTAGGTACCATCCCGGCATTTGCCTGGAGAAGAAGTGGGAATCCACTTCGAGGATGGCTGAGGTGGGAATCGAACCCCCTCTGTTCATCTGACCTCCCAGGGCTAGGTGGACCCCGTTCCAATCTTCTTACCACTTATCGTATTTCGTGGCTGAGCCGGGATTTGAACCCGAACCTCTAAGAGTGGCAGTTGATCACACTAACCACTACACCACAGAGGCGGTCATGTATGAATAGATCAAAGAAGAAATACAAAACGACCGTGTAATCTTCGAGAAGCTTGTATCAGTGACTTGAAATGGAAAAAATGTAGTGATTAGTTTATGTATCAAGTGCAAGGTTTTAAGGAGTGCAAACTACTTTTTCTGTAGCGCATAGGGGACTGACTGATTTTAAGTTGCATTGAAATCGTGTTCACAGCAATAAGAATGGAAAAAGTGTGAATTAGGCAAGATATACCAAGCGAGTTGGTTATGCTGCGTGGGTCTCGCAGCCATGAGCTTGCATTTGAGAGATGGCGAGTTCGAACCCTGAAGAGGGTTTTCCGTGGTTTCTCATTTTCACACCAGGAAAATGCTGGAATTGTACCTAAATTAAGGCCACGGTAGCTTCCTTTCCACTCGTAGCCCGTTCCTATCCCATCGTCGCTGTAAGACCTGTTTGTGTCGGTACGACGTAAAGCAGAATTGTAACAAAAATAATTAAAAATGTGATTAGCTGATTACTTTCATCCCAAATGCAGAAGGTAGCAGACCGCCAACAGATAATGACAGGAAGATTCAACATTAGCTATGAACTATGAGTCTACGTCAGTGCAAGTTTAACCTTTGAGTTGTATTACATGTTTGTCATCTTTGACACGAACGTTGACATGTTACTGTCTTGTTTATGAACCTGTTGTATTGTAACACACTTGCAAGTACTCACCTGTCACGCTTGTCACCTATGAGAAACAGAGTGTATAAACACACTGAGAATTCCATATAATTATTTTCGTAATATTGTCAGGTATACCATTGTGTAAGCTTCAGTCATGCCAGCACCTCTCATCCGAAGCGCCATAACAATTCACGCGTGCTGTTGGTGCGTGTGGCCTGGCGTTGTCGTGCAGCATCATGATGCTTATTGAGAGAAGTCCATGTCGTTTTCTACTATCTGCAAACACTCCAGTGTGTCTCATTAAATGGCAACATTCACTGTCACTCCGCTGGTGAGAAAAATCAACCATCTGGACCGTCCGCCGTACAGCCCTGATATGGCACCCAGTGATTTATTACTCTTCAAGAGCTATATGGCCGTCCAGCGTGCCGTCATAACGTTGCTTCAGAGACCGGACGTAGATTTCTTCCACGCTAGGATGGTTGCCTTGCTCTACCAATAGAACAAGTGGTTTGAACCCCACTGTCGACAACCCTGAAGATTTTTTCGTGGTTTCCCATTTTCAGACCAGGCAAATGCTGGGGATGAACTCTAATTTAAGGCCTCTGTCGCTTCCTTCCCATTCCTATCTTTCTCGTATCCCATGGTCGCCATAAGACGACGGAAGTCAAAATGTAAAAAGAAAAATCATTGAGTGTCTATACGTGCAGTGAACCGCCGGTGTATCCCTTGTTGGTTTATTTTGTTTTTGTTTGAGTCCACAGTCCATAGACTGGTTTGGGAACTGTATCCAGTCCTAATGTTTTCATTCCTGCGTTACTACTACATCCTACATCTGCTCTAATCTGTTCGTCGTATTCATCCATTGGTCTACCTCTACCATTCTTACCGCCTACACTTATCTCAAAAACCAACTGAATAAGTCCTATCATGTTTTCTATCATCCTATGTCTTCTTCTCGTCAAATTTAGCCAAGTCGATCTCCTCTCGCCAATTCTGATTCAGTATCTCTTCATTCGTGATCCGATATATTCATCTCACCTTCAGCACTCTTCTGTAAGACCACATTTCAAAAGCTTCTATTCTCTTTCTTTGTGAGCTAGTTATCGTCCATGTTTCACTTCCATGCAATGTTGCGCTCTAGACGAAAGTCTCCAAAAATACCTTCGTAATTCATATATCATTGTTCGAAGTGAGCTCTTTTTTTAATTTTATATATATATATATATATATATATATATATATATATATATAAAGAAAGACCATCCTCGCTTGTGCTAGTCTGCATTTTATGCCTTCCTTACTTCATTGTTAGCTGAAGAGTAAATCATTAAACAAAATATGAAATCTAGCGCACAGAACGGACACAGCAAATATTGTAATGAAAGGCCAAACCAGTCACAATAACTTTTTGGACCAAGGTTTAATGTTCTGAGTTATGTTTGGTTTGAGTTGTACATTTATTTATTTATTTATTTATTTATTTCTCTCTTGTATATTCTTGCGAAAAATGTCAACTAACATTCCTACGTTTCTGCTTCCAGGCCAGTCGTAAGGTCGCCAAATATGGATACTTGTTCGTAGCACCTGGTTGGGATTTCTCTAATCCTCTCAACAGGACCAAGGTAAGAAAATACAACATATTCTTTTACGTATAAGTCGGTAGATTATTTTTAAATAAGCTATGTTACCTTTCGATCTGTGAATGTTATACTCATGTTTAAAGACGTGTTCCTTGAACCCAGGCAAGGTCTTCTTAATCCGGTAATGGTCGCGCCATTGGTGACAATGTGGTCGTGGTGGGTCACTATGATCCACAAATTTTTATTTAATTTGCTTATAATTTATAAAATCTCTTCTAGCATATCAGTTAAGTGTTTTTATAATATGAAAATGCCCATATCTTTATTTTAATTTTTATGATATAGTTACAAATGTGTTACTGAAAAAGTATTACAAAAATACACTTGTTAAAAAATTCACCATATTTTCTCGGAAGTTCAAAGAGCACAAAAATATTACACAAAAATGTTTTCTAGGATAATGTAGACATTACTTAAGCTCGTTTTGAAATGGACATCATACTAAAACTTTCAATGATTTTCACACACAAACTTTTGCTATAATCCCCTGTGGGTGGGGGGCGCAGACGAAGAATACATCCACGGTATCCCCTGTCTGTCGTAAGAGGCGACTAAAAGGGGCGACCAAGGGAGGATTGTCTTAGAACCATGAAACTACTTGCGATTAGTACCACCACGCGGGGAACATCATGGGTCGCTTTTACTTGCGCGTAGTACCACTATATTAGGTACCAAGTAGGTTTGTGATTAGTAGCACACAGGAGCACCGTGCGATCGGCTTTTGCAGTACCTGTGATTAGTACCACCATATGAGCAGGGCCATGGGATGATAGCCACCATGGTTCTGCCTTAGTACCCACTATATGAGCAACACTACGGGATAGTGCAGGTACCTGTGGTTAGTACTCTTATGTGATGAACACCATAGGTTTGCGTTGCCTGTAAATGGCGCCGCAATGTGAGAATGACCATAGGTCTGTATTACATGTCGAATATCATGTTTCTGCTTTCCTAGCGATAAGTGGCGTTTTGAGGGGCCGATAACTTGGATTTTGGATCCCCTTTAGACTGCAAGCATTATTGATTCAGTATAATGCTATAGCAGCAGTTCCTTGGTCAGTAATACTATTGTTTTATGTCAGTTTCTGTGAATGTAAGGGATTGCGGGTCGGATCCACTGATTGTTTTCAATTCATCTCCATCCATTCATTATTCGTCCTCGCGTTTTGAATTCTGGTCAGTGGAGGATTTTTGGACTTTTAATTTGTCATTTCATTTCGTCTCATTTGGTACCATTAGGGGCCGATGACCTCGATGTTAGGCCCCTTTAAACAACAAGCAGCATCATCATCACTTTTGCTATACAGGAAATGAGAGAATATGAACTAAAGGTGATGAACTTCAAAGCAAGTGATGTTTTTACAAAAAGAAATGAAGATGACAGACAAGTTTACACTAGTACAGTTTCTTATTGTATTAAAGCACTAGTTTAGGCACTTTCTAGGTAGTCTAGACAGGTCATTTCCCATGGATTCCATACACGTACTTCGTGCATATCGCTCAGGTTTGGTAACATTGAGGTTCTTCAAGGATCGGACACTCTTCTATCAGGATGTGCATTATTTCTGATGTTAGCTTACGGCCTAGATTTCCATGCTGCGAACGAGACCACATGTAAGCCAGTTCCTTGGCAGGCTGTTTCAGGAACTGCCTCCGTATGAGATGCTTGTTATTTCAAACGTAGACAACTAATGCATTTATGGCTGTGACATCAGTAGTACGAAAGAGCGCTGTGTTATTCGGTTGGATTTTCTTCCCACAGAATACATTTCTACAGATAATAATTATAATTTCATGTGGCTATTTCTAGCCGAGTGCAGCCCTTGTAAGGCAGGCCCTCCGATGAGGGTGGGCGACATCTGCCATGTGTATAGAACTGCGTGTTATTGTGGTGGAGGATAGTGTTACGTGTGGTGTGTGAGTTGCAGGGATGTTGGGGACAACACAAACACCCAGCCCCCAGGCCATTGGAATTAACCAATGAAGGTTAAAATTCCCGACCCGGCGGGGAATCGAACCCGGGACCGGAACGCTGACAATTCAGCCAACGAGGCGGATATTTTTACAGACATAAAGCGAGAAACATTTACTCATACGAAAACAGTCGCGGTGGGTCGTGATGAACCGCAAAGAACTTTCCTCGACAATTCGTAATTTAGAACTGATTGGTGAATACTGCGCTGTGTAGAAGGATGAGAGTTACAAAGATAATGAGATGGTGAATTCAATGTCAACAAAGGTGGCGATATGGCTAACGGAAATATAAGCGTCGGGGTCATAGTAACCCACCACGACCGTTCTCGGGTTAACCTCTTTAACATACAGATTGTTAAAATTTATAATACACACACCTTGTCAATACACTCTTAATGATTGAAAATTATATATTCATCCATACATGTTTCAGGGACAATATGCATTCCTTCATCAGTGAAGTCAAATCAAGGAATAAAAACAATATAACACTATCTTTTTGAATAAACAAACATAGCGAAATATTATGAAAATTATCATTACATAAAATTGACAAGGTGGACCCAACATACATACATACATACATGCATTATCATTATAGACTGCTATGCCTTTCAGCGTTCAGTCTGCAAGCCTCTGTAAATTTACTAAACGTCGCCACAATCCTCTATTTGCAACTAGTGCTGTCGCCTTATTTAGTTCTATACCTTTTATCTTTAAATTGTTAGAAACTGAGTCAAACCATCGTCGTCTTGGTCTACCTTTACTTCTCTTACCCTCCGTAACAGAGTCCATTATTCTCCTAGGTAACGGATCCTCCTCCATTCGCCTCACATGACCCCACCACCGAAGCCGGTTTATGTGTACAGCTTCATCCATCGAGTTGATTTCTAAATTAGCCTTTACTTCCTCATTCCGAGTACCCTTCTGCCATCATTATCGCTACTTTCATGTCTGTTACTTCTAACTTATGAATATGATATCCTGAGTCCACCCAGCTTTCGCTCCCGTGAAGCAAAGTTGGGCTGAAAACAGATCGGTGTAAATATAGTTTCGTCTGGGTAGTTCACTGCATTAGCTTTACTCCACCTTGATTCAATCTCACTATATTACCATCCTGGGAGAACACACAGCTTAAGTATTTAAAATTATCGACCTGTTCTAGTTTTGTATCACCATTCTGACATTCCATTCTGTTGAATTTATTACCTACTGACATCAATTTAATCTTCGAAAGGTATACTGTACCTCGTTATCTTTGAAAATCGTAAAAAGTAGCTAGTGGGACGGAAATCCAATAACAGTACAAATACGATTTACTGTTTTAACTTATGATCTAAATTTCGCCAGTGTGGTTGTTCGAACGCACTTCAGGCTAACGGGGCTGGGGAAAGCGATCAATCGAATGCATAGTGAGTTGCAGACATCATTAGCTGAGCTGTCGGTCCTAATGTAGCGCGATGTTAACCTTCACATACCCACACATCGCCGCTGCGACACAAACAAGGAATACGGCACCAAAACTCATTGTCTGCTAATGTGTGTCAGCGTATTGTTCACCTTCAGCTCCGGCTACTGTCTGTCTGGAGGTTACTGATACTGCCATGCCTTTAAAGGTGTTAACGCGACTTCAGTTCCGCACCAAATGCGCGTCTACATATCGTGCATCCATCTTTAGCATTCCTCTGGCCAACGGCCAACGATAATAATAATAATAATAATAATAATAATAATAATAATAATAATAATAATAATAATAATAATGAGCCTCCGTAGCTCAGGAGGCACCGCGCCAGCCTGTCACCGCTGGGTTCCGTGCTTCAAATCCCGATCCCTCCATGTGAATGCTGGGCAAAGCGAAAGCGGGACAGGTTTTTCTCCGGGCACTCCGGGTTTCCCTGTAATATTTCATTCCAGCAACACTCTCCATTAATATTTCATTTCATCTGTCAGTTATTTATCATTGCCCCAGAGAAGTGCGACAGGCTTCGGCAGCCGGCACATTTCCTATCCTCGCCGCTAGATGGGGGCTTCATTCATTCCATTCCTGACTCGCTCGAATGACTGGAAGCTGGCTGTGGATTATTATTATTATTATTATTATTATTATTATTATTATTATTATTATTATTATTATTATTATAATACGCTTCAGAATGTCTTGCCATGAACAGAAACAGCCCGATCGAGAAACTGGAGGCCAAAGAAAGGAAGATTTTGAGAAAGATCTTAGGTCCCGTCATAGACAATGGGGAATACAGAACACACAACACATTGACATCACATTGATTCACATTCAGCGCTCAGAGCGAGCACACCGCAAGAGAGCCAAGGACCAAGCGAGCCAGCACCCTGTACTAGCGAACTCGCAGCCGCCAAACCTCTCGCCAAGCTCCCGCACTGACTGCCAGCCAATCAGAGAGCAGCACCACGACTGCCAGCCAATACCAGCCACCAGCCTGCCAAATCTTGTGCGGGCCCACGAGCAATTTGTCTAGTACTCAGTGTGGTCATTAGTTCGTGCCCTGTCTTGGCGTAATCCAATTTAAAACTATACCTGACACGACTGGTGCCCACTGAGTACGCCAAGTAAGACGCCGGTCCTCGAATAGAGTTTGACCGTTTCCATCATGAGCACCGATTCCTTTGATTACAGTAACTGGTCCTGGAAATCACCCACACCCATCTCCGAAGAAGAAGAAGAAGATTACGAAACCCCCTTCCATTATGTCCGTTTCGACTCACCTTTCCCTACATCAGAGAAATGTGACGTCCTCATCATCCCTCTACAGACATCCGGCCCTATCCCACTTACCAGAAAAACCGTTATTCAGACCATCAGACCCATCCTGGAAAATCTCATCGCCGTTGCAGAGGAAACCCACAACAGCCTACTCCTAATCACCCCGATCAAGAACAAATTCACACCAGCCATTATTGAAGTCATCCAGCAAGCAGGACTCCCAAAACCTATCCTGATCAACCCCCTCCACCTCACCTCAGACCCCACCTACAAACCTCCACCATACCCAGAAACACAAGACACCAGCACACTTACAGATCCAATACCAACTGTACACACTGATTCCAAACCATCACCACCCGTCCCACCACCTACCCAATCCACAGACACCGTCCCACCACCTACCCAATCCACAGACACCCAGACCAACCCACCGCCAACACTCACCGACACTCAAACGCAAACAAAGAGCAGGCGTAAAAAACCTGCTCACCCTACACCACCCCAGCACAGAACCCAGACTCATTCACGCACAACCCTCATCACACAGTGCTTTAATTGCCTGGAACTAAACCACGTAGCCAGTTCCTGCTCTAAAGCTACCCGCTGCAATAGGTGTGGCGGTTCTCACCGCCACACAGATTGTAAGGTGCCAAAGACCCAGGCGAGGTGTGCCAACTGCCAAGGTAGTCATGCCGCCTCATTCCCTGGCTGCCCGTTCATCAAGAGCGCAATTAAAGCACACTACAGACAATCCAGACACCTACAGACACGCACACAACCACCACCACTGCTCAGCCTACCTATCCACCCACCCACGCAACCGAACCCAGGACCTTCGACTCCCTACCACAATACACAAATCCCAGACACAGCCACACTAATACAGCTCCTCCTACTCAACCTACTGTCTACCCAACCCAGACCACCACCAATACCAACGCCGCAAAACCATCCCACCCCCCAATAACCGCCCCCAACAAGCAACCGCCCCCACCAAGCCCAGAGCAAGAATCCCGAAATGATCTCACTTCCTTATAAAACTATCTCAGCACATCCTCCACCAGCAAATATCAAAACCAAAATTTAGTACGAACAACCTCAAAAGCACTGGAAACATCACCGACGCCGAGGCGGGTATTCATTAAAAGCTGCAACCACAAATGCTGTACTTTTCTAAATTCAAGGTATCAAACACAACAGATACCCAGGAATATAAATATATTCCTGAGGACAATCCAGCGGCAAGGCCCGGTCAACCAAGCAACACCGGGCGTGGTCAGAGTTTGGATGGGTGACCATCCAAATTTTACCCTTGCCGCTGGCTCAAAGACAAAAATTTAGACATTTTACTAACATCCAGCCATGGCACGCACAGAATAAGGTTGAATTTTTCCATAATACCACTCAACAGCACCCACTTTACAGTAAAATTTCCACCATTTTATTATTATTATTATTATTATTATCAACCAAATATATTTTATTCTTTTTATACTTATTTTCTACAACAGGCCAGGTGAGGAGCGCGGCATAGCGCACCGGTACTGGCACCGCAACCGGCACCCCCTAAGGGGTGTCCAAACTGAACATATGGGAATGGGGAATACAGAAGACGGCGTAACGACGAACTATACACCCATGTAGAGAAGATTACCGGTGCCGTCTGGAAAAGTACTTTTTATGGGCATTTGACACGAATGCACGAAACAAGACTGACCAATCGCATCGTTACCTTCTTTCAGCAGAAGAAAACCAAAGGAGCTGGGTTCATTGAAATAGATAGATAGATAAAGCCTTTATTTTCTGTGGCGAAGTTAGGGCTCTTGGCCCTTTCTTACACTTAACCACACACATATTGTTATTATTCCAGACAATGACATTGATTAACTTACAATACCAAGAACTACAAATAACACTAATTTTTAAGACAAAAATATTAATATATACATGCAAAGAAGAATGAAAGAAAAAGTAACTGCCTACATAATACAGGTTTGAGGAAAAAAAATCAATACACAACGAAAGAAATACGAATGTAAAAATACTAATAAGCTTAATAAAAATACTAAATGAAATTTAACTAATTGTATCCTTGCAAGACTAGATCTAAGTTAAATACTGTACTTACTACTAGCTTTTTTTAGACTACTTCTACTTCGTAAATACAATATGGATGTTTTTAATTTAATTTAAATTATCATATTAAACCAATATTTAATTTATTGTGCAATAATCTCATATCATTTTCACAAACAATCACTCGTTCCACTCATACAGGTACTGTACCTTGCTGGAAGTACTTAACGAGGAACTGCTGGTAGGAGGTTTTAAATATACTTTTTGATGCAGCATCCTTGATGTCTTTGGGAAGAGCATTCCACCATCCCGAAGCGGTGATAGTAAATGATCGATGGTATGTGGTTGTTCGGTGGACAGGTATTTCTAGGAGGGACACTGAGCGAGTATCATGGAGATGTAAAGAACCAAGGTGACGGAAATTGCTGGAGAGATAAGCAGGGATGTCTTCCGAAAGTACCTGGTACACAAGAGTATTTGCATGTAGTTTACGCCTGTCGTCTAGTCGTAACCAAGATAATTGTTTATAGTAGGGAGAAACTCGAGCGTCATACCGTAAATCCATAGCATATCTAAGACAAGCATTTTGAGTGCGTTGTAGTTTCAAGCTTAATTCTTTTGTTATATCCGTAAGAATTACATCACAGTAGTCAAAAATGGGAAATAATAATGACCGAACAAGTTGAATTTTTAGTGATCGAGGGAATACATTTCTGAACCGTTTTAAGGGGTGCAAGCCACAATAAACCTTTTTGCAGATATTCTTAACTTGCGCTGACCAATTTAGAGTTTCCGTTATCATAACACCAAGGTTAGAAACTGACTCACAATAAGGTATAACAGTATCATTTAAAGTTACGGGAGGAATGCAATTTTGTTTTAAAATGTGAAGATTCTTTGATGTGCCGATGATAATGGCTTGCGTTTTATGGGGGTTTAATTTAAGGTTGTTTTTAATTGCATAGCTATTAATTTGCTCAAGGTCAGCGTTTACATTACATATTGCTTGTTGTATATTATTAGTTCTAGTGTGGTAATAAATTTGCAGATCATCACCATAAAGATGGTACTTGCAGTGCTTAATTGATCTGGTGATAGAGACCTTGAAGAAATTAGAACCACACGTAATGACATCCAGGAGCGTGTCCCACTTAAGGGTCGTATTCATGAACGAGACTTTGACTTCGACTTACGTAAGTTCACTTAGTTGAGTTTCGTGGAAGTCTGTTTCATAGACGCAACTTTTACAAAGTAGACTCTGGCGTAAGTAGACTTTGGTAAGTTACGATGTGAAGAATTAGATATGAAGTTGGCAATGAAAACAATGGAAGAGCACTGTAGCATCTCCCATCACTCAATGTTTTTTCTTAATAAAGAGGCAGAAGAAGAAGAAGAAATTCAGCTGTTTCCTGCGTTATAGATCGCGTTATACTCTAAACTCAATCCAATCCAGTTAATACAGTTAATTTTTATTTCTCGACGATGGATGGAAAGAAAAAAATTGCCGGCCTTCAACAACTATGAAAGGGAGGTGTTACTAGAACTAGTGAAAGAGAAGAAAGGTAGCCTATAGTTGAAGTCGAAATCAATAAACTTCATCTCGTGGTTGACTATGCCCTGACAATTGAAACTAAAAATCCCTTTCCTATTACGGAATACCTCAGCATGGTTGCCACCTGGACTTATTATTGGTATATGGGTGCAATAATCTATAGTTCCAACCACTCCAGGGAAACGGGATCTTTCATACACACGTCGCGCATTATTTCGACATTCAGCTTCATTTGGGAACGAAACAAACTGTGGTCTCTTTCGGGCAGTCAGGATCGATATTCTTCTGATTATTCTACATACTGAGGGCTGGCTTATTCCTCGTAAATCAGCGGAATCAATTTGGAATTTACCTGAAAACCATGGAAGTGTGAAAGGCTATTGTATTTACCATAAGAATGCATTAATCTGTACTGATCATTCCTTAACCTAACTAGATAACACGATGAGTAGAAAGTGCAAAAACTGTGCGCTATAGTAACAATAATTTTACTCTTACCTGTAGCATAATATCTTAACGGCCGGGCGATTTGTCCGTGCGGTTAGGGGCGCGCGGCTGTGAGCTTGCATCCGGGACATAGTAGGTTCGAACCCCACTGTCGGCAGCCCTGAAGATTGTTTCCCGTGGTTTCCCATTTTCAAACCAGGCAAATGCTGGAGGGCTGCACCTTTATTAAGGCCACGGCAGCTTCCTACCCATTCCTTGGTCTTTCCTATCCCATCGTCGCCATAAGATATCTGTATCGATGTGACGTAAAGCAAATAGAAAAAAAAATCTTAACGAAATTAGCAACTGTATCATTGGAGGTATGAGTGATCCTCGATTATTATGTTTCTGTAATTCGTCTTCAAACATCGTTAGTACATCTAATACTGTACGTTTGTCGAATCTATATCGTTTTCTGAACTCATTTTCTGTATAAAATTGAACTGGGTTCCGTGCATCTCTTATAATACGCCGAGGATTTGGCACAACGTACCTACTGAATAATTTCCTGGATCTCTTCAATTTCGTCTACAAAATTAACTGCATCGGCAATATCTGCCATTTTATTATTTTTCTGATCTCAGAGTCTACTTAAGTACGGAACATCGGCGACTTGGAAGTAAAGTCGCCATCTAAGTTTACTTACCTCCAAGTAGCGATCATGAAATGGAAATGGCGACTTACCGCCTTCTAAGTTTAAGTCAAAGTCTCGTTCATGAATACGACCCTAAGAAGAAACTTCAAGCGTTCCAGGGTTTCCCAGACAAGCCAAAGTTAAAAACAGGAAAGGCATGGACACAGGAGCGGAAAGACGGATACCGAGATGCTGAAGTACTGGACAGACATCAAAGACAGAAGTAACCAGTTGACACGACGTGATCCAAAGTTGGTCTATACGACATGAATTTAAATGAATACCCATCTAAGACCTCTCTCCTCCACACCTGATTTCACTGTTTCTGTCCAGCGTTATCTTGGCCTTCCCCTTGGTTTTCTTCCTTGGACAGTAAGGTCGAAGTGTTTTCTGCCATATCTGTCGTTCTTCAGTCTCGTAGTGTGCCCATACCACTGAATTCTACGCTTTTTATTACGCGACCGGGTGAGTTGGCCGTGCGGTTAGGGTCGCGCAGCTGTGAGCTTGCATCCGAGAGATAGTGGGTTCGAGCCCCACTGTCGGTAGCCCTGAAGATGGTTTTCCGTGGTTTACCATTTTCACACCAGGAAAATGCTGGGGGTGTACCTTAATTAACGCCACGGCCGCGTTCTTCCCACTCCTAGGCCTTTCCTCTCCCACCGTTGTCGTAAGACCTATCTGTGTCGGTGCAACGCAAACAAATTGTAATATATATTACGCTGGTGATAGGAATCTCACTGCCAGCTACCTTCCTGTTTACTTTATTCCTGATTTTGTCCTTTCGAGTAGTTTGACTCATAGTTCTAACGAATCTCATTTCTGTTGCTTAAATTCTGCTGTAGTCATTGTGTAGTGCAGTTCATGCCTGAAAACCATACGTGAGAAATGGTACGATCCATGTCGGTGTTAATGTAAGGAAGGATCCTCATTGGGGTAATCACATAAATGAGATTTTAATAAAGGGTACAGATCTCTGCACATGGTTATGAAGATGTTTAGGGGTTGTAGTCAGAATGTAAAGGAGAGGGCATGTAAGTCTCTGGTAAGACCCTAGCTAGAGTATAGTTTCAGTGTATTGGACCCTCACCAGGATTACTTGATTCAGAAACTGGAAAAAAATCCAAAGAAAAGCAGCTCGGTTTGTTCTGGGTGATCTCCGACAAAAGAGTAGCTTCACAAAAATATTGCAAAGTTTGGGCTGGGAAGACTTGGGTGAAAGAACATGAGCTGATCGACTAAGCGGTATGTTCCGAGCTGTCAGTGGAGAAATAACGTGGAATGACATTATCAGCCGAATAATTTTGAGTGGTGTCTTTAAAAGTAGGAAAGATCACAATATGAAGATAAAGCTGGAATTCAAGAGGACAAATTGGAGCAAATATTCGTTTATAGGAAGGAGAGTTAGGGATTGGAATAACTTACTTACCAAAGGAGATGTTCAATAAATTTCCAATTTCTTTGCAATCATTTTTAGAAAAGGCTAGGAAAAACAACAGATAGGGAATCTGCCAGAGCTGGGGGATTGATTGATCGATTGATTGATTGATTGATTGATTGATTGATTGATTGATTGATTGATTGATTGATTGATTGATTGATTGATTGATTGATTGATTGTGAAACATGGTTGTTTTTGCTTTGTTGTGGTATTTTGCAGTCCCGGAATATGTTTCTGGTTTAATAGTAAAAGTTTGATGCTTTCTGTGTCCTGCTGAGTATTTCCTGCTTGACAGGGTTGTCTTTTGAGACAGCTTCCAAGGTGCTTGAAATAAGGAAACTGATTCTGATTTGGTTCTTTCCAGAAAGAGGTTTGAGTTTGTTTCTTTCCTTTCTGTGGTCATTTCCACGGTCTTTGTTCTACTCGTCTTCAGCTCAAAGTTATTGGAACATGTTGTTCCATTGTCCGTTTCTTTCTTACTTCAGTTTTGTTTCTCCCCATAACAGCACTTCATCAGCATATACCAGGGCATTTGGTGTGCGGTCTATGCGCTTGATATACTTTATGATCTTGTCCATTAATATTGATGATGATGATGATGATGATGACGTTTGTTGTTTAAAGGGACCTAACAGCCAGGTCATCGGCCCCTTCCATTAGTATTATTAACAAGAGTGGTGATAGGTAGAGCCCTCCGCGGGTATACAACATATTATCCGCACCGCACTTCCTTCAGGGGTTATCTGTGGGTATTGTAACTATCGTATTTACGCGAATAATACCCGCATATTTTTTAAAAAAATTGAGGCACGAAATTGGGGTGCGGGTTTTCAGTGTTGGCATTTTAAAAAAAATCAGCCTTCCTAAAGTTAGGGTGCGGGAATTATTCGGTGGCAGTACGGCGTATTTATTCGAATAATACCCGCATATTTTTTTAAAAAAAATTGAGGCACGAAATTGGGGTGCGGGTTGTATTTGAGTCAATGTTGGCATTTCTTTTTTCAAAATCAGCCTTCCTAAAGTTAGGGTGCGGGGATTATTCGCGTAAATACGATATTTAACTATAATACACCACAGGTATTGAATCGGATAGATCTGTTAACGTAATACAACAGGCAGAGTTGGGTCGTTCATGAACTAAGTAGTTCATTTGAACGACTCGTTTATTTGAACTGGTACGAGTTCCTTCAAATATTTTGAACGGGTCATTCACGCAAGCATACAACATGTTAGAGGAGGACGAAAACGTGCGCATTTGAATGAAGTGTCGCGAGAGCTTTTTCCATGAAGACAGCACAAATGAACTACCTCGTTCATTTGAACGACAAAATAAGCTCGCACGAGACTGGCCAATGGCGTGCTGTGTCAATGGTCACATGACAGCACATCTCCTCTTACACTTCTGACCTTGGGTGTGGGGGGGGGGGGGTATGAGTTATACAAAATTAGAAAGTTTATCTGCCTTTTCGTCTCTCGTAGATACCATTTCTTCACTTATGCAGGCTGTGCATTGGGCAGCTATTTTCTGCTCGTTTTCATAATAAAGAAACTCGTTCCTTGTTCAAATGAAGTGCCGCGAGAGCTGTGTTTATGACCGCCTCACGAACTACAGGGTCTTTTTTATGGCTTGCTCCGTGTGTCAGGGAAACACTCACGGAAGGCGATAGCCGGATGACTCATTTGCCGAGAGATATATTGCTCTGAGTGGTGCGGCGGAGCCAGCTAAAAAAAAAAAAGAAAAAAAAAAAGACCCTGTACCTCGTTCATTTGAACTAGTTCGTTTGAATGACTTAAGGGGACGAACGGTATTGAATGAACTAGTTCAAGCAAATAAATTAATTGGACCCATTCCAAATACAGTAGAGACAATACGCGACACTCTGCGAGATATCGAGGGACAGCTATTAGAGCTCTCTCTAGCGGGTAGACCTGAGAACTAGTGATTCTGTTATAAGAGCACGTGCATTTGTGTGTGAATTTTTTGGTGTTATTTATGCGTTTTCAGTGAGTTGACATAATTAAATAGTAGCGTGTGTCATTCCTTGATATCTCCTCTCAACATGAGGGGGAAGGTATGTGCTGTGTTTGGCTGCAGTAACTATGAAGTAGAGAAGAATGCGCGGTCTTTCTTTCGCTTCCCTCGTGACAAGAAAATGTAAGTAATATTGTGTTTGCGTATATATTCTTCCAGTGCAAAGAGATTATTATAGTACTTCATAATCTTCTGAACTGCTCGACCCATATTTTAACTGGCTTAAAATATAATACGCATATTTTATTGTATAGTGCAGCAGTTAACCTTCAATACCGATGTGTTGTTGTAGGTGTGATCTGTGGGTTTTGAAATGTCACAGAAGTGATTTGGATAAGGTGTACAAGAAAGAAGGGACGTTACGCTTATGTAATCTGTTCAGATCATTTCCAGGCCAGCGACTTTAGAAATCCTTGGCTATACAGCCAAGGACATGTTACATTTTTACTCTTATTGTACGTAAATATTCCTCAAAGCATCACTACCGACAACATTTTCATACTTTTTTTTTCTTTTATCCCTCTTCTCAGATTAAATCCGGGATTTTATAGATTTTCTTTCTGTTAGTAGGCTTCATGTTAAGAGGAAAATTGTCCATCTTTTAAATGTTAATTCATTGCATCATCTGTGTAAGGAATGTGCCGATATTTTTATTGACAAGTGCCTTAATGTGATGAGAAAAAAGAAATAGCCGTGAACGTTCAGGCAGGAATTCTAAAGCTAAAAAAGTAATGCATAAATGAGAGATCAAGCTCTTTCACAGCAGTTCATTTCACATCTTGATTATATGTCTAATTTCAGTCTTTAAATAATAACCTTTTTAATAATTCTTCGTTCATTTATCCAGAATTGGTTTAGCAACTTCGAAGTTAATATCTCAATAATACTTTTCTAGACGTAATTTATTTGTCCATTTTCGTATATGTATTTCCATTGATATTTGAATTTAGTGCGACTTTTCAGGTCAAGTCACTAGGAGCGCCACCGTCGAATTGTCTCCCATTTTAACAAGGCTAAATCCGTAAGTGTCGCATATTGCCTCTACTGTATTTGCCCATTCCTAACAACAGGCCTGATACCTGGCACCAGACCCCCTACAGTCACAGGTTTATAAGGGATTTCCTCTTACGACAATTATCCACGTACTGAGTGGATCTCTTTCGGAACCATTGCTCCTTCCTTCCACTATTTGGGAGCAGGGGCCAGTTAGATTTAGGTCAGATTTACGGCTTTATGGTCTCAAGACTCTTTATATATCACCATTCTCCCACGTCAGTGTCAAGGGTCACCTTACCACAAGCAAAAATAAGAGTATACCTGAATGAAACGTCAATAAACATTATTTAGAAATTATCCGCACAGCCATACAGTTTGCATCCGCCAAGGCTGTAACTTCGCGCAGGTTTCTACTGATAGGGCACTTCCTTGTTGAGCACCTCTCTTTTTGTCTCAAACCATTTTGATCGTCCACTCCTTCACAGCTGCAGCAATTCTGGTACAGCATCTTTACTTTCTCAGCCAGGTACTCTGGTACCTTGGGTCTTCCAGACATTCCAAGATCTTGTTCCGAGGGCCACTGACGTATGCCTTTTCAGTGTCCAAAAATGTAATTACAAAATTCTGTCTGTGTTGTCGGCACTCTTCTGAAAGCATTCTTGCGGCAAAAATTTCGGGTCGGCGGAGACATTTTTCTGGTAGGCAAATCAAATGTCCACCCATGGCGTCACGGCTGATTACGGGCGGAAGGTACCTACATTCTATAAGATCCCACTGCCGTGTCGTCGGATATCCTGTGCCATGCCATAGCTTCTCAACGAGTCGCTCAATCACTCAGCTCACTGTCTCGCCCTGTAAGCGCGCCTTTCCGTTTCTTATCTGACGGTGACACGGTTCTGTCTTTACGACTGGCTGGTTATCACCAGGGTTCACCTACCGACCTCGATCAGCCGCAAGTGCATTTCTCTGCTACGTCAAGGTAATTTAGAACACATTATCTCTCTAAGTGTGAACTACTTACCTCCACTCCATTCAGCAAAGATACGAGAAAAAAGAAGTTGGTTTCCTCCGTTCCATTCGCCACACTCAACGTGACCCAGTCTTATTTCCTTTTCTCTAATTATAGAATTGTCATTATCTACCTTTCCGCTCCAAATCTGTTCGTGTATTATTATTATTATTATTCCAGTAAAAATGAAATGGCGTATGGCTTTTAGTGCCGGCAGTGTCCTAGGACAAGTTCGGCTCTCCAGATGCAGGTCTTTTGAGTTGACACCCGTAGGGGACCTGCGCGTCGTGATGAGGATGAAATGATGATGAAGACGAGACATACAGCCAGCCGCCGTGCCAGCGAAATTAACCAATTATGGTTAAAATTCCCGAGACCCCTGTGACCAAAGGCCAGTACGCTAACCATTTAGCCATGGAGCCTGACGTTATTATTCCAGTATACCAGGCAAAATGTTCTCTGGCATTTTGGAAGGGAGGGTGCGATCAATGGTTGTGAGTAAGCTGGATGAAAACGAAAGTCGTTTCAGACCACAGAGGGGCTGTCAGGATTAGATTTTCAGTATGCACAAGATTAGATAGTTATGTAGATGTAGAGAAGGCATATGGCAGAGTATCGAGTGAAAAGATGTTAGCTATACTGGCGGACTATGGGATGAAGGGTACATTATTAAAAGCAGTCAGAGGAATGTATGTTGACGATTGGTCTGCGGTGAGAATTGGTTGTAGAGTGAGTATTTACAGGGGTTAGACAAGGCGTAATCTTCCACTTTTGTTTTTCATAGTTTGCATGGATCATCTACTGAAAGGTATAAAGTGGCAGGGAGGGATTCAGTTAGGTGGAAATGTAGTTAAGCAGTCTGGCCTATGCTGACGACTTGGTCTTAATGGCAAATTGTACCAAAATAATATCTTAGAACACGATAAGAGGTGCAATGGTTGTATGCATGTTTAGTCCTCAGCCCGAAGGCTGGTTGGATCCTCAACAGTTCCGCCGTCAGCTGCCATAGATGACCTATTTTGATGGCGAACCTATGCCACGCGTGTCACTTGGTGACACGCGAACACGATTTCGGTGGCACGCCACATGAACATAATATAATAATACAATACGTCTTGACTACAGACAATACATATCTTATAGTGTTTCACGTGTAAGAAATAAATATCGAAAATCTAAATACTAGTTCCATTCGGACGTGCAATATGGCAACACTACTACACTGATAGGTCCGAAAGTGAAGTGAGATAGTTTTGTTTTCCGATGGTTTTTAATACGGACATCGCCAACATGTTTTCGGTGCCGAAAAGAACAGAAACTTAACACAGGTATTTTTCAAGAATTCGGACTGATAAAAAGATGTATTGCCTGTGTTCAAAAACAATCATATCCCCCACATTTAATGTAAAGCGCAATTTCGAGACTGGTCATTCAAATGTTTGTTCCATTTCAAATGAAGAAAGAAGAGAGTTCGTTTCACAAAATATGGAACATTACACAAAACAAACTAGTTCTTTTGTATCATCTTTACGGCCAATGAATAATATCAGTTCGGCTGTTTCTTTCTGTCTCACTGCATAGCACAGCATGCATGGGAAACCGATTTCTGACGGTGAGTTGTTGAAAGAAAGTTTCTTATTGACGTCCGACACATTATTTAAAAACTTCCCTAACAAACAACTAGTAATTAACAGAATAAAAGGAATGCTAGCCAGCTGAAGTGCTGTCGAGGGTAGAATAATAAAAATGAGTGAAGAAGTTTCGGAGCAGTTGAAGGCTAATTTGGATAACTCCCACATGTATGCGATATGTTTTGATGAACGCATGAATGTGACCTTACAAACAAGGATAGCTGTTTTTTTCCCCTAGATTTCCTTATGGAAATGTTATGAGGGAGAAATTAGTTTAATTGTTGAGGGTACAAACTACAACATGGAAAGATAATGAAGCTAATGGAGGAAGTGAAGTCCATTGGCAATATTAGTACTTTTGATTTTTATATCTAATAACGATTTTTTTTTTACAATTTGCTTTACGTCGCAGCGACACAGATAGGTCTTATGCCGACGATGGGATGGGCAATCAAATGTATTTACAAGATATATGTATAATAAATAAATAAATGAATCAGTAAATGAATGAATAACATATTATGAAACATAATCGGGAATTTAGAAAGGTAGTCGCGGCGGGGGGGGGGGGGAGGAGGAGGTGTTGTAGGTTGTAGACATCCCTTAATGGAAAACAACAAGTGGCACAGTCAACAGATGAGAATAATAAACCAGACTTAAAATGGCACACTAGTTGGAAAAGGTTCGCCATCCCTGCTCTATAGGCATCACTGAAGAGGCGTACTAGGGAAATGAGGAGTGAGATAGTTTCCCGTTGCTTTCCTCACCGAGCCAGAAGTTGCTATTACATATCAGTCTGCCAAGCCCACTAAAATGCATGCACCAACTGACCCTATGAGCAATATTTTCACACCATTCATAGCAGGGACTGGCTGCAGAAGGAATGGCATTACTAGCATCACTCATACCTCAGTCACTTTCATTTTGTCGAAGCCAAGGATAAAGCTGAGACAGATCAATGAAAGTAACAAAATTGCTCTAGCCCATACCAGAAGACATAGTGCACTGTAAACACTAGGTCCCGCCAGCAAGTGCAATGGTTATGGTAAGAAAATTAGCCTTTCCAAGACCAAATTGATGCCAGTAGGTAAGAAATCCAAGAAAATGGAATGCCAGATTGGGGATTCAAGGATGGAACACTTAGATAATTTCAAGTACAGTATTTAAGATGTGTGTTCTCCCAGGATGGTAAAATAGTAAGTGAGATTGAATCAAGGTGTAGTAAAGCTAATGCAGTAAGCTCGCAGTATAGTATTCTGTAAGAAGGAAGTCAGCTCCCGGACGAAACTATCTCTACACCGGTCTGTTTGCAGACCAACTTTGCTTTACGAGAGCGAAAACTGGGTGGACTCAGGATATCTTATTTGTAACTTAGAAGTAACAGACATGGAAGTAGCGAGAATGATCGTTGGTACACAAAAGTGGGACCAATGGCAGGAGGGTACTCGGAATGAGGAGATAGAGGCTGTTAGAAATGAACTCGATGGATGAAGCTGTACGCACAAACCGGCCTCCGTGGTAGGGTCATGTAAGGCGAATGGAGTAAGTAGGATAGGTCATCTAGGAGAAAAATGGACTCTGTCATGGAGGGTAAGAGAAATAGAGGGAGACCAAGACGGCGGTTAGACTTTTTGTAACGATTTAAAGGTAAGGGGTATAGATCTAAACGATGCCTCAGATCTAGTTAAAAATTAAGGACTGTTGACGGTATTTAGTAAATTCACAGAAGCTTGCAGACTGAACGCTGAAAGGCATAACACCCTATGATGAAGATGTATGTTATTATCATGGTTATTTAGTAAAATATTACTGTCAGTCAGTCAGTCAGTCAGTCACTACTGATCTGCATTTAGGACAGTTGGCCAGGTGGCAGATTCCTTATCTGTTGTTTTTCTAGCCTTTTCTTGAATGATTTCAAAGAAATTGGAAATTTATTGAACATTTAATTATTGTCTTCAAATCGAGTGAAAAGATGTTAGCTATACTGGCGGACTATGGGATGAAGGGTACATTATTAAAAGCAGTCAGAGGAATGTATGTTGACGATTGGTCTGCGGTGAGAATTGGTTGTAGAGTGAGTATTTACAGGGGTTAGACAAGGCGTAATCTTCCACTTTTGTTTTTCATAGTTTGCATGGATCATCTACTGAAAGGTATAAAGTGGCAGGGAGGGATTCAGTTAGGTGGAAATGTAGTTAAGCAGTCTGGCCTATGCTGACGACTTGGTCTTAATGGCAAATTGTACCAAATGACCAATGTTTTAGCCTCATCGTTGAAATGAGTAAAGAGACGCTCAGCTGAGTGATTCTCGAGTGTACTCCCTCACGTGTGAAGTAGGCTGACTCATTATGTTTGCTCGAACAATAGCCCGTGTTGTGTCTGGAGACTCTTAGCAGTCTCAACACGACCTTGTGTGATCTAAAACGGATCTGTCCACTCTCCGCAGACATCCTTCTGGGCAATTTGCTAAGAAACCGGCCTCCATAGAGTCCTTGGGCCAGAGAACTGAATCTCACTTACGGCGGCCTGGTCGTGAGAAAAAAACCGAAAGGTTAACTATTTTGAAGTGGATTTTCATAAACGCCTTTTCGCTTGATATTTTTTTAATGGTAGAATATTAAAACTCTGTTTATACGGTAATCTTTGTTTAAAATGTCATTGACTTACATTCAGTCGAATAAGGAGATCATAACAATCGATCTTCTATTTAAACACCTTTCATTCAATAAAAACTATAATATTCAGACACAGATTGATGATAAAAATGAAAATCCACAGCCTGTTTCCAGTCATTCGACCGTGTCAGGAATGGAATGAATGAAGCCTCCATCGAATGATCATAAAATGGTTTAAAGTAGGTTCCTACAACTTTGGCCATCACAAACAAACCTTTTCATTAAGCTATTTAAATATAGTACATTCCTTCGATCAAGGAATGCTAACATACTTTTGAAGAAACATTTTGATATACATATTTTCGGGAGGTATCGGTACGAATTCTCACAATTAATTTATACTACCATACGCACATAAATTCATTCTACTACTTATATTGATTTAGTACCATAAATGAGGGGAGAGTTAATTTTTAGCAACGCGGCGAGTTGGCCGTGCGGTTAGGAGCCCGCAGCTGTGAGCTTGCATCCGGAAATCCCACTGTCGGCAGCCCTGAAGATGGTTTTCCGTGGTTTCCCATTTTCACACCAGGCAAATGCTGGGGCTGTACCTTAATTAAGGCCACGGCCGCTTCCTTCCCATTCCTAGGCCTCTCCTGTCCCACCGTCGCCGCCATAAGACGTATCTGTGTCGGTGCGACGTAAAGCAAAAAAAAAAAAAAACCTTTTAGCAAGTTTTATATTCTACGGTAATTATTTTGCAGTTATTTACAATACAATTGTTTTCTACTAAATCAGTGTGTTTTCATGTAGAATATAGAAAGTGAGAGTATTTACTTTCCTGAGCAATTATATTACTCTATCAATGATACTTCGAGAGATAAATATACTTTAGTTTGCAAGCGATCAGTTGTACAATAAAGGAAAAGAACATAATTTACAACAGTATTAATTCATATGTAGCTGACTTAACATGAAACAGTTTAAGTGGATTTGGGAGGAAGAAAACATGAATTTTTCAGGGAGGCTTCCTTTTCACATCTTCATTATAGAATGTTCTTTCGGTGTTCGGTCTGAAAACCTCTGTGAATTTACCAAACGTCTCCACAGTCCTCTATATGTGTTGTTTAGTAGCTATAACAAGTATTCTACGCATCATTTCTTCATGAAAAATTTAATTGTATCACTCATTTCTGCCTCGTAAGCAGATTCATTTAATTATATGTATAATTGTTGCAGATTTGTCTTCTGTTTTAGGAATTGTTATGCTCCTCTTGCAGTTCAGTAAATTTTGTCGAATGATAACGTAATGGAGTGGCCCTTCCCCACAGTAAGAAAGTGGACCCACTTCGAAAGATGGGAAAGCCCTTCAGGCCATGCCCATTCGGTACAACCGTGCGCTACTGAATGAGGGAGAATGCGGTTAAAACTATTTTTTCTTCCCATTCAAGCACAAGGCACCTAATTATAATATACTGCACTGTACACAAAATAGTAATGTATAAAACTGTACTTTTGATCAAACTAAAGCTGCTCACAGACCACAAATTGACAAGAACAAACACTGCAATCCAACTGTGAGAATTACCGACTGTCTTTTGAACTGCGTAACTTTGGTGAAATGTTGTCTCAGTTTTGTTCCCTGAATCTCTTCACTTGCATTCCGAATAAGTGTCTTAGTCGAACCCCTTAAATATCAGTAAGCTGAATACTGCTCTCATTTGTAACTGAACTTTTTGATTTCAAAGTTTTCATATTGTCGCTTTCTTTTCTCATTCTGGCATTCCTTCTTCGTAAAATTTTAACGATAATTCTCGCACGTTTCAGTGAAACCCTCATTTTCCTAATTATCAATTTCAGTTTCTTTTCTCTCTTTCGACACTGTACATGTTCAAAGTTTTCTCCATTTTCCTCGTCCGGGGACTGAACACCATGAATAAACAAACGAAAATATCTATATATTAAAAAAATTATGAAAACTAAAGTCAGTCAGTCCGGCCATTTTATCCGGTCGATTTCCTTCATTTCTTTTTTAACTGAAAGGTATTCATGCACAGATTTGTCATCAGGTACTACAAATCACTTAACTTCCGCCTTTCTCAAATTATTTCATTTTTTCAATTTTTGTCTCTTTGAAGCAATCATATCTTTGGTTATAATTAAGGTACAGAGTTCGTTTTGACCTAAGAACACTCAGTGGATCAAGCTCTTTCATTTCAGCTCTTAACTATTCAAATTGGTTGATTCTGAGGAAAGTTATGGGTGCACATTCAACTTGATGTCTCATTTCTTCAGCATTTTTTCTCATTGAAGCAATCATATCTTTCGTTCTAATTAAGATACGCAGTTCGTTTTGGTCTAAAAACACCCAGTGGATCAAGCGCTTCCTTTTGAGGTAATAACTACTTAAATTGGTAGGTTCTGAGAAAAGTTATGAGTACATTTGTCTCCATGACGAAGATCTTTGAAGGACTTTTTAAAAGTTCGGCGCATAGTGTTGTTCCAAGAAACCTTTAATTCAATTTCTTTGTGTGATGTATTTTCAGATGTTTTGTTGACATAATATTGCATTCTATTACCACAGCAGATCATGTGCTTTATTTCATTGACTCGAAAATTTGCAAATACATCGGTGAGGATAGTAACGAGCCACACCATACTTTGTACATTGCGGGCGGAGCTGGCGGGAAACTGCTAGTTATTAGTTAAAATGGGGATTACCGAACGATGATAGGAGTATATTGTGTTCAAAGCTCTTCCTGTAATAAAATACGAAATGTTCTCACCGTTTGCACCCGAGCGGTATTAATGGCGCTGATAGCCCCCTTCAATACGATATTACTTGGCTCGAGCCTGTCAACATCCCCCGGTTGTGGTTCCTTCCTTTTCTGAAAACCATTATTATTTAGAATGTCATCCAAACGGAACAGTAAAGCATATCAGCCACTGTCTTAATTGAAGTTCTCAAGTGATAATTACCTTACGCGCTGATGGCTGTAAGTAGCTGAGATAGGCAGGGAATACGTTCGGGAAGGCATTCTCTCTCAGTCTCAACCCAGTAGACTATCATTAATTTGGTCAGGCCTAAAGTGCTCCGTACAAATAACACTATAATCGATGAAAAGCAATGCCGGGTTTTCTGTTCCTATCACTTCTATTGTTGCACCCCAGGCTTACACATGATAAACGGCGCTTACATTAGATTAGGCAACTTCTCACGGGTAACTCATTGAGTGAATATAAACTTAACGACTATCAGCTAGCTCGCACTGCTCCCCAACCGGCCGAACAATATGGCTGCCGCTTTCAAGGAGTAGTACCGTTTTGACCTGGCTAAGGGCCACTCCATTACTCTCCTCACCTCCCTCGGAAACACTGACTAGGGTGGCAGACTGAAACATTAAAAAAAAAAATCCTTCCAAAAATCTTGGGTCCAAAAAATAAATCGCGAAAGGACCAACGTTCTTTCGGTTGAGATCGAACCAGGAACTCTAGAAAAGCTACCAAAAAATTGCAGTGAAGAAAAGGGAACGGAGACTGACCTTTTTAGGACACATTAAAAGGATGAATCACGAGAGATTGGTCAACAGAATACTACTACAAGCAAAGTTGATAAAACAGCTGAGTGGCTTACACAGGTGCACAAGGACCTGGCAGAAGTAGGTGTCAAGGAGGAAGAGATAAAGGTTAGAACGACATTCATTGAAGTCTTCCCCGAAATAAGGATGTAACCTGATCAAACTAGTATTCGACAATGCCCACAACAAGCCTGGCCATGTGAAAGTTCAATACCTACGGGCTGTCTGATGGAGCAGCTGTCATTATGGCAGCTCAGAGGCTGTAAAGGTCTCAAAGACAACGTGAGTGATTTTTTATGTCTTTATCGGAAAAACAGTGGTGGTGGTGTTGATTATTATTTTGTGGCTGAATGGTCAGCATCGAGGCCTTCCGTTCAGAACGTCCGGAGTTCGATTCCCAGCAGGGTCGGGGAATTTTAACTGCGTCTGCTTAATTAGGTCGGCGGATGCCCGCAAGTGGTCACGGCTGGTCCGTGGTCCGACAGCTCTGCACTTCGACCAGCCAACCGAGCAGAGGAGGGGTAGCCACGGCTATACCATGGCTCTAAGCTTCTTTATTCGGGAGAGTGGTGGTGGTGGTGGTGGTGGTGGTGGTGGTGGTGGTGGTGGTGGTGGTTATTGTTTTAAGAGGGAGTACAAATAGGCAATCATCCTTCATATAACACTAATCAGAGAGATAAAATTGAAGGGATCGAACACTTCGAAAAATGAAGGTATCGGCCAAAGAAAGACAAAGGTCACGAAGGTCGTGAAAATGAAAAACTCTCTACGATTCGAGTACCAATACCGTCGGGGTCGGAAAAGAATAAGAGTTGACCAAGAGAGGTCGGACAGGATAGATGAAAGTGAGGAGCCTGGCACGAGTAAGTGGACGCAATGACAGGACTCAGCTAAGGACCCAGTGGTCGTCAACCCACGCTCCCAAGTTCAGACTCCCTGGGGCCCCTATTACTCGCCGCTTACGACAGGCAGGGGATACCGTGGGCGTTATTCTACCACCCCCACACACAGGGGGATTTATTCGAGTGACGGAGAAGGGCTGGTCCCCACCGTCGGTTGTCGTGAGAATGGTTTTTCGTGGTTTTCCATTCTCGTGTACTAAAGCGAATGTCGGGACAGTACCTAGTAAAGGCCACGGACACCAACCTTCTCACGTTCTCTGATACAAATATCCTGGCCTGAGAGACAGCGTCACCGTCTAGAAGGCCCGCCTCCCCCCTTCAGGGGAGAAATAAAGCATTTAGTATTAGAAGTTGTTAGATTTTCTAACTTGGGAGCTTATACACAACACATCCCTGTACATCCGTGCACATGATGTTGAAGTAAGGAAGGGCATCCTGCTGTAATACTGCGTCACCCACGACCCGACCAGGACGTGGTAAGAGTGGCGGAAGAAGAACAATAAGACATTAGTCATCCTCGTTTTATAGAGCAATATTAACCTGCAGTTTCATTAGCACATGTGGCGGAGAAATTGGGAGTGGACCGCATTTCGAGGTCACAGCAATAAAGTGGTTTCACGAATGGTACATTTATGGCTTGTTGTAAAACGGACTGCTCGGATTTTATCTCTGGGAGTAATATTTTACGTGAAGTTCATTAAGAAATATGTTTCGAAAGTCTTATGTGTATTTTGCACATTCTGGGTCACGAGTCTGACCTTGCATTCATATTTCTAAGGAAGGTCAGTTTATGCGGAAGATACATTGTTAACTTTTTTTCTTTTACGTCAGATGAAATATTGGATTTGAGCAATCTTCTATACCTCATTACGTAGATAAATATGTCTAGTTGAATATTATTTCAGTTGAAGTAGTTAATTTTCAGTAATATGCGCTATTCCCAAATATATTTCTTCGAAACATTAACACGTTAGTAGACTCGTCATGGATAGGGAATATGATTCACTGCAATTGAAATACCTAAAAAGGTCTGTCGTATCCCGTCGTCGCCGTTAGGCCTGTCTCAGTCGATACACGTAAAACCAATAACACAAAACTTTGTGCAACGAATTAGGATGGTATAGTGTGTGTAAATACGACTTCCGCAAATTTATTTTAAAAGGAAGGAGTACCTCAAGAATCGGACTTAGGACCAGTTTTATGTGTATTATATGTTTTGGTTTTACATCATGAAATATCTTGTGAGTCACAGTTGTCTATTACTTCAGGCAACACATGACATTCAATTAAAATGTAATGAAAGAACCCTTTCTAATACTGCTTTTGAGAAAATATTGAAAAGAAACTTATATTGGCTTGAAAATAACGTGCAGTTGAGTGATATGTCACATTGATTACAAAATTAATATTTCAAATGCTTTATTTACTACTAACTGGTACTTGTATGCTAATTGGTAAGGCCTTGTGAACATGTACAATATAACAATAATGATGCCTTTCAAGTGGAAAGATTCACAGGAATCAGGTATTGAACTTGACAGACACAGAAGTGATGTCATTTTCCTGTCCGCCCGTAGCCATCTGTAATTCATCTTTTACTGTTGTTAAATCAGTGGTAGAAAACAAATGATTTAGTTGGTTACTGAGCAAGTATAGCTGTATTGTCCCCAGGTTAGCGAAAATCAAATATTATAATTTCTTAACTGTTATCACAAATTTTATTCTGGCCACTGTCACATTTGCAACTCTGAATTTGCCCTTGTCTTGATTTTTCAAATACTATGACGTTCCCGTTCTCAAGTCTTTCTTCTGAATTGAAGAAGAAACTCATTGAATTCCATAACGAACCCAATAGCAGCATATGCCCTCAGAACAAATTCATGCACTCCGAGCGAGTTGGCAGTGCGATGTGGACCATTTAGTTGTTACCTTGCGTGACGGTTTCCCATTTTCACACAAGCAAAATAGCGGTGTTGCACTGTTGTTATGGCCACGGTCGCTCGCTGATTTCCCAGACCTAGCCCTGTCGTATCCCGTCGTCGCCGTTAGGCCTGTCTGAGTCACGACACGTAAACCCAATAGCAGAATGTTTGTGCAACGAGTTAGGATGGTATAGTAGTGTGTAAATACGACTTCCGCATATTTATTTTGAAAGGAAGGAGTACCTCAAGAATCGTACTTAGGACCAGTTTTATGTGCATTATATGCTTTAGTTTTACATTATAAGAGTAACAACTTTGTTTTGAGAATATGACTTCCGCATATTTATTTTTAAAACTAGGGAGTACCTCACGAATCGGACTTAGAACCAGTTTTATGCCCATTATATATTTCGGTTTTACATCATAGACATTGAGCAATAATTTTGTTATGAGATTCTTTTAGGGCCCAAGATACATTTTATTTACCGCGTGAATACTCTATGCTAGGAGATCGCTTTTCAACCCCCAAGTTTTCACTCTCATATATTTTGCATATTCGATGTGCGGTATACACGACTTTAATTTATTCTATGAATTTCTGGGCTGTTATGTACTTAAGATTCTCAATTTAACTAACCGCTTGTTGATCACTCCTCTCCCCATCACCCTTCACTGCCTAATCCTCCCTGTTACGAGGCTCAATAGGATGGTTTAACTTTAATAAGGTTTGTGGTAGAGTCAGTTTAAACTGTCTGCCTCCTGCCGTCGTCTCATCTTGTATTGATCAGTAAGAGACCGTCGGTTGCCTTGGAAACTGGGATGTGCGTGGGCTGTAAACACAATCTCGCCCTCTTTCCACTTTCACAATTTCTTTCTGTGTGAAATTCATTAAATATGCATATGACTACGGGATTCTTATCTACTCTGCGTGTGTGAGAAACAGGACAAATTTTGTATCGATTAAATATATTTCCCCAGTATCCAGTATTCGGGAGATCGTGGGTTCGAACCCCACTGTCGGCAGCCCTGAAGATGGTTTTCCGTGGTTTCCCATTTTCACACCAGGCAAATGCTGGGGCTGTACCTTAATTAAGGCCACGGCCGCTTCCTTCACACTCCTAGCCCCTTCCTGCCTCATCGTCGCCATAAGACATATCTATGTCGGTGCGACGTAAAGCAAATAACAAATATATATATATATTTCCGATATGGTACACATGGATCCTTACGGAGGATCAGCCACTTTGATAGGAATTTGTTTGTGTTGTCAAAGAAATGCATAAATTCTCCATTCATCTTGATAATTTAGTTATCACGACACTTTGTTGTGTCGATGAATTTGAGTAAATAGCATATTACAAATCTGATCCCACGGTATAGAGGTAGCGAGCCTGCCTTACGTGGTGGTCTCGCGGTCGATTCCGGCCAATTTAGGGATCTTTAGACGTTACGTCTGTGCCTAGGTCATACGCCATTATCATTATTACCTATATATTAAGAGAGTTTACTAAAAACAGCTTTGGCAAATCCGTCCGTCTATTCTAAAGGACCGATTTGGTTCATTTTTATTCTCTTCTTACAGTAATCATGAAATCAAATCATTAAATGATCACTCCAATAATTGCAGGTGAAGGCTTACCCTAACCCGGAATGCATTCTGTACTTAGCAGGTTGCTAAGCGACTAACACTTTCATTAATATTCTGATATAATTATGTGATTTTCATCCTTAGTAATGTTGCATGTAGCCATGTTTGAATACTACCTGTCAAATCAGAGAGTATACAATCCCTCTGATCACGGAAGAATACTATTTCCTGCTATCATCATCATCAGAGTTCTGCCGTACGGCAGGTCTTTATATGGCAGCTCTCCACGCAATCCTGTCTCTTGCCACCCTCTTTGTTTCCTTATACTTGTATTCTATCCTGATACTGTCCAGCATCTGATATCTTCTACGTCCTCTTTGTCTTTTTTTCATTTTTCTTCTATAGCATCTATAAGCAAGCAATCTCTCCTCATCCAATGACTAATCCAATTGTGCTTTCTCTTCTTGATTACTTTTAATATATTTCTTTTTTCCCCAACTCTTCTCAAGACTTATTCATTCTTTACTTTTTCTATCCATTGTATACTTTCCATTCTCCTCCAAATCTACATCTTAAGTGCTTCCAGTCTTCTTTTCTCAATGTCAAAGTCTCAGCTCCATACAGTGCCACGCTCCATACAAAGCACTTCACGAATCGCTTCCTCAAGTCTCTATCCATGCCCCCACAAAAAAGTCTGCTCTTCTCATTAAATGCTTCCTTCGCAATCGCAGTACGAGTTTTCACCTCTCGACTGCACCTCATGTCCTCTGTGATTACACTTCCCAAGTATTTGAAAGCATCCACCTGTTCTGTTATTTCCTGCCCTAACTTTATAGTTGTCTTCACTTTTCTTGTGCTAGATACTCTTTAATTATCTATCCTTTTCCAGCTTCCAAATATATTCAACAGATGGCAGAGCGTTCCTAATAACTTACATGCTGCTAAGAGAAAAAAAAGTCTACGTACAAACAGACCCCAACATGACATACGACTTAGACATTATCTGGGAACACCTATCGACGGATAAGCTGGCTACACTTGAAGGAGTGAAGGCCATGTATCTTAAAAAAGTTCTCTGCCTGGCAAAAAGCGCTCCTTCGAGACTAACCTATGAGCTCATAAGGGAACCGTTCTCTATAGAAGAACTACGATTAAAATACCATTGCCTTGTACGACATAATACCAAGCTTTACATCAAGAACTGGCAGGATTTTAAAAAAGCGATAAATGGAGAGATTTTTTACCAAACAGACGGCATGATGTCAGAATGGATGAATTCTGACTACGAACTGTGGCATAGCATAACGCGCTTCTTATTAAATGTACAGAAAACCAATGGAAAGGGCAGGCAAAACAATATGGCTACGACAGGCGTATCAAGACGAGTTATCTAACCTATTTATAACGAATACTGCGGAGCAGCGCGTATCCTCCAGTTATTATTATTATTATTATTATTATTATTATTATTATTATTATTATTATTATTATTATTATTCATTCATTCATTCATTCAACTTCGCTAATCGGCCAACTAGGGACCACGATAAGCCTCACTTTACATTCTGGCATTTATTCATTTTTCGCTTGATCCGCATCGTTTTCATTAGCTCACTGTGTTTAGCACGACGTTCTTCCATCCATTTCCCACCAGATGGCCGTTTTTCGTCCCGGAAAGTCCCAAAAGTCTTGATGGCTGCTCTGAAAAGATTTCGGTCATCTTCTGCTTGTAGACCCAGCGTCCATCGAGAGTCGATCATCCGTCGTATATGACCTCAGAAGGGAACTCTGCCTTGACGCATTGTGTCTGTGATCTTCTCTATCTTAGAGTATACTTCTTGCCTGGATTTTCTAATGTAGATGCCATTTTTGTAGTTTGGGCCAAGTATGGTGTGTAGGATCTTTCTTTCTTTCCTCTCTAAATCCGCAAGCAAACATTTCTCGGACAGGATAAGGCATTCAGATGCATACAGCGATACTGGTTTGATGACAGTGTTGTAGTGCCGAATTTTTGTGTTCAGAGAAAAGCACATTTGTTGTATATGTTGTGAGTGGTTTGGAAAGTGACTTCCATTTTCTTGATTCTTGCTGTTTTGGCCTCTTTGTAAACTCCATTTTGCTGGATCAATACCCCAAGGTATTTAAATTTATGAACACGGTTTATCGTTCCATATTTGGTGTTCAGTTGTGCCGTATCATCTTTGATGTTCGACATTAGTTCTGTCTTTTGAAAGGAAATTTGTAAACCTGTTTGTTATTATTTCACTCGCCATGGCGGTTCACCGATCGCTACTGCTGTGACATAGGTATGATGGGCATTGTGATCTGAAGGGATTGTCACATCCAGAATATCAATATCCCTCAGTTTTATGTAATGTCACGATTATAACCTCAAACAGAGCATTTTTATGTAATACGAAGATTCAAATTGTAGATAGTTCAGTTTTCATAGTCGCAAATATACCAGTTTTATGCGATATTGTGATTAAAAATTCACTCGCCATGGTGGTTTTCATTTATTCTTACGTGTAACTTCCTCCCATAAGGGTCTTAGGGATGTCTTCCCCCGCGTTTAAAAAATATATATAGCAGGTTATATCCGCTTCTGTGCTGTAGTGGTTAGCGTGATTAGCTGGCACCCCCGGGTTCGATTTCCGGCTCTGTCACGGCATTCATTTGAAATGTGGTACGAGGGCTGGAACGGGGTTCACTCAGCCCCGGGAGGTCAACTGAGTAGAGGTGGGTCTGATTCCCACCTCAGCCATCCTCGAAGTGTTTTTCCGTGGTTTCCCACTTCTCCTCCAGGCGAATGCCGGGATGGTACCTACCAACAGTTGGAAACGGCTATCATTAGGATGCGATTTAGGCGGATGAAGTTTTATGGGCAACGATCTTCTCACTCATCTAAAGCTACAAGACGGGAAGCATGTGGCTCAGTGAAGTAAAAAGAGACTTAGCTTCCGCTGGGATTTCTGATGCTGATGTCTCAGTCCGCCCTAAATTTTGTAAATTGGTAAATTCGTAGTCTCCTTTAGCAAACCTCTTTCACAGGAAAGAAAGTGTATGTTGTATGTTTAGTCCTCAGCCCGAAGGCTGGTTGGATCCTCAACAGTTCCGCCATCAGCTGTCATAGATGGCCTAGGCATCACTGAAGAGGCGTACTAGGGAAATGAGGAGTGAGGTAGTTTCCCGTTGCTTTCCTCACCGAGCCAGAAGTTACTATTACACATCAGTCTGCCAAGCCCACTGAAATGCATGCACCAGCTGACCCTATGAGCAATATTTTCACACCATTCATAGCAGGGACTGGCTGCAGAAGGAATGGCATTACTAGCATTACTCATACCTCAGTCACTTTCATTTTGTCAAAGCTAAGGATAAAGCTGAGACAGATCAATGAAAGTAACAAAATTGCTCTATATGATTTTTCACGAGAGTTTAATCCTGATGTAAACAAATAGGCGGAGCACCTTGGCTTTGCACGTGGACACAGACGTAGTTGATTGGAGAAGCAACCGTCGTACTCACTGGACTGTATGCGAGCTCGAAGAAAATTAGTAGGTGGCATTAATTTAATTTTATCTTGGTTTATTACATTTAGATAGTCTGAAAGAGTACGTAATCAAAGTAAAATATGGTTGTCATATATACCGGTGTGTATCTATAATTTTTTTAAATTAAACAGTGATTAAATAACGAGATATGAAGGCAGAAGGCGTGGTGTAATGCAGGAAGTCTTCTCATAGCGAGGGAAAGTCCCAAGCTGTACAGCGTGGAGATAAGGTGTTGCATCTTGCAGCAGCTGTAAAGTGTCAGTATTCACAGTGAGAGAAATGGAGCAAGAGGTGCTCTAGCCTACGATAGCTTTCTTTAATATTCAGAAATGAATAAATAAATAACGTAGGCCCTAATCTTCAGCAGTAGATCTCCCTTTAGACCCCTCTGTTTAGTTTCGCACAGCTCAAAATCTGTTCCTCGTCTATTTTAGGTAATATGCTCAGCACTGTATGTCCGAACACGAGACATTGACGGGGCGGAGGTCGATAGTACACGCTCAGCGAATCACAACTCTTTCTTTGGCTGAGGCGTGGACATGCCTTGTTTACATCAGGATTAAACTCTCGTGAAAAATCATATAGCCCATACCAGAAGACATAGTGCACTGTAAACACTAGGTCCTGCCAGCAAAGGCAAGCATCCAAAAAGAACTAGTCATAAGCGCTCCATCACTATCACTATCAGCCATATTCAATCGTTTTTACGATGTGGCCTCTTTAACCCTTTACTGCATACTGTTGCCCTCAGGCAACATACAACTTTTCACCTGTATAAATTGAAATAGATTGTGGACAGAGGTAGTTTTACGGCACACCTTCAACTGTACAGTCATTTAAAGACATATACCAGTGATGCCTTGTTTTTTTTTACATAACATAAGACAAAACAGCCCTACAACCAAAGGTACTCCTTCCACCCCGTCAGCATCCACGCGTACCAACCACCGTTTATTTTCCGTGGGCCCTCCCCATCACATTACCACAGGCTTCAAGAGTACCTCTGGCTCAACCTCAAAGACATTACCGACCTACGGTCGTGCAAGTATACTTGCGCCCTGCAATACGTACCCATGGCCAGTAGGCAGTAATATACCCCGTTATGGCAATCCACATCACATACGAGTGTTAAGCTATTAGCCCTAGTTAAGAATTGCTGGTAGATGTAAAACACTGAACGTAAGTTGAACATTGAAGCTTAAAATTTTCTTCACCAAACGAAAACGAAAAATAATTCATGCAGTAAAGGGTTAAGTCCGAAGCAAGGTAGGTTTTCATGAGGTCTCTCCATCTGGGACGGTCTTGAGCGATGTTGTGCCAATTGATCCCAGTAATCTTCCGGATGTCTTTATCCCATCTGTCCGGTGGTCTTCCCCTTGGTCTGAGATGATTTTTCGGACACCACTCAAGCACAAGCTTTGTCCACCTACCATCAGTTCTCCGAGCAACATGGCCTGCCCACTGCCATTTTAGGGTGAATACCCTTTCTAAAATGTCACTGACCTTTGTGACTGACCTGATGTAATCTGCTCTCTTCCTGTCATTCTTTGTCAAGCCTAGCATGAACCGTTCCATAGCTCTTTGGGTTGTTCTGAGTTTTTGCTTAACAAACTCACTCAATGTCCAGGTTTCACAACCGTAAGTCAGTACAGGAAGAACACTCTGGTCAAAGACTATCTTCTTTAGGTGGGGTGGCATGTTGGATTTGAAGATTGAAGAATTTCTTCCGTAGGCTTGCCATCCTAGTTTGATACGTCGGAAGATTTCCGGTCTTAAGTCCCCTTTCATGTTTACAAGTTGCCCAAGATAGACAAATTCATTGACCTGTTGTAATGTGGTGTTTCCCACATGCAGCTTTCCTGCTGGGGCCCATTTGTTAAGCATTACTTTGGTTTTAGAAAGGTTCATGGATAGTCCCACTTTTTGACAGGCTCCATAGAGGTCTTTAATTCACTAATAAAGAAAATGTATTTTTTTGACCTGAAAATGGTGGAGTGTGTATACAGAGGTATGAGTGAGGGTATAAATGACTGGGTCCACTTACTCTAGAATAAACCAAGACAATTATTATTCTAAGAGTACAGTGTTTGGAGTGTAAATATGTACATTTTAAATTTGTCTACATATTTGTAAATATTCAGTAGAGTTTATGTAATTATACATCTGGGGATAGAGGCTCTTCCGTCTATGCGGGCCCGCCCTTTCTCCATCTACCACTCCATGTACAATGTAAGGAAAATAAATCTATATATTAAAAAAAACATATGAAAACTAAAGTCAGTCAGTCCGGCCATTCTATCCAGTCGATTTCCTTCATTTTTTAAACTGAAAGGTATTCATGCACAGATTTGTCACTTAACTTCCGCCTTCCTCAAATTATTTGATTTTTTGTCTCTTTGAAGCAATCATATCTTTGGTTCTAATTGAGGTACGGAGTTCGTTTTGGCCGAAGAACACTCAGTGGATCAAGCTCTTTCATTTCAGTTCTTAACTATTCAAATTGGTTGATTCTGAGGAAAGTTATGAGTGCACATTCAATTTGACGTCTCATTTCTTCAACATTTTTTCTCATTCAAGCAATCATATCTTTCGTTCTAATTGAGGTACGCAGTTCGTTTTGGTCTAAAAACACTCAGGGGATCAAGCGCTTTCTTTTGAGGCAATAACTACTTAAATTTGGTAGATTTTCAGAAAAGGTATAAGTACATTTGTCTCCGTAACGAAATCTTTGAAGGACTTTTCAACAGTTCGGCGCGTAGTGTTGTTCCAAGGAACGTTTAATTTAATTTCTTTGTGTAGTGTATTTTCAAGTGTTTTGTTGACATAATGTTACATTCTGTTACCACAGCAGATCATGTGCTTTATTTCATTAACTTGAAACTTTGTAAATACATCCGTGAGGATAGTAACGAACAACACCATACTTCGTACATTGCGGACGGAGCCAGCGGGAAACTGCTAGTAAAATAATAATAATAATAATAATAATAATAATAATAATAATAATAATAATAATAAATAATAATAATAACTAGAAAACGCAAATGAGCCCTTGACTAAGTATAATCTGCGAAAAAACATATTCTACGTTACGAAGAAAAGGAACTACCAACTTGGACCTGAGAAGGCGACTGTTGTAGGTACCGTTTGAGCTGTTGAGTCCGGCCAAACCAGATTACTCGTATTAAATTTGAAATGTATTACTATCTGAATTTTATGCTTGAGGCAGAATTAAAGTAGCCATAGTTATTTCCTGATTATTTGCGTCATTATCGGACAGAAATGCAGAGAAATGTTCGTAAATTATCGCCCAGGACCTGCTATGCGGGTGATATGGGTTGCTACGGGCGCTCTCTGTGTTGCAAGAACAGTACATAATTACTGTGTCTGTGTAAACAATATCCAGTTAGTTTTGTAATTAGTGTTTATTAGTTGACTGATGAAACTTAGTTACATTCGCTACCATCTGGTTTGAACAATGCGTTGCTCAACGTGATTATAACGCTTGTTTTGTTTTGTGTTGTGTAATCATGTGGTCCTTGTGATTGTTCTTAGCCAGGTGATGCGCAACCAACACACACACACATGTCTACTTCTTTTTTTATTTTGTTTGTTATTGTCAATGAGGATGTCTGAGTGAGATTACTGAAGCGTGATGCCCTGGAGGGTTAGGCTGGTATTACACCAGCAAAGAAATTTGTCAAAGATCACTGGAACTGTTTTGTTTGGCTACTATTAGCTTTTACTTGTTAATGACAAAAATTATCATAAAACTAGATAAGAGTCTATAGAAGTGAGTATATTACTGAGCCGAGGCAAGAACCAAGAGGACCTAGACACAAAAATTCAGCTGCTCTACGAAGGGTACAATATATATAGGGTGATGCCCTAACTTTTTATGAGCACTGCAGAGAAGTTTCGATTATCACGTGATCTATTCATTAGAAATTGAATACCACCACTTCCCTTACCTTGCCGGCTAACACACTTATGGCTAAAAAAATCAGCAAATGCGACTCGAACCGGATTTCCACGGTGTCAGACCATACAATTGAAGCCTTAACAACCACCCACAGACAGTGTATGTGTGTACTTATCGTTGGAGATAATGTGTTATCATACCCCCAAAATAAATAAATAAATAAATAAATAAATCGTTTATTTTACTGAATGATAGTATTTTTCACTAAACAGTACGATGTTTCTTATCCCCTGAAAACTGTGGGAAATTGACTTAATCTCATCTTGCATTGGGGCCTCCAATTGGAGTCATGAGCTAAATAATCATAGAGGTTTCTTAGCTAGTTAAAGCACTGGGATTTATCTGCACTTTTCAATAAAGAGGTGCAATTGCATGTTTTTTTTACAATAATGCTTTACGTCGCGCCGACACAGATAGGTCTTATGGTGACGATGGGATAGGAAAGGTCTAGGAGTGGGAAGGAAGCGGCCTCTATCTCCCGGATGCAAGCTCACAGCTGTACCCCCCTTAACCGGCACGACCAACTCGCCCGTTCAATTGTATTGTAGAGCGAGTTGAGAGCTCGACTCTATGGCTATGTACGGAGAGCTGCGTAAATTGCAGGGGATTTAATGGGCCGTATTCCTTACGTTTATGCTAATTTTATTGCACATCCATTAAGCGGTCTAGACGATAGTTGCTATTCGCTTAAATAAGATTTCACTCTGGCCTAATACAACGTAAAAGTCCGGGCTCTAGTGATTACATGCACGAAAAAAAAATAATCAAAATATGCACATAAATGGGCACCGTTGTGTCTAGGTTAGGGTAGGGGCATGATTTTTTCACATTGATTTATGTTTGATTTCGCGGAGGTAGGTAAGGGTTATTCTGCCCGAAGGCAGGTCCGAACCTCCGCAGAGGTGTTCCTGAGCCGGAGTTTACGTGCGGTAGGGTGGCCAGTTCCTTTCCGCTCCTCCATTCCCTTACCCCCCAATCCCCCACCAACAGCGCGTGGCAACCCATCCAACTCCTGACCACGCCCAATGTTGCTTAACTTCGGAGATCTCACGGGATCCGGTGTTTCAACACGGCTACGGCCGTTGGCTGATTTCGCGGAAAGGAAACAATTTTTTGCGCTATTTCGCAAAATAGGGCTGGGCCTCATCGCTTTCATTTCGCGTTAATCATTTCCCAAAATAATTCATAAAAAGTTTAATTCGTGAAATTTGTGAATTATCTATGTGAAAGACAGATAAATAAAGAGAAACAGCATTGATACTCATTCATTATTCCGTATATAATCTTGATTGGAACTGTAATATAGCCCTAATCAAGATTACATAACAAATTACCCTTTCACTCTACATGGCCAAACTATTGAGGAATTTTATAGAATTCTAGCTGACGTACCCGTGGTTCGCTACGGAATTCTCAGAAAGACTGTCTTTGTGGTTTTCTCAACTGAAGTCAACATAGAGTGGTGGTGGTGATTATTGTTTTTAGAGGAAGTACAACTAGGCAACCATCCTCTATATAACACTAATCAGAGAGAAAAAATGGAAGTGGTCCGACACTTCGAAAAAATGAAGGTATCGGCCAAAGGAAGAAAAGGGCCACGAAGGGTATGAGAATGAAAGACTCCCTAGGATTCCGTACGTAATACCGTCGGGGTCAGTCAACATAGATCATAACAATGATGTCACTAGGAATGTAGCGATTGAAAGCAATGTTATCATATAAAATACTCGACCAAATGAAACACCGCACATTTCCTCACTCTAAACGAACAGTAGTCTACTACGCTGCCGATCTAACAGTAAGAAGTTCCAGTGCTGGAACGACCAGGCGAACACTCCTCTGCCATTATTCCGTTGAATGTGCACACTGCTCATTGTAATAGTGCCTCAGAGTAGGAACTGAATAGCTGGAATACTATGATGATCCATTATGTTACGTACCGGTAGAATCAGAAAATTTATGACAAACAATGGTCAATTTTATGCTATTGTTGATCAATTTTATGACCTTTCTTTATTGTAGGCCTTCACATTTAGTTTTCTCCCGACTCTCTGATATTAGGGCATCTAGACTGTAGTTCTTTATTCCCAGACTTTACCCATTGATCGGCATATTGTTTGTTCTTTGTGCTTAAACCATTAGTAAAGATTCTTCACTATCATTGTGCTCAGATATTTTGGCACGCTTGATTTTTGAGGAATTTTCTCGAAAAGGGACTGTATTTTCTCTTTCACGATGCTGACATTCATTTCCCCATTTTCTAATCGCTATATTATGTTTGCCTTTTCTTCAGTATTGAACACTCTGAGCTGATTGCAGAAACGATGACTAGTTTTAAGCTTTAGACAACGTCTACCTAAACAACATCTAAATCAAGCACGATCTTCCATTGCATAAATAATGTTCAGCCGCTGTTTAACTAGATGTCGTTTATAAAGTTTATAAAGTTTCAATATTGGTTCGAAAATGGAAGTAGAAGTATCTTCCATGTAACTCTTTGCTTGTCGCAACCAATGAAATTCGTCGGTGCGTGCACCAAATGGCTCCAACTGTTAATCAAATAATACGTACCATAATACCTCTGTATTGCGCCAGGAATGTAAAATAAGCAGTTCTGACCAATTGTATCTCCTGATTTTTGGTTTTGTAAAGTTGGCAGGTTTGTGGATTCTCTACACATTGCCCTAAACATGGCCATGGTGCCGTGAAGTCAGTTCGAACAAGAATTCTCCTTTACCTATCCTTGTATGTATTGAGAATGTCCTGTTTTACCCGTGCTAGTAGTTACCCAGCTTCCGCGATGCCATTGTACGCACGTGCTAATTACCGTGTTTTCTCTTCCCATTAACGACTCTTAAACAAATGTATGCCAGCACAGTGTTGACACCAAAACTCACCACCGTGTTGAGTCAAGTCACCCGCATGCTATCGCCATGTTCAGTATGTGACGCCGGAAACACGTCGTGTTACGCCGCTCGACCATGCAGGGCGATTCAGGTCGCCGAGTGCATTGTTACGACATCCGTCCGTTCAGTAATCATCCAATAAAACACGATGGTTCAGATTTGTACAAAGCCAGCTGACAGACTTCCTGACATGACCGCTATAACGGATGTTACGACATCAAATCAAATGTGGAAGTGCCTGCCTGCCCTTCATAGTCTAGCCACGTGACTCGATTTACCTCAATTTTTTTAGTACATCGAAAACTGGAGAATAAAAAACAAACCACTACAAGAAATTTAAAATACCTTTCGCGCAAATCAAATGATCGTAAAGATGTCTTTCAATAACGTGTGACAGAATTCAGCAGATGGAAACTGCTTTCGAACTGAAAAAAACCCTGTTTACAACAAACATTGCCTCTCCAGGAACAGTAAGATTCAACATTCTTCTTTTTCTAACGCTTTTCCCATAGTGGATGTGAACATGTGGATTTGGCCCTGTTTTACGGTCGGATGCCCTTCCTGACTTCTGTAATCACTATTGCGTGTTTCTGTAGTGGTTAGTAGTGTAGTGTTTTGTCTGAATATGAAGAGGAAAGAAGAATTAATTAGAGGCGATAAAAATCCCCGACCCGGCCGGGAATCGAACTCGGGACCCTCCGAACCGCAGGCCTCAACGCTTATTCTTATTATTACGAGCAAGGCATAACGGAGTAATGTGAACGACTACTGCCTGTTCACAATCATATAAACCGGGGCTTACCACTCGGTTGCTGTGGAGTGACGTGGGTTTGTGACGTTAGGCGGAATCGAGTGCTCGCGCACGGAACTACAAGATAATCAAACTAAACATTTTAAACTCCGATGTACTGTAATTCATGCAACTGTGCTGACAATGATTAATATTTACCACTTAAATGAACAGTTTTATAGTATTTACATTTTAATTTGGAACATCTAATGAGTCAAATACGTATTCATATTACGTAACTAGCAGATATCTGGGTTATGTTAGCTGGGCAGTCTGTAAAAATGACAGGAGAACACTGAATGTATTATCAAATCACTACCGATCTTCATTTAGGGCAGTTGCCCAGGTGGCAGATTTCCTATCTGTTGTTTTCTTAGCCATTTCTTGAATAATTTCAAAGAAATTAGAAACTTTTGGTAAGTTATTCCAATCCCTAACTCCCCTTCCATAAACGAATATTTGCCCCAATTTGTCCTCTTGAATTCCAACTTTATCTTCATATTGCGATCTTTCCTACTTTTAAAGCCACCTCTCAAACTTATTCGTCTACTTATGTCATTCTACGCCATCTCTCCACTGACAGCTCGGAACATACTACTTAGTCGAGCAGCTCGTCTTCTTTCTTCCAAGTCTTCCCAGCCCACACTTTGCAACATTTTCGTGACGCTACTCTTTTGTCGGAAATCACCCAGAACACATCGAGCTGCTTTTCTTTGGATTTTTTTTTCCATTTCTTGAATGAAGTAATCCTGGTGAGGGTCCCATACACTAGAACCATACTCTAGTTGGGGTCTTACCAGAGACATGTATCCCCTCTCATTTACGTCCTTATACGGACAGAAAGTTTTAAATTTATTGTGATGTGTTAAAAAAATGTATTTAACTTCACAATCTCGTCTTATTCACGATGTGTATTTAAACGTATGGTTTATAATCAACTAAAATGACTTATCATTTAGGGATTTTTTTTTCGTTGGGGGTACATGGAACTTTTAGCCATGAGTGAGGGGTAGAATTTCACAATAGTTTGAGAACCTCTGGCTTAGCTTACACGCAGCCGGTCTGAAGGCATGCGGCAACTCTGCTGTGAAGAGGGATATCATAAGTCCCTAAAAAAAATGACTAAATAAGTGGACTACAAGAGGTGTAGCTCTCTCTCTCTCTCTCTCTCTCTCTCTCTCTCTCTCTCTCTCTCTCTCTCTTTAGATTATAGGGTACGGCCTTGACTTGTTTTTTGTTTTTTTGCGCCCACCTTGACTCTGCGGTACGTTTTTACAAAATGGAAAGTTTCGTCTCCTTCCTCTCGTTTATCGAAGGCTCCCAAGAGGAGACGTGAGATATCTAGGTGTACTACTATCACGTTCTCATCAAACAAGCTTGGCGTGCCATTGTCTTCTTCTTTGGTTAAAAAAAATGTGACAGCAAGGTTTGTGATCTCATTAACATAACCTATTTCCTGGCTGAGGGCGTTTCACTGTCGGCGATTATGTTGTTTTCACCAGAGATTTTCGGAATTCCATATCCTGAACAATATACGGTAATAAATGGAAATCGAAGTACAGTGGTGTAATAAGGTAGCTATAAAAATGGAAACTTACATAGAAATTAATGATCAAGGCCGGAATTTTGATGACCTAATAAATGCCGAAAAATGACCTTTAAAATGACCTAAAAAATCCTCAAACATGGCAAAAATGTGCGAGGAAATGACCCAAAAATGTGAAGGAAAGTATATATTTACCCAAAATAGTAAATATTTGCATTGTCCATGTTACCTTTAACTCGCAATGAACTGAATACAATTAATATCTGTCCTCAATAATAATGTCCGCCTCTGTGGTGTAGTGGTTAGTGTGATTAGCTGCCACCCCCGGAGGTCAGGGTTCGATTCCCGGCTCTGCCACGAAATTTGAAAAGTGGTACGAGTGCTGGAACGGGGTCCACTCAGCCTCGGGTGGTCAGTTGAGTAGAGGGTGTTCGATTCCCACCTCACCCATCCTCGAAGTGGTTTTCCGTGGTTTCCCACTTCTCCTCCACGAAAATGCCGGGATGGTACCTAACTTAAGGCTTTGGCCGCTTACTTCTATCTTTCTTGTCTATCACTTTCAATCTTCCCATCTCCCACCAGGCCCCTGTTCGAGGTACTGTTCCTCCTCAGTTTTATCCCAGACCCAGAGTCTCACGCTCCAGGACACTGCACTTGAGGCGGTAGAGGTGCGATCCCTCACTGTGAGTCCCAGGGTAAAATCAACCCTGGTGGGTAAACGAATTAAGAAAGAAAGAAAGAAAGAAAGAAAGAACTACTAGTAGTACTACTACTACTACTACTACTACTACTAATAATAATAATAATAATAATAATAATAATAATAATAATAATAATAATAATGACGTATGGCCTCCGGAGAGGATTGGTGCAGGTCTTTTGATTTGACTCCCGTAGATGGTCTGCGCGTCGTGATGAGGATGAAATGATGATGAAGACGACACATACACCCAGTGCCCGTGCCAGGGGAATTAACCAATCAACCCTGCCGAGAATCGAACCTGTGGCCAAAGGCCAGCACGCTAACCATTTAGCCATGGAGCCGAACTCAGGCATAAGTTAATAATAATAATAATAATAATAATAATAATAATAATAATAATAATAATAATAATAATAATAATAATATTTGCTTTACGTCCCACTAACTACTCTTTTACGGCTTTCGGAGACGCCGAGATGCCGGAATTTAGTTCCGCAGGAGTTCTTTTACGTGCCAGTAAATCTACCGACACGATGGGCATAAGTTAACAATGTGTATGGTGCACAAATTAAAAGAGGAGATATCATTAAATTCCGGGCCCTGTATAATGAAAATACATTGTAATATTGTGTTTTACAGAATACTACTATTCTGGTTATTATATCCCTAAATAAAACTTCGGGTTTGTCCTGTACGTACTCAGATTAGCGCAGGGATAATCCTATAATAAACGTGTAGAAGAGTTTCAAATGCTGTATGTTGTTCATAAGCGGTTATCCCACATTCTCTAACCGTTACCACACGCTACCTGTTTCATTTGCATCCTGCAAGGTACCGTAAGAATTCTATCAGGTGTAACTCATCGCTGCTTGACCTTCGCCTTCCGTACTAGGTGGGCGGTGCTGTATCATCTATCGGTGGTCCTCAGCGGAGAATATGCTCGCCGCCATTCCGGTGCACGCGCTAGAAATATTATGGCGACAACTGAAACTAGCGGTACTCGTGAGCCTGCCTCATTGCACCTACAAATCGCAACGAGTTCTAAGGGTCGTATTCAAGAACAAGACTTTGAGGCAAAGTCGACTTTGTACCTACCAAAGACCATTTTCCTATTCATAGTCCAGACTTTGTGAAAAGTAAACTTTGGCTGAGATTTTGCTTCAGAGTCGCCAATGGCCCGTACTTTGACTTCACAAATTTGACTGTGAGGATAATATAATGGCGGACATTCTAAACATAATCCAGCTATAAGAAAAAACAAAAACAAAAAAAAACAACAACAAAACATTACTATGGCACTACTATAGCACTGAGTTTATTTGCAGAACTCGCCAGCACAAACGAAAGGAAAGTCCAACTCTCACAGGAGAACTGAATGCGGCTGGCTTCTAGAATAACTTTCTGCTTGACATTCGCAATGTGTAAATAATAAACACATTACTAACCACATTTTCATCGTTACCTTCCTGCCAGTCATGCTGAGTCTACTTCTGACTGTGAAATATCATCTTCCTCGCATTGCCTGAAGATCCAACGCCTCCATACAACGTACTAATTCTCCCTAACGAATTCGCTGGCGACTGATTAAAGGGACCGACTCCAGTTGGATGCACTGAGCTCTGTTCTAATGGTGAAATCATATTTCAAGGATGTGCTCTGCTCCGAGTTTCATGGAATGGTATCGTTCAGGGAAGACACAAACGATTGTGACCGTCATTCGAGGGAAAAGAACTGGATGGAACTAGAACTAGAAGGTTGTCTCAGGGATACATCAGCGTATTCAGGATTCGCTACGATGGCGGGTTAATGTAGTGATGGAATAATCGAATACAAAATAATCACTTATTCGATTATTTTTCGATTATTCATTTGAATGAATGAGGCAATCGGATAGTGAATGCTTTCGAAATAATCCAATGAAAAGTGATGTTATTAAGGCAGTTTCACTCATTTAGTTTCAACATTTGGAGATACGTGTAGAAATACCGGATCCCGTGAGATCTCCGAAGTTAAGCGACATTGGGCGTGGTCAAGATTTGGATGGGTTGCCACGCTCTGTTGGTGGAGGGTAAGGGAATGGAGGAGCGGAAAGGAACTGGCCACCCTACCGTACGTAAACTCCAGCTCAGGCACACCTCTGCGGAGGTTCGGACCTGCCTTGGGGCAGAATACACCCTTACCCCACCTCCTTGAGATATGTATCGTGTATTCTCGTCGTCCGCTGCCATTTTATTCTTTTTATTGTGGCACTCTACGGAGTTCTTTGACTCTAAGCAGGGATGTACCTCATACTTAGCGATTAATACACACACAGCATCCCTGGGTCCTAAAGACGAAGCCTTTTTTTTGTGTTTTGTTTCCCGGCATGCCTAGCGGCGCGCCGTTAATACTTAAATTGTCATTGGTCAATTCTGCCAAAGATTTGGCAATTGTTAGATCGATTACAGCATGTTCAAATACGCTTTCAAGACTTATTGCAAGTAATTTGAGTAGACTTGTGAAGTATTGAAACTTCTGGTGAAGTCACACAAATATTATATAAACTTTATTGCGCACAAGTTGTGCAGTATTAGGATACATTAATCGATACAGAGGTCTATGATTGATTTCACACGATTTTTACACGACAGTACGTGATATCGGTCACAATGTTTACCACAGAGTTCACATATGCACATCGAGTCCGGGTCGTGGTATGTTTTCGACCTACAGATTTTGTGATGGTAGCCATGGACTGCCATGGAATTTACAAAATGTCTCAGCTCCTGGTTTGTGCCGGTCCACGCTCTGTTCATCATGGCCTCTGAAGAGTAGAACTCTGGCCATACCTCCTTCTTTTTCTTCTCCCTCTCTAACCGCAGTTTCTTCTAGTTGTCTGTACAGGGCAGATTGAATTTCCATCTCAGGTCCTCTATTAGAAATGTTTCTCTCGCGAGTTCGTACGCGTCTTGACTTGGTGTACTTTGAAATTCCGAGGGCTGCTTTCAAGAATCTGGCTTTCACTTTTTCCATTCGTATTAGGTCTTTATAGCTTAACTTTTCCCATGTTATCTCTATTCCGTATGTTAGAATAGGAACGATTTTGGCTTCAAAGAGGGCTAAAGCTGTATCCAGGGAAAGTTTGCTTAATGACATGATGTCGTAGATGGCTTTGGTTGCGGCAGCTGCTCGTTGTGTTGTGTGAATTCTGAATGAGTGTGCTGTTGTCTGGACCGTTACTCCCAGATATTTGAAGCTGTTCGTAGTTTGTAGAGGTTCATGTTTGAAGTAAATTTTGTCCCTTGCGGATAGGCGTCCTCCTTGCCTGAAGACCATGTGTACTGTCTTTTCTGCGTTTATTTGCAGTCCTTTGTATTTAGCCCATGCTCCTAAATCATTTATTCCTTTCTGGAGTTCGTTAGTATCGTGAGAACCCATCACCATGTCGTCTGCGTATATATAAATCTTGAGGGACGGAGCGGAAGTTCTTATTGCGTGGACCACGTCATGTGTGGCTACGTTGAACAGAAGGGGACTAAATAAATAAATAAATAAATAAATAAATAAATAAATAAAGGATACAGATCTCTGCACATGGTTATGAGGGTATTTACGGGTTGTAGTAGGGATGTAAAGGAGAGGGTATATAAGTTTCTGGTAAGACCCCAACTAGAGTACGGTTCCAGTGTATGGGACTCTCACCAGGATTACTTGATTCAAGAACTGGAAAAAAATCCAAAGAAAAGCAGCTCGATTTGATTTCCGACAAAAGAGTAGCGCTACCAAAATGTTGCGGAATTTGGACTGGGGAGACTTTGGAGAAAGGAGACGAGCTGCTCGACTAAGTGGTTTGTTCCGAGCTGTCAGTGGAGAGATGGCGTGGAATGACGTTAGTAGACGAATAAGTTTGAGTGGTGTCTTTAAAAGTAGGAAAGATCACAGTATGAAGATAAACTTGGAATTCACCGGGCGAGTTGGCCGTGCGGTTAGAGGCGCGCGGCTGTGAGCTTGCATCCGGGAGATAGTGGGTTCGAATCCCACTGTCGGCAACCCTGAATATGGTTTTCCGTGGTTTCCCATTTTCACACCAGGCAAATGCTGGGACTGTACCTTAATTAAGGCCATGGCCGCTTCCTTTCAACTCCTAGGCCTTTCCTATTCATCGTCGCCATAAGACATATCTGTGTCGGTGCGACGTAAAACCACTAGCAAAAAAAAAACCACTTGGAATTCAAGGGAACAAATTAGGGCAAACTTTTATTTGTAGGAAGGGGTGTCAAGGATTGGAATAATTTACCAAGAGAGATGTTCAATAAATTTCCAAATTCATTGCAATTATTTAAGAAAAGACTAGAAAAAATGTGCCACCTGGGGATTGTCCTAAATGCAGATTAGTGGTAATTTGACAAACATTTGATCGTGTATATCAGTTTAGAACTATATTTTGTTTGGCAACACAGAGTAAAACGTATGGTACTCGCATTTTTAATTAAGAATAGGAGTATAATCTCCACTTCTGTTGGCGAATGCCACAGTTGGTTGACAAATACCTCTTACGTATGTTTAATACGCTGGCGCCTATTTGCCGACCTGTGGTGTACTGTACTTGCAAGCAAGCTGCGCGGTGCTCTTCTCGCCGAAGGTTATTGATCTGATGAAGATGATGAGATGCAAACCAAGGCCGTCACGGTGAAAGGAAGGGCCTGTTCATGATTACTGAGCACGCTGTTAATGATTTTCATACAAGCCATTTGTCAATACACGGAACTGGTGGCCGCCGCCTTATGCAACACTACAGAAGCGGGCCAGGGAAAGTAGTGGACAGGTGTGTGACGATCTGCCGCCGCTATACGACACAATTTGATTATGTTCTTGTTGTTAACTACCTGCGTGAAACTTTCCTTTGTGTAGCGTACTCACCGATATTTAATGATACACTTAGAAGATGAAGACTGAGCGAGTTGGCCGTGCGCAGGCTGTGAGATTGGATCCGGGAGATAGTGGGTTCGAACCCCACTGTCGGCAGCTCTGAAGATGGTTTTCCATGGTGTCCCATTTTAACACCATGCTGGGGCTGTACTTTAATTAAGGCCACGGCCGCTTCCTTCCCACTCCTAGGCCTTTTCGATCCCATCGTCGCCATATGATCTATCTGAGTCGGTACGACGTAAAACAAATTGTAAGAAAGAAGTGCCTCAGGCGGCAGCGCGCCAGCCTCTCATCCTTGGATTCCGTGGTTCAGATCCTGGTCACTCCATGTGAATTTTGTGCTGGTCAAAGCGGAGGCGGGGCAGATTTTTTTTTTTTTCCGGGTATCCAGTTTTCTCTGTTATCTTTCATTCCAGCAAGCTAGGTTGAGTGGCTCAGGCGGTTGAGGCGCTTGCCTTCTGACCCCAAATTTGCAGGTTCGATCCAGGTTCAGTCCGGTGGTATTTGAAGGTGCTCAAATATGTCGGCCTCTTATCGATAGATTTACTGGCACGTAAAAGATTAAATTTTCGGCTCCTTGGCGTCTCCGAAAACTGTAAAAGTAGTTAGTGGGACGTAAAGCCAATAACATTATTATTATTATTATTATTATTATTATTATTATTATTATTATTATTATTATTATTATTGGTGGAAATGTAGTAAGCAGTTTGGCCTGTACCGACGACTTGGTCCTAATGGCAGACTGTGCTGAAAGCCTGCAATCTAATAAGCTCACCGGTCAAAAAATTAGTCACCGTTGGAAAAATTATTAAAATTCTTAAAATTATTAAATTATTAAAAGGCATCATTTATTACCGTGTAGCTCCGCCTCTGGACTTGATAACCGCCTGGATTTGGTTAGGAAGTGAGTCCACAAGGTTGTGGCACTAACGTCAAAAATCCAGGTTAAGCCACTCGCTGGGGATTTGATCGCGCAGTTCCACCAAATTGCGGGGATGCTGATGTCGGAGTTTTACCCGCTGTTCCAACATGTCCCACAGATTTTCAGTGGGGTTCAAGTCAGGTGATTTTGCAGGCCAATGATCCAGAATGTTTAAATAAACATGCTGATTCATGTTAGTGGTCACCTCATTAAGCGAGTCCAATCCATGATACACCCCTAAAACATGACAGACCCACCTACGGCTTGAACATGACCTTGCAAACATCCAGGATGAAATGCTTCATTTGGCCTTGGGTGCACTCGACGACGTTCGTCATTGGAAATATGATTCGTCAGACCACATTACGTTCCACTGTCCACGTTCGATGATTTCTAGCCCATTGAATACGCGCGGCATTATGTGCCTCTGTGAGCAATGGTCTCTTGTGAAGTGACCTACGCCAAATGTTCACTGCATGCAGTTCTCGTCGCAATGTTCTCTCGCTAACAGGCTGGGCTGGATCTTCATTCACTGACTGCAGCAATTCCTGTCGGGTTTGGAAGCGATTTTGCTTCACAAGTCGTGAAACGCAACTCCGGTCCCTCTCAATCAGGATCTTTATCATCCGACTACAATTCTAACGTCGTGTTTCGTGGCCACTGCTTATAGACATGGTGAACAGTTCACTGCCAAGCACGATTGCCACCTTTTACCACTTTGGCACATCTTTACATCTATCTAGCCATGTTGACGTACGCTGCCCGCTTGAAACATCAATGTCTCACTGATCGCTTCTGCCTTATGCTTACATAGAGGTGCAGTGAGTATGATATGAAACAGTGGCGTATGCTGGTATCAAGGCGTGGGCTACCGGTACCACTAGACTTAGGCTACCCCTTTTCGATAGTTGATTTAGGGAACATCAAGCCTTAAGCATTTTGAACTGCAGCCAACAGCCAACGGAGCTGCCTGCTGTGTTGTCAAGGCTGCTTCACAAGCTACTGCCCTGGTCTCTGCCACCGCCAATACTCAACACCTGATTAACCGAGTTGGTAGCCTAAGGTTTAGCAAATTGAAGTCCAGCTTTGAGGCTAAATGGATAGAATGCTTGTCTTTGGTCCGACGGCCCCGGTTCAATTTTCAGAATCAACCCCCTCATAGTGTTAATTCCCCTGACTTGGGAACTGGGTGTTTATGACGTCTTCGCCATTCATTTTATCCTTATTAGGTCACCACCAAGCCCATGTAGACGCCATGCACCATTCTTCTTCTTCTTCTTCTTATTCTTCTTCTTCTTCTTCTTAACATCATCATAATCGTTAAATAACAATGTTGAATTTTACAGTGGTCGTACCCATCGTTCAATTGTCTTATTATTATGGTTAATTATCTTCCTCGGAAGATAAGTGGTTGTGTCCGACCCATGATCACGGGTTCGATTCCAACCAACAAAAGAGAACACTAAACCTGAAAGATTGCGTTTCATTTTAGCAGATCTACCAATAAAAAGAAAACTATATTACTCCTATAACAGCAGCCCTGCAGTGTCTTCCTACAAGGATGTAGAAGTAAACGGGAGTGAAATACCAGCAGTCCGTTATCTATATATTTAAGACAGAAGGATGTGGTGAGGAAGTATATACGATGAGTAACGCATGGTGATAGGTAGCAGTGGCGATCTGACGGACCGAAGCCTAGCACAGCTATCCTCCGCCGGTCCCCGCGCCTGTAGGCAGACAGCAGCAAGCCGCGTGAGGCGAGTCGATGGGAAGGGACAAGAGTCTGGGCTGCAATATCAGTCTCCGAAGCCTTGTTCTCAGAAATACGTGCGACGTGTTTTCTCATTGCTTTCGAGTTTTGCAAATGGAACAATGTGTCAGATGCTTACAATATAATGTGCTTTAGATTTCCATCGCTCGCATTTGAGGTTTGGGCTTCACTGATAGCCTTGGTAGCCCTCAGTATAGGCCACTGATATGAAAATTATGTTATGTCAGTAGAGAAGAGACCGAAGATAATTTGAATGTCACGTTGGAAATACAAAGCTGAAACAGGAAGATCATTTCAGATATTTGGGATGTGTGTTCTCCGAGGATAGTAAGTGAGACATGCTGAGAGCTCCAAGTTGCGACCAACAGCATTCTGTTACGAAGAAGTGAAATTGTCTTTACATTGATCTGTTTTCAGACCGCACAGAGTGGACTCTCAAGACATCGGCAGAGTTACTCCAAGCAGCTCACAACAGAGAAGACACAGCCAAGATGGTTGCCGACATCCGTAATGGATAGGGACTAGAAGAAGAAGAAGAAGAAGAACCTGTCTTTTCGTACCGTTAGGGGCCGATGACCTAGCTGTTAGGCTCCTTCAAACAACAAACATCATCGTCAAGCCAGACCAAGGAGCTAGTTACAAATAGAGGATTGTTTGAAAGGCGCAACAGTCTATAATAGGGGTGGCCACTAACGTTACTTCTAGGAGCCGCAAATTTAGGAGACAAAAAATTGTGAGCATGTTTTAGAAAATGGTTTATAAAATGAAGACACGTTTTTCATTTTATAACAAATGAAGGAACATTTATTTTCTACACTACACAGAACATTATTTTTCAGGTACACATCAAGGAATGAGATTTTACTTTTGAGAATTGCTTTTTCTGAGTGTTCGTTTTTGCTGTTAGTTTTTTTTTTTGAAATCTGGCTGATAATTGGTAAGCGCAGTTCGTACAATTTCACTTAAATGTTCATCAGTTCGTTCAGATCGATATGTAGATTTAATGAATTTAATCGTTGAGTACAGTGATTTACACACACATAAGTAGTCCCAAAGATTGAGATTAGTCTTTTGGCACACTGTTTTGTTAGTGTGTATTTTTCTTCTGGAACATTCTTCCAAAATTCTATGGTAGAAATACCACTTCGTTTGAGTCCTTTTAATCCTTCGTCCTCTTGCAGTTCTTGTAGCTCCACAATCATTTGTTATTGGTGATGAAACAGGACTGCCATCGCTCACAACATCAACAGAAGAAGGATTTTCCAGGAATGATCTCAAATCATTAGATCTGCCATTGCATTTCTTCAGCACAGCACGCGACTGGCTTCACCTCACGACACTGGCTCACTGACACACACTCCCGCTCAGAGCACTATCAAATGGAAGGCGCCGGAACTATCTTCACCTCCCATGTCTTACCACTGACCTACAGCGCTAATAACCTTAAGCCGCACATCACTGCTACTGACTGACGCCAGCCGCGAGATTTTGTTAGATTCCATTAATTATATCATTTAATTTAACTCTAAGGTTGGTGTCAAGAGCCGTACAAGACTGACTCAAGACCGGGCGAGTTGGCCGTGCGCGTAGAGGCGCGCGGCTGTGGGCTTGCATCCGGGAGCTAGTAGGTTCGAATCCCACTATCGGCAGCCCTGAAAATGGTTTTCCGTGGTTTCCCATTTTCACACCAGGCAAATGCTGGGGCTGTACCTTAATTAAGGCCACGGCCGCTTCCTTCCAACTCCTAGGCCTTTCCTATCCCATCGTCGCCATAAGACCTTTCTGTGTCGGTGCGACGTAAAGCCCATAGCAAAAAAAAAAAGACTGACTCAAGAGCCGCATGGGGCTCGCGAGCCTCGTTGTGGACAGCCCTGGTCTATAATGAAGATGCAGCATGTATGTTATTCTAATGCAGGCCTACATGACGTTGTTAAACAAGCCTCTTGCAGCAGAACTCTGGATAGAGAGCTATGTTCGAAATGTGTAGACTTTTTCGCAATCCACACACACACACACACACACACACACACACACACACACACACACACACACACACACACACACACACACACACACACACACACACACACACACACACACACGTACACGACAGCGTGGTCTATATTTATCCATAAATAACGCGCACGTTTCATGTAATGTAATGCCACTTAGAAAGCAGTGCTGTGGGGTCAAAGCACCCATCATTTCCATCACATTCTGACGTGCTACGGCACTTAATACTTAGCAAATACTCTGTAAAAGAGAGAGAGAGAGAGAGAGACAGAAAAACCATTCAAATGAATGGCGCATGATGCCACATAACAAATTATACTTAATGAATTCCAAGTGCGGTGTGCATTTTAGAGAAAGGTCACCAGCTGTTGAGTTTCACTCTCCGATACTTGGGGACTTTCTCAACCTGTTTTATACTTTACCAGACCAATAAATTTTCTCTTTATCGCTTTGTTTTTATACACACGCTCACTCTTTGATCTACAAGGATAGCAGTCTGTGCAGATTTTCTCTTATACAACAGGTGTGCCGCAAGGCGCAGATTTCGACCCCTTTTTATTACCTTCTTAGAGTGAACATTAATTGGTTCTAAGAAATCTGAAGGAACCTCCTGTTGAATGCAAGGATAGTGAATTGTGAACGGCGGCACTGGGGAGGTTTGTCCTGCATTCTTTCCAAATATTTAGGTCATGCATCTGATACTCGTCCATTGCCAATTCTGTGAAGTAGTGATGAATCGAAAGCAGGAATTATCATCATCATTATCAATGATCTGCATTTAGGGCTATCACCCAGGTGGCAGATTCCCAACCAATTGTTTATCGGACATTTTCCTTGATAATTCTGTAGCTCGGTTCTAAAAGGGACAATGCTTTTAAAAAAAATCGAAACTTAGATAGTAACATATAAAAACGTTTATTTTATCCTGGCCTACAATATATCAAAAGGGCTAATATCTCTGAAAAATATTAAACAGTTAACGTTTAATTAAATAAGCCCTGGGAATTTTTAAGGAATACGATATAAAAATATAGTATTAATCAGTTGAATTTCACAAATAAAGTGTTAACTTTCTAACGTTAGTTGTTGAAAAATTATAAGCAAAACACAAGTGTGCATAGCTCGAAAACGGGTTTTTGACATTGGTCCTTTTAGAACCAAGCCACAGATTTTATTCCAATCGCTTTCACCTCGTATTAAATAGTATTATGCAACAATGTTTATCTTTTCTTTTTTCGGCCGATGAGTAGGGAAGAACAAGTAGACCAATATCAGCCTGGGCCCTCTAACTCAAATATCCGAATCATTTTGTCAAAGAATGTCGACCAGGAAGAAAGAATATAAGGAATATAAGTGCAAAATCTGTACTTACTGCAAAAAGCTTCGTATGAAAATCATATAATGGCATTTTACGAAGTAAAAAAAACATTAATCTGTTGAGGTCCGAAGCAACGGGCATTCCTCAAATATCGACACTGAAATCTACAGCAGTACCAACAAAGAACAATTGAATAAAAATGCAAAGGAGTAAAAGTAATCCGATTACAATTGACAAACACGTTTAGTAATAAAATGTAATTTTTACTCGTAATTTGTTATTTTTTAAAATTTAATTCGTTTACCGTTCAGGTTTGGGTTCTCCTTCAGAGTCAGCGAGGATCCCTCCTCTACCGCCTGAAGGGCAGGGTTTTGGAGCTTAAGACACTTAGTCGTGGATACAACTAGGGAGGAGGACTAGTACCTCGCCCACGCTGCCTCACCTGCTGTGCTTAACAGGTGCCTCGGGGGGGGGGGGATGGGAAGATTGGAAGATATATGCTAGCAACCGGCCGTGTCCTTAAGTTAGGTACCATCCCGACATTTCCCTGGAGGAGAAATGGGAAACCACGGAAAACCACTTCGAAGATGGCTTAGGCGAGAATCGAACTTCTCCTCTACTCAGTTGACATCCTGAGACTTTTCAAATTTAGTGGTATAGTCGGGAATCGAACCGTAAAACTCGGCATGTAAAGCTGTACACTAAAACGCATATATCATTACCCTATTTTTTTTAAATGGCTCATCACTGTTGCCAACTTGACTAGTTACATATTAAAATTACGAGACATAACCTTTAACAGACTAACCTCACAATAATGGAGTTTCCCTTACCCAAGTAAACAATCGATCAAGATATTGATTAAGTCGGTTTTCAAGCTCACTGAGGAATTAAGAAAATAAAGACTGTCTTGCACCCTCACTCAATTGAATGTTATTTATTTCTGCCCTTATTTTGATACACGCATTACTATAACCCTATTCTTCGGTGTTTACCTGGTGTAAATAATTCATCTCCCTTTTTTAAATTTGATGTTACTTGTCGGGCTGAAGTGAAACCATGCTGTAATAATACACACAGGCAAATATATTACATGTGCATATGATGTAAGTCAATAAGAATACACAAATGCTAAGTCTACAACACCGGGCGAGTTGGCCGTGCGCGTAGAGGCGCGCGGCTGTGAGCTTGCATCCGGGAGATAGTAGGTTCGAATCCCACTATAGGCAGCCCTGAAGATGGTTTTCCGTGGTTTCCCATTTTCACACCAGGCAAATGCTGGGGCTGTACCTTAATTAAGGCCACGGCCGCTTCCTTCCAACTCCTAGGCCTTTCCTATCCCATCGTCGCCATAAGACGTATCTGTGTCGGTGCGACGTAAAGCCCCTAGCAAAAAAAAAAAAGAGTCGACAACAGTGGCGTACAGTGTTGCAACTTAGCGGAATTAGAAGACTGTCGGCGGAGAAAAATATCATTTAGCGGACAGCGGAATTTTTTTAGTGGAATTCTAGATTTATTTTAGCGGAATTTAGTGTTTTATCAATTTTATGTTTTTTAAACATTTGTACTCCAATCTGTCTCCGAGCTATTCCGTATTTCTTATCAGGAGCTACTAATCAGATGAGGAAAACATGTTATTTGGATTTGATGTTATGAGTATCATGGTATCATAAATTTGTAATGCGTGGGGAAAGGCTACTTCTCTCTTAGTTGACGAATGACGACAGATAATGAAATTGTGAGAGAGTACCATTTATATTTATGCTATGAAGGAAGACCGTTTAATGAACTGGCCTGTTCTCTGTGTGTGGCCCTTGAGGTAGGAGATTCACCTAGTTTGCATCCAGCACTAATACGCCTGCAAGTTTTAGCTCGCCGGCTCGCAGACAGGGGGTTAATCCCAGTGGAACTATCAGTTGAGGTGAGTGCAGACATTTACTTTTATTATTATTATTATTATTATTATTATTATTATTATTATTATTATTATTATTATTATTATTATTATTATTATTTGAGATCGGATTTCTTGGCGGAATTTTAGCGGAATGTTTAGTAGTATTTAGCGGATGTTGAAAATATAAGTTGGCAACACTGGTGGCGGCCAGCCCTTAAAGACTCCCGGGCGGTGTTCTCCTAGATAACGAAAAAGTTCTTTTACTTTCTCTCGACATTTGAAGTTAAAAAAAATATCGGACGCGAATAATGCTAAGAAAACTACATTTCATTGTAAAACTGTAAATTCTCATCAATAAGGAAGATTGTTATCAAACTTATGCGACTGATTCAGCGCGTACCGGGCGAGTTGGCCGTGCGTGTAGAGGCGCGCGGCTGTGAGCTTGCATCCAGGAGATAGTAGGTTCGAATCCCACTATCGGCAGCTCTGAAGGTGGTTTTCCGTGGTTTCCCATTTTCACACCAGGCAAATGCTGGGGCTGTACCTTAATTAAGGCCACGGCCGCTTCCTTCCAACTCCTAGGCCTTTCCTATCCCATCGTCGCCATAAGACGTATCTGTGTCGGTGCGACGTAAAGCCCCTAGCAAAAGAAAAAAAAAGATTCAGCGCGCAGTTCACTGGTTTCAGGTTGAATATAAGGCACGGGCTCTCCAGCCTCCGTCCGAGGATATAGTGTGCGTGAGAGGGTTGAGATGTAAGGCGGGAGCGCGCTGGTGGACTATTTCGGGTGAAGGAAGAGGCTTTCACGTGGGCAGAGTCCGTAGCAGTGTAGCAGCAAAGATGTCATCACAAACCCCTATACGAGCATGCGCCAGCCAAATCTCCGTGCTTGCATACAATAAAAGAATAACAAATTATGACCGTGTTTGCCCTATTATTTAGATTTTAAGAAGGAAAATAATTATATTGTAATGTAACATTTGAGACCAGGAATTTTGATTCAGACTGGGCCTCTGGCTTGCATCCCGCGATTTCTGAGGCTTGGCAGTAGTGAATTAGTTTGTTTACGCGTCGAAGACTTGAATGAGGGCGGTGGTACTGGTCAGTAGCAAAGAAAGATTTGTTGGAGAATGTACTGTGGCCGCCTCCCAGACCTGAGAGTCCACCGGCCGCAAAATCGTGACAAGACAAGGTTAGGTTACATTAGTTTGATAACGAAATTTCCTTCCGTTTCAACTGAATGATTCTTACAGAGGAGGTAATTTTGTTTTCCTTTTCGGAGGAATTCTTGCAGATTTTTCTTGCTTCTTGAATACATCCGAGTCCACGAACCTGCTACGCAGGCGTAGCAGGGGGAGAGGTGATACTCCCACGTGGCGCGTCCTAGGTGGCGGGTAGCGGGGTCCTAACCGGCTTGCCGGCGGACTTGAGGGAAATAAAATACCTCTCGTGGACCAAACACACACCCCCTGTGGTTAGGCCCTTTAAACAACAAACATCAATCAATCAACACATTCGAGTTGAATTCCATACATACGAAATGAGCGAAATAAGACGGCATTAATAAAATCCTGCGTTCGTTATTTCCCACCAACTATGACGTCATTATATGTATTGTTCGAACTTGTCATAATTCTGCTTACCTGGTATTACCCAAACCGATTTACAACCCTACTGAAAAACAAAACATGCTTTACTTTTACCCGCAAATGTAACACTAGTTATTTTCACAACACGTAAATCGCGCAAGTCACGAAATAAACCATGACTGTACAGTGCCAACGTGCCAGATTAACAGTAACTGTAAGACGTCGTATCGGCAAGTAGGGTCCCTAAACTGTGTAGTTGGCGACACTGAATCGAACACTACAGAGTATAGTTAATATTAAGGGCACGCAACGCTCGGTGATCGTGATATTTGTTCATTTATATTCTGCGGCAGTTCGTGCTAAAATTCGTGTGTGTGCTACAGTGTTCGAGTAAGAAACCGAACATACAACAAATGAACCCACAAAAATATATATAAATAGTTTATAGTTCTCACTCACTGACGCACATACGTCTCTGTTGCCTGCTACACAATTTGTTGATGACTTCAGAATTGAACCTTCGACGGTGGCAAACATTCTTCTCTACTGAGTGCAAAGCAAGCGAACTACGCTGCTGATATAAGATGATGTTTTAAAGAAAGGTCTTGATTCTGTTGGGGGAAGAAGAAACATTTTTCCGGTTCAGCAGTAATGATCCTGTAATGATTAAGATTGGGGTCCCGCAAGTAAGTGTCATTGGACCATTACATTTTCTTATATACATTTAAATGATATGAGTAAAATACTGAAATCACAGATAATGCTTTTTGCGGATGATGTTGTACTATATACGCTCTAGGATTGTGAGCGACTGAAGGGGATCCTCGACAGTGTTGTCGGATGGACAGCAGGCAATGATATGATGATAAACGGGGATGAAAAGTCGGGTTGTACGTTTCACCGAGAGGAGAAGTCCTGTCTGTTATAATTACTTAGCTAATGGAGTGAAAGTTCGTCATGGAGACCATTGGAAGTACCTAGGTGTTAATGTAAGGAAAGCTCTTCTCTGCGGTAATTACATTAATGAAGTTGTGAATACATTTTACAGATCTCTTCTAGAAGGCGTATAAGTCACTAGAGAGACCCCAGTGGTTCTGGAGTATGGGACCCTTACCAGGATAACTTGATTCGAGAAATGGAATAGATCCAAAGGAAAGCAGCACGATTGGCTCCGGATGATTTCTGATAAACGAGTGGTGTTCACACGAAAATCTTGCAAAATGTCTGATCTTTGATATAAAAGTTAAAGTACCGTTCTCAGCCTACATTTTTCTTGCATGCTGTTTGCCTGGCCAGCAACATTAAGTTCTCTCACAAGTAAATCTCCTCAGAACATTCCTAGAAATTGTTTCTGGTCTCAGGAGTATAAATTACATGACAAAACAAATATTCAACAAACAATTCTATGAAAACCAAAACAAATATTCAACAAACAATTCTATGAAAACAATAAACAAAAAAGACTTAACAATTACAAATTACATACGAGTAGTGTAACAAAATAATTAAAAGCATTCGCAAAGAAATTAATACGAAATTTGCGAAAAATAACTTGAAATATTCTTTTACATCTAGTGTAATATAACTACAACACAGTCACTTAAACATTCACCCAAAATTGACAAAACATATTACTAGGCAATCACATAAATGCTTACGTTTTACCAATGCCTTAACACTATGACTTGCAGTAGATAACTCGTGTATGTGCAGTAACACGTGTATTCGTCAAACCTATTAAAAGAGACGTTCAAATCTAAAGAAAAACAGTTTGTTTGTTTCTCTAATCAATCAATCAATCAATCAATCAATCAATCAATCAATCAATCAATCAATCAATCAATCAATCAATCAATCACCACTGATCTGCATTTAGGACAGTCGCCGAGGTGGCAGATTCCTTGGCAGTTGTTTACCTAGTCTCTTAAATAATTTCAATGAATGTGCAAATTTATCGAACATCTCCCTTAGTAAAATATTCTAATCCCTATTTCGTCTTCCTATAAACCAGGGGTTTCAACATACGGCCCGCGAAGGCATTTTATGCGCCCCCCTGACCGAGTTTTCCTAATGTGCCTAAGATTCAGTTTTATATTTCTCGTAGATACCTAGTTAATAAAAACTTTGTACAGGTTGAATTAATTTAACTTCAGTGTTGTTGCCAATTAAGGGACAGTTCGCGGAGTGAAATCTTATCAACTTTTACAGAACGCTTAGTAATGAACATTTTCTGGACTTTTTTAAAAAATTTGTTAGAAAGTACTTGTGCGCGTTAGCGAGTACTTACATTTGTGAACAAACATTTTTTAACATGAAGATTGTAAAATTAAAATTAACGTTCCCGGATCAGTGATGAACACCTACATTCCATTCTGAGGGTGGCTGTGTCAAATCTCCAGACATTTCAAAATTGTCACTTCAAGCGAAGGTCCAGATCTCTCATTATTGTGTAAGTTTATCCAAAGCCAAGAGTAACTGTTTACTTTTCTCAGCTTGTTTTGTATTGTGTGTCAGGTTATTCTTTGTATTTGCGAATAGCCATATGAGAGATTAGCTGTTATCCGCGGCTTCGCTCGCGTGAATTTCGTAATTTGATAAAAGTTTTTTTTTTTTTTTTTTGCTAGTTGCTTTACGTCGCACCGACACAGATAGATCTTATGGCGACGATGGGATAGGGCAGGCCTAGGAGTTGGAAGGAAGTGGCCGTGGCCTTAATTAAGGTACAGCCCCAGCATTTGCCTGGTGTGAAAATGGGAAACCACGGAAAACCCATCTTCAGGGCTGCCGTGATAAAAGTAATCGTTCCTCGGCATTGCACGAAGACATTATATCTGAAAATCCCTAAAGTATAGAAACTCATCGGAAAATTCAGTTTCATTTCCCCCAGAAACTGTTTGTAAACGACGTTTGATGTATTTTGCCTTTTGGGTTTAAGATGACCAGGCTGCTTGGCAAAGTTATATGGGAGAAACAGTCCTGTCTCAAGTCTAAAAAGAAAAAAAAGTGCTTTTTTTATTTTAAAGGAGATTCCAAATACCAATTTCCTTGTCTGTAACATGATCAGTTTTTGAGATAAGCTAATTAAAGGATTCGACCGATTTTGAACCCTTTCACCCCCCTACTCCCCCTTATGTGCATTTTCCGAAAACGTGTTTCTTTGTTTTTAAAGGAGATTCCAAATACCAATTCTTACGTCTGTAACATATTAACTTTTTGAGATATACTGATTTTTAAAAAATCACCCACTTTTTTCATTTCTTTCTCCCCCTCCCCACCGTTCAGTAGATTTATTAGATAAAAAAAAATACGTCTCTCTTTATTTTTAAGGTAGATTCCATGTACCAATTTTCACGTCTTTAAACTGCTAAGTTTCTGAGATATACTCATTTTCAAAAAATCACCCCCGTTTTCACCCCCTTAGCGACGGAATATGCAAAAATCCTCCCTTAGTGTGCATCTACACTGTAATACAAATGAATCCACAAAATTTCATTTCTCAGGGCCGGGCTGAGTGGCTCAGACGGTTGAGGCGCTGGTCTTCTGACCCCAACTTGGCAGGTTCGATCCTGGCTCAGTCCGGTGGTATTTGAAGGTGCTCAAATACGTCAGCCTCGTGTCGGTAGATTTACTGGCACGTTAAAGAACTCCTGTGGGACTAAATTCCGGCACCTCGGCGTCTCCGAAGACCTTAAAATAGTAGTTAGTGGGACGTTAAGCAAATAACATTATTATTATTACCGTCAGTCAGGACATGTTATTTTATATATATGGTTAATTGGTTGGTGATTGAAGAAGAGGGCACCTGGGTGTGTTGAGTGTTAGGGGGGGATGACGGGGGTGAGGGGGGGGGATGATGCGGCCCGCGGTTCGTTTAGGAATCTGCCATACAGACCCCCCCCCCCCTTCCCCAAAAATTAAGTTGAGCACTCTTGCTATAAACGAGTACTCACTCACTCCCCTGGCGCTACAGTCTATGGAGGGCCCTGGCCTCTCCAATAGCTCTTGCCCACTTCTTTCGGTCCAGAACTCTTCTTCTCCAGCTCTGGATTCCTGACAACTCCAGATCTCTCGACACGTTATCCAGCCGTCTTCCTTGGCCGCCAGAATGTTGGTCAAGGATCATATTTGTTGCTCTGTCCTGGTCCATCCTTACGATGTGTCCGAGGTACCGAAGTCTCCTCTTTTTTGGCCTCTGCGACTATCTCGAGTTCACCGTACTGGACTTAGACTACTTCTCCTTGATCGTGAACCGCACCGATCTTCCTCAAGATGTTTCTCTCCTACATCCGTAGCAAAGTTCTTGTACCTTGTTTAGGGTCCACGTCTCGAATAATAAATGAATAATTGTCCCAATTTGTCCTCTTGACTTCCGACTTTATCTTCCTACATACCTGCCAACCCTTCCGATTTTTACTCGTCTTCCGCTTTTCCGATTTAATTTTACTTCTTCCTATTTTTGAACAATATAACTGTGCCTTTGCTGGCAGGATGTAGTGTTTACAGTGCACTATGTCTTCTGGTATAGCCCTTTCAGACCTGAAAGAAAACTGGAGGTGTGAATTTTTGTTTGTACGTCAAGAACTGACTAAAATGCTCCTCAATACACATATTAATAGTTTATTTTACAAAATAAAAACTAACATCCGTAAAACAGGACCCACACAATTGTGCGTATCAAAATTCAAAACCTCGTTGTATCACGTACGATGGTGTAGCTTCAAAATTTACGTTCACTAACCAATGTACACACTTCATTGAATATATTCCGGTATTCAGTAAAGCTTCTAGATTAATATAAACGCAGTAAATAAATACTTACTTTCGGCACTACTGCTTCCTGCCATCTCGCCGATCAACTGTGCTTTTTAAACTCTTCTTCCTTCGCCCTGGCGGTCAAGCGCATACTAAAATCAATTGAAATACACGCCACGTGTCCTGCACAATCACTGCAGTCCGGTGTAGCGCCGAAAAAACATCAAATACGGTCAGGGATAACTAAAATACGAACCCGCACAATTGTGCGTACTCGGTCTGAAAGGGCTAGGCTAGAGCAATTAAGTTACTTTCATTGAACCGTCTCAATCTTATCCATGGCTTTGACAGTATGAAAGTGACTGAGGTATGAGCGATGCTAGTAATGCCATTCCTTTAGCAGCCAGTCCCTGCTATGAATGGTGTGAAACTGTTGCTCATAACGTGGGTTGGTACATGCATTTCAGTGGGCTTGGAAGACTGATATGTAATAGCAACTTCTGGCTCGGTGAGGAAATCAACGGGAAACTACCTCACTCCTCATTTCCCTAGTACGCCTCTTCAGTGATGCCTGGGCCATCTATGACAGCTGATGGCAGAGCTGTTGAGGATCCAACCAGCCTTCGGGCTGATGACTAAACATACATAACCTCCAGTACGATGTATACTTTTCCCCTAGGATAAATTCTTATGTGTTTGTGTAATTAACACAACCTCATTTTCAAGCTGCTTTATTTGGCGAGTCCGTCTTCGTGTATCGTGTTTCCCTCTCATTATAGCACCGTGTTTGCCTTACAGCTGGGAATTCAGGACGGCAATCGTCCTACAAGCGAGAGAGGCCACCGTCTCCGTTAATTAATCGGGACGAAAGAATGAGTTTGTTATTGTGTGGATCGCGCGCTGTTTAACAACGTTCCCACATGCACTAGCTGAGTTCGAATCACCTTGATGATAATAAGGCAGATACAATTTCACCCAGATATCAGCCAGATATTGGGGCAAATATTCGTTTATAGGAAAGGGAGTTAGGGATTGTAATAACTTACCAAGGGAGAAGTTCGATAAATTTCCAATTTCTTTACAATCATTTAAGATAAGGCTAGGAAAACAACAGATAGGGAATCTGCCACCTGGGCGACTGCCCTAAATGCAGATCAGTAGTGATTGATGATGATGATGATGACGACGAAGAACAACATTATCCATAACAAGCCGTATCTCTGATTCCAGGTGTTAGAAAACAATAAAGGTTTTAAATTTTTGGTGCCAATAAATGTTCTAGATTTGATCAAATTTGAAAATAACTGCTAGTGTTTCCTTCATACAACGGGATGTATAAAAATTACCGTGAATTTATGCAGATGTCTGTCGTTGTGTATTGCTGTACCGTGTATAGCAGCGATTTAATTAATTTCGTGTGGCTATTTCTAGCCGGATGCAGCCCTTGTAAGGCAGACCCTTCGATGAGAGTGGGCAGCCAGCGATCAGCCATTGGTAGGTAACTGCGTGTTATTGTGGTGGAAGATAGTGTTATGTGTGGCGTGTGAGTTGGAGAGATGTTGAGGACAGCACAAACACCCAGTCACCGAGCCAGAGGAATTAACTATTTAAGGTTAAAATCTCCGGCCCTCTGGACCATCTCACAACATTGTCGAGGTCTTCTTGCAGTCACGCACAATCTTGTAGCTTATTTATTACTTCATACAGTATAACATTATCCACAAAAAGCCAGCACGCTAACCATTTAGCCATGGAGCCGGACATAGCAGCAATGAAAGGTTCGGAATCATTTCATAAACGAACCCGTTCTCCACTTCTCTTTACGACAAGTTTTTCTCTATTACCTTTAAAAGTTCCCAATAAACAAACTATTACTGCTACATGTATTATTATTATTATTATTATTATTATTATTATTATTATTATTATTATTATTATTTGATTCGTTGTGCCCAACTGTGGAGCGCGTTTGAACTTATTTTGCACAATGTTTCTTCTTCTTTTCTTCCCAATATCTCTTCATTTTTTCACTGTGTTCCTTTCTGCGTGTTTCTGTCCAGCCTGTATTTTTTCTTGTTGGTTTCTCTGCAAATTTATGTTTGTTTACTAAGCTTCTAAATTTCATTCTATCTTGAATGGTTTCGTCCTCAATACCCATTTCTTGTAGATCTTCATGAATTTCTGGTAACCAATTGTTGCCGATTTTCAGGGTTAGAGCTAGAATTAGAATTTTCTTTGTCAGCCTGTTGTTATCCATTCTGTGTAGGTGTCCGTAGAATTTTAGTCGTCTCTTTCTGATGGTATCTGTGATATTTTCTGTGAATTGGAAAAATTTCGTGTGGTTTCTTTTTCATCCAAATTCCATTTTCGAACTTTGGTCCTCGGATTTTTCTGAGAATTTCCCTCTCTTGTTTCTCAATGCTTTTCATTTGCGACCTGCCGCCAATGATCAGTTATTATTATTATTATTATTATTATTATTATTATTATTATTATTATTGTTGTTGTTGTTGTTGTTGTTGTTGAACATCCAGAGCAGTTTGGAACCCTATTTTACATAGTATACTAGGGTTTTTTACGAGTACCGAGCTCGATAGCTGCAGTCGCTTAAGTGCGGCCAGTATCCAGTAATCGGGAGATCGTGGGTTCGAGCCCCACTGTCGCCAGCCCTGAAGATGGTTTTCCGTGGTTTCCCATTTTCACACCAGGCAAATGCCGGGGCTGTACCTTAATTAAGGCCACGGCCGCTTCCTTCCACTTCCTAGGCCTTTCCCGTCCCATCGTCGCCATAAGACATATCTGTGTCGGTGCGACGTAAAGCAAATAGAAAAAAAAAAGGTTTTACGAGTAGTTAAAATACATATTCAGTTTTACAATGAAAATGAATTCATGTATCTAATCGGCGGAAAATGAAGTGGATGAAGTTAATAAAATATTTGTTAACAGCATGGCTTCTTGAACAAATGATACAGGGGTTTTGATAATGCAATGTTGCAATAATTCAAATGAGAGTTCAAGTCATGCCTTCTTCGTTCAAATGCAGCACATTCAAACAGTAGGTGGTCCACTGTTTGTGAGGATCCACAGACGCACGTGTATTCCAGTAAATTAGAGCGATGAAAGCAAGACTTCAGCTTTTACAGCCACGGGTTCGAGGGACTTATTAGGAGCAAACTGGAGCAGTGAAGACCTCAGATTAGCGTAGCGGCGAAACCAAGTGTGGAAATAAGACACCAGAGTGTATGTTTAGTAGGGGACCCCATCTTTGGCTGCCCTGAGTCCCAAGTAGGACATTCTGATGAATGTCTGCAGCAAATGACGCAGCAAATTGAATCTTTTTTTTTTTTTTTTTTTTTTGCTGCGCGCGCACACAATGTCTGTATATTTGATTAGCTGAAGATGAAATCCACCAATTAATGAGCTCCAACTTTTGCTTCCCTTTTAAGTAACAGGTGGCGACGATATCTGTCTTTTCAAACCAAGTCTTTTTGTCTCTGCGTTTGAAAGGATGGTTGCTACATCGTTAATGTTACTGTATAATAATACCAACCCAACAAGTACCTTTGATTTACCGTCAGCACTGTGGCGAGGTGAGAAGGGGTAACTTAGTAAACCAACCCTAGAACTCCGGAGCTTCTTTCTGGGACTACAAAAAGTTATTTTAAAATGATAAAGTAGAAGTGTTCCTCGTGAATAGTTGAGATTTTCTTCTGAAGACGCGGCGGAAATTCCTCTGCGTAATGTAAAAAGTTTCACCTTGTCTTCTTAACACGGCATTAAGTCCAAATACCTATATGAAAACTGCAGGTTTGTGTATAGGCTCCGTGCGTATAGCAATGTGGTGCTGCGGGTGGACATTACGAGAACTACTTACGGGCACATTCATCAACAGCTGACCATAAGAAGCTGGAATATGTGTGATGTTTAATCATTTTACAGTGGCCCTCTATCGCAGAATCCATTTCTATGCTTTTGTCTAAAGCCATTATTCGAATTCCCTATGTGTTGATCCGGTCATGTTTGTAATGTAGATAGCCGCCGTGATGGTTCACACTGGCGTGAAGAGTAGAACCTTGTGTCCCTGTACATTCTCTATCCCAAGTTTTGTTTTGTTTTTGACACACTATATCATACCTACGTATGTTTTATTCAGTTACTTTCTTATCTTCCCCCTTTTACAATTAAAATACCATCCTTCATAGTTTTGGCTTTACACAATAAAACGACTAGTGGTTGGGTATAACGCGAAAGCGGAACCTAATAAATAAATTAAGAAGGAGAATCATCAGCAGCAGAAGAAGAATAATAATAAATTTACAATGCTGTCTTCAGATGATAATTTTTATTTGCGATAACATACGGGCAGAACTATATGCTTGTTGTTGGCTGCATTAATAGATACTGTGATACGAAGGTTTTCTTCACAACCTCATGAAATGCATTTGAATAGACGGTGGATCATAGCAGTAAATTGCAAGAAGTAATTCTGGATTTATACATTTTAATTAATACAAACTAATTCTTTACAACATGTATTTTAACCATTTTACAAATAAGTAAACAATTAGAAACAATTGTTGTTGCATAAAACACTCTGAAATCCCACCGTTATTATGTAGTCAGCCATGGCAGCACGCGGTGAAACGCATTAACTTACAATGTTCACCACTCGCAGCGCAGCGGTGCACTTCTCCCATCAGCGCATGGAGCCTGTAACAGAGGATACATCCTGTTCACGCACTTGGAACAAAACATATAGCAAATAATATTAGTACAATAGTAAAAATAACAATAAAAAAATTGTCAAGAAAATATAGATGTGAATTCGTCTATGGACTTAATTTAAATGATCTGCTGCCTGTAAACCAGTTTGAAGTTCAACTGTAAGTAGTAGCCTTGACTGGGAAGGGGGGGGGGAGGGGGCAGTCGTCCCCTCCCTATGCGGATTAAGTGGGACCGGAACGGATCCGGATGATCGAAAATCCGGATAATCCGGAAAAGCTAAAAAAAACAATTACAGTACATGTTATATAATGTATTAACATAAGTTGTACAGTAATACCTGTTTTTAATTGTACAAAAAATTATAAGAACACTTTTCTTAGATTTACGACTCTGTTTTGTGCACTAAAATAATGTGTGAGCTTTTTCTGTTTTACATTTGTATAATATTAGTTCTGCCGGTGTGGTTTCAGTCTGGGATTCTAAATACGAGGGTCTTACAATCGTCCTTCGTCCAGTTCTTCTTCTCTTTCTGTACTTCTTTGTTAATTTCTTTCTTCTTCTAGTTGTTGTTCTTAAGCGGGATTGAACAAGCAGAGAAAATATAGAGGAGGGTCTTAAAACCTTCCTTCCTCCTTGTCGTTTTCTCCTCCTCTTCCTTTTCTTCTACTTTTTCGTTGACATCATCAAATTATTTTTAGGAAGATTGGAGAAGAAGAGAAAATATACAGGAGGGTCTTAAAATTCTGCTTCCTCCTTGTCTTTTCTCTTCCTCTTCTTCGTTACCTTCTTCTTAACGAAGATTGGAGAACAAGAAGAGATAATATTGAGGAGGGTCCAAAAATATTCCTTCCTGCTTGTCTTTTTCGTTAACTTCGTATTATTATGAACTTCTTCATCTTCTTCTACTTGAGGAAGATTCGAGAACAAGAAGAGAAAATATACAGGAGGGTCTTAAAATTCTGCTTCTTCCTTGTTTTTCTTCTTCTTCTTCTTCTTCTTCTTCTTCTTCTTCTTCTTCTTCTTCTTCACCATCATCTTATAATTATTATTCGTTAACTTCTTCTCAGGAAAGATTGGAAAACAAGAAGAAAAACGTAGAGGATGGTCTGTAAATTGTCCTTCCTCTTCCTCCCCCTCTTCTTCTTCTTCTTTCCTTCTACTTCTTTGTTAACTTCTTTTCTGTTTGTTCTCCTTAAGGAAGAGTGAAGAACAAGAAGAGAATGCTATATAGAAGGGTCCTAAAATCTCCTTCCAGTTGCATCGTTGCATCTCCATGAGTAATTGTTTCTTCTGATGAAGCGCTGGTTTCATGTTCGATATTCACCATCAATATCGTCATCATCTGCCGAGGACCAAGAGGCAATCATTTATTCATCTGTCATTAGGCCGTAGCCTGAACTACAGTCATTGTTCAATCAGTCATTTACGTCGTTCACATCTACGTCCAAGCTTCCGGGAATGCGTGCAAGTGTGTCAAGGAATTCAGAATAGTCCGCAGTTTCCCATTCTCAATTCCAGCCGAATGCCGGTTCTGTACCTTTGATAGAACGCGCCCGTCTTACTTCCAATTCCTGTCCTTAATTATCCTTAGAGGAAAAGACATTCAAGAAGAATCAACCCCGTTGAAGAAATACTGTACAAGTAAAAATAAATTATTATTATTTTCGATCCGGATAACCCGGAGATCCGGATTAATGAGGGCCGGATAAACGAGTTCTTGTGTTTTAAAGAAAGCAATCTGTATAAGTCCTAATTCTTTCCTTTATTTTCATTCATTGTTAACAAAATTGCCAGCCCCGTGGTGTAGGGGTAGCGTACCTGCCTCTTACCCGGAGGCCCCGGGTTCGATTCCCGGCCAGGTCAGGGATTTTTACCTGGACCTGAGGGCTGGTTCGAGGCCCACTCAGCCTACGTGATTAGAATTGAGGAGTTATCTGACGGTGAGATAGCGGCCCCGGTCTAGAAAGCCAAGAATAACGGCCGAGGGGATTCGTCGTGCTGACCACACGACACCTCGTAATCTGGAGGCCTTCGGGCTGAGCAGCGGTCGCTTGGTAGGCCAAGGCCCTTGAAGGGCTGTAGTGCCATGGGGTTTGTTTGTTTGTTCGTCGCGGCTAACCGATTTGTATAGCGCAAGGACAGCAAGTAGTGGAGACTTGGAATGTGCTGTAATAATAATAATAATAATAATAATAATAATAATAATAATAATAATAATGGCGTATGGCTTTTGGTGCCGGGAGTGTCCGAGGACAAGCTCGGCTCGTCAGGTGAAGGTCTTTTGATTTGACTGCCGTAGGCAACCTGCGCGTCGTGATGAGGATTAAATGATGATGAAGACGGCACATACACCCAGCCCCCGTGCCAGCGAAATTAACCAATGATGGTTAAAATTCCCGACCCTGCCGGGAATCGAACTCGGGACCCCTGTGACCAAAGGCCAGCACGCTAACCATTTAACCATGGAGCCGGACACGATATAAAATGATACCACAGCATAGAGGCGTGATGATGCACCGTTTATCCACAGAAATCTCATGTTAAACAATGTTATGGTTACATCTTTATTACGGGGAGGTCTTCAGTTATTGAGAATTCTTTCCAGATCCCGGACAGACGGTTAAAATGTAGGACATATACGAGAAAAGGAGGATGTCTGGTCATCCTAGACAAAATGTCATAGAATTCTGTATATTACAGTCGCATGTGAACGTCCGGTGTGGACCAAATCCTTGCATCTTTGTTATTTTCAGGTGATTAAAAAAAGAAAAGCTAAAAGTAAACGCTACTCTTGGACGAGATCCCATCGGACATGTCAGGATTGCTAATTTTCTGGCGTTCAGAGTCATTGAGTGTGTAATGGAGGCGTTCGGCATGACTCCAAGTAGGACTTGTCTTAGTGTTTCAAATGTCACACCGTGACTTGTTGTGCCTTCTCTAAGAATACATTATCACAATTTCGTTTTGTTTACTTGAGAACACGGGACATTCAAGGTTACTCATCGCAACAGAAAGGTCGTGAATATTTTAGTTCTTCGCGGGAAATTGATGGCCCTATACAACGTGACATGGGATTCTTGTGAAGTTGTTAAAGATTGGCTGATAATAGTAACTAAACAGAATGTGAAGAAATATAACTTGCCATGTTCTTCCTCTACAAATGACATGGCTATTCTGAACGTGAGTGGTATGTAAGATAAAAGAGTGGTTTTCAAGAAAGAGTTAACCAAGATTAGTTTTGAAAAAGTAGGGGCCGATGACCTTCGATGTTAGGCTCCTTAAAACAACAAGCATCATCATCATCAGTTTTGAAAAGGATTTTTAAAGAAATGAAAATACACGTATGTAAAACCGGAGCATATATGCTGCTTTTCTGCAAGTTTCTTCTTGTTATGAAATCATCTTGATTTTGGTCACTTCCTCGGACGAATTGTCAACATAGTGACCTGTAGGTAACTTCTTGAAAAACAAAACAAAGAAAGTAAGGTTATGACAGCTATGCTGGGAATTATGAAATCAATTGATGAATACCATGTTCGTTCCGGATTGACTTTGAATAATAAAATAATTATTCCTTTATATGGAATATAAATATATTTAGTATTTACAAAGCTAAGTCCGACTCGTTGGCTGAATGGTCAGCGTACTGGCCTTCAGTTCAGAGGGTCCCGGGTTCGATTCCGGCCGCGTCGGGGATTTTAATCGCTTCTGATTAATTCTTCTGGCTCGGGACTGGGTGTATGTGTCCACACTACCAACCACCACAGGAACATGCGATAGTGATTACATCCCTCCGTTTAGGGTTGGCGTCAGGAAGGGCATCCGGCTGTAAACCAGGGCCAGATCCACATGTGCTACCCCACAGGTGTGAGGGAAAAGGGAGAAAAGAAGAAGTACTTGCAAAGCTAAAAAAATACGTGTTTCGGTCTATTTGACTTTCTTCAGCTATCAGAATTTGTTTATTTAACAAACTAATTGAATAATAATCAATGTTTGTTTGTCCAACCGTTGTTCCGTTTCTCTACGGTGCCCTACCTGACGTTAATTAGATGAAATGAATGACGTGATATAAGATAGGAGGAAGGGAGAGGGTGAAACCCGGTGCCGGCACATAGCCTAGTCTTGTCGAATAGCACCAAGGAGTCTGCTCAAGGCTTGACGTCTCCATCCGACGGACGAATCACCATCAACAGCATCATATGCCCTCACTCCATATGAGCACGGCGGAGAGGTTTGGAATTCAATCCAGGTTTTTGGCACGCAATGTAGCCGGCCAACATTCTGATGGTGAACATATTTTCGAGCAGCGGTGCTCGAACCGGCCAACCATTTAGACTTCAGCACCTTAACGATCAAGGCCATCAGGCTGGCTTAATCTATATATTAAAAGACGTTCTACTGGACCGATTTGCATAATTTTTATTGTATTCTCTTCGGAATTACGTGCTGGTGAATTATGAGACCATGATAGGTCTCTAAATTCAGCCAACTTTGAGTAATCATAAACAAACTTAATACATTTTCAACCGGGCGAGTTGGCCGTGCGCGTAGAGGCGCGCGGCTGTGAGCTTGCATCCGGGAGATAGTAGGTTCGAATCCCACTATCGGCAGCCCTGAAAATGGTTTTCCGTGGTTTCCCATTTTCACACCAGGCAAATGCTGGGGCTGTACCTTAATTAAGGCCACGGCCGCTTCCTTCCAACTCCTAGGCCTTTCCTATCCCATCGTCGCCATAAGACCTATCTGTGTCGGTGCGACGTAAAGCCCCTAGCAAAAAAAAAAAAAAAATACATTTTCATTTAAATTTGCAGGCGAAGGCTGACCCTAACCTGCAATACATTGATGGGCATACTGAAGAAGAATGGAGTAGACTGGAAAGAAAGAAGGCTAATTAAGAACCTTTACATAAACCAAACTGTCCAAATCTGAATAGGACATGATCTGTCAGAAGGAACCAGAATTGGCAGAGGGGTGAGACAAGGCTGTTGTCTTTCACCTACGCTGTTCAGTATATACATGGAGGAATTAATTGCCAATTGCTTTCAACGAAAACAAGGTGTGGCAGTTGGAGGAAAGAGAATTGAATGCATTCGATTTGCAGATGACATGGCGGTTCTAGCAGAAACCGAGAAAATGATGAATGCTATGTTGGAAAAATTGAACAGATCCTGTAAGAAGTTAGGCATGAAAATTAATAGGAAAAAGACCAAGGCGATGATCATGGGATCAAATATGGACTCAACAGCTAAAATAATACTTTCGGGGGAGGAAATCGAACAAGTGTCTAAATTCAAATATTTGGAAAGCATAATCAGAAGTGATCTTTATTGCTTGGACGAAGAGAAGACTAGAATTGCAATGGCCAAGGAAGCATTTATGAAACAAAGGACACTGTTGAGTGGGTCTCTAAATGAGGACCTTAAAAAGAGGTTAGTGAAGTGCTTTGTGTAGAGTGTGGCGCTTTATGGGAACGTTGAGAAAAGAGGAAGAATGAAGACTAGAAGCATTTGAAATGTGGATCTGGCGGAAGATGGAGAAAATCAGCTGGCAGGAAAAAGAGTGGGTGAAGGAGGGAGAACGATATTGGAATGCATTCAAAGACGGAAGAAAAAATTGGTTAGGCCACTGCTTGCGGCGAAATTGTTTAATAACCGAAGCATTGTAAGGGAAGATATAAGGGAAACTGAAGAGAGGAAGGAAGAGGTAATCAGTTAGTGGACAGTGTAAAGGAAGACAAAGAGAATGGCTGAAGACAGAACAGCGTGGAGAATTCATGCGAAGACCTGCCGATAGGCAGACCACCAGTGATGAGGATGAAACGACTAACACTTTCATTAATATTCTGATGTTGCCAGTATCCAGTAATCGGGAGATAGTGGGTTCGAGCCCCACTGTCGGCAGCCCTGAAGATGTTTTCCCGTGGTTTACCATTTTCACGCCGGGCAAATGCCGGGGCTGTACCTTAATTAAGGCCACGGTCGCTTACTTCCACTTCCTAGGCCCTTCCTATCCCATCGTCGCCATAAGACATATCTGTGTCGGTGCGACGTAAAACAAAAAAATCTGATGTTGGCTATGTGATTTTTATCCTTAGTAATGTCGTTGCGTGCAGCCATGTTTGATTACTACCTGTCAAGCCAGAGAGTATACACTTCCCCTGATCACGGCAGAATACTACACCCTGCTAGATACTCTTTGATTCTCTGAGCCTCCCCAGCTTCTGAAGCTGTATATACTCAACTGAAGGCAGAACGTTCCTAATAAATTACATGCGGCTAAGAGAAAACAGTTTACGTCCGTACAGCCGAGGGTTCCAAGTCGACTAGCCTTCTGCATAAACCATTAATAAAGCGCAGGGACAAACTCTTGCTTACACTCTGCTTACCCGAACACGGCAAATTGTACGTTGTACTATCTCGCGCAAGATCGTTTAAAACATATTCTGATCCAGATACAGCCAAATGATCGAAGCACAAAGAATATTGTATGGAAAGAAGTGTTATAAATCACAATATAACTGAGACAGGCGATTTACCTGACCTATTTATGAGTCCAAGAATTTTTTTTATTTGTGAGTACGAATGATTTTTTTTTCAAATTGTAATTTTGCACTTTTTGTAAAATTCAGGATTCTTGTTATTATGAAATATATCTATTAAAGTTATTTTTATATCAAATCTATAGGAAAAGTATTGAAGTGAGTCCTTGAGCAATGTGTTCGTTCCCACTCCAGTGAGATATGTTGCAACAACTCCATGCGTAAAACTAGTACTCAATCACCGGTGTAGAACCATTGTCCGACTGCTCCACTTCCCATAGCACACTGCACTCTGCAGCTTTCTGTCTTGCTGACACAATACAATACAATACAATACAATATAGCCTGAGAGCCTTTCAACTTTTCTTCAAGTGAGCGGATTAGTTACTCTTCTCTCTCTCTCTCCAGGGCTGATCGTCACGGGTTTGATCCCCCTACCTCCGCGGAAATTAGAGAAGTAATACTTCCTTGACCCAGACCTACAATGAGTAAAAGGAAGCCGGTGTGGTAATAGAGAAAGAAAACATTTTCCGTTATAACCTCCCTTAGAATTTCCGGAGTTTGTCTGACGAGGGATTTTTTATTTATTTTAGGATTTGTCTTACATCGCACCGACACATTATATATCTATATCAGTCTACCTATCTCTGTACCTGAGAGATAAACGAACGTAAGTCACATTTTATGAAACTTAAGACCCATATGAACGTAAGTCCATTCTCATTTTATTTTTATGGCAATATAATAATAATTAAAGCCCGGATTTTCATGCCGTAACAGGTTAGATTGCAAACTAAATGTGGTTAATAGGAAGTGTCGGCCACTCGCTCTTCCATACTGTAGCAAGAGTAACATAAATTATAGGAGTTCTGATGGGCCGTACCCCTAATGTTCATGCAAACCCCATAGCATAATCGTTGTGAAGGTAGACTATACTTGCTGCTCGCTTCAGAAACTTTGCATTCTAACCTGTTAATGCATAAAAATCCGGGCGGTAATTATAATCAATAGTGAATGTGTTCAGTGATCAAAATTACACAAAATATATCAAGAAAAATGAAGAGCATTTATTGCCTAAGTCAAAATGCAGCAAAAATGCCCAACTGACGTTTTGTTCCCTGTGGGTGAGGGACGCCGACGAAGAATACACCCACAGTATCCCATGCCTGTCGTAAGAGGCGACTAAAAGGGGAGACCAAGGGATGATTGAATTAGAACCATGAATTTACTTGTGATTAGTACCATCACCCGGGGAACACCATGGGTCGTCTTTACTTGCGAGTAGTACCACTATGTTAGGTACACAACCGATTTGTGATTAGAAGCAGAGAGTGCTTGAATGTAGGTTTACAGTACCTGTTATTAGTACCACTGTATGAGCGACCACTGTGGGTCTGCATTGCCTGTGATCATACCCACTATATGAGCGAACACCGTGGGTCTGCATTGCCTGTGATTAGTACCCACTATATGAGCGAACACCGTGGGTCTGCTTTGCCTGTGATTAGTACCCACTATATGAGCGAACACCGTGGGTCTGCGTTGCCTGTGATTAGTACCCACTATATGAGCGAACACCGTGGGTCTGCGTTGCCTGTGATTAGTACCCACTATATGAGCGACATCGTGGGTCTGCGTTGCCTGTGATTAGTACCCACTATATGAGCGACATCGTGGGTCTGCGTTGCCTGTGATTAGTACCCACTATATGAGCGACATCGTGGGTCTGCGTTGCCTGTGATTAGTACCCACTATATGAGCGACATCGTGGGTCTGCGTTGCCTGTGATTCGTATCACTATATGAACGACACTGTGGATCTGCGTTGCCTTGATTATTACACCTAGGTGAGGAACACCGTGGGTTTTCTTTGCCTATGAGAGGCACCATTATGCGAGAAACGCCATAGGTGTGCGTTACCTGTACGAAGTACAATACTTGTGATCAGTTTCATAATGTGTGGAACACCGTGAGTCTACGCTACTTTTGAGAAATGCCATGGTTCTATTTTACTAGCGATAAGTACGATTATGAAGAGCCGTTGACCTGAATTTTGGACCCCTTTAGACAACAAGTATCATCGATTCAGGATTGTGCTTGAGATGCAGTCCCTTGATCAGTAATACTTTTGTTTACGATAGTTTCTGGGAAGGTGGGGGCATTGCGGGTCGGATCCATTGATTGTTTTAAATTCATATTCACCCATTCATACTTCGTCATCATGTTTTGAATTCTGGTCAGTGGATGATTTTGGACTTTTAAATAGGCATTACATTTCGTCTCATTTCGTACCATTAGGGGCCGATGACCTAGATGTTGGGCTTCTTTAGACAACAAGCATCATTATCGTCATCGTCATCATCATCAGCTGACGTTTTTCTTCTCCGCTGTACAATGACTAAAAATGTGACTTGTTTTGGTTTAGCTCTCAAGTCACATTTTAGTCTACTGGAGAGAGGAAATCGTATACCACCTGCTGTCCTACCCTGTCGACCACTATCCTGATGGTGATTTTATTTTCGAGCAACGGGACTCGAACCGGATAACCACAGTGTCCGACCATATATACTTGACGCGTTAAAGATCATGTGATTGTGTAAAAAGACGTAAGGTGTCAAACATCCAGATCTAAATACTCAATACAAACAGTACTACAGAAATTCAGGACAATAAAATTATGTTAAAATAGAAAGATATGAGGAGCTCAGGATGCTGTGACTTCCATGACTTATCCGAAGGAAGATAAAATATTTAATAGTGAAAAATGCTTAGAAAATAAAAATGACAAACTCCAGGAAAATATCTCGCGGCCGGATATGACTGACTGAGAAACACTGTTGTTGCTATCAGATGTGCTGTGTTACTTGGTAACACATTCCAGGCGCAGGTTAATGCGTAATAACTAGAGCCCGGATTTTTATGCATTAATAGGTTAGAATGCAAACGTACTGAAGCGAGAAGCAAGTATGGTCTACCTTCACAACGATTATGCTATAGGGTTTGCATAAACATTAGGGGTATGGCCCATCAGAACTCCTATAATTTAGGTCACTCTTTCTACATTATGGAAGAGCGGGTGGCCGACATTTCCTACTAACCAAATTAGTTTGCAATCTAACCTGTTACCGCATAAAAATCCGGGCTTTAGTAATAACACTTTGTCCTTTGAGATTATGTGGATGCCGAGCTGTCACTGAGGCAAGGTAAATCTCGATTGGGAAGGTCGAACGCAAATTAAGCGCAAGTCATTTGCAAGTCAATTTGTTGACCCTGGGGGGCACACACATACTATTGTCTAGTATAGACGGTAATATGGGTGTTACCCCAGTACAGCTACCAAATATGACAATAGTACGTGTACTGTACATGGCTCAAGAACTCCGTACACTGAAACGTGAGAGAGTGGCTTTGCATCAGTAAATAAATAAATAAATAAATAAATAAATAAATAAATAAATAAATAAATAAATCAGCTACATTAAAAATGGTATGGCGTATGGCTTTTAGTGCCGGGAATGTTTGAGGACAAGTTCGGCTATCATCCAGGTTGCAGATTCCGTATGTATTGTTCGCCTAGTCTTACATACATACATACATACATACATACATACATACATACATACATACATACATTATCATTATAGACTGTTATGCCTTTCATCATTCAGTCTGCAAGCCTCTGTGAATTTACTAAACGTCGCCATAATGCTCGATGTGCAATTAGTGTTGTGGCCTCATTTAGTTCTATACCTCTTATCTTTAAATCGTTAGAAACCGAGTCTAAGCATCGTCGTCTTGGTCTACCTCTACTTCTCTTTACCCTTCATAACAGAGTCCATTATTCTCCTAGGTAACCTATCCTCCTCCATTCGTCTCACATGACCCCACCACCGAAGCCGGTTTATGCGTACAGCTTCATCCATCGAGTTCATCCCTAAATTAGCCTTTATCTCTTCATTTCGAGTACCCTTCTGCTATTGTTCCCACCTGTTTGTACCAGCAATCATTCTTGCTACTTTCATGTCTGTTACTTCTAACTTATGAATAAGATATCCTGAGTCCACCCAGCTTTCGCTCCCGTAAAGCAAAGTTTGTCTGAAAACAGACCGATGTAAAGATAGTTTCGTCTGGGAGCTGACTTCCTTCTTACAGAATACTGTTGATCGCAACTGCGAGCTCACTGCATTGGCTACTACACCTTGATTCAATCTCACTTACTATATTACCATCCTGGGAGAACACACAAGCTAAATACTTGAAATTATCGACCTGTTCTAGCTTTGTATCACCAATGTGACATTCAATTCTGTTGAATTCCCTACCTACTGACATCAATTTAGTCTTCGAGAGGCTAATTTTCATACCATACTCATTGCACCTATTTTCAAGTTCCGAGATATTAGACTGCAGGCTTTCGGCACAGTCTGCCCATTAAGACCAAGTCGTCAGCATAGGCCAGGCTGCTTACTACATTTCCACCTAACTGAATCCCTCCCTGCCATTTTATACCCTTCAGCAGATGATCCATGTAAACTACCAACAACAAAGGTAGTCTTTCTTTACCTAATTTCTAAGAAGTGTAAAGTTTATCGAACTTTTGCTGTCGTTTGTTTTCGACATTGAGGCGGTCATTTGTCACGCCCAGTGTCAGCAAGACACTAACGGCCACATACAGCCGATGAAATACAGAAACGTGGCTCTTCTAATGGATTTTTAACTTTTTCTCACGCGGTCTTTCGAGAGTATAACTTGTATTCTGCCCTTGGTAAAAAAAAGTTCAATGTCCCTATGCGTATGAAAGCAGCCGGTGATGAAGTTAGCACGTGAGAAAGTGAGAGAAAGTAGCGATAGCCCGAGGCAGTAGACAGTTCCACCTGCCTAGACGGGACATTTCTCTCTCGTTCACATTACATAGCATAAAAATATGCTGACGAATCATTCACAAGCCGTCCATGTATTCATTTATTTTTGAGAGCGCGCTAAGGCAGTGGATTAGCGGCTTTGAAACCTGGCGACTTCTAATAGGCTTATTGGTAGGAGCAACACATTGCGACAGAAAGGCCATCCGGTCATGAACCCTAAACCGACCACACACAAACATAGAAAGGTGGCTTTCAAAAAGTCTCACTCTACCATTATTAAGTTCGGTGGCATAGGCGAAGTTGCTTACTATACTTCCTCCCTTTTTATACTTTTCAGTTAATGAGCCATATGAATTATGAATAATAAGTGTAAAATGTTACGACTCTATGACATTGTTCTTTAAGTACTGTGCTTTGAACCAAGAACTCACTGTGACCCGTTTGCTAACTGAAATACCTATAAAAAACATAGCAGTAGACTGGGTTATAAAACCGTATGTGTTTGTGTAACGTTTCGCCCCGATCGTGCCATTTGACATTATATTCCGATGGGGAAGACAAAATATTGATAACAGAGAACTTCTCATCTAAGCTAACTTGGGGAAATTGTTAGATGATCCGCCACTTGGATGAAAACCAGTATCGTAAACATTTCTTCAACGAGTTAGATTATAAAAACAATGCATAGCAACGAAACGACGTATAGTTTTCCTGGTTTCGTGAGAGTACAAATTAGTTTTTGCCATAAACCTCGAAAAAATGTTGAGGGGAAATTGATAGCACTCTCCTTTCTCAATATCTTGTGAACACCTTTTCTGCTAATAATCAAAGAAATGTTCCAGTTCTTACTGTTGCTTTGCTTGTAGGTAGGTGCAATTACTACTTTCGTCCAATCAGAATGTACTTTTCTCTAAATCCATGCTAATCTTAATACGGTACCCTGTGAAGTTATTTCATTGTTGTTTTCCCACTATATTTCTCCGTTTCAGGTCTGTTTATAATTATTTACTATCGATATTCGCGCGATTAGAGCCTCCGTGGCTCAGGTGGCAATGCGCCGGCCTTTCACCGCTAGATTCCGTGGTTCAAATCCCGCTCACTCCATTTAAGATTTGGGCTGGACAAAGTGGAGGCGGGACAGGTTTTTCTCCGGGTTCTCCGCTTTTTCCCGTCATCTTCCTTCCAGCAACACTCTCCAATATCATTTCATCTCTCAGTTAATAATCATTGCCCCAGAGGTATGCGACAGGCTTCGGCAGCCGGGATAGTTCTTATCCTCGCCGTTAGATAGACCTTTATTGATTAATTCCATTCTTGACCCAGTCTAATGACTGGAAACAGGCTGTGGATTTACATTTACATTCTCTGCAGATAGAAATCACACCAATATGGACTTAATTGCATTACCAAAACTTCACACCTGTTAGCTTCTTCTTTTTGTCTCGCTTTCCTTTTTTTTTTTTTCAGCTTCTCAGTGCTTTCAAGTTCGTCCCGTACCAGTATTTTATTTAAATTTGTTTAAACACCGACTGAAAACTATACCGAATGAACTGCTCATCTCGCTACGTAATAATACAGCTAACAGAATTCACCGCTCGATTGCACGGCGTAAAATATTACGGGGATTCACCTAACACACATGTTTGCACATGATGGGATCTTACCTGCCAACTTCTCCAAATATACACTGTCGTGCCTTTGTCTTCTGCTGTGAAAAGTATTTATTTAATTAGTTTTTATTTCAGTATTTGCCTGAAAAGCCCGTACGTTTTTTTTACGTAGATTCAGAAATAAGCCCCAACGTCCCTACTTTATCCAATAAGTCAAACCCTACAGACATTTCTACTCAGATATGATGCCTGTGCAACAGTTCAAACGACTCTCACTTCGCTGGTTGTCTGTTCTCAATTGTTTAGGAACGCATAGGATTTTGAAAAATACAGTAAATATAATACATTTTTTGTAGTTCTTGACATTCCGAGTTTGGCCTCGGCGCAGAGTTTCCTACATGTTCCTATTCGAAAGTTGTATTGTATGGGCTACCTCAGTTTCTGCTCATGTTTTGTACCTCCCCTGGTATCATTTATTAATGTCGATACTTTCTTTTATTTCGCCTCAGCATTCTTTTCGCTTAGCGTAAGACGACTTTTCCGAAGTGTAAAATATTGTTCTTAGCAGTGGACTGATGATTAAGCGTTCCGAGCCAGTCATACTCGGGTTCACAATACATTACGTCATGCTTGTCACTCCGTCAAGCGCGACTGTAGTTTACGCATTACTTTTTGTTTATCTTCCAAGCATGACCTCTGTTGCCAATTTCCTTCTCCATAATAACATGTATTGTTATCTAATTACCTTGGATATATGCATTTTCTGTACCCATGAGAGTTTTATTTCATTGGATTTTTACGTACTATATGTAGATCTCGGTGCCTCGTCTTTGCTTTAACATGGATATGTTTGTTTGTTTCTCTCTCTTTGCGTTTAGGCCATCTGTGGACCACGGTGCTTGTGTTCTAGCTGTGTTTTTGTCTTCGTCTGCCCCTTTTAGCATACTGGATTGTGTTCTTAGTGGCCTCTTGAGCCTTCCTGTTGGCCCAGTATTCCTTCATTTTCTCGCTGAATTCTTTCCTGCGCTCCTCTGACCAATTCCCGGCTCCTTTGTGGCTAGCTGATGTAAGGGATGTTAGGAAAGGTTTAGTTTTGACCATTAAACGGTATGCATTTCTGTCAGTAATGGCGGCTTGATTAATATTAAGCTCTGCAAGATCTTTGTCCACTTGTTTGGTCCAGGGGAATCCAGTAGCTTTGCCTTTGTTAGCAACCTTGAAGATCTTATGGGATAATCTATTAGGATCCATTCTGTGTAGGTGTCCATAGAAAGTCAGACGTTTTCTCCTGATGGCATCTATGAGCTTTTCTTGATGCTGGTAGAGCTCATTGTTGGGTTTGTACCATCGCCTTCCATCTGGTAGGATCCTTGGCCCTATTATTCTTCTCAGGAATTTCCGTTCTTGCACTTCCAGGGCTCTCAGTGGGTTTTTTTTAGTTAGGGATAGGCATTCTGCTGCATAGAGGACTGATGGTCTGACTACTGCATTATAGTGTCTCAGTTTTACATTCTTTGATAAATGCTTTGAGGCATACAGTTTTCTGCAGGCATGGTAGGCCTTGTCTAATTTGATTCTCCTTTGTTCAAGAGCCATCGTTTCACTTAGGTCCTCCGATACCCACTCTCCGAGGTACTTCACATTTTTAGCTCTCTTGATGTGTTTTGTATCACTGACTCCCATTGTTGTAGGGGCATCTTTGATGTTGGTCATAAACTTGGTCTTTCCACTGTTGATCATGAGGCCCGCTTTAGCTGCAATAGAGTGCAGTGTTTGAAGCTGTATAGTGGCCTCATGCATGTCGTTTGCTAATAAAGTAAGGTCATCAGCAAAGGCCAGGCATGGAATCCTCAGGTTGTTTATTTATTTATTTATTTATTTATTTATTTATTTATTTATTTATTTATTTATTTATTTATTTATTCGATATCTTGAACTTCATTACTCGAATTTTTCGATTTCTCGAAGCAAACATTTCCTCTTTTGAAGTAATATTAATTATAAGAACAACAGTGTTCTTCAGCTGCACAATAAATTGTCAATGTTACTAGAGTTGAAATGAAATGGCGTATGGCTTTTAGTGCCGGGAGTGCCCGAGGACAAGTTCGGCTCGCCAGGTGCAGGTCTTTCGATTTGACTCCCTTAGGCGACCTGCGCGTCAGGATGAGGGTGAAATGATGATGAAGACGACACATACACCCAGTCCCCGTGCCAGAGAAATTAACCAATGATTGATACAATTCCCGACCCTGCCGGGAATCGAACCCGAGACCCCTGTGACCAAATGCCAGCACGCTAACCATTTAGGCATGGAGCCGGACGTTACTAGAGTTAAACCGTCCAGACGAACCTTCGCGTGTTAAGTTCTGCCGCTGGTTTCTGAGTGACTGAAGGAATTTTGGATCCTCAGCTTTTCATTTCTTCAGATGAGGCCATTTCCAGCATCTTATGTCATGTTCATTAACGAGCGCCAATCGCGCGTCAGTTCTGTTGTCCACGAACCTGGAGTAGCAGGGGGAGAGGTGATACTCCCACGTGGCGCGTCCCAGTTGGCTGATAGAGGGGGGTCCTAACCGGCTTGCCGGCGGACGTGACGGAAATAAAATGGCTCTCGCGGACCAAACACACAACCCCCTGTTGATGGGGGACGCAGGCGAAGAATACACCAACGGTATCCCCTGCCTGTCGTAAGAGGCGACCAAGGGATGATCGAATTAGAACCATGAGACTACTTGTGATTAGTAACAGCAGTGTGTGAATCAGTGTGGGATTTACAGTACCTGTGATTAGTACCACTTTATGACCGACATCATGGGTCTGCCTTGCCTATGATTAGTACCCACTATGTGAGGAACACCATAGGTTTGCGTTGCCTGTAAATGGCGCCGCAATGTGTGAAACACCATAGGTCTGTGTTAAATGTGCGTATTACATTATGTGTGAGTAGTACCATAATGTGTGGAATACCGCGAGTCTACGTTGCTTTTGATTAGTACCGCACCATGACAAATACCATGGTTCTACCTTCCTAGCGATAAGTACCATTATGAGGGGCCGATGACCTGGATTTTGGACCCCTTTAGACTACAAGCATCATCGATTCAGGATTGTGCTTTAGAAGCAGTCCCTTGGTCAGTAATACTATTGTTTTAACTTCATATCCATCCATTCATTCTTCATCATCACGTTTTGAATTCTGGCCAGTGAATGATTTTGGACTTTTAAATTATCATTACATTTCGTCCCATTTCGTACCATTAGGGGCCGATGACCTAGATGTTAGGCCCCTTGAAACAGCAAGCATCATCATCATCAGTTCAATTGTAAGTATTATCCGGGCGAGTTTTATTTTGACCACCTGGTATAAGTTCCTCGCAGGTAGGCCTACAGTTTTTTCAGAAATATTTGACGTATAGATGTGTTTGTTTTGGATATCCACAGGGTTTGTAGCTACATGTCAGGTGAACTGTATTTTGATAATAATTGCGTCTGATAAATTATTACATTCGAGAAATATACAAAGTCACGTACTGCTGTTTTTTTAGTGACTATACATTCATGAATCTGTCTTTTTCTTCCTCTTCTACTGAGCGTCACATCTCGGGTGGAACATGGTATAAAAGAGAAGATTTTTTGATTGTAATGGGAGGGTAGTTACGCCCAGGTTGAACAATGGTATGTGTGGGACTCACAATAGGGATCTGCCGACCACTGAGGTGTGAACCAATGATTTTGATTGAAGAGTGCGTGTTAGTGTGAGTGGGTCTCCTCTCTCCGCCTTTCTTTGTGAGTTTATTCTCTTTTCTTCGATCGGCCTACGATTACAGGGCGATTACACACTCACATGCACAAAAAGAAGAGAAACGACGCATTCATGGCGAGAACGAGTAGACTGGGTCATGTGAAACACTGTTGCGCCCTTTCGTCTACTTTTGAGGTAATTTACCTGTTTAGACGGTCATCGAAAGTTGTGGGAAAAGTCAAGTTGATATGTCTTCTAATATAATTAAACTTCTTTTTGACGTGAAACTTGTTTCAAATTTAGGTTGGGGGCTCAAGTAGGACCTATAAAGTTAATGAAGCGCTTCGTAATATTATAGTCCAAAAAGTACTTCGCGTCGCCCGATGTCGCCATGTAAACACCCTGGTAATGCCAAATAATTGAAATTCACACGATATTGTATGATCAGAACAAGATGTTTGTACGTTGAGGACGAATTCACGAAGTTGTAACTGCCGATACACTTTCCGTTTCCATTTGAATCACGCGCCACGTCAGCTGATCACAACCCGTTGTGATCTACCAAGTTGGGCATATTGCATAGCTATACCTTGAGGGAGCTATGCTGTGCGTATGGGGGAATATGAGCACAATCCCTGTGCGATCACGGTCTGCCGGCCTGCTTCCAGTGACTTCTTGTAAATTTCTTCTCAAATCCAAAAGACGGTAGCGTGTATCCAGTAGTCTGTGCCAGCGGATTAGGTACAAGGCTGCTACCAGGGAGTGGTTAATTGACGAACCGCATGGCGCTGTTCTTGTGAGTCGCAAATATAGCATAATATTGCTTAGTGAACGAAAGAGGCTTTTACCTAACTGTTTGCTTAGAAAATAGATTTGTACTTTCAGCTTGTGTGGTTGAAAATATTAATTACAATTCCTACAGAAGGATGGAAGTATATGGAGGCTCCAGTGCAAGATGGGAGCTAGTCCATTTCTTACATTTTTTCAGGAGATAAGAAACAAGTTTTACACACTCTACAGCTATTTTATTTTTTAATAAAATCGTCGTTTTGATACACTAAAAAGGCAACACAGTAGACAGGAACTTACCATTTGTATTCCAAGGTTTATTTAAAAAATATGAATTTGGACTTTTTACTTTGGATTGGGATATTAATTTTAATAAGTTCTCAAAAGTGCAATCAGGCAAAAGTGCTCAATTTAATTATGCATCCCAAGTATTTATTCGCTCATGCTCTCCATAACCCTCTTCAGTGTTTAATGTTGTAGGTGGAATTGTTCTATAAATTCCGAAGCGCTCATGAGGAACGAACTGTAGCAGATGTTCGATCTTCTTAAACTTTGCGTCTTTAATCGGTACAAGTCCGTCGTATTTCTGCTCAGTATAGCCATTGATACAAATTTCGGTTTCTTTTCTCTTATATAATATTAGATGTCTTTTTCAGGTTCCACATGTCCAAGATCGAAACAATGCTTCGTGAGATGTAGAGATTCCTGGTACGGATGATTTCAGCAATGAAATGTAAAATTATTTGCAGTTATCTAGGACGGCATGACTAAAAAATGTTAACCGAGCTCGAAATCTGTAGCCGCTTAAGTGCGACCAGTATTCAGTATTCGGGAGATAGAGGGTTCGAACCCCACTGTTGGCAGCCCTGTTTTCCGTGGTTTTCCATTTTCACACCAGGAAAATGCTGGGGCTGTACCTCAGTTAAGGCCAAGGCTGCTTCCTTCCCACTCCTGGCCTTTCCGGTCCTATCGTCGCCATAAGACCTATCTGTGTCGGTGCGACGTAAAGCAACTTGTAAAAAAATAAAAAAAAATAAAAAAAATCTTTGAAGGATAGCTGACCTGCATTATCAACTTTATAATTGAATCTACTGGACTTCTATATTTTTTAAATTGGTAATCTGACTTATTTACTTCTTGTATTGAAAATGCTGAAATGCTACAATTTGTTAGTGGTTCAAACCCGGACTTCCGGGAGTTTAACATTTGAAACTAATACACCAGCAGTAGCCTACTTCTGCGAAGATCATGCAAAAACTCGTTTTTTTCCAAAAAATAGACCTAAACATTTTTCACATGAGCAATTTTACAGTAGTATTACCGGTATGTAAAGTATTTTTAAATTTCGGGTGTTAACTTCATTTACATGTATTCAGGTTGATTTATTCTATAGACCTAATATTATTAACACAGTATAGGCTAACTGGGCTCCTGTTAACGTATTAACAGACTGAGGAGCAATTTATACATATTTTTTATTTTTTTAATTATCTACTGTCTCTTCTGTGTGTACTCCCACAGATTTTGAACACGCTGTGCAAGTGCTGGCGACACTTTGTTTACTCGTTAAAATTAATTAAGACGCATTGCTAGTGTTTTTACTCAGCTTTATGCAAAAGAGCAGATTACTGTGTGTCACTCAACTCGGTCTCTCCCTACGACAGAGAATGGTACATGCATTTGTAAGGACAGTTACATTGCTTGCCTCTTGAAACGTTGCCTGAAACTTAAGTATATATACGAGCAAAAGAACCGTCTCGAAGCATTAAGAAATGTCGTATAAAATGATAAATGTGACATGGAGAGATAAGGTATCAAACGCCACGGTTCTGGACACGGTGACACAACTCAGGTCAGTCCTTCGCACAATACAGAACGATTTCTGTTTGGATCACGTAGCTGTGAGCTTTGTATTCGGGAGATGGTGGGTTCGAACCCCGTTGTCGGCAGCCCTGAAGAGTTTTTTTTCCTGTGTTTACCCATTTTCACATCAGGCTGTTCTTATGAGTTTCGACTTGACATTTGAGCGCTACCTTTTGGCGGAGGCTAAGTGAATTAATAAACAGCCAATCATAGGCTCTAGTTGCGGTTACCAGTGTTGTCGACCTGTTGTTTTCTGTAACCACGTGTGTTGTATTGTGCTCAGTTCTTTCCCCGGTCTTCGTCAATTCACTTGGTCATTCTTGACAAAGCACCAACACTGGTGGCTACAAAAATAATGAGTTGAATGAGCGGTTGAAGAAGCACAATATTTCGGTTAGCGAAGGGGGGAACTCGTGCACCTTTCGAAACAAAAATCCCTAGTACCCAGTTCACGTGCTGGACGAAATAGCCAGGATAGTGGGCACTCCAACATTTCCGACGATACCATAGTATCAAGGGAGAGACGATATTAATATTCCCACCTTTTCTGGACACTGTAAATGTTTTTCCCACGGTTCCACAACCTCGTCCATTTTTCCCTCGTTCGTGGCAAATTTCCCTCGAACTAAGACCGTGTGTGACATTATTGATTAACCCTCTACTGCATACTGTTGCCATTAGGCAACAAATAACTTTTCACCTGTATACATGGATAAATATTGTAGGCAGAGGTAGTTTTGCGTCACACCTTCAACTGTAAAATCAATTAAACATATATTCTAGTGATGCCTTGTTTTTTTTTTTTTTTTTACATAACTTAAGACAAAACAGCCCACAACCAAAGGTACTCCTTCCACCCCGTCAACATCCACGCGAACCAACCAACCAACCAACGGTCGTGCAAGTAACAAGGGAGTAACAGTGCAATACGTACCCATGGCCAGTAGGCAGTAATGTTCGGTCTTTGAATGTTAAAAGCTTAGCGTAAAATCGTGAAAAATCGTATATATACTCCAATATGGCAATCCACATCACATACGAGTGTTAAGCTATTAGGCCCAGTTAAGAATTGCTGGTACATCTAAAACACTGAGCGTATGTTGAACATTAAAGCTTGAAATTTTCTTCACCAAACGGAAACGAAAAATAATTCATGCACTAGAGGGTTAATTTATATTGTTGGCTACTTCTTTCCTTTAAGTTTATATATCTGATGCAGTGAAACTCAGATAACATTGTTAAAATGTTCATTACTCCATTTAAAAGTTACTTTCTGATGTTCTTCAACAAATTTAAATATGAACTGACAATGAGTACATACATTTATATAATTACAAAATAATATTCCAACTATCTTTTTATTTTTTAACTTCGTCCAGTGGAGCTTTATCCGGAAACGTGCCCATAACGCTGGAAGCATTTCCTCGCTGGATAGCAATTCCTATCCTCTGCCTCAAGAATTCTGTTGAAGAGGAGTCTCCAGCGATTGCAGATAGTTGTTTACCAATATCTGAAATCAGACTTTTAGCCTCTTGACACCTCGTCCCCATCGTTTCGACTGCGAATACCACGAAGATGTAGTTGCCCGTTACTGCTCTGTATTTCGTCCCTTTTATTGCGCAGGGCCAATTCCGCAGCAGAACCAGCAGCCTTGCAAGTGTGAGGCAAATGAGATAGTGCTAAAAGTATTGATACACGTGGCATCCCACAGGAGAGATCTGTCTTCGTCTGTGCGACTAATTCCACTCGGTTCTAGGTTCTAGATGTAAAAGCTCCTTTGATAATGTCATTGAACAGGGTCTTGAAAATCGACCAGCACTCTTAGAGCAACTTAAAGCATAAACGTTGTCTTCCGCCCCGCTTATGTGACTGGCATACTTTGCAACCAAGACGTAAGCCGATTGCGATTTTAAACGACATGTTATCCATAAGTGTGTACCCACATTGGGTGACGGCAAAGCCTTTTCCTGAGGAGCAAGATGTCGTGCTCGATCAATTCTGTTGGACATGACAAAATCAAAGATTCGAAAATTCGACGCGTGTTTATCAAATCCCAACTTGTTTATGAATCCAGGGATGCTGAAGAGCTCAAGTTATTGGTGATGATATTCCACTTATTATTTGATATTTTACTGATGTATTATTGCTGTACGTACAGTATTGCAAATACATTTCTTATTTCACTTATGTTATTTGAAGTTTTAACTTTTTTCTGTTAATTAACCATATAAAAGTGTGCATACCTGCCAACTTTCCCGATTTAGGCGGGAGACTCCCGATTTTCGACAGTTCTTCCTGCCTCCCGATTATTCTGTTATTTCTCCCGATTTTGGCTTTTTTTTGTGGGTGTATTTCAAACATTTGTTTCCAAAACCCGTCATTTCAGCTTTGTACGCCAGTGCCCGAGAGTCCTTCATTAATACGAGAAATGCGCGCGAATGTGCGATGTTTATTGAAACCTGTAATATCGCGACGCGTATATCGATTGTCAATCTCTCGTTCTCGCGTGCTTTGTTCATGTTCGTTCACATTACTCTAGTCGATTCTAGAGACTAGTCGCTAGATTTGGAGTCCTTTTAGCAATTTAGTGACAGAATTCCGAAGATAATGATTAGTGACTTTAAAAAATGATTTTAGGAGCCATCTGGAGACAATTCTGGCGAATTTTAATTTATTTCTTGATAAAATAGCTCATGCTATTTTTTGGAAGGCCTGCCAGAATACTTCCTGTGAGGGAATTGAGATGTGTAATTTTTAGCCTTGTAGCTTCGTATGGCAACAGTCGGGTTTTGAGACTATACGTGTTCTAATATATACCATAGTACTCCTGTATTGCGCAAGACATATAAAATAAGCAGGTTTGACCAATTGTATCTTCTGATTTCTCCTGATTTTCACATCAAAATCTCCTGATTTTTTGTTTTGTAAAGTTGGCAGGTATGAGTGTAACATAAAACTAATGATATGCATTTTTAGCAACAAAAGGACCGGTTTGTGCTACTATCATCTATAACGACTGTTAATTGGCTGTCATTTCGGAGTCATAACAGTTCTCGACTGTATTTCTCTATACGATCTACATATCGACTCCCATTTACTTATTAGTATAGGTCGGTAAGGAGAGGGGGAATATATCACGTCATTGTACAAAGCAATTAAAATAGCTCTTGCACTTGTTGAAGAAGAAAGGTTGTACTAATTACTCAGTCGTGCATTAAACCACACTAATCTGTGGTGACCTACGTCCGAGTTGTTGACAGCCGTGACGTTCGCTTTTCACTGCCCCAGATACCACAACCAAGTAAACAGGTAGCGCACATTATACCCAGTGGTCATGCTCAGAGAAGGAAGGAGTCCTGATTTTTTTTTTTTTTTTTTTAACATCTTAACTGATATTAACAAATTGCTAGCTTCATGGTCTGGGAGTAGCCAGCCTGCCGTAGCTTGAGACTCCGGGTTCATTTCCCGGATTAGAGACCGATGACCTAGACGGTAGGCCCCTTTATACAACAATCATCATTGTCATCATCATCATCATCATCATCATTCCCGGCCAAGTCAGGGATTTTTATACGAATCTGAGAGTTGATTCGTGCTCCAAGAACAAAATAATAATGTGTATGTTGGGTATTCAGCTGGTTTGATCCTCCACAGCTCCATCAAAAGCAATGACAGATAGCCCAGGCGTCACTGAAGAGGCATACTAGGGAAATGAGGAGTGATGTAGTCTCCCGTTGCTTTCCTCACCGAGCCAGAAGTTGCTATTGCACATCAGTCTGGTTTTATTACATTATTGTCTTTATTAGATGGGTATACCCGCATTAATTTCAAAGATGTAGTTCCTTGGCAAGTTCACTGAAACGCATACACCAACCGACCCTATTATGAGCGATATTTTCACACCATTCATAACAGGGACTGGCTGTATAAGGAATGGCATTACTAGCATCGCTCATACCTCAGTCACTTTCATATTGTCAAAGCCAAGGATGAGACTGAGACAGATCAATGAAAGTAACAAATTGCTCTAGCCCATACCAGAAGACATAGTGCACTGTAAACACTACATCTCGGCAACAAGGGTGTAATAATAATAATAATAATAATAATAATAATAATAATAATAATAATAGTCCACCTCTGTGGTGTAGTGGTTAGTGTGATTGGCTTCCATCCCCGGAGGTACGGGTTCGATTCTCGGCTCTGCCACTGAATTTGAAAAGTGGTACTAGGGCTGGAACGGGGTCCACTCAGCCTCGGGAGGTCAACTGAGTAGAGGAGGGGGGGCGGGGTCTATTCTCTCTTTAACCATCCTCGTAGTGGTTTTCCATGGTTCCCCACTTCTCCTACAGGCAAATGCTGGGATGGCTCCTAACTTAAAGCCACGGCCGCTTCCTTCCCTCTTCTTTGTCTATCCCTTCCAGTCTTCCCATCCCCGCACAAAGCCCCTGTTCAGCATAGCAGGTGAGGCCCTCTGGGTGAGGTACTGATCCTCTTCTCCAGTTGTATCTCCCCGACTTATTGCTTCACGTTCCGGGATCCACGATCCAGCTGGGATCCCTCGCTGAGTCTGAGGGAAAAGCCAACCTTGGAGGGGTAAACGGATTAAGACATGAGAGGCCGACTCGTTGGAGGAATGGTCAGCGTACTGCCCTTCGGTTCAGAGAGTCCCGGGATCGATTCCCGGCCGAGTCGGGGATTTTAATCGCTTCTGATTAATTCTTCTGGCTCGGGGACTGGGTGTTCGTGTTTGTCCCAACACTCTCCTCTTCATATTTAGACAGCACACCATATTACCAGCCGGGTTGAGTAGCACAGACGGTTGAGACGCTGGTCTTGTGACCCTAACTTGGCTGGTTCGATTCTGGCTCAGTTCGGTGGTATTTGAAGTTGCTGAAATACGTCAGCCTCCTGTCAGTAAAAAACTCCTGCGGGACTAAATTCCGGCGTCTCGATGTCTCCGAAAACCATAAAAGTAGTTAGTGGGATGTAAAGCCAATAAAATTACTACACCACGCTACCAATAGTTATTACATCCCTTCACATAGGGTTGGTGTCAGGAAGGACATCCGGCCGTAAAACAGGGCCATATCCACATGTGCTACGCACTTCGTACCTGCGTCACCACAGTTATGGGAAAAGTGATAGGGGAAGAATGTTAGACAACATGACGTTGGCTTGGGCCTGTTTCTTTTCCCCCTGATCCTTCATCTTGTCTAGTATTCGGCTATCAGTACTGGTCCGTACAGACTTGTAGTAGACTGGGTGTAAGTACTTACGAGTGAGGTCATAAATCATGGCGCTAGTTAGCCACAACAAGTGCAGTGTAGAAAGTCCAGTCCATCGCAACGTGACGCAAGGAATGTGGGTAGACTTTCTCCCGCTAAAAAGCTGGCGGCAGGTCATTAAAAGAGTTCTCTGTCCATGTCTAATATTATGTTCCGACGAGGTCACCGCCCTTTGGATCGCTCAGTGTTACACCACTGTACGTACACCATGTTCGATTATTACAGCTCTGTGCGGATCATCATAAATCTCACAGTAAATTGGCTAGATATCTCATGCTGCGAGCCGGGACATCAAACAGCAAGCAAACCTATCGAACACAATGATCAAATACTGACCTCCGCTCCAACATCTCTTCGTCAATCTGTTAGTCGTTCTTTGATTTTTAAAAATTATTTACAAATGAAATGACGTATGACTTTTAGTGCCGGGAGTGTCCGAGGACATGTTCGGCTCGCCAGTAGCAGGGCTTTTGATTTGACGACCTGCGCGTCGTGATGAGGATAAAATGATGATGAAGACAACACATACACCCAGCCCCCGTGGCAACGAAGTTAACCAATGATGGTTAAAATTCCCGACTCTGCCGGGAATCAAACTCGCGACCCCTGTGACCAAAGGCCAGCACGCAAACTATTTAGCCATGGAGTCGGACTTTATTTATAAACATAATATATATACGACATGGCCCTCTAGCCCTGTACGTTCTGCTTATAAAAGTCCCGCATGCACACATGATGATTGGGATGCCTAGCCACTGGTTTACAAAGGGGAGCTTCAGCGTGCTGTGTTTCGGATGTGAAACTGTTTTTTAACGTATAGTTAGGGCCCGGATTTTAGTTTAATATCACAGTGCGAAATATGTATATTTAAGTGCAGCAAATGTCAGTGAAATATGTAATACTAGTAACATATATTTAATATTCATAAAATAATAAATAGTACTAATGCACTAAATTTACAAAATGTTCGTATATTCTTTTTTTATGACTTATGGTTATGATATGAAACTGACATTGCTTTAAATACATCCATATTTTATGACAGTCACCGTTGTTGCTTTAAGATAATTCGCTTTCTAATTTTGACAGTATTATATTATCTAATTGGGTGTAACCCCTCTTCATCCCTTCAGAGATTGAAAAGAATGCTTCTTACGTGCTAGAGGGTGCTTATATAGGGAACATAATTTCGGAATTTAATATTTCATTGTTTAGTCATTTGGAATGAACCAGTCAGGACATTCCCTTTTCTATTCGGAGGCAACAAAAGGATGAATTTTGATCTTCTTCTGTTTCAGCGATGGCAGCGCCGGTGGTTTGTCTTGTACGACGACGGGGAGTTGAGTTACTCCGTGGACGAACACGTAAGTTGCTCATTCAGTTGTTAATTGTACAGTGGATTTCTGACATAATATATTCTTGTATTGATACCCTGCTGATGCGCTTGAGGTGTGACCGTGAACGACCTATACAACTTCAAAGCCAGCGAGTTGGAAGCATCCATCTGTGTTGTATGTCGAGTGTTAGCCATGTACCTGGTGAAGTTTCAATTCGCTGATCTTAATTAAGTCAGGACTGGAGTTAGTTCCCAACCATTTTCGAGGAGACACTCGAGTTGGTTCCCAACCGTTTTCGAGTAGAAACTGGAGTTAGTTCGCGATCATTTTCCAGGAGAAACTGAAGTTGGTTCTCAACCATTTTCGAGGAGACACTGGAGTTGGTTCCCAACCATTTTCGAGGAGACACTGGAGTTGGTTCCCAAATATTTTCGAAGAGACGCTAGAGTTAGTTCCCAACCATTTTCAAGGAGACACTCCTCAGTTGGTTCCTAACCATTTTTGAAGAGACACTAGTTGCTTTCCCAGTAAACATAATCATTTTCCTTCCCATATTTAACTGACTGAGGACTGTCTACTGCTATTGGTATGGGTATGATAAAAATGTTGTGCAATATCAAAATTTGTTCCCCAGCTTCGAGGTAAAAACAGATAAATTATACACTGAAATAATGTTTAAAATTTTGTTTTAAGTCATGGCTAATAATTTTTAATTATTATGTGTTGGAAGAGTGCTTGAATATCTAGTTATACTGAATTTTTAAAGTTGTCAGTCCAATTCTGCTCTAGTGGCGTTCGGTTCAGAGGGTCCTGGGTTCGATTCCTGCTCAGGTCGGGGATTTTAATATTAAAATGGATAATTCCCTTCGCCCGGGGACTGGGTGTTTGTATGCCATCCCCAGCAATCCTTCTCTTCTCATGCACTTTCCTTTTGCGATCCGTCAGAACTTACTTTCTGGAAGAGTCTCGTGTTTGCAGATCTACAGTCAGATCGACAAGAGCCTTACGACCCAATTGCACGTAGTCTATGAACCACACTTCTGCATATTATAAGAATCTCCCTCAACACACATCAAACAAAGTTGCTGCAGCACATGGAAACACTTAAGCTGCGGCACTAATAAAATCCCTATAAAACAATATTAGATATATCATTATATCAAATGCTACTAGATTGCCAATAAAAATATAACTGCAAAACTATTTAATACAGAATAACTAATAAACTCTGTCGCCAGGACATATTCGCAACACATCATCATCGTCATCATCAGCATCTTCAGGCGCTGGCATTCTGACCTCAACTTGGCAGCTTCGATCCTGGCTCAGTCCGGTGGTATTTGAAGGTGCTCAAACACGTCAGCCTCGTGTCGGCAGATTTAGCCTACTGGCACGTAAAATAACTCGTGCGGGACTAAATTCCGGCACCTCAGCCGTCTCCAAAAACCGTTAACCTAGTTAGTGCAATGTAAAGCTAGTAACCTTAGATCATCATCTTCTTCATCCTTTCCGCCTATCCAGCTCCTGCCTGGTCACCGGCTCCATGCCTAAATGGTTAGCGTGCTGGCCTTTGGTCACACAGGTCCCGGGTTCGATTCCCGGGAGGGTCAGGAATTTTAACCACCATTGGTTAATTGCGCTGGCACGGGGCTGGGTGCACGCATGTGTCGTCTTCGTCGTCATTTCATCCTCATCATGACGCGCAGGTCGCCTACGGCCCTTAAATCGAAAGACCTGCACCTGGCAAGCCGAACATGTCCCGGCACTAAAAGCCATACGCCATTTCATTTCAGGGCATTATAGCACGTCTGCGCCTTCATCTCTCCCGCCAATATCCAGTATTCGGGAGATAGTGGGTTTGAACCCCACTGTCGGCAGCCCTCAAGATGGTTTTCCGTGGTCTACCATTTTCACACTAGGCAAATGCTGGGACTGTACCTTGTCGGTGCGACGTAAAACAAAATCTACTTTTTGCACTCTTTATTGAATCAATCCATCTTATCTAGGTCTCCCTCTCGCGCTGTCTTTTCCTCGAATTTCATCTACATCATTTGTTTTGGTATTCATCTCCAAACCATCTTAGTTTACTCCTATCAGTTCTCTCATTTAGATATTCAATTCCGACCTCCTTTCTAACGTCTTCGTTTCTCAATCTGTCTCTCCTTGCCTTCGCGATCATGCATAATGTAAGCGAGGTCCAATACCGCCCTATGCACATGCCCCAAGTTTTCGGCCATTTTATAAGATATCGATCATACATAATTTAAGCGTGGTCCAATACAGCCCTATGCACATGCCCCACGTTTTCGGCCATTTAATAAGATATCGATCGTACATAATGTTTGCGTGGTCCAATACCGCCCTATGTACATGCCCCAAGTTTTCGGCCATTTAATAAGATATCGATGTGTGCACTCACGTCTGACAGTTGACGTGCGTACAGTTGAAGGGAGACAATGTTGAAAGGTGGACCTACAGTACCTACCGACTTCTAAATGTTGTATTTATTGGTTAAATAAATCAAGTGTAAATCAGTACGTGTGGCCCTGACCTATCAGTGTTGCCAACTTAGCGGATTTTCCGCTAAATTTGGCGGAATCAAAATACTGTCAGCGGAGAAATATATCATTTAGCGGACAGCGGATTTTTTGGCGGAATTCTAGATTTATTATAGCGGAATTCAGCGTTTTATCCATTTTACTGTTTAAAAAAAATTGTACTCCAGTTCCGAGCTATTCCGTATTTCTTGTCAGAAGCTAGCAGTCACATGAAGAAAACACATTATTTGGATTTTATGTTATGAGATCATGGTATCATAAATTTGTAATGCGTGGAGAAAGAGTGCTTATCTCTTAGTTGACGGAAGATGACAGATAATGAAACTGTGAGAGAGTAGCATTTATATTTATGCTATGAAGGAAGACCGTTTGAACTGGCCTGTTCTGTGTGTGGCCCCTGAGGTAGGGGATTCACCTAGTTTGCACCCGCCACTAAAACGCCTACAAGTTTTAGCTCGCCGGCTCGCAGGCAGGGGGTTAATCCCAGTGAAACTCACAGATCAGGCGAATGCAGACATTTACTTACTATTATTATTGCTCATTATTTGAGATCAAATTTCTTAGCGGATTTTTAGTACTAATTAGCGGATCTTAAAAATATAAGTTGGCAACACTGTGGTCGATGAACATCGTGACAGGCTAATTTAGTCATCTGTTTTCCGTGCTACCCGTTCCAAAGAGCAAATAATCGTGTTGATAGTGAACCTCAGATAGAAGACAGAACTGACATTTCAAATTCACCTTGTATTTTTCATCCTACCTTTTTATGGCTAAATTGTTAGCGTGCTGGCCTTTGGACACAGGAGTCCCGGGTTAATTCCGCTGGCACGGGGGCTGGGTGTATGTGTAGTCTTCCTCATCGTTTGATCCTCATCACGACGCGCAGGTCGCCTACGGGAGTCCAATCAAAAGACCTGCACCTGGCGAGCCGAACTTGTCCTCGGACACTCCCGGCCCTAAAAGCCATAAGCCATTTCATTTCATTGTTGCGTCCTTGCCAGGAAGTTTTTAATAGCCTACACAATAGCCGGAAAGTGCCTTGTTGTCTTAGTCACACGTGCCCTGAAGTGTTTTCTGTTCTTTTCCAGGAAAATTACTCATTAAGCGAAGGACGTTATTATTGTAATTATGTGTTGATTTCCGTATTTATTGTTTGCACAGTAATTCCTCTGACCTATTTCACCTTGACCATCGCGAGATGCGCAGTTACACTGAACGTTTTTTTGTGTTAAGTGCCATCCTCTTTAGGAACTTACAGCTTGTGAGGACGTAATAATAATAATAATAATAATAATAATAATAATAATAATAATAATAATAATAATAATAATAATGAAAATCCACAGCCTGTTTCCTGTCATTCGACCGGATCAGGAATGGAATGAATGAAGCCCCCATCTAGCGGCGAGGATAGGAATTGTGCCGGCTGCCGAAGTTTGTCGCACTACTCTGGGGCAATGATTAATGAAAGGAAATGATATTGGAGTGTGTTGCTGGAATGAAAGATGACAGGGAAAACCGGAGTACCCGGAGAAAAACAGTCCTGCCTCCGCTTTGACCAGCACAAATCTTACATGGAGTGACCGGGATTTGAACCACGGTACTCAGCGTGAAGAGGCCGGCGCGCTGCCGCCTGAGCCACGGAGGCTTAATAATAATAATAATAATAATAATAATAATAATAATAATAATAATAATAATAATAATGTCTCCTACCGAGAAACAGTTCCAAATGTCCCCGTTAGATTGCGCCACACTGCGGAGATTACTTCATTCCTACCTTCTCTCCTCTCGCAAAGGTAATTCATGTCCGTTTTTTAATTTACACATTTCATTTACGTTGCACCGACACAGATAGGTCTTATGGTGACGATGGGATGGGAAATGCCTAGGACTTGGAAGGAAGCGGCCGTGGACTTAATTATGGTACAACCCCAGAATTTGCCTGGTGCGAAAATGGGAAACAAAGGAAAACCCTCTTCAGGGCTGCCGACAATGGGGTTCGAACCCACTATCTCCCGGATGCAAGCTCACACGTCCAACTCGCCCGGTATAAGACCTCTCTGTGTCGGTGCGACGTAAAGCAAAATTGTTTAAAAAATTGTAAGTCTTCTTAAGGCCGACCTCCACACATCGGGAACGACTTGCATTTAGAAGATTGCACTTATCGGAAGCGAAGGGAAGAGAAGAAATACGAAGCGAACAAAATGGATCTCCCGATAGGCTTATTATATTTATGCGAAGAAGCTGACAAAATACAGAAATTATACGAGAAGGAAATTGTGGATTCATAATATTTGTTTAACCAGGGACGCTCTTGACTTTGTATTGAGAGTTGAAGACACATTTATTCAATTAGGATGAGTATTTCTATATTTCCGCAATTATTTTACTTGGTGGAACAATATTTAACTAAAGAATTCCACTCGATTGTGTGTTTCTGTGTCTGCAATAATACGTAAGCCATCTATAAATTAAGTTTCCCTCATTCTTTTCTTGTAAAGTAAACGTATTTAGCCGGGATACATGAGAATGCGTGACATATCAACATCTTGCTTGTGAACAGTGGAGATTTCCTTCTTCTGAAGACGAGGAACAAAGTTGTCCTCTGCGAAATGTGAGGAATTTCCCCTCCTTTTCTTGACACGGCCGTGAAAACATCAACCTTAAGACATGGCCGAGCGTTTTCAATTTGTTCACATCCTGGGAAATGGCATCGAGTAGTAGTAGTTGTTCCTAGGGTGGATCATACCGCTGCTATGACGGATCATCTTCAAGTTTCTTCCTAACAAAATGAACTATGACAGAACTACCTAAGTGAAGGCACGAAGCCGAGGAGAGAAGATGCGGTTTCGGTTCTCATAACTAACAGACGTACAGAACAATTAGTTTAGCCGTCAAGAAACAAGTTATGACGTAGACACCGAGGGTTCGAACCCGGACGGTGGGTGATTATTTTTGGCTTGCGTTCGTGACGTTACTGCACGAGAAGGAATGCGAGGCGGATGACCTTGGAGAGAAGACCAACTCCATCCAGTCCCTCCACTGAAATATAGTAACCCGGATGGAGTCTGCTCATCTTAACGAGTCTTCGACTCCATATAAATTGGTATGTTCGAGCGTGTTTTATTTTTAATGATCCCATCCTTGCTATTTTTAAGCCTTCGATTTATGGACTGGCTCTTGCGCTCCTCCTCTCTCTACCTTATAGCAGGCTAAAAAGTATTACGCTTGACATCAATTGTGATTACTTTCACAATTTGCATTGTCTGTTATTTTACTGCCCCTCAAAATGACTCGGAATCTTGTCTTGCACTTAAGTGAAGTTCGTTTCCATGTTTCCTATTACAAGTTAAAAGAAAATACATCACTTCACTGCGGCTTCAGGACATATTCTGCATGCGTGATGTGAAAAAAAAAGTAATTCTATGTACATCAGTGGCCAGAGCGATAATAATGTAAGATATTTAATAGAATATCCTAGTGGACCAGTGCTGCGCTGAAGCATTCGTTATAAATAAGCAGATAACTCTGCTAAATAAGTTCAATCGCCTCGTTAGTTGGGCACAACGTCGTAAATAATAATAATAATAATAATAATAATAATAATAATAATAATAATAATAATAATAATAAAGTGAAATTCCTTGGAGAAATCTCTGAGCCTTTTGAAATATGTACGGGCGTTCGTCAAGGTGACGGCATCTCCCCTATTCTGTTTAACTTAGTTCTAGACAAAGTTATTAGAGAGTGGGAAAAGGATATCAAGGGTGTGAACATCGGAAATTTGGGAAGCAAGGTCAATGTGAAATGTTTAGCATTTGCTGATGATCTCGCAATCATTATTAAGACCAAGGATGAAACAAGGTATGCCATACAGAGACTACACAATATAGCATCAAAGGCAGGCCTCCAGATATCCTACGCGAAAACCAAGTACATGGAAAATCTACGTCAAAATAGCAAAAGAACTCCGCTAGAGATGGAAAACTGCACAATTTCACAGGTGACCTCCTTCAAATACCTTGGAGAAATTATACTACCATCAGGATTAGACAGTAGTGCCAATGTAGAAGGAAACACCAAACTACATAGGGCATACAGACTGACGTGGAATTACTACAACAAAAGAGTCATATCGCGTAATGCAAAATTACGACACTACAAGACAGTTGTATTGCCCGAAGCTTTATATGCCTCAGAAACCACATGCTTAGGTGGTCACTCTAAAATTACAGAAATTGAAAAGCAGGAGCGGAAAATTCTCAGGAAAATTTATGGTCCTACGAGAGAAAATGGAATGTGGATTAAGAGGAGAACAGCGGACCTCTACTCCTTCACCGACAGGTTTACTGATGCCGTACGGAAAAGACGCCGTAGTTTCTATGGCCATATCTACAGAATGAACAGCGACAGACTAACTAAAAGATTATTCAAAGTAATCAACTCAAAGAAGGTCAAAATAAAATGGCTAGAAGAAACTAAGGCGGACCTCCAAGAAATAAATATCACACACGACATCATGGAAAATCGTGGAGCTTTTAGAACAAAAGTAGCCAATCATAAATTTAGGGAGAAACCAAAAAAGACAACTGGTAGGAAGTGGTCGACAGAATGTAAGATGCAACACAGTGCATTCATGAAGAGATTTTTGGAGGATAAGAAGGCACAAATAATCAAACCAACTAACAAGTTCAAACGCGCTCTGTGAATGGGCATAACGAAGAAAGAAAGAAAGAAATAATAATAATAATAATAATAATAATAATAATAATAATAATAATAATAATATGATAGTCAAGGAAATGGATAGCGATGGTTTTAATAATAGTGTAGATATGTTAAGCTCCGTAATTCCATAACGTCAGTCGAGAATTCTCTGTTACCCCGAACTCTTTGATGGGATTCCAAGAGCGAGCTCATTTATAGCTCGGAGCGGTGATGAGAGAACGTATTATTATGAGATATCTGAAGGAGATTGTGAAGAACATACGATCACCAGATGACGCTTGGGACGCAGTGGGGAACACATCTTCGAGAACAGGACTACGGGAGTAATGAAGTATCTCAAGACAATGTAATGTAGGCTAAGAGATCTCATAAAGCACAAGTAGATCAATTAAGAAACAAAAGGACTTGACACAATAGTGAACTAGAATATAGTTACTATAAAGTACTTGTTGTGTACGTACGTACATTGCGTCCTCTTTACCTGATAAAGCGAACGTGCTTCCCGTTAATAAATACGCTTGTGTTACCTTAATTTCTCTCCCATGGTCAGTAATTTAGACTTGCGTGCATAATTCGCACAAATTACTGGTGTGGTTAAAAATATGGTTAAGATACTGGTCTGCTTCAGTTTAAAAAAATCTTCGTGTGTTGAAAATATTAAATACTAGCTAAAATACCCGTTCTTCGCACGGATTTATGAGAAAGGATTATAGTGGTTAAATTAAGGTGGCGCGCGCAAGTATATGGGTGTCTTATAAGACGCTCTTGTGGACAATATTTACGACCCTGTCATCTGGTACATAAATATACAGGGTGGTTGTAAATAGCGTGAACCGGATACATGAACTCATACCTGCCAACCCATCCAATTTACCCGGAAACTTTTCGTTTTTTAACTCTGATTTTCTGATTTATTTTAACTTCTTCCTATTTTTGACCAATGTAACCTTCAGTACGGTCAATACTCTTCCCCTGGGATAAATTATTGTGTGCTTGTGTAATTTACGCAACCTCATTTTCAAGCGTATTTATTTGATGCTTTATTTGGCGAGCGTATCGTCCGTCGCCTTCCTGTAACGTGTTTCCCACTCACTACAGCATTGTGTCTGTTTTACAGCTGGGAATTCGGGACGACAGTCGTTCTACAAGCGAGAGAGGCTAGCCCGCGCTGTTAACATCGTTTCACCGAGCTCGATAGCTGCAGTCGCTTAAGTGTGGCCAGTATCCAGTATTCGGGAGATAGTAGGTTCGAACCCCACTGTCGGCAGTCCTGAAAATGGTTTTCCGTGGTTTCCCATTTTCACACCAGGCAAATGCTGGGGATGTACTTTAATTAAGGCCACGGCCGCTTCCTTCCCACTCCTAGCCCTCTCCTGTTCCATCGTCGCCGTAAGACCTATCTGTGTCGGTGCGACGTAAAACAACTAGCAAAAAAAAAAACCCATCGTTTCTGTGCGTAGTTTTGTTGGAGTTGTAGACCACGTGTTTTTTTCCTTTTTTTCTTTTTCTTGCGGTTCTGCGCGTTTCCCCCTGTCGAAGTCGTATGTTAATAATGTATGAGACATATTGCTCTGTTTTGTATGTGGTAGTTTCGCGTATTTCAGTGTGCATTCTTAGTTCATAGTTTAGTTTTAATGAGTTGAATTAATTTCAGAGTTGTGTCGGTGACAGTTTTTGTGTGTAACGTTATCTCAAGTGTTCAGAGATACCCATAAAATTGAATTTCCGTTCATGGTATAGTCTAATAGACGGCCCCACGGTGTAGGGGTAGCGTGCCTGCCTCTTACCCGGAGGCCCCGGGTTCGATTATCGGCCATGTCAGGGATTTTTACCTGCATCTGAGGGCTGGTTCGAGGTCCACTCAGCCTACGTGATTACAATTGAATCGATTATTTCAGAAAGCGGTCAAGTGCCAAAAAAAAAATGAAAAAATTAGTTATTGGCAGAATATGTCACTAGGGGGGTATACGCACGTTTTGGTACTGAAACCAGTCAAGAAACGTCCTCCTATAATGGTACATTTTGTTATTTGCCACACCTTGCCGCTTGGCGCTGCTGTTCTGAATCCAGAATAGCAAGCTGTTCGGCTGTTTATATTGCCATTGTTGTGTTTCTGGAATCGCATGTTCATAGTTTTGTGAACAACTGATTGAAAACGTGTTTCTCTTCTTTAGTGCAGTGTTTTTAATGTCTGAAAGTTCCGAAAACGAACCTGTATCTAAAAGGAAACGAGGAGTGGTAGACACACAAACTCACACGCTTAATATAATTCGGAATGCAAGGGTAAAAGGAGAAGGTTATATTCCTTACTCAGGCAAAGAAGTACTTGGCCTGAGCCCTACATTATTCTTTGTTATTGTTTGTTTTTAGGTACCCATCAATATCAAGAATATACGTGACCTAAATGACTTAAAAACCTTACCTGATGAGATGTGAACACTTATGACAGCATTTTACAAACACCTACTACAGAGACAGAAGGTGCTGTGGAGTTTGTTTATGAGGATTGATTACCTCCTGTCATGATGAGCAGGCATTGTTGATTTAATCCTTTTAATAATTTAAAATATTTTATATTTCCACAAATATGAGTTTTATGATAAAATCGTTTTAAAATTCAAGTATTATCCCATAAAAATACGTCTGCAGCACTTGTTTATTTCAGAAAGCAGTCAAGTGGAATCTTTTCGGATTTTTTTTACAGCAAAGTTAATAAGCACAAAATAGTTTTCCTTAGATAGAAAGTATTAAATGATATAATACTTTCAAGCTAAAATATTAAAACCCCTACCATAAAATTTTATCTGATGCTAGAGAGTTTTCTTTTTCATTTTCCCCAAAAATGACAGACTTGGCGCTTGACTGGTTTCTGAAATAATCGATTCAGTTGAGGAGCTATCTGACGGTGAGATAGCGGCCCCGGTCTAGAAAGCCAAGAATAACGGCCGAGAGGATTCGTCGTGCTGACCACATGACGCCTCCTAATCTGCAGGTCATCGGGTACATAAATATACAGGTTGGTCAGAAACGTGAACGGTGTACATGAACGTTAGAGGGTTGTTCATACTGATAAATACATTTTTGAAAAAAATAATTTGCTATCTCACGCCGTCATCATTTTACCAGCTACTGAAGTTAGCCAATCAGTTCGTTTCGCGGCCGGATTCAAATGGGCTTTGCGCTGCGATATTGCTGAATCTGCAGGTGGCTTTGACGGGCATTCCTACGAAGCACAAAGATGAAGGATTTATTGGATTACCCCAACCTTTTGCTGATGCAATTACGTTATTTACTAAGGAAGGGACGTATCCCATAGTCTCAAATTATGTAATACATTATTTTCCCCCTATTTTTAGATTGTTTTTGGCTTTATTAACGTGAATAATTTATCCTTTTATGACGACTTTGTTTACATCTAATTTAGAGATCTTATATTTTTAAGTGTGTACAAGTCTAGGGCTCAATACTGTTATGATTGCGGGGTGGTCATGCAATTCAAACTATGCATTACATTACAAGGAAGATTACGTGCTGTCACTCAAACGATATCTTATGAAGTGAGATTAGCATTAATATTAATTTTTTAGTTAATAATAATAATAATAATAATAATAATAATAATAATAATAATAATAATAATAATAATAATAATAATAATCGTATGGCCTCAGCTACCGTGTGCAGACATTTCAATTTGACGCCATCTGGCTGTCTGCTCGTCAATTTCGACGTTCCGTTTTACTCTAGGCCCCCACTAGATGGCAGACCGAGTAAACCGAAACTCTCTTGGGCGTCTATGGCTGAGATTTAATGAATTTTGTCGGGTAAACACCAAATGTGTCACCAGAGATCTTTTACATGCCGACATCGTACGACATGGAGTGTCGAATGGACTTTTTTCCGCCCTTCAAAAATCCGACTACCTCTGCCGGGTTTGAACCCGCTATCTTGGGATCCGGAGGCCGACACTCTACCGCTGATCCACAGAGGCAGCTAATTTTTTAGTTTATAGTTACTGTCTTATAAGATTTATAAGTTTTCAAAGTTATGTATGATTTATGGTTTTGACTTTTCCTCTTATATTAGCATGATTTTCATCATGTTCGGCTGAAACCAACCGCACTCCTTTTGATTTTGCAGAAGGAGAGTCTGAGTTGGATTCAGGTTAATGTTGAGTATAGAAGAGGATTTGCTTTACGTTTTTTTCAGCAGTGTACGCTAGAAGTTTGTTTATAAGAATGTTATTTTGTTTATTTTTTATTAAGTTGACTTTTTTGGCTTTTATATTTGCCTCCATTTCGTGGTGTAGGGGTAGCGTGCCTGCCTTTTACCCGGAGGCCCCGGGTTCGATTCCCGGCCAGATCAGGGATTTTTACCTGGACCTGAGGGCTGGTTCGAGGTCCACTCAGTCTGCGTGATTAGAATTAAGGAGCTATATGACGGTGAGATAGCGGCCCCGGTCTAGAAAGTCAAGAATAACGGCCGAGAGGATTCGTCGTGCTGACCACACGACACCTCGTAATCTGCAGGCCTTCGGGCTGAGCAGCGGTCGCTTGGTAGGCCAAGGCCCTTTAAGGGCTCTAGTGCCATGGGGTTTGGTTTGGTTTTGTTTGGTTTGATTTATCTGCCTCCATTTCGTTATGATACGTTAATATATTTGTAATTATTTACCTTTGTCATAAATTTTTTATTATTTTTTCTCTGATTAAAGGTTTTTATAATTTTTTTCTGATTTAGTGTATTTTATTCAGTAAAGTTAATAGAAGATTTAAACTCCTGTCTTATGTTTTCAAAACATACGCTTTCATAAGCTTACTAACTAGTTTACCAGTTCCCGAGCCAAGGGAATTAAACCATTTAGGTTTAAAATCCCATGTCCCAGCCAAAGTTGGAACCTAGGACCCCGAGGCCAATTTTCGTTGAGCTATGTGCCAGGATATTGAAGTTTGTTTGCACGTTTAATTGGTGAATTTGTTAGTCTGATATGTTAAATTATTGTATCCTCAATGATCGTGTTATGTCTCCTGGTTATGGCCTTGGACGCGCTAATTGATCTATAAATTTGACAGGGAGCTGGTGATCAAGGGTAAGTTATTACTGGACTTTTCACTATTATTACCGACAGTTGACAAATCTAATTAAGTCTGACTTCAACGTGGGAACCGCTAGTAAGTTAACACTAGGAGGACCGGCATTACATGTCTACCTAGAAGGCGGTTTTCCAATACATTGTAGGATAATGTCTAAAAAGGCCACTAGTATACTAAGTTACGAAAGATTAAACAGCCACCATCATGAATTTTTCATGTCAGTAAAAGGAATATGTTTTTTGTATATGAGGCTTGTGGGGCTGATTCCACGCCTAGTAGCAAGAACTGATCCAAGAACGCTAAAGTGCCATGTGTTTCAGATCTGTACATAGACTTTCAATCAATGTGTATATTCTCAACTACGATAGTGCATTTGTTTCCAATAGATTGTAGCAGGACCAACGGTTCTATTCTAATTCCACGAACACATGACAAAATTTTTTGAAACCAATCCAAGAACTTTTAGATGCTAAGTGTTCTTTCTTTGTACATTTAATGTATATAGTTTCATCTAGTTTAATCAGTTGGAGGCAAGACTGTCAAGCCCAGGAACATAGGAGGGCAGATCAGAAAATAAGTTGCACTTCCCAGTTATGGCCATTTATTACACCACCTATACAACAGCAACACGACTATAACGACATACACTGTAACGTCACTTTTCCACATAGTTTCCAAGAGACTCCAAACATTTCTGCGAACGCACAACCAACTTGTCAATGCCGGATGCATGGAAATTTCCTCCAGCGTTCTGCAACCACTCGGAGACAGCGGCCTTCACCTCCTCATCGGTCTGGAAACGTCGACCACCGAGCTCCGTTTTGAGCTTACCGAACAGATGAAAGTCACATGGCGCTAGGTCGGGACTGCAGGGTGGATGTTGCCAGACTTCCCACTTGAAACGGTGCAGCAGTTATCTCGTTTGGCTGACACTACTTTACGATACGGTACCTTGCCGGGAAATGGCCCGCTCCCCATACACAGCACTGATTTCACGATGAATGTCCGTGCATTTCTTCCTTTTGGCCCATAGGAATCGGATTGTCGCACGCACCTCATATTTGGAGTGAACGTCCAGTTGACGCGCCATTGCATTTGGCCGCTATTCACACAATACTGGACGAGACACTACAGCGACTTGCCTAACAGACGTGTGGGCAGTGTCTGTCCCTTTTTCCGCTGCTGCGGCGCGTTAGTGTAACTAACTTTTTGATCCACCTACGTACTTGAAATGCCAATTGTTTCACGTTGTAAGTGTCTCATATCGTAAGTGTGTTTTCAACCAGTGCAAAGAATTCCAGTATTCCGTGTCTATGAACACGCGACAGTCTAGACCAGAACCATGTCTTTGTACATTCGTTTCAAGGTGTGTGTATTTTATCCAGTTTTTTTAAGATAGAAACAGAACTGTCAAGTCCAGGAACGCTCTTAGAGAGCCAAGGTTTCATATCATTATAAGTGTCCGTGTCATATGTTCAACAGTGCATGTGTTTCCAGTGATACGTGTTCCATGAACACAGGACAGTCCAGGCCAAAACTAGGAACATATTAATTTCCAGTGCTGCTTGCCATGTATGCGTTGCATTTCAAAGTAATGTCTTGCAATCCATTGATGTTTTTCCAGGCTATCACCTTTAAATTTTCTTATTATGATGATTGTTATCAGATTCCCCATGAATTAATTGTCAACAGGAACTGATGAAGACTCCAACGAGTCGAAACCGGTCTTCTTATAATTTATTTTACAATGTGTTGAATGGTGGAACATCCCTCAAACTCTATCTTATTGGTACGGTCTTTGTAGTGTTAATAAAACTATACTCCACATAGATCAGTTCTAGAAAAGGAAAAAACTGCCCTTCTCAGCTCCTTGACAGTCAATTAGACAATAAGGACGTAACCTCTTCAGATGTCTTGTGCTATGTCTAAACATGCATCCGTGGGCCGATGACCTAGCTGTTATGCCCCTTTAAACAACAAACATCATCATCATTCTAAATATGCATCCCTTTTCTTAGGGTGTAGTATGTTCATTACTCGCCAGAGCGCAGTGCGATCAGTGCATGTCTAGCAGCTGAGCTGAACACATCTGGGTACGCCATTAACATTCTATTATTTATGTGGAGCAGTGTAGTTAGTGACCGCTTTTTTTTTGTTTTTTGTTAGTAGGTCGTAAATTAAGTAGTGTTTGTTAAACAACTTAATGTCGAACAAAAAATGATGGAAGATCGCGCGCGCGTCCAATCATCAGCAGTATGTTATTTATGGCTTAAAGGTTAGCGGCCTGCTAATGTTGAACAGTGACCTCCACTGCTTAGATATTCTTCCTTATTGACGCTGAGAATAATGTTCCATGCATTACGAATATTATTAACTGGTTTGATAGAAGGCAGTTCGGGTTTAGGAAAGGTTATTCCACTGAGGCTCAAACGTTAGGATTCCAGCAAGATGTTGCAGATTTTTCAGATTCAGGAAGTCAGGTAGATTATATCGCTATTGACCTAGTGATGGCAAAATTTTTCAAAATATCGATATATCGGTTTTTTGATACATCGGTATTAAAATATCGATGTCGTTGAAATATCTGTCTTCAAACTATCGCCGATATATCTGTTTTTAAAATATTGGTGCTATTATCAAATACAGTAGAGACAATACGCGACACTCAGCGAGATATCGAGGGACAGTTATTAGAGCTCTCTCTAGCGGGTAGACCTGACAACTACTGATTCTGTCATAAGAGCACGTGTATTTGAGTGTGATGTTTTTGGTGTTATTTATGCGTTTTCAGGGAGTTGACACAATTAAATAGTAGCGTGTGTCATTCCTTGATATCTCCTCTCAATATGAGGGGAAAGGTATGTGCTGTGTTTGGCTGCAGTAACTATGAAGTAGAGAAGAATGCGCGGTCTTTCTTCCGTTTGCCTCGTAACAAGAAAATGTAATTAATATTGTGTTTGCATATATATTCTTACGGTGACAAAGAGATGTTTATAGTACTTCATAATCTTCTGACCTGCTCGACCCATATATTTTTTGCTATTTGTTTTACGTCGCACCGACACAGATATGTCTTATGGTGACGATGGGATAGGAAAGGCCCAGGAATTGGAAGGAAGCGGCCGTGGCCTTAATTAAGGTACAGCCCCGGCATTTGCCTGGTGTGAAAATGGGAAACCACGGAAAATCATCTTCAGGGCTGCCGACAGTGGGGCTCGAACCCACTATCTCCCGATTAGTGGATACTGGTCGCACTTAAGTGACTGCAGCAATCGAGCTCGGTACCCATATTTTAACTGGCTTAAAATATAATACACATATTTTATTGTATAGTGCAGCAGTTAACCTTCAATACCGATGTGTTGTTGTAGGTGTGATCTGTGGGTTTTAAATTTACACAGAAGTGATTTGGATAAGGTGTACAAGAAAGAAGGGACTTTACGCTTATATAAGAATTATAAGATCTGTTCAGATCATTTCCAGGCCAGCGACTTTAGAAATCCTCGACTATACAGCCAAGGGTATGTTACATGTTTACTCTAATTGTACGTAAATATTCCTCAAAGCATCACTATCGACAACATTTTCATACTTTTCTTTCTTTTATCCCTCTTCTCAGATTAAAGCCGAGATTTTGTAGATTTTCTTTCTGTTAGTGGGCTTTATGTTAATAGGAAAATTGTCCAGCTTTTAGATGTTAATTCATTGCATCATGTGTGTAAGGAATGTGCCGATATTTTTATTGACAAGTGTCTTAATGTGATGATACAATGTTTTTTTAAATGAGAAAAATACAAATATAACCGTAAAAGTTCAGGCAGGAATGCTAAAGCAAAAAAAGTAATGCATAAATGAATTCACAGCAGTCCATTTCACATCTTGTTTATATGTCTAATTTCAGTCTTTAAATAATAACCTTTTAAATAATTCTTCATTCATTTATCCAGAATTGCTTTAGCAACTTCGAAGTAATATCTCAATAGTACTTTCTTTCTAGATGTAATTTATTTATCCATTTTCGTATGTGCATTTCCATTGATATTTGAATTTAGCGCGACTTTTCAGGTCAAGTCACTAGGAGCGCCACCGTCGAATTGTCTCCCATTTTAACAAGGTTAAATCCGTAAGTGTCGCGTATTGTTTCTACTGTATTTGCTATTATCCATTATTGTAAGTCTAGTTTTACATTTAACACAATGTTTAAAGGATTCGTTAGGTTTAATAAATCTTGACACAGGTTAGAAAATAACATGACGTTTTCACTACAATGACACATTAAAAAAATATTGACAGCTGAAAGATTCTATGATACATAGAAAAACAGTATATGCAAGGTGTCTAGTAAGGAGCTAAACTTAACACCGAAAAACCGTATGAAAAATTATAAACGTATAATTTGTGTACGAAGTACATCTGATAATTATCAGAGCTCTATAAAATAATAAAATATTTTCTTCCCAACTTCTTCCTAAGCACTGCAATTACATTTTGTTTGCGAAAAAAACAAAACATGATGATCTTAGGTCTATTTCCAATACCCGTTAGGTAAGCCATTTTTTAATCGGTTTCTCTTTTCCATGATGGTGTTACCGGCCTTTGAAAACAGTCTTCCTGCTGAGGCAGAGGTCGCTATATTGCTCAAGTAATGCCTACTTAACGTGTAAAGCTATGCGTACAAGGTATGCACCATGAATGAGTTGTGATGTTATCACTGTATTTACCGAAGTGAATTGAGAAATGAAAATTCAAATGTCGTAACTGTAGGATGCAAATATTGAAATAATCAAATCATAGTCAAACGTATTAAATTGAACAGAAATATCGATATATTGAGCACAGAGACACTTAGAAGTGAAGCATGGGACTGTAAAAAGAACTGAGAAATTTAAATATCTAGGGGAATGGATAGAACCTAATGGATTGGATAAAGAGGCGATTAGGGCAAGAATTAGAAAACTAGAATTGGCTTACAGGTTAACCCAGAACAGATACAACAAAAGAGCAATATCTTACAAGGCGAAACTTACACTACAGCTCAGTGGTAAAGCCAGAGGGTCTCTACGCTTCAGAGAGCCTGACAATGAGTAAAAAGGGTGAGCTTCAAGATCTCGAAAAAAAGGAGAGGAGAATCTTAAGGAAAATTTTTGGACCACCGAAAAATGCTGATGGGGAGTGGAGGAATAGGGAAAATGATGACCTCTATAAATACATCGAAAAAATCACTGTCACCATGCGAAAGCGAAGGCTAAAATTCTATGGGCATCTAGAAAGAATGGATGAGAAACGGCTAAGAAAATATTCAGGTACATCACTGGACTAAAAGCTTCGACGAAGTGGGTGGAAGAGGTACAAAGAGATGCAATAGAAAGTGGACTTACAGTGGATATGGTTCACAACAGAAAAGAATTTAGAAGTCGAGTGGACAGCATCAAAACATTCCAGGAGAAACCACCAAAATGTAGACCCAAACTGGTCATATCTGAGAAAGAAAGGAAGATCAGAAGTGAAAGAATGAAGAGGTTCTGGGAGAAGAAGAAGAAGAAGAAGAAGAAGAAGAAGAAGAAGAAGAAATAGAAGAAGAAGAAGAAGAAGAAGCCTTAAGTTCAATGCGATCCATAGGCGGCCAAATTCGGAAACAAGAACAAGAAGAAGAGCACAGAATATCGATATCGACAATATATCGGACCTCAAAATACCGATATCGATATATCGATATTTACATCTCAAAACATCTATATTTCCGATATATCTATATTCGTTTGCCATCTCTATATTGACCTATCCATGCCTTTTGGTGGGGTAGATCATGGGCGAATACTTATAAAAATGAGGGCAATTGGACCAGACAAAAGAGTGCTTGAATGGATGGCTACATGTGTAAAAAATAGAACTCAGCGAATTAGAGTAGGTGAAGTGTTATCTGATGGTGTAATGATATAACTCGTGAGGAGTTTGAACTGTGAGGACACTAGTGTAGGGCGTGATAGCCTAATGGTACGACCGTTGCTTACGTTATTATGCAGGGCTGGGAAATGAGCAATGGGGTCACCGATTTTAGTTTTCAGTTCTTCCGCTAGGATCGCCTTTCTAAGACACAAGTTATGAATGTCTTCTTCTTATGTTCAGCATGGATCTTGTTTAGCTAATGTATAGCTAATTATGATACTTACGGAGAAACCACGTCTTCTGAATGGTGCTTTATGACCCATTTTTGTTGTAGTGCACATAATACGTCAACATGATGTTAACATGTCTTGTTGGAAACTTGTTTTAACCAGTATCTTGAGGTTATGAGTCGTCGAAGTAAGGACCCACAGTTAACACGAATTTAAACATATTTGCAAAGGTGTTTTAAAGTGTTTGTGAGAATCTATAGTCAGTTCATACACACGTAAAAGCTAATACTTAAAAAATAGTCTTTGTAATTGAATCGCACATCATTGCCCGGCCTAACTTAGCTTTAACACTTTTCTGGTCAAAGGTTTGCTGTGTGTAAAATAATGACACACTCACAAAGGATTCCTGCAATCTGTGAAAAAGACCTTTGAACAGAATGCAGAGCAATTTATTAGAAAGCTTGTCTTCAAAACCGACAGGATCTCTCTCTACAGTACATCAGTCATTCCGAGAAGCTTATCCAAATTCCTGATTTTATTGTCATCTCATCTATAATGAGAGAAAACCTTTTCATTATTGTGCTGTAAAGATTTCTTTTCTGGAATCAGACGAGCTCGTGCCAAGGAAGTAAATCCTATCTGTCCTCTCGAGTGGCCAATGTAAGTTTTTAAAGTTTGGTGCGGTAGGTGCAGAATATTAACAGATCTTAGGAATGATACTCTATAGGCTTCGCCGTGTTAAGAAAATAAGATGAAATTCTTTACGTTTCGCAGAGAACTGTGCTGTGCCGTCATAAGAAGAAAATCTCGACTGTTCACGAGAAAGGCTTCTTAAACAATGACTTTTTGAAAAGTGAAAATTGTACGTTCATTCGTCACCAGATGGCTCCCCGGACATGGCACAGCGCTAGCGTTCGAAGCGGAAGCTGACCGAACCATCAGAATCAGTCTAAGAGGGTCACATAACATGTGTATGTATCAAATGACATTGGCAGGTGTATGACATTGACACAAGCCTGGAATGAAACGTCTGGCGATGAGGAACGTGTGAATTTGGAAAATGCCGAGACGAAATAACAATAGAGAAGGGACAGAGAAGGGAACTTCCTACGTAAATCCTTAATGGCTAGCAACCACGTATTACTTAATTGATAGCCAGTGTCCCTGTTGAAATTGTTAGGATTTCTACGTATTTCCACAGCTTCCCGTATAATCCTGGACTTGTAGTGTCTAATGTAGGTAAGAGCTTGAGCATCGTGGAACATGACATCATGACCCGATGATAGAGCGTGTTCAGCTATTGCCAATTTGTCTGGAGTGTCAAATGGACACTTTTCCGCCCTTCAAAAATCTGACTACCTCTGCCGGTACCTTCATTTATGCACACTATGGGGTACAAGCTCACCCCTGGGTTCCGTGGTTCAAATCCCGATCACTCCATGTGAGACTTGTGCTGGACAAAGCGGAGGCGGGACAGGTTTTCCTCCCGGTACTCCGGTTTTCCCTGTCATCTTTCATTCCAGCAACACTCTCCAGTATCATTTCATTACATCTGTCAGTCATTAATCATTGCCCCAGAGGAGTGCGACAGGCTTCGGCAGCCGGCACATTTCCATCCCTGACCCGGTCAATGACTGGAAACAAGTTGTAGGTTTTCATTTTCATGGGGTACCAGCCCCAATTTCGAAGTTGATTGACTCGTCATTTGATAACATTCATTATTAGACGCCATTTCTTGTACACCGTGTGTGATGCGTGTTTTAGAGCTTATTATTTTCAAATCTTTCGTGCTATTTTAATCAGATATTGATATTTTTAACATGTATATTGGCACTCTACTGATAAAGAGTTATGACCTTTGTGAAATCTACGACTATTTCTCACTCCCAGGCCCTTCTGACCTCTGATAACAGCTCTCCATCGTCGCCAGTTCTTCCCACGCCATACACAAGACAGGGATCCTCTTTTCTTTAACAAACGGTCACTTGTGATGTCATCCCCTCGTTCTACGCGCAGATAAACCAGCGAACCTCTCACAAGCAAGAAGACACGATTAAAGTACAAGGTGTGTTCTGTAAATAAACAATATCACTGTATCCTGTTAATTGTATCCTGTTATTAATGTCGTCTCTTGAGGAGTTGGAACTTGTGTAACGGCGTGATACGACACAGGCTTGTCGGCTAGACGGCCATGCTGCAAATCCCGGTCACTGTACTTCGGATCATTGAAATAAAATAAAAAAAGTCAGTCCTTGTGGTTGGGCCTCGACTTGACAAAGGCTTACGTATGAACGTTGTTATTGTTTGGATCATCAAGCCATCAGACTGCTTTGATGCAGCTCTCCATGCTATCCTATACTTGCTAACCTTTTCATTTCTACGTAACTGCTCTAATCCATTTATCTCATATCTTGGTGTGCCCCTACCGTAATTACCGATCAAATATGCCTCAGAAACTAACTATCCGGGAGATAGTGGGCCGAGCCCCACTGTCGGTAGCACTGAAGATGGATTTTCGTGGTTTTCCATTTTCATACCAGGCAAATATTGGGGCTGTACCTTAATTACGGCCATGGCCACTTCCTTCCCACTCCTAGCCCTTTCCTATAATCTTAGATTTTCCGTGTTGTCTCCTCTTAGCGAGAAAAAAAATAGTTGCCATGAGTTATGAGTCGACCCTCGTATATTTGCTAGTTATAGGTTTAACTGGTGGATTTCCACCCAAAATGAGGTTCGAGCCCCAGTCGATCCTTTGTTAAGATTGTATCTCAAAACTCACGCGAGTTAACTCTAGTTAAGTCTGCTGACGAGGATTTGCATACACTTAGTAATTTAATGTCCTTGTTCAACAACTCCCGACCTCGATGTCTTGCGGGGGAATAGGTTCTGTTGGGTAGAGTAGATGTTATTCTTTGTACTTTCTTCAACTATGAGTAGCTGTAAAATACTTGGAAAGTACTTTTCACTGGTCCTATTTAATGTCACCCTCTCGCCCTTCCTGCCTAACCTATCCAATCCCCTGACAAGAAAGTTTGGGAGACACATGGTTTTTAGTAACTCTGACCATGCCAGAATACACGGTTGTTGATAACTTTGTCCTGTGGCTTTTGACCAAGTATGTCCCCCCCTACGTATGTTCTTTTCCTTCAGCCTTTGTCCCTCCTGCTGGCGGAGTCCGCTACATGGATTCCTAGTCTCCATTTAGTTCTGTCCTGGACCATGTCAGTGTGGAGATTGATGCTCTTCAGATCTTTGTGAAGAGTATCGGTCCATCGCTGTTTTGGTCGTCCTTCTGATCTCCTACCGGCGACTTCTAACATGTAAGCCGTCTTCGCGATAGTGTCGGCTTCTGCCCTTAGTACATGTCCAAACCATCGTAGACGACTCTCGCGCATTTTTTCTTGAATCGATGCGACGCCAAATCTCTTCCTCATGGACTGAGTGGAGATGCGATCCATTGTAGTGACGCCAGCTGTCCACCTCAGCGTCTTAGTCTCCATGACGCCCAATCGATGCTCTGCCTCAGTCGTAGTCGGCGAACATTCGCAACCATACAGTGCAAAAGGTGGGATGTCAGTACGATAGATTTTTTTATTTGAGATTGTCTTCCATCCTCTGGTCGCAAGTGACGCCAGTTATTGTTCTCCATTTCATCCAAGCTGCAATGCATTGACCTCTTCGACAAGTCGGCCATCATCAGTGATCGTGGAGCCAAGCTACTTGAATCTTGACACTCGCGGCAGGACCTCTGAATGGTGCGGATTGCTTGTGGATCTGACGTCATATATTCAGCCTTCTTTTCATTTAGACGCAGGCCATATTGCGCTAGCCGATCGCTCCTTTTTTGGGTTTGGTATTGCAGATCCACCTGCGTCTCAGCGCTCAACATGGCATCGTGTGCGTAGAGAAGCGTCCACGGCAAAGAACGGCCCGAGGTCTGCTGTTACAGTGTCCATCACGAGAATGAACAAGAGCGGTGACCGGTCCTCCTAAGTATAATTTTAAAAATCCGAGTATCTATCCTGGGTTTGAACCCGTGGTCCTGGAGTCTGGAGGGCGACACCCTACTAGTGATGGGATAATCGAATAAAATATAATCGCTTATCCGATTAATTCATTTTGTTCGATTATTCGATTATGTTTCCTGTTCGATTATTTTCGATTATTCATTCGGAACTGCATTCGAATGTGAATAGTGAAAGCTTTCGAAATTATCGATAATTAAGACAGTTGAATCGCTCATTTAGTTTCAAAACATGGAGGTACGTTTGAAAAAAGGCGTAGGTCGGTCGAGTCATAAGTCATGGCAACTATTTTTTTTCTCTCGCGAACAGGAGACAACACGGAAAATCTAAGATATGCATTTGGAAACGTACTGTATGTACTTGCGTATGATGCCACTAGATGGTGTATGTAAACAACAGTGTGGGTCTAAGCAAGCTCCCAAAATTCAGTGTGTGAGTGAGAGCGTCACAAAATGGAAGTCAACAAGCAGGAGCAACGATCGTGTATTAAAATAGCAGTTCTCCGCGGCAGAAATGCACGCCAATGCCATGCAGAGCTGCGGGAAGCATTAGGTGTGCGACTATGATCTAATCCCCAAAGTCAAGAAGCCAGGTTTGCTAACAAAGAGGACATCGTAACAGCATTTCGGAGAGGGGTGTCACGCGTTAGAGATAGACATGCAGCGAATGGTATTCAGCGCCTGCCCCACCGCTGGCAACGCACAGTGGAAACCTTGGGTGATTATTTCGAAGGTCTGTAACCAGTGGAGACCTGTCCTTTGTACGTAGTCTTGTGTATTTGCTGTCTATACCATAATACAACTGTGTTTACCAATGGCCTGTGTTCTGTCACTTTCCTACGAGAATCTCCTGAAGTCAGAATTCGTCTTCGGGCACTATGCATAAGTACATGCCCTATATTTCCAAATGCATATCTTAGATTTTTCGTTTTGTCTCGTGTTCACGAGAAAAAAGAAAAATAGTTGCCATGACTTATGACTCGACCCTCGTATTTCTATTTTTCATAAGAGTTCATCTATTCGCTTATTCCAATCGATTATCCATCCGACACGCTTAAACCGAAAAATTCATTCATAACACAGCCGAATACTCTATTCGATACAACTGAATGGTATTTGAAACTCATTCGATTATTTTTTGGATTATTTAAATAATCGGATGGAGGTTATTCGGTTATCCAGTCACTACACTCTACCACTGATTTACAGAGAGAGCTAATTATGCTCGAGATATTCCAAGTGGTGATGCTACCAAGACAATGTGAATGTCATAGAAGTGAGTGTAGTTGTAAGCAGGAGGTGTCTTCATGAATATCCACCACAGCAATCGGAGCGCGCCCACTATAATTCTAACGTTTATTGTACATTCCGTTTAATGTTTGTTGTCTGCTACCTACGCACCTACCACGTTCATATTACGTAATGTGTGCACCACAAGGTTGCCACATGTTCCTCACTAGCAGTATAAAAAAGCAAGTCACTAGACATCACAATAGAAGGATTTAGTTTCTTTAATTTATAGCTGCTGTTCAGAGCTGGGTGGATTCCAATTATCTGCATAATTTAGTACCGACCGATTTTGGCACGCCATTCATCCGTCTTGCATCACGATATATTTACGAGAGATCAAAGAATTACGACCACTCTTTCAGAAAAGTAAAGGTCCCTTTTGTCGATTGTATCGTGTTCCAAGTGACATAAATAACAAACTTGTGGGTCAATAGGTGCAGTTGAATGCCACGAGGAAAGGGAAGGAAGAATGGGACTTTGATAGCGGACAGAACTTGTGTCTCAGTGTCAGAAGCAGCTGCACTTGTGGGCTGTTCGAGAGAGTACGTGGTTAATACGGGCAGTACGGAGTGAATGATTCTCCAAGTTGATCATATTTTTATTTTATTTCCAATGCTTTTGGGTGAAATCCTACACATTCTTGCTGTTTCACAAGCTATAAGTGTGGTTTTTCGTGTATAATGTCAAATTCGTTTTTTTATTCTTCTTCTTAATCGGCTTACCCTCAGCGAGGGGTCCCACCTCTACCGCCTCAAGGGCAGTGTCCTGGAGCGTGAGATATTGGGTCGGGGGATACAACAGGGGAGAATGACCAGTGCCTCGCCTGGGAAGATTGGAAGGGATAGACAAGAAAGAGGGAAGGAAGCGGCCGTGGCCTTAAGTTAGGTACCATCCCGGCATTTGCATGGAGGAGAAGTGGAAAACCACTTCCAGAATGGCTGAGGTGGGAATCGAATCCACCTCTACTCAGGTAACCTCCCGAGGCTGACTGTAGCCCGTTCCAGCCCTCGTACCACTTTTCAAATTTCGTGGCAGAGCCGGGAATCGAACTCGGGCCTCCGGGGGGTGGCAGCTAATCACACTAACTACTACACCACAGAGGCGGACCAAATTCTTTTTATTTTATTTTATTTTTGTAGCTGGAGTGACCAATAGACAGAACTGAAGCACTATGAGTTCTTTAATATTCAGAACAAGAATGCATTAAAATTCCCTGTTAGGTGGCCACACTCTGGATATAAAATGTCAACATTATTTAATAGTGCGGCTTCTTGGGTGGATGGTCAGCATAGTCGACTTCGGTTGAGATGGCCCCGGGTTCGATTCCCGGCTGTGTCGAGGATTTAATCTGCTACTCCGGTTTATCCTGTCTTCTTTCATTCCAGCAACACTCTCCTGTATCATTTCATCTGTCAGTCCTTAATCATTGCCCCAGAAGAGGTGCGCCAGGCTTCTGCAGCCGGCACAATTATTTCTATACTCGCCGTAGAAAGGGGGCTTCATTCATTCCATCCCTGACTGGGAAACAGGTTATAGGTTTTTTATTCAATACAAATTAATATTATTACTTATTCATTATTATTGAATGTCCTAGATTTTAAAAGTACATTTTCAGTATAATGCTAATTTAAATGGCGGCAAGAGTTTGAAAATTTCGAAAATGTTACCAAAAAATTGGAAGTCAAATTTATTGTCATATTTTAAAGTTTTGTTAGGCCATAAATGGCTACATATTTCTAATGTTTTGAGGTCATAAACATCCGGGCCTTACTCATAACTGTATGAAGAGATCTGTAACCTTTATTTACAAACTGCCGGGCTGAGTGGCTCAGACGGTTAAGGCGCTGGCCTTCTAACCCCAACTTGGCAGGTTCGATCCTGGCTCAGTCCGGTGGTATTTGAAGGTGCTCAAATACGACAGCCCCGTGTCGGTAGATTTAATGGCACGTAAAAAGAACTCCTGCGGGACTAAATTCCGGCACCTTGGCGTCTCCGAAGACCTTAAAAGTAGTTAGTGGGACGTAAAGCAAAATAACAGTTATTTACAAACTCGCTAATATAATTACCTGAATAAAGATCTTACAGTGATCCCTAGGACTTTCCCTCGTGGGGAAACTTACAACCTGATTTTTCGTCCCGTCTATTATCATACCATTGTCTGCTGTCCATCTCACAACATTGCGGAGATTTTTGTTTTAGTCGCGCACAGTCTTGTAACTTATTTACTCCTCTGTACACTATAACATTTGACTACCTAAAGGCTTTGATATGCCTTTGCTGGCAGGACCTATTAGTGACTGAGGTATGAGCGATGCTAGTAATGCCATTCCTTGTGCAGCCAGTCCCTGCTATGAATGGTGTGAAAATGTTGCTCATAGGGTCGGTTGGTGGATGCATTTCAGTGGGCTTGGCAGACTGATATGTAATAGCAACTTCTGGCTCGGTGAGGAAAGCAACGGGAAACTACCTCACTCCTCATTTCCCTAGTACGCCTCTTCAGTGATGCATAGACCATCTTTGACAGCTGATGGCAGAGCTGTTGAGGATCCACCCAGCCTTAGGGCTGAAGACTGAATATGCATACAAAGGCTTTGATTATGTTTTGTGGCCGAAGTTGTGGTGTGTTCTAGAGGACATGGGAATTCCATCTCATCTCATTTCACTTATAATAGGCTTATACGATAACAACTTGACCAAAGACAGAGTTGATGGTGGTGGTGGTGGTGATTATTGTTGTGGTGTACCGAGCTCGATAGCTGCAGTCGCTTAAGTGCGGCCAGTATCCGGTATCGGGAGATAGTAGGTTCGAACCCCACTATCGGCAGTCCTGAAAATGGTTTTCCGTGGTTTCCTATTTTCACACCAGGCAAATGCTGGGGCTGTACCTTAATTAAGGCCACGGCCGCCTCCTTCCCACTCCTAGCTCTTCCTTGTACCACCGTCGCCATAAGACCTATCTGTGTCGGTGCGACGTAAAGCAACTAGCAAAAGATTATTGTTGTAAGAGTTAGTACAACTAGGCAACCATCCTCTATATAACACTAATCAGAGGAAGAAATGGAAGGGATCCGACACTTCGAAAAATGAAGATATCGGTCAAAGAAAGACAAGGGCCACGAGGGGCGTGAAAATGAAAGACTCCCTAGCCCTCGGAAACCTAATAGCGTCGGGGTCGGAAAAGAACAAGTATTGACCAAGAGAGGTCGGATAGGATAGATAAAAGTGAGGAGCCTGGCACAAGTAAGTGGAAGCAATGCCAGGACTCAGCTAAGGGCCCCGTGGTCGCCAAACCACGCTCCAAAGTTCAAAACCCCTGGGCCCCTTTTAGTCGCCTTTTACGACAGGCAGGGGATACCGTGGGGGTTCAGAGTTGATGGTGATTTATCATCAAGTTTCAAAGTCTCCAAATGTGTGAGACTAGGATGCACCGTATCACCTCAGTTGTTTAACATCTATGATGAATATATCGTGAGGCATGCCCTCGACAGTTGGGAAGAAGGATTTTCGATAAGTGGGAAGAGAATTAATAACCTCCGTTTTGCAGACGACGCCACACTTGTAGCCAGCAGTGTACAGGAGCTTGTCGAGATAATGGATCGTGTACAACAGGAAAGTCACACACTCTTGGCATGAAAATTCATTGGTGCAAGAGAAAACTAATGATTGGCAACAAAAGCGCAGAGATTCAGCTGCTACACCACCGGAAACATTTCCAAAGAGTCTGCCAGTTTCCTTATCTTGGTTAAATAATAGAGGACCGGGCGAGTTGGCCGTGCGCGTAGAGGCGCGCGGCTGTGAGCTTGCATCCGGGAGATAGTAGGTTCGAATCCCACTATCGGCAGCCCTGAAAATGGTTTTCCGTGGTTTCCCATTTTCACACCAGGCAAATGCTGGGGCTGTACTTTAATTAAGGCCACGGCCGCTTCCTTCCAACTCCTAGGCCTATCCTATCCCATCGTCGCCATAAGACCTATCTGTGTCGGCGCGACGTAAAGCCCCTAGCAAAAAAAAAAAAAATAGAGGATAGAAGTAGCTGCGAAAAAGAAATCAAACGTCGCATCATTCTAGGATGTACAGCTATACGAACAAAAGATTAGTCCATTCGCTCGTATTCTCGATCTTCCTATATGGATGCGAAACTTGGAAGTCTATGCCGAGTTGTGTAGCAGAGAATACTGCAATTCTTTGGTCACAGTATGATAGGAGGGGATGACAACCTGGAAAAAATTGTCTCCAAGGAAAAGCTTCTGGCACAAGGTCACGAGGACGGTTCGCAAAAAGACTGGTTGATCAAGTAAGGGAGATCATGGACTTGCCATGGAGAATTACTGTCCGGAAAACGCAAGTTCGTACAGAATGGCATCAGTTTATAAAAGAAACAACAAAATCCTTGGGTCACGATACTCAGTCGTGAGTGGAACGACAGGAGGGAGAGTATCATCTGCAAAAAAAGCATTATCTTTGATTCCTTACTCATATCATTTACATATTTAGGAAAACATGAAGGTTCAATAATGCAGCACAATGCTGTTTAATCCGGAAATGCAGGATCTGAGATTTAATCTGAGTCACAGAAGCCAGCGGAATGTAATCCTAAAGGGTTGCTTGCCTGGCCCCTCTTTTATTTCCAAGGCTTAAATAGGGGAATTAACAGTGTTGCAACTTTTATTTCCTGTTTGGTCTCTTCAGTATATTTCACAATTCTTCTGCTGTATATTTGCCATATGTAAGGTAGATGCTTGAGAACATTTGTATTCCCCTGTGGGTGGGGACGGTAGAATAACACCCACGGTAACCCCTGCCTGTCGTAAGAGGCGACTAAAAGGGACCCCAGGGGCTCTGAACTTTGGAGCGTGGGTTGGCGACTACGGAGCCTTCAGCTGAGTCCTGGCATTGCTTCCACTTACTTGTGCCAGGCTCCTCACTTTCATCTATCCTATCCGACCTCCCTTGGTCAACTCTTGTTCTTTTCAGACCCCGACGCTATTAGGTTTGCGAGGGCTAGGGAGTCTTTCGTTTTCACGCCCTTCGTGGCCCTTGTCTTCCTTTGGCCGATATCTTCATTTTTCGAAGTGTCGGATCCCTTCCATTTATTCCCTCTGATTAGTGTTATATAGAGGATGGTTGCCTAGTTGTACTTCCTCTTAAAACAATAATCACCACCACCACCACCACCACCACCACCAGAACATTTGTAAATCTCAATCAGTCAATCAATCAGTCGATCAGTAAATCAATCAATCAATCAATCAATCAATCAATCAATCAATCAATCAATCAATCAATCAATCTGTCAGTCAGTCCGTTACTCCTCGTCATATGAATGAATATTTGCACTACTAATGTCATTCTACGCCACTGACAGCTTGAAACATATCTTTTAGTCGAGCATCTCGTTTTCTTGCTCCCAAGTCTTTCCAGCCCACAAAGTTTGCAACATTCTCGTAACTCTAGTTCTTTGTCGGAAATCACCCCGAACAAACCGTGCTGCTTTTCTTTGAATTGTTTCCAGTTCTTGTATCAAGTAGTGCTGGTGAAGGTCCATACACTGGAACCATACTCTAACTGCGGTCTTACCAGAGACTTATACGCCCTCTCCTTTACATCCTTCCTGCGACCCCTAAATACTCACATAAGTTATTTTTATGCATTAATAGGTTAAAATGCTAAGTTTCTGAAGCGAGCAGCAAGTATAGTCTACCTTCACAACGATTATGCTATGGAGTTTGCATAAATATTAGGGGTACGGCCCATCAGAAATCCTATAATTTATGTTACACTTGCTACATTATGGAAGAGCGGGTGGCCGACACTTTCTATTAACCAAAATTAGTTTGCAATCTAACCCGTTACGGCATGAAAATGCGGGCTTTGGCTCATAACCACGTGAAGAGATATGTAACCCTTCTTAACAACCTTGTTGATATAATTACCTCAATGAAGACCATTCCTTAATTACAGTGTTGCTCATGAGGTGCTATCACCCCATCAACACAATAATTCAATCTGAGAGGAATTTTTTCCCTTGGTGAAACATACAACTTGACTTTTCATCCCATTGTCTGCTGTCCATCTCTACGTAGTGAATACAGCACCTAAGTATAACAGATTTTGTGGACGATCTGTGGAAAAGCTGTGGATCTTTGCAAGCACGTCATGCCTTCCTAAAATACAACATAGCTCGAATGCACTGGTTTATCATAGAAGTAGAACGGCGCACATCTCATAACTGGACAGGCGCCAATGCATAAGGAAAAATCGACCAACCAAGCATGCCCTAGTAAAGCAAACTGGATGCTGAAGAGAGAGATGATTTGCGTGTTACGTAAGATCCACTAGGGAATTAAGGGTGACATTGTTATCGGAGTCTGCAGAAGACGTGGAAAAATGGTGAATAATTTCGACACAGTATTTTTAAGTAAAGTATTTTTTCTCTTTAAACTACTTATCTGATCTGCATTTAGGTCAGTCGCCTAAGTGGCAGATTTGCTATCTGTTGTTTACATAGTATTTTCTTAAATAATTTGGAAATTTATTGAACATCTCTCTTGGTAAATTATTCCAATCCCTTAGTCTTCTTCCTATAAACGAATATTTGCTCCAATTTGTCCTCCTGAATTCCAGCTTAAGTTCGTATTGTGGTCTTTCCTACTTTTAAAAACACCACATAAACTTATTCGTCTACTAATGTCATTCTACGCCATCTCTCCCCTGACAAGTCGGAACATACCACTAGGTCGAGCAGCTCGTCGCCTTTCTCCCAAGTCTTCCCAGCCCAAACTTTACAACATTTTTTTTGTAACGCTACTCTTTTTGTCGGAAATCACCCAGAACAAATCGAGTTGATTTTTTTTTGGATTTATTTTCCAGTTCTCGATTCAAGTAATCCTGGTAAAGGTCCTATATAGCCTACTGGAACCATACTCTAGTTGGGATCTTATCGGAGACTTGTGTGCCCTCTCCTCTACAGCCTCACTACAACCCCCAAATACCCTCATAACCATGTGGAGAGATCTGTACCCTTTACGTAAAGAACTTTCGCCGGGCTGAGTGGCTCAGACGGTTGAGACGCTGGCCGTCTGAGTCCAACTTGGCAGGTTCGATCCTGGCTCAGTCCGGTGATATTTGAAGGTGCTCAGATACGTCAGCCTCGTGTTGGTAGGTTTACTAGCGTGTAAAAGAACTGTGGGACTAAATTCCGGCACCTCTGCGTCTCCGAAAACCGTAAAAGTAGTTAGTGGGATGTTAAGCCAATAACAGTATTATTGAGAAACTTTCACCCCATCAACGCAGCAATTACAACTAAATGAAAACTGTTAGAACAGAAGTGAAAAAATTTCATGTCTGAAAGGACGGATACAAAATCGGAAAGCAGCGTCGCATCCCGGATATGAGCGTTTCGGCCTTAATAGTCCCGAAAAAATATCAAATTTTCCTTTGGAAAAATCTAGTGATGATAATTCTTTTAATAAAGTGTGAGACGAGATGGATTATCACCCATCCTGTTTAACATTGTATTGGAGAAAGTCATAAGAACCTGGGAAAACTCTCTGAAAGTAGAAGGCATACAGGGAATTCACCTTGGGTGCAAGGGACAAAACTTGGAAATTAAATGTCTGGCTTTTGCTGACGATCTTGCTCTCTTAGCTCGAAACAGAAAGGATGCCCAAAGAATGCGAAGAAAACAGGTCTCAAAGTCTCCTACGAAAAGACGAAGTACATGGAGTATCGGCATCAGGGAGAGAAAAGCATGGAAGTGAAGTGCGGAAAGATTAGAAGAGTAGAAAAATTTAAGTATTTGGGAGAACTGAGCCAACCCAATGGACTAGACAAGGAGGCAGACAAGGAAAGAGCTAGATAATTGGAACTGGTACAATAAACGGGCAATATCCTACTAAGCCAAAATTAAATACTACAACGTTGTTGTAAAATCAGAGGGGCTGTATGGTTCAAAATGCCTTATCTTAAAAAAAAAAAAAATGGGAACTGAAAGAAATCGAGAAGAAGGAAAGGATAATTCTGAGGAAAATTATTGGACGTCAGAAAACGACGGATGAGACATGGAGGAAAAGGAGAAATGAGGATATCTACAAGTATTCCGAAAAGATCATGGACACAATGCGAAAACGAAGACTGAAATTTTACGGACATCTCGTCAGAATGAATGACAACCGCCTGACTAAAAGAATATTTAAATATATAATTGGATTGAGGAGGACAACGAAATGGGTGGAGCAGGTTAGGAAGGACGCAGAAGAAATTAAAATAACACCAGAATTGATCCTCAACAGAAAGAAGTTCAGAACTCGAGTACAAATTCCATCAAGAGCAGCGGAAGAACAGGCCCAAATTTGTAATATTTGGGGAGCAGAGAAAAATAAGGAGTGAATGAATGAAGAAGTTCTGGGAAGAGAAAAGAAGAAGATTGGCCAGAAAGGATTAAGTTTTACACGGTCCACAGTTGGCCAAATTCAGAAGCAAGAAGACACAAGTGTGAGACGCGTTGTTACCTAGCAACCGTGCAGGTTGTGATGTCAAGTATTGATGGATGGCCATGACATACAGATCCATGGCCTATGGAGCTCTCAAGGTACTGTTTTGCTACGTAACATCACGTTACACATGACGCTATTGCGTTGCACATATTTTCAGATGACCACCAGTTTTAAGACATATTTATGTCAAATCTGAAGCCTCCTTATTTTCTAGACCTATTTTTCCGTTCCGTCTGCTAACGCTTACTCTTGCAGGGAGCAAGAAAAAATTAAGAAGAGTTCCGTGCAGTTTCGTTTACAGGTTAAGTTATATATAACTCACTTTACAGTTGTCCGTGAAATTACCTTCGTTACGTGCAGCGATGATAAGGCGTGTGTTCCAGTTTGTATTCAGTGCATGGAGCGCAGAAGTGGAGCGAACGCTTAGACTAAACAGCATTACGATATTATGATGTGTCATCACACCGCGACAACCACATGTAATACAAACTTCACGGAACTGGAGACGGGCCCACTTGTAAACACACAAATTAAGGAGAATCAGCCAAGTTAGAAGGGTTCTTTCTCTACACTCACTCAATTATATCATAGAGAAATATTTCCAGAAAAAGGGACATGGTAGAATTATTACAGCTCACTCTTTTCTGCTACAATGTATAGTAAACGAAATTAATAATAATAATAATAATAATAATAATAATAATAATAATAATAATAATAATAATAAAGAGTAAGTGGCTGCGCGGTTTGGATCGCATAGCTATCAGCATTCGGAAATCACCCAGAACAAATCAAGTTGATTTTCTTTGGATTTTGTTCCAGTTCTCGATTCAAGTAATCCTGGTAAAGGTCCTATACAGGGTGGCCCACTTAAACGTTTCACCGCAGATATATCTGGAACAACAAGATATATTGAAAAATGACTTTCACGGGCAGGGAAGGGGCTAATTAAAGTAAATACTATGAGCCAGTCAAAAACGTAGGAAAATAGTATTTTTAACATCAACTTACGTATTTTTAAATGGATATTGCAACGTGAAGTTGACGCTTGAGATAAACGAAACGCGCAACAGTTGCACATCCCGAGAGTCAAGCGCGAACCTCACGGTCCTCTTACTCGCGATATGATTGCCGTACTAGGATGCGACAGGCACTGTACTTAATGCTATTTGCACTGCTATAAAGAGGGATGAAAATAAAAGAAGGGTTTCCTGCCACAGCAAAAGGATATGTAAATAACGGTTTCTCTCTTGCGTGTTTTATTTACCTACACAGTACATTGCAGTACTCTGTACTGTACTACTTCAGAATGTACATACATCGTACAGCAAAGTTACTGTAACGAAATTCTCTTGTTTTCAGGATGTCCATTTAAAAAAACGTAACAATACTATTTTCCTACGTTTTAGACTGGCTCTACTTTAATTGGCCCCTTCCCTGCCTTCCTGGCTGCGAAAGTCATTTTTCAATATCTCGTTCCAGATATATCTGCGGTGAAACGTTTAAGTGGGCCACCCTGTATACTGGAACCATACTCTAGTTGGGGTCTTACCGGAGACTTGTGTGCCCTCTCCTCTACAGCCTCACAACCATTTTCCCATTTTCACATCAGGCAAATGCCGGGGTTGTACCTTCATTAAAACCTTAAATGCATCATACTCTAGGAGTGGGTAAATATGTCATGCAAACATACATTCCTACAGAATCGTACAGTAAGGTTCCTTTACATATGGACATAGGAAAATGAACTCAACGAACAATGTTCTGATGGACTGGATATCAATATGTGGCCGGGAGGCGTGACCAGTCTTAAGGGAAATAATGGATTGGAAGAGCATTGTGACATTCGTGTTTTTCGCATAGGAGCAACCATACAGGGTAAAGCGTAATTCGCGCACTCGGGCGTCGCAGCGCGACTCCTCACATGCCAGCAATAAAAAAAATGTCTCTTACAAATTTTCGTCTTGCGAGTATATCCGGTAGAAAACGGACGTTGAAGAATAGCAATCTGGCAACACTGTAACCATATGTAGGGTAACTACCGCTGTCAGCACATTTTCCTCGTGTTGTACAGTTGGTGCAGTGGGTAGAGATTTTGGTTGGCATGCTGGAGGTCGATGGTTCCATCCTGGGTTGAGGCGCATTTTTTATTTGCTAATTTCCTACTGTAATACAGTAAGACACCGTTTCTGAGGTGACATGTATCCTACATTTACAACATTTTGTAACGCTGAAACAACAAATACCTGGTTATACTAATAAGAAATAGACAGCTGAAACAAATGACCAGTCATAGGACAGAATAACTACACAAACAATATCACTTTCGATATGCTAAAGATGATAGCACAGTACAATAACACAGCATCTACTTGTCATTTACATACTACATGTAATATGATCGCGCAGATGTAGCACATTAGCACTAATACTGTCCATATTAAATTCACGCCCACGACGTGGAAAGGGCGCCTTTCAAAGCTGACCAATGAAAACGATTGTTCGTCCATTTCTAGGATCGTAGTATGTAAGTGCAAATGGTTTCTAGAGGGCCCGCTGCAATTGCTGTTGACGATTAAGATGCCAGATACCATACCACCTGGACTACATTTACGAAATAAAAAACACACGTCTCAATCCAGGATCGACCACTCGACCTCCTGCATGCTAACCCTAAACTCTATCCACTGCACCAACTGTACAGTACGACTAACTTCTGCTGACAGAGGTAGTTACCCTGCATGTGGTTACAGTGTTGCCAGATTGCTGCTCTTCAACGTCGTTTTTCTGCCGGATATACTCGCAAGACGAAATTTTGTAAGAGACATTTTTTTATTGCTGGCATGTGAGGAGTCGCGCTGCGACGCCCGAGTGCGCGAATTACGCTTCACTCTGTATGTAATTCTTCTTTTCCAAGATAGTCAATAAAATTCCTGAAAATTTTACTTCTTTCTTTTTTTAGTTGAGTTTTGCAAAAATCGGTCCTCGTATGGAAGAGGATGGCCGGTCCTGAAATATTATATTAATCAGTTTTTCCTCCCTCGAACTCTTCGAGGTTCTAGGACATTTCGTACCACTTGACCGGCCGATTACCTGGGAAGTGCTAATTTATGACTTTAAAATATTTAAGAGGAGACATTCCGTACCACTTGAAAGAGTGGGAAATGTTGCGAAGTAAAAACGATATCCTAATAAATGTATTCATCTGTATATCCATTGTCCGCTACTGGCGCAGAAGCCTCCGCACGGTGAGACCACTACTGATGTTAATCTCCCGTCGGCAGTGTTGCCAACGTATATTTTCAAGATCCGCTAAATACTACTAAAATCCGCTAAAATTCCGCCAAGAAATCCGATCTCAAATAATGAGCAATAATAATAATAATAATAATAATAAAAGTAAATGTCTGCACTGACCTGATCTGTGATTTTCACTGGGATTAACCCCCCTGTCTGCGAGCCGGCGAGCTAAAACTTGTAGGACCGAGCTCGATAGCTGCACAAGTGCGGCCAGTATCCAGTATTCGGGAGATAGTAGGTTCGAACCCCACTGTCGGCAACCCTGAAGATGGTTTTCCGTGGTTTCCCATTTTCACACCAGGCAAATGCTGGGGCTGGACCTTAATTAAGGCCATGGCCGCTTCCTTCCCATTCCTATGCCTTTCCTGTCCCATCGTCGCCATAAGACCTATCTGTGTCGGCGCGACGTAAAGCAACTAGCAAAACTTGTAGGCGATTTATTGCCGGGTGCAAACTAGGTGAATCCCCTACCTCAAGGACACACACAAAACAGGCCAGTTCATTAAACGGTCTTCCTTCATAGCGTAAATATAAATGCTACTCTCTCACTTTCATTATCATTCGTCATTCGTCAACTAAGAGATAAGCACCCTTTCCCCACTCATTACAAATTTATGATACCACGATTTCATAACATCAAATCCAAATAACATGTTTCCCTCATGTAATTACTAGCTCCTGATAAAAAAATACGGAATAGTTCGGAGACAGACTGGAGTACAAATTTTTTTTAAAAACGTAAATTTGATAAAACACTAAATTGCGCTATAATAAATCTAGAATTCCGCCAAAAATTCCGCTGTCCGCTAAATGATATTTTTCTCCGCCGACAGTCTTCTAATTCCGCCAAATTTAGCGGAAAATCCGCTAAGTTGGCAACAATGCCCGTCGGGCGCAACTGGTACACGTGTTAATTCTTATCTTGTATTCGGCATTCACGGGGACCTGGCTACTTCCACCTTTCAGTAGTATCTGTTTTCATGTGACATCCAAGCCCATATCGGCCAGTTCATCAGAATCTTTTATTTTACTTGATAATGAAATAATGGAGTAGTTTATAAATATTCACAATATTCGTCAGGCACTTTGCGCCCGAACATGATGTTATTTCTATTGTGTTGTTTTATTTCAGGCTTTATGCTTTAAAAAAATCGACTTTCTTGTGATTATTATTTATTATTTATCGTATGATGTGCACAGATAGATGATATAAATAAGTATACAATATATACAAGCAGAAGCCTATAGTTCCAAATCAAGTCCATTGATCCATTTTAAGGCCTCCTCAGTTGCGTTATGAATGTCCTCCAAAGGACCTTGAAATGCTCTCCGTGGACACTCGGCAATTACGTGGTGGATGGTCTGTGAGGTAGCTCCTCAATCACACCCAGAAGACTTCTGCCAGCTCCATTTATAAAGAGTATAGCCGCATCTTCCTTGATTGACTCTTATCCTGTTTAGAGTCCTCCATTGACGTCTTATGATAATATTTGTGTAAACATAAGTGATAAGCATAGTTTAAACGCCAATTATTAAAGTAATATACACGTTTTCTTCAGCAAATGTTGTAAATTAGTTTTGTTTCTCATTTCTAAAGTGTGTCTGTTAGGCTCATTACGCCCGCTGGCGTGGAAGTGGAATTCCAATTTCACATCAAGTGTTGGCGTAAATTTTTAGGTACCGGGCGAGTTGGCCGTGCGCGTAGAGGCGCGCGGCTGTGAGCTTGCATCCGGGAGATAGTAGGTTCGAATCCCACTATCGGCAGCCCTGAAAATGGTTTTCCGTGGTTTTCCATTTTCACACCAGGCAAATGCTGGGGCTGTACCTTAATTAAGGTCACGGCCGCTTCCTTCCAACTCCTAGGCCTTTCCTATCCCATCGTCGCCATAAGACCTATCTGTGTCGGTGCGACGTAAAGCCCCTAGCAAAAAAAAAATTCTATTGTGTTGTTTTGTTTCAGGCTTTATGCTTAAAAAAATCGACTTTCTTATGATAATATTTGTGTAAACATAAGTGATAAGCATAGTTTAAACGCCAATTATTAAAGTAATATAGATGTTCTCTTCAGCAAATGTTGTAAATTATTTTTGTTTCTGATTTCTAAAGTGTGTCTGTTAGGCTCATTACGCTCGCTGGCGTGGAAATGGAATTCCAAGTTCACATAAAGTGGTACGGCTTGTCCTGGCGTAAATTTTTGGGGGGATTACGGGAAAAGCGTTCGGAGGTAGATAACGACCTAGGTGGTACGAAATGTCCGGACACCACTCTTCAAATGTTTGTGGCTTGAAGACTGATCCATCGCAGAGAAGTAGTCTGTGTGTGTGGAGTGTCACCTGATACTGGAGTTAAGGAGAATGGCGGCCAAAGACTTTGGAGATCGATTTCCCCTCTTGACTGGTCAATCGAGATATATAAGATGACAGGCGACACGTTTCAAACACTGACCACACCCTATGACTTCGACTGCCGATTGAGAAAGAGACGGGAGATTGAGGTCCGAATGTATCTCAGAGATCTCCTTATCTTCATTACTAGTGAGCCGATGCGGCTTCGCCCACTCATTTCTTTGTATGACAATTTACGTTTATCTGTTTCAACTCATTGAACTCGATCTAAATTCTAAACACAGCTGTAAAAGAAGACTAGATTGTACACACGGTTCGTTTCGAAGTCTCGTATGTCACGTGTTGGTAGGCCATTTGTACAACAACAAAAAAAAGACGCATGGATTTCTCACGCAAAACTTCTCACCTTTTTACATACATCTTCATTATTTAATTTATTTAATTACATTTATTTAAACATTGCCTTTTATAGAGGTTGCTTCCGGTTACGAAAGGCAGCACACACATAGAACATTTAAAAATATAAAAAAGTTAAAACAGGTTGAAGACATTAAATAAAAGAGAACAGAACAAAACCAAATAAATAAAATGAGTCCGTGAGTCTGTCTCGCTGACAAACAAACAACCATAATTTAAAAAAAATTATAATAAGTGCATTAATTAATTTTATTAGTGAAAAAGAACTACATTAATACTCTAATAAGACAAATTGTACAGTATATAGTTTTTTCATTATGGTAAGTGCATTGTTTAACATTATCGGTGAAAAGAACTACAGTCACAGGATACGGTTACTAGGTAACATTGTCTGGTCATCCATATTTTACATCACAGCCTGCACGGTTACTAGGTAACATTGTCTGGTCATCCATATTTTACATCACAGCCTGCACGGTTGCTAGGTAACATTGTCTGGTCATCCATATTTTACATCACAGCCTGCACGGTTGCTAGGTAACATTGTCTGGCTATCCATCCATACTTCACAGTCTGCACGGTTACTAGGTAACATTGTCTGGTCATCCATATTTTACATCACAGCCTGCACGGTTGCTAGGTAACATTGTCTGGTCATTCATATTTTACATCACAGCCTGCACGGTTACTAGGTAACATTGTCTGGTCATCCATATTTTACATCACAGCCTGCACGGTTACTAGGTAACATTGTCTAGCTATCCATACTTTACTTCACAGCCTGCACGGTTACTAGGTAACATTGTCTAGCTATCCATACTTTACTTCACAGCCTGCACGGTTACTAGGTAACATTGTCTGGCTATCCATCCATACTTCACAGTCTGCACGGTTGCTAGGTAACATTGTCTGGCCATCCATACTTTACATCACAGCCTGCACGGTTACTAGGTAACATTGTCTGGCCATCCATATTTTACATCACAGCCTGCACGGTTACTAGGTAACATTGTCTGGCTATCCATCCATACTACACAGTCTGCACGGTTACTAGGTAACATTGTCTGGTCATCCATATTTTACATCACAGCCTGCACGGTTACTAGGTAACATTATCTGGCCATCCATACTTTACTTCACAGTCTTCACGGTTGCTAGGTAACATTATCTGGCCATCCATACTTTACTTCATAGTCTTCACGGTTGCTAGGTAACATTATCTGGCCATCCATACTTTACTTCATAGTCTTCACGGTTGCTAGATAACATTATCTGGCCATCCATACTTTACTTCACAGTCTGCACGGTTACTAGGTAACATTATCTGGCCATCCATACTTTACTTCACAGCCTGCACGGTTGCTAGGTAACATTATCTGGCCATCCATACTTTACTTCATAGTCTTCACGGTTGCTAGATAACATTATCTGGCCATCCATACTTTACTTCACAGTCTGCACGGTTACTAGGTAACATTATCTGGCCATCCATACTTTACTTCACAGTCTGCACGGTTGCTAGGTAACATTATCTGGCCATCCATACTTCACAGCCTGCACTGTTACTAGGTAACGTTGTCTGGCCATCCATCCATACTTCACATCACAGCCTGCACGGTTGCTAGGTAACATTTCCGTTACATATTGTTACACAAATTTTTCGGATGGTCCCCAGCTCTAAGACCTTTTTATGTCAAATAAAAAAAATACATTAAACGAATTGCTGAAAATAACAAAATAATGATGTAAAAAAATTAAAAAGTTGTAAAACACACATTCCATGGCAATGCAACTAAATCAGCAGCTTCAAAAATTCAGAAAATTGATGTTGCTTTTCAATGTTTGTAACAAAAAATGTTTGTCCTGGAACAGTAAAATTAGTCGTTACTTAACAGTGATAAAACTTAAAGCTCTTTTTGTTTATAAAACCCTCAATTTACATCATAAAGGAACAATTAGAGATTAAAGAAAGGAAAATCATGAGAATAATCTTAGGGCCAAGAATTAATACGTTAATTAACACAGAAATATATTGAAACATTTCTAAACTTGCCGGTAGAATGAGGCTGCGAACTCAATTTTTTAGCCATTTGAAAAGAACGAATAACAACAGACTTACTTATCGAATACACAACTTTCTGCAAATCAAACAACGTACGAGAACAAAATGGTATAATCAAATAGAGAAACACTTCACTGAATTCGGATCTCCAGATCTGCAGGATAGAAATGTAATCAGAACAATTGTTCACACAAGGGGATTTGAGAAAGATGAGAATAAACCAACACGATGTACTTGGTCGGAGGAACAGAACAACTTGTACATATACCAAATTTCTTATTATCTGTGCATCACCAATTACGTAATCCATTGTAAATATCCATGTACAAATTCTATCTATATACTAGCCGTAATATTCACTGTAAATACCTTGTGTAACCATGAGAATCCTTAAAAAAAAAGTAAAAATGTAATTTCCGAAGCCATTGTAAATATTCCATGCAATCTGTAAAACATCACTATTCATGCATTTCTCTGTAAATATAACCATTACACCCAGTTTCAGAGTGAACTTCAAAATTTAAAAACACAATTGTAAAACTGTTACATTCTGTTGTAACACATACGAAAAATGTAAACTGTAAAACGGAAAAAATGTAACCGCAGATGTAATAGAACAAAATTGTAAAACTAAAAGTATTGTAAAACAAATGGAAGAGCAGATTGTAAATACGGATCGCAACAGCACTGCTAACTGAAATAATTGTAAAAACCATGTAACACAAATTGTCCTTCACCGATTCAAACCTCCCCACCCACCTCCTAACTCCTTCAAATCTCCTGGTGGTGGTGATAATTGTTTTGGGAGGAAGTACAACTAGGCAACGATCCTCTATATACCACTAATCAGAGAGAAAAAAATGGAAGGCATCTGGCACTTCGAAAAATGAAGGTATCGGCCAAAGAAAGCGAAGGGCGCGAAAATGAAAGACTCCCTAGTCCTCGGAAACCGAATAGCATCGCGGTCGGAAAAGAACAAGTGTTGACCAAGGGAGGTCGGATACGGTAAATGAAATTGAGGAACCTGACACAAGTAAGTGAAAGCATTGACAGGAATCAGCTGAAGGGTCCGTGGTCGCCTACTCACGCTCCCAAGTCGAGAACCCCTGGGGCCCCTCTTAGTCGCCTCTTACTACATGCAGGGGATACCCTGTGTGTTATTCTACCTCCCCCACCCACAGGGGCTCGAATCTCCTGGCCACAGAGAAGGCGTTACCTTCTAGTTGGCCCGCCCCTCCCCTTCGGGGAGGGGAATCAAAACCATTCCTAGATCCTAGGAATAGAAATTACAATTGATGAAAATGAAGAACTATTGGAGGAAAGCTCAACAAATGTTGTTTCCCCGTGGTCCTAAACGATCCATTCGCGCAGAAAAAGAAGAAGACCCATTTCTGTATTCAGGGGGCCATGATCAGGAATTATAAGTTAGCGATGTGTATCAACTGACAGATGGCATGTCATCAAAACGCAGGCCCTTGTCACCACCAAAGTAATTTCTTCTTTTGTAGTCGATGCCGGATATGCCGATGATATCATTGCGGTGTAGTGAAGGTCAAGATCACGGCCGAGTGACAAGTGGCAAACACGTGACGAACGTGATCGCCCTCGGGTTCGACTCCTCTTTACCTGTAATGAAGCTGCTGCATATCATTACGAGATAACTAATTGCCGCACAGCGTTTTATTAAGTATGCAAGGTTAGGCGAGGTTACAAATCCGTTGACAGGTGCTTTTAGTAACCAGTCTCTAGTAGAATCGATCCTGTTGAAATAGCTTTATAGTGGCGAGAATCATGGCCATATACAAGTTGAGTGTTCTCCGATCCTACTAGGACGTATCGTATATTTTATCCTGTTTTCTCTTTAAAATGTGTAGATTTTTGTTCCTTCTTTTCTTCATGCCAGTTGTGTTCTGTCATTGATGACAAGTTGGAAAAAGAGGGAGAGGCTTTTCAAATAATGAGGTTCCCAATGGGAATATTTACCAATTTACTCCTTTCTGAGTTACTTCACGATCTTGCGCCTGTAGATCACAACATTTGCCTTCAGCAGATTGACGATGACTGGAGGAAATTACCCTTTGTCAATATCAACGAAGATTTTAAAACCCGCTTTGAAGTAAATGAATTTTGGGATAAGTTACAGGAGGTGAAAACACTTTTGGTGAATGTGAGTTTCCTGTACTCTGTCACCCCCTCACTCGAACGGTGATTGTAAAAGAATATTCAGCAAAACTAATCTCAATCAATCAGTACTGATCTGCGTTTAGGGCAGCCGCCTACTTGGCAGATTCCCTATCTGTTATTTTCCTAGCCTTTACATAAATGATTTCAAAGCAATTGGAAATTTATTGAACCTCCCGTGGTAAGTTATTCCAGTCCCTAACTCCCCTTCCTATAAATGAATATTTGCTCCAGTTTGTCCTCTTGAATTCCAACTTTATCTTCATATTGTGATCTTTCCCACTTTTATCAACGCCACTCAAACTTATTCGTCTACTGATGTCATTCCACGCCATCTCTCCGCTGACAGCTCGGAACATACCACTTAGTCGAGCAGCTCTTCTTCTTTCTCTCAATTCTCCCCAGCCCAAACTTTACAACATTTTTGTAACGCTACTCTTTTGTCGGAAATCACCCAGAACAAATCGAGCTGCTTTTCTTCGGATTTTTCCACTTCTTGAATCAAGTAATCCTTGTGAGGGTCCCATACACTGGAACCATACTCTAGTTGGGGTCTTACCAGACTCTTATATGCCATCTCCTTTACATCATTGAAGCCAAAAAGAGGAATAGCGAATATTTTAATGATTATTTTAAGTTGTACGATCCTCTCATTTTGGGATTATTGTACGATCCGGACAATATCAGAGGTTGGCAACGCTGCTGGAAATGCACCTCGATGAGGGAGAGCGGTGGAGAGAAGAAGGCGTTGACATCTGTAGCACACCCTCTATGTGGCTGTCAGCTTGCACGGCCAAGACTAAAATCAAGACTAAGTTTCTTCAAGTTAACACAAGTATTAGGAAGCCCACCCCAGCAAGCTCGACTTGATAAGAGACGTGCAGGATACATGAATGCTATGAATTGGCTACCATTAAACAAGACTTTTCCTCCTGGTCATACAGAGAAATGGTCAACAGGTTTCGCTCGGGTTGTACCAGGTGCAAAAGCAACCTTCAGAAATGGGGTTTCCTCATCTCGAGTCGGTGAGGTATGACAGTTCACGTGCTCCAATGCAAACTGTGTCCTTCTACATGCTGTGTGAAAGACCACCTAGGTGTAACAACAGACACACTGGGCAGTGACACTTCGAAATGGATTGTCAAGATGTATAATATATTGCCCACTTTTAATAATTAATTTTAATTTAGTGTGTATGTATTTCAATGTTTGTATTTTATTTACCGTACCTTTCGTTCGCAGCATCTAGTGACGAGAAGAAAATGGCAGAGCTTATTTTGCGTGTCAAAAAAGTCAGTGCTCAAATGGGACCAGAAATTAACATGAAAAAGATCAAAATAATGATTGATGATAGACATCTTCAAGGAATTGGAGAACGTCTCTATGCCTTGGTTCAGTCATTTCTAGTTCAGGTAGCTGTGGCCCTGAGATTAAAAAAAAAATCAGCTATGGCCAAAATTTTAATGTCCAGGGCCCGGATGTTTAAAACATCTCGTATTTTCTTTCTTTATATTATTTCCGTGCAAAATACAAGTTAAGCATGACGTTATCTACGCTGGCTAAAATTATGCAATTTTCACGGGTCATACAAAGTCATATTTTGGCTCTTTTAACAATTTTTGTCATTTTCCGGTAATTTTTCATATTATGGTCATAATTCCCGTGAATTTCCGTATTTTTGTCATATTTTTATCTTTAAGGAGTAAGATCTAATGATTGAGTGACTCCACTTTTACAATACAATATTGTCTTTTTATTTCATTTTAAGAAAAGGGACATGTTTCGTCTCTTCTATTGTGAGACATCTTCAGCCTAAGCTATTATGGGAAAAAAAAACACATTAATCTTAATACTAAAAGCAGTGACATGCAGTATATTAAAATGTTCAAGAGTCGTGCTGCGACCATTTTTTCAATCCACTTTGTACATTAAAACTCATTGGGACTTTTATCATCTAAATAATTCTTTTTAAGACTTACAGGAACTGTGTTTTTAAAAATCCGTGTTTAAATGTGACAGATTGAGTCACCTTGAATCTTCAACATTTTAATATATATCATTGTTTTTAGTATTAAGATTATCGTGCGTTTTCACCATAATGGGTTAGCCTGAAGATGTCTCACAATAGAAGAGACGAAACATGTCCCTTTTCTTAAAATAAAAATAGAATATTGTATTGTAAAGGTGGAGTCAATCAATTAGATCTTGCTTCTTATTGAGGCCGAAAATACGAATTCATATGGAATTTATTTCTGGTGGTGTATTTTTATCTTTTTATACCGTTTTTGCATACCTGTTTGCAGTCGTCTGAGAGACGCATTTTTCACATCTCCTAATTGTTGTCTGTAAGTTCTTACAATCATCTTTCTTAGAAATATATATTTATGTATAGAAAAAGACAGATGCGTATAAACCGACAGAATAGTGAGCCTCACTTGAACTCTAGTGATTTGACGTATTTCAGATATGCTCCAATAACATCCTGCGATGTTGAGCGGTCTTTTTTCCTCTTTCAGACCAATATTGCATGAAAACAGAAGATCGTTCCTATTTGAAAAATTCAAAATATATGTAATTTGCTATTCTAATTCTTTTTTCACCGCTGGATTCAGTAATTAAATAAATTCGAAATATAATGACAAAATTAATATTTTTACTTACGAAGGTCGATCAAATATAAACGGGATTTTTGTTCCTGAACATCAACAGTTGGTAGGACTGGCCCCATGCTTCTGCTATGCTTAGGCCGGACCGATAGGAGTGGGAAGAGCGTGCTGTTAGATATTTGCCACCGTTTCGTCAGTAACGCTCACGATGTCGGAGCAACAGATGCATCCTTCCACTGCGCGACGCATAATTATAAAATTTCTTGCTCGTGAAGGAGTTGCGCCGGCGCAAATTTGACAGAGAGTGACTGCACATTTCGGTGATCAAACATTGTGAAGGACGCGTGTGTTTGCCTGGCATAAGAAGTTCAGGGAAGGACGAGAACGTGTGGAAAATCTGCAACACGACCGCCGTCCTCGGACCAGCATTACAGACGAAAACATTCGTGCGGTTAAAGACATTATTGACGACGATCGACGTTCATGAGCGACGCACAGTCGATGCTGCTTACTACTGTGTGCAGTTGAACAAGGCGAGGGTTGCATATCGCTGCAGAAGACGAGACCATCCGATTTGACAGGCCACCCTCCTCCACGACAATGCACGACAATGCACGGCCCCATACTGCAGCTCTGTTTCCAAGCTACAGGAAATGCACTGGACTACACTTGAATCATCCTCCTTACAGCCCGGACTTATCGCCCGGCGATTTCCATTTGTTCGGACCGTTTAAAGAACCCCTAGGAGGGCACCGATTTGAAGAAGAAGAAGAAGAAGAAGAAGAAGAAGAGTGTGGAAGACTGGCTGGTGACACGACCGTGTTCTTTTTACGACGAGGGTATGAAGAAGCTGCCCATACGCTGAGGCAAATGCATTACCAAAGGAGGAAGCTATGTGGAAAAATAAATTGCAATTGCCTTGTGTTCTTCAATACAGTAATTGAATTTAAGTAAAAAATAAAATCCCGCTTATATTTGATGCCACCTCGTATTTATGATTATTGAATCCCATATTTTAAAAGTATTTTTTTTTTTAAATTTAAACAGCAGCAAGACTTTGAAGATTTCAAAAATGTGACCCAAAATCTTTCAAATCATATTTATTGTTATTTTTTAATACTTTTAGGTCATAAATCTTACATATTTCTAACAATTTTAGGTCATAAACATCCGAGTCTTAGTAATGACGATTTTATCCCATTTATGGTAGGATTTATCGTTCTATCTCGTTACCACTCAAAATGAGAGTAGTATCCAGTCTGAGTTTTCCTCTATGAAGCCGAGACGTGGACTCTTCTTGCTACAGACCTAAAGAAAAATTAATTCTCTTGAAATGTGGTGCTGGCTTACAATGTTTACGCTCACCTTGGACAGCATTTCGCACTAATGATTCCGTTATAAGCCAGCCCTGGTCCCGCGGCATAGGCTGAGAGCATTAATTCAATTAATTTCATTCATCCACTTATTCATTAAATCAGTCACTTTCTCCCCTGTGTGTGGCTATCCGTGACTGGGTAAGAATATTCATTCATGCACGAACATAATCCAATCTTGAAATAATTCATTCACCAATTCATACATTCAATCATTTAATTCATAATGTATGTTGTAATTTTAGTATAACTCTACAAAGACTAGTGACACGAAAGTAAACCTAATTCAACTAGGAAGGGTAAGCTACCGGGCGAGTTGGTAGTGCGGTTAGGGCTATGAGTGTGCATCCGGGAGATAGTGGCTTCAAACCCCAGTGTCTGTCGCCCTGAAGATGGTTTTCCGTAGTTTGCCATTTTCACACCAGCCAAATGCTGGGGTTGTACCTTAATTAAGGCTACGACCACTTCCTCCCCACTCCTAGGCCTTTCCTATCTCATCGTCGCCATAAGACCTATCTATGTCTATATTTCTCTCTGAAGTAATTCTGACTGGAATAACAAATGGTCCGCAGTTTTATCACTGACATTGCATAGACATCTTGATCTATGAAAGTAGGCCATGAATTTCCGATACCCCGTTACTTTTGCGGTAAATTTGGCGTTAAATAAACTCGTTGGTAAAGCCTGCCTGTCACACTGGAGAAGAATGATATAAGTGAACCCTTCGTCGTTTGATCCCATTCACTGTGCCATTTTCGTAACCTCTTATCTCTCAAGTCGTTAATCAAAACACTTTCAGGAATTTTGCTGTAACACTCACTAATTTCAATTTCGTGCTCTGCTTCCTTGGCCAGATGATCCGCCAACTCGTTACGGTAGGTCCCAGCGTTGGCCTTAACCAAGATGAACTCGATTTTTCAATTGTTACTTGCAAGCATCTTTGCCTTCATCTTAATTTGATGAATAAGGTCGTTGTATGTATGTAATGTATGTATGTATGTATGTATGTATGTATGTATGTATGTATGTATGTATGTATGTTGTTCGGTGGTGATCTCTTTTCCATGTAAACATTCATGATCATCCTTTTAGAAATGGTAACATTACATTTGTTCGTATGTTTGTTTCAGCCGGAGACGGTACCTCAGGCCAGTATCGATATGAACAAAGTGCTGGAGGTGGCGGATGCCGAAGATGTTACGGGCAACGCCTTCTCGCTGGCCATCACCGCGCCAGATCGCGTCCACTTCGTGAAGGGAACCTGCAGGGAGGAATACAGGAGCTGGAGCGACGTGCTGTCTGTCTTCCCCAGGAGCAAGGTAAGTCACACTGCCAACATTATAAGTAGAAATTTGTCTTAACCCAATATTCTTCCTTTGGGAAAGTCAAATGATCATACATTTGTCTTATATGTTACCTAGCAGCTGTGCAGGTTGTGATACGAAGTATTGATGGATGGTCATAATTGAGAGACATATTATCAAAGAGGGGCTTTAGAATACAGATGGTCGTTGTTATCTTGCGGGCATCGGAATAACACAACTAATCCTACATTAACTCGTGCTGTATGGGCCAGTCGAGTGAAATGTAAGAACAGATGTGGGAACGCCTGACATTTAGGCAACCCTTGACACAAGGCTGCCTGGCGTGAAGGCTACGTACAGGATGTCTGTAGCTTTCGTGGGTACTCGAATGAAGATACAAAAATCAGTGAAGGAGAATGAATGGTGATACGGAATGGTGTGTATAAGGAAAACAACAAGGTTATCAGTCCACGTGATATTATACAAATGGTAACACCTCGAACAATGAAGATATCAGCGTACGCAATGGAGAACCACGGAAGACTGAAAAAATGAAGGAATTTTCGGCTGTGTGATTACAATACTAACAGGACATGGAATGAATTACAGTGTGTTGAATGAGGTCTGTATTTTTCGTTTTGTGTCACGTAGCTGGGAGGCTGAATTCTATACACTGTGGGTTCGACACCACCGTCGGCAAACCTGAAGATGTTTTTCCGTGGTCTCCAATGTTTACACCAGGCATATGCTGGGGCTCTACCACGACTAATACATTCCCAGTCGTAGCCCTTTCCCATCGTCGCCGAAAATCTACCTTTGTTGGTGCAACGTAAAACTAACGGTAAAGATGAAAATAATACAGCTGAACTTTTCTATAAAAATGAACGCGAAGTCGAGTTATGTAACCTACTGAAGGTTAAGGCTGCTGATTGTGACATTGTCTCTAATCCTTCAGTACAGCAACAGCAGCATTAACAGCATGCCACTTTAAGAGTGCTCGAAGGAAATGTCGGTGAATAGCCACAAGCGGATGGGGTTTCCTGATGTTAATCACTTAACCAGAGAGAGAGAGAGTGGATCTTCCAGCTTGTCAGCACTAGTGGTGGAGCTGCAGTAAGTAAATTCTCCCCGTGTAGAATTCCCTGTTTGTCACTTCCCTCGCCGTTCAATACGTTACAGGTGGGGGGTGACGCGACGAGACGCCTGGTACCTCCACAACCTGCAACGCACGGGTGTGTGTCTGAAACCAGTTCATCCGTTATTCAACATCTTGAATATGATTTCAATATCTTAATAGAAATATCTTTATATTAAAATGTAGCGGAAATGTTCGCTTCTCCACTCGTAGGAATTGTAATCACTTTTAAGGAAGAAGTTCAAAGGTAAATGTATCTGAGCGATGCAATGGACGCTGTTACATAATAGTATTTAATTCAGACGGGAACGACTTCATTAGTCCAGATTAACGATCAGTCACTGTTTTTCTGGCTCCCGCTCGCCTTCTATCAACCAGTGGGTTCACTTCAATTGAGAGTGATCAATTATGTATTGTCCGGCTCCATGGCTAAATGGTTAGCGTGCTGGCCTTTGGTCACAGGGGTTCCGGGTTCGATTCCCTGGAATTTTAACCATCATTGGTTAATTTCGCTGGCGCGGGGACTGGGTGTATGTGTCGTTTTCATCATCATTTCATCCTCATCACGACGCGCAAGTCGCCTACGGGTGTCAAATCAAAAGACCTGCACGTGGCAAGCCGAACATGTCCTCGGACACTCCCGGCACTAAAAGCCATACGCCATTTCATTTAATTTTCAATAATGTATTTTTTCTTGCTTAATACCTCGAAAGTTCCTCTCAACTCTTCTCCAGATTTGGTTTTAAAGGAGTTGCCCACCGGGTGAAAAGCGATTTCGCTTGAGTATTAATACTGTTGTCCGCCTCTGTGGTGTATTGGTTAGCTGCCCCCCCCCCCTGGAGTTCCGGGTTCGATAACCAGCTATGCCACGAAATTTGACAAGAGGTACGAGGGCTGGAACTGGGTCCAGTCAGCCTCGGGAGGTCAAGTGATTAAAGGTGGATTCGATTCGATTCCCACCTCAGAAGTGGTTTTCCGTGGTTTCCACTTCTCCTCCAGGCAAATGCTGGGATGGTAGCTAACTTAAGGCCACGGCCGCTTCCTTCCCTCTTCCTTGTCTACACCTTCTAATCTTCCCATTCTGCCACATGGCCCTTGTTCAACATAGCAGATGAGGGCTCTTGAGCGAGGTACTGGTCCAAAGTCTCACTCTCCAGGACACTGCCCTCGAGGCGGTAGAAGTGGATCGCTCGCTGAGTCCGAGGGAAAAACCAACCTTGGAGGGTAAACAGAAGAAGAAGGAAAGTACTACTGTTTTGTTTCTGAACTCTAAATTGAAACCCCGCAGCTTGGTCCCCTCGGTGAGTTTTGGAATTTTTCTAGAGGTCTTAAAGAGGCAAGTCTCTGCGGTAGTTTTGTGTCTGGGCTGCCATCCAGTCATATTTTATGTTTAATTAAAATAAGATTTTTAAAAATATTCTTTGGACCCCTCGGATCTTGAGTGACTTGTTCAACACGTCTTCGTTCTTCCCAATACCTCTTCAGTCTTTCACTCCTTCGCTTCTGTGATTTGGATCTTGATCTTAATATCGGTCCATTTGTGAGTTTCGACGAGCTTTTTGTAAATAGATACATCCCGCACAGTCATTAGTGCATATTTATCCGTTATGCCAATAGCCTTCCAATCCTCCCTAACTTCCTTCATCCAGTTCGCCTATTTCCCGTTGAACCTGTTGTCATCCATTCTCATAAAATATCCCACGAAACTCAACCTTCTTTTCCGTAATACACTTGAAATTGGTTCTACTTTCTCGTATAGCTCCTGCCTTGATCTATGCACCCATATTTCACCCTGCTTTCCCCAACTGGACATTGCCCCTGAGGACAAAGTATACAAAAAGAAACCCAAGAAGAATATTAAAAGTAATTGTGAGTTGGTTAGCACATTTGACACGCTGTATGCTGTTGCATTAAAAACTTTGGGAGATATGGTTCTTCAGGATTTGGATGGAATATGTCAAGGCAATCATTGCATGCAGCGTTCCTCCATAGATCCTTCTTCCCATAAGTCGTCTTGGTCGTGAATCGTAGTTTCTGCAGGACTTGTGCCTTGTATCCCGCACTCGTATTAGTCTGTAGTTTGCCTGTTACATTCTCACCTAGATATCGTGGTACAGTATATGATTTTGCTGGGGTAGGATTAAGTCTTGTTACAGATTATTGCAAGACGTATCATGTCGGAAATAACATACATTAAAAAAACGTTAAAAACTATGAAAGAAAACATTTTAAGAAAATACACAGAAGCAAACGAAAAGAAAAAATCTAAGGAAACAACGGAAGGTTCCCCTGACGACTCGAAACAGAACGGCATATATCTGGTGTTTGAGAGTATTGGAACGCTAAAAGCTCAAAAATGATAACCCTCTCTGGAGAATATAATTTGTAATTTGTAACTGGTAGGTTCTTCAGTCTTTCGAGAGTAATTTTGAATATATAAACTACCTACGGGAAAAAACATGTGGTAACATAAATATACCTGAAATATAAGTTGATTAAAATAGAATGACCAAGCTCGATAGCTGCAGTCGCTTAAGTGCGGCCGGTATCCAGTATTCCGGAGATAGGTTCGAACCCCACTGTTGGCAGCCCTGAAAATGGTTTTCCGTGGTTTCCCATTTTCACACCAGGCAAATGCTGGGGCTGTACCTTAATTAAGGCCACGGCCGCTTCCTTCCACTCCTAGCCCTTCCCTGTCCCATCGTCGCCATAAGACCTGCCTGTGTCGGTGCGACGTAAAGCAACTAGAAAAAATAAATAAATAAATAAATAAATAAATAAATAAATAAATAAATAAATAAATAAATAGAATGACATGTTTCGTTCTTGAAAGAACATCGTCAGGTTCTATCAAATCCTTCCTTGGGGGTGGACTGAGTAGCCAGCTGGACTCACGCCGCCTACAGAATATCAGTTCTGTGGACACTTATTATTAAATGATTTCGAGAAATGGGGTTGGACTTGACGAAAATGAAGGGTTTACGGAAGATTATATCATGCACAGAAACCACTTTAGACAACTCGCCAAAAAGTTCCGCCGTTTCCAGGAGACGCTGGTGAGAAAAGCAGAAGAAGGAAGTAGAGAAAGGATGAAAAGATACGGGCAGAGAGTAAAGGCAGAGAAAGCTAAACATACTGCAAAGATTCTCAAACGTGATCCATAGACGGCCGAAACGAATAATAATAATAATAATAATAATAATAATAATAATAATAATAATAATAATAATAATATCCACAGCCTGTTTTCGGTCATTTGACCTGGTGAGGAAAGAAATGACTGAAGCTGCCATCTAGCATTGAGGATAGGAATTGTGCCGGCTGCCGAAGCCTGTCGCACTCCTCTCGGGCAATGATTAACGACTGACAGATGACATGAAATGATATTGGAGACTGTTGCTGGAATGAAAGATGACAGGGAAAACCGGAGTACTCGGAGAAAAATATGTCCCGCCTCCGCTTTGTCAAGCACAAATCTCACATGGAATGACCTGAGTTTGAACTACGGAACCCAGCGGTGAGAGGCTGCCGCCTGAGCCACGGAGGTATTCGATTGTATATTGCTAAAAAGAAAAAAAAACACAGTATTTTTGCGAGGCCAGTTGATAAACCTTGTCTTCACTTCTGCTTGTCGATTTGCTCCTCATTGGAGCTTGGTTTATCGAACCTTGAGACAGTTACTGTTCTGTCTGCTTGCCAGCCACTCATTCATTTCCATAGATAAAGCTATCAGCAGAAGCTGCTAAGAGTCTAAGAACAGTAATTGGTTGGTGTGTGTGACCCAATACCACAACCGTTGTGGGCAGCCTGCTAACAATACTCACTTTAAATTCATTTCCACAAACGATGTTACATTGCTTGCCCTATTCTGTTTAATAGGACGTAACTTGCCGCGCTAATTAACTAGCCTAGCCACTGTCAGTAGGAGTTAGCAGGTCTCATGTCTGGATGCCTTCATGATGACATTTGCAGCCATTACAGTTTAGGTGAAGAAATAGAACATGGATGCGTTGGAGTTACGGTTGTGAGTTTTGTCGTGAAATTCGTAACGCGTGGTTGCAAAAGCAAAGCAAAGTCATCTCCATACGGCACTTCAATCAATCAATCAATCAATCAATCAATCAATCAATCAATCAATCAATCAATCAATCAATCAATCAATCAATCACCACTGAACCGCATTTATGGCAGTCGCCCAGGTGGCAGATTATCTATGTGTTGTTTTCCTAGTCTTTTCTTAAACAATTTCAAAAAATTTGGAAATTTACTGAACATCTCCCTCGGTAAATTATTCCAATCCCTAACTCCTCTTCCTATAAACTTTATCTTCATATTGTGATCCTTTCTACTTTTAAAGATACCACTCAAACTTATTCGTCCACTAATGTCATTCCTCGCCATCTCTCCACCGACAGCTCGGAACATAAACTTAGTCGAGCAGCTCGTCTCCTTTCTCCCAAGTCTTCCCAGTCCGAACTTTGCAACATTTTTGTAACGCTACACTTTTGTCGGAAATCACCCAGAACAAATCGAGCTGCTTTTCTTCGTTTTTTTCCAGTTCTTGAATCAAGTAATCCTTGTGAGGGTCCCATACACTGGAACCATACTCTAGTTGGGGTCTTTCCAGAGACTTATATGCCCTCCTTTTTACATCCTCACTACAACCCTTAAAAACCGTCATAACCATGTGCAGAGATCTGTATCCTTTATTTACAATCCCATTTATGCGATTACCCCGATGAAGATCTTTCCTGATATTAACACCTATGTAGGGCACTTACTGTGATCCCCAAAAGGAACTTTCATCCCATCAACTTAGTAATTAAAACTGAGAGGACTTATCTTATTTGTGAAATTCACAACCTGACTTAACCCCGTTTGTCATCGTACCATTCCCTACTGTCCATCTCACAACATTGTCGAGTTCTTTTTGCAGTTGCTCACAATCTTGTAACTTATTTTACTTATTACTCTATACAGTATAACATAGTCCGCAAAAAGACTTACCACTTCTTTACTCATCATTTTGGTGGGGTAGATTAGTTCTATTCTGAAAAATCACCATTTGAACATTCAAACTAAACTTCGACAGCTCCGTTTTCACAGTCTTTTTCTATACAATGTAGAAACATTGACACTGGCTTCAGCCACTACTTGGCCTGTCGGCGAGTGAGCGTGACAGGTATGACACAGTGCTGCCAACTAAACTGCTCATGCTACATTATGCAGCAGCAAGTAGGCACTGCGGAGAACATTTCCTGGCGCCCGTTATTAGAAGCCTTTTAGAATTGGGGCTACAGACTCTTATTAAGAATGCTCTTAACATACCACATAATACATTATGTTACATAGAGCCCGGATTTTTATGCAGTAATAGGTTAGAATGCAAAGTTTCTGAAGAGAGCAGCAAGTATAGTCTATCTTCACAACGATTATGCTGTGGGGTTTGCATAAACATTAGGGGTACGGCCCAGCAGTACTCCTATAATTTATGTTACTCTTGCTACATTATGGAAGAGCGGGTGGCCGACACTTCCTATTAACCAAATTTAGTTTGCAATCTACCCTGTTACGGCATGAAAATCCGGGCTTTGATTATGAACTAGTACGGAAACTCAGGAAGGATGTAGTAATTATCAAAATGTTTTCTAAATTCACGAGCACAAATCCTGGTCTCAGTGAGCGAATGCATTGCAGCATGTGTCGCGATCTATGCGTTATTCTGTGCTCGTTGGCAAACACCTGCAATGAAGCTTCAGACACTAATTTTATTTATAAAGTACAAAACTCGTGGTCTTGAGAGATTCATTGTATTTTCCCATAACTGGTGCAAGTTTCAGGTCCTTTTCTCAGTATCGCTGTGAATGACAGAATAGGGATTTTATGTATATAGATTTATTAAAAAACTGGCAAGTGCCCGTGGCTTCGCCCGCGTATATTAATTCAACCACGTTAGATGTTTCTAAACCGTTTAATCAAATGCAAAAGAAAAACTGTATTTATTAACATACATCGTTTTCACTTTTAATGTTGGTCGTTTTCTATTATTTTAATGTTTCACCCCCTTTCCACCCCTGCCCGTAGGGGTGTCTTACCCGACAGTTTTCTTTCCCAAACTGTAAGTCATATGAGTATCATTGGTTGAGAGTTACGCTGGAATATGCACACGTACATCCATGATCTGGGTCATTTTGGACATTCCTTTCACCCCTTCTAACCCCCATCCCGATTGGGAATGAACTTTGGCTCAAACAGCATGCAGAGTGTCACAGTTCATCTCAGCTATCCCAAAGAGTATGAATTCGCCACTAATATCGGCCATTTTTCGTATGTTTACATTTCACCCCTTCCTTTAGGGGTGCTAGGGGTTTCTTTCCCCTGCAGTAATTTTTCCAGATAGTAAGTTATATGTGCATCTAGTTTGGTTGAGAGCTACGCTGAAACATACACACACATGTACCCATAATCTCTGTCATTTTCTTTCTTCACACCTTCTCACCCCCTATGCCGTGGGGAATGAACTTGGACTTTTCATTTTATATACCGTATATAGAAGAAGAAGAAGAAGAAGAAGAAGAAGGAGAATATGAGTTTTAAGAAACAAATAATAATCTCCACATACTGTTGGTTAGGCAACCCACTGAACTGACTTGTCATGCGGTTTACTTACCTTCCCCCATTTCATTTTATTTTTCACCCTTCTCACCCCCTATGCCGAACTACCGATCAGATTTCGTTGAAATCACTTCCTAAACCCACTCGGGAGTAGTGAGAACAAATTGTGGAATTTTCAGCGAGATCGCTCCAGTAGTTTTTGAGTCCATTCGAGACATACATACATACAAACAAACATACATTCATTTATTAGTTTCGACAGAATGGAGAATCTACCAGTTATAAATGAACTGAGTGGAAACTGGAAAGAAAAGGCTTGAGATATCACAGAATATTGGTGGGGGTTAATAAAGAATTTGTTGTTGTTTGTCTACCTCCGCTTCTTATTAGCTCTCTTGAGGAACGGTTCTCTTACTGGTATTATGAATGAGGTCAAACTGTTATCAGTTGTCACGAGATTTATGGTCGGGTTAACCTCTTAGGTTATCTCATCGGCTGTCCAAATTACATTCTTCCCGATCAGCTGGTATATATGACAGATGTCACGTATCGTTGCGCTAGACTAAATAAACAGGAAGCATGTCATATTAGTTAATTGATTACGTTGAGTTAAACTCACCTCGGACAGAACTAATGATATGACAAATGCCGAAGTATTAAAGGGAGCTGCAACAGTATGATAGCTGTTGGAGTTAGAAAATAGCTTCAATCAATCAAAATCAATAAGTCAATCTTTATTTGGGGCTATCGCCGAGGTGGCAGCAGACTCCTTGGTGTTATTCGATAGGAGTAGGCTATGTGTCGACATTGGGTTTCACGATCTCCGTACATCATCATCGTCGTCATCATTAGGGAAAGGATTTTAAGGTGGAAAGTATGGTCAGAAAAGGGGCAAAAAAATCTAAAAATACATACTAAAAGGTGCAAAAAAAAAAAAAAAAAAAAAAAAAAGGGTATTGATGAAATAATTAACAACGTCCTACACTTCCTTTAGGACCCTCTCCTGAGATCAGAGGGGAACAACCTCTGCCTGTAAACCAGGTAATGTATTCCGGAGATAGTGGGTTCGAACCCCACTGTCGGCAGCCCTGAAAATGGTTTCCCGTGGTTTCCCATTTTCACACCAGGCAAATGCTGGGGTTGTACCTTAATTAAGGCCACGGCCGCTTCCTTCCCACTCCTAGGCCTTCCCTGTCCCATCGTCGCCATAAGACCTATCTGTGTCGGTGTGACGTAAAGCAACTAGCAAACAAATAAATAAATAAAGCAGGTAATGTTCTGGTGGGAAGGAAATAATGTAAGGCAAGATTGATTGTAAGCGACGAGTTGCCAGATCCCAGTTATTATTTTTTGTAGAATATCAAAGAATGGGCAGACGTCCAGAATATTATTGGTAGAGCCCGGATTTTTATGCATTAATAGGTTAGAATGCAAACTTACTGGAGCGAGTAGCAAGTATAGTCTACTTTCACAACGATTATGCTATGGGGTTTGCATAAACATTAGGGGTACGGCCCATCAGAATCCCTATAATTTATGTTACTCTCGCTACGTTATTAAAGAGCAGGTGGCCGACACTTCCTACTAAAAAAAAAAAAAAAAAAAAAAAAAAAAGTTTGCAATCTAACCTGTTATTGCATAAAAATCCGGGCCCTAATTATTGGACTGCTCTGCAGATTGCTTGCAGACAGTGAAGCACTTTCCAGAAGTAATCGCCACCGGGCAAGGTAATTTCGTCAGTTGTGTGTCAGCGCCTTACGGCACGTTGAGGAACTCCTGCTAGACAAAACTCTGACACTCAGATGTGTCTTAAGATAGGCAGAAATTGAAAGGGTATTTTTTATTAATGATGATGATGATGATGATGATGATGATGATGGACTTTCGGATTTCAAGATCGCGGGTTCAAACCCGGCATGTTCCTGTGGGTGGGGGCGGTAGAGTAACAACGACGGTATCCCCTGCCTGTCGTAAGAGTTAACTAAAATGAGCCTCAGGGGCTCTTAACTTTGGAGCGTGGGTTTGCGACCAGGGGCCCCTTAGTTACTTGTGCCAGGCTCCTCACTTTCATCTATCCTATCCGACCTCTCTTAGTCAACTCTTGTGCTTTTCCGACCCCGACGGTATTAGAGCATCGAGGCCTAGGGAGTCTTTCATTTCTTCACGCCCTTCGTTGCCCTTGTCTTTCTTTAGCCGATACCTTCATTTTTCGAAGTCGGATCCCTTCCATTTGTTCTCTCTGATTAGTGTTATATAGATGATTTTTGCCCGGTTTTACTTCCCCTTACAACAGTAACCACCACGAGCTGTGGATTGAAGGCCCTTTATCTAAATGAAAACACAACAAACTGTGAAATAATACCTTAGAATAAATATTGAACATTTTATAGTCAAAATTTTATCACAAGTTGAAAAGGAATGGAAATAGAGGAAAAATGACACATTCATGGCACTTCTTAGTTTTATCGGTAACATGAAATACTTTCTATTAGCACTTGTTCAAAATTTCACCCTCTAGTTATAACTACTAAGTATAAAAATACTGAAAAAAAACCATGGCACTACAGCCCTTGAAGGGCCTTGGCCTACCAAGCGACCTCTGCTCAGCCTGAAGGCATGCAGATTACGAGGTGTCGTGTGGTCAGCACGACGAATCCTCTCGGCCGTTTTTCTTGGCTTTCTAGACCGGGGTCGCTATCTCACCGTCAGATAGCTCCTCAATTCTAATCACGTAGGCTGAGTGGACCTCGAACCAGCCCTTAGGTTCAGGTAAAAATCCCTGACCTGGCCGGGAATCGAACCCGGGGCCTCCGGGTAAGAGGCAGGCACGCTACTCCTACCCCACGGGGCCGGCAAAAATACTGAAAACCTCAACGTAAATAAAACTTGCATCATTTATTTTGCTTGAATCTATATTTATCGGCAGTTCTTGCATAAGCCAAAATTTCTTTGTCATCCAGTAGATACGGAACGCTTCTCCAAAGATGCTATATCCTGCTTTTTTGCACTTAACCGGAACCGCCTTCTCCATGCATATACAAGGGAGCAACGAAAGCAACATATGACATCCCTGAACACCAAAAACTTTCCCTGCCAACCGCTGTAGCGCTGTTCAAGCTAAAAGTTATGCCGACTGCCACATATGGAATCCAACTATTATGGCCCCATCTGACGGAGAACAACGTCAGGAAAGTAGAAAACGTCAAAGCAAGATTCCTAAAAAGAGCTCTCTTAATTTCTAAGTTCACAAGGAACAGTTATGCGTACATAACAGCGTAGGAATCTTACTTTATCGAAGACATAAGAAGTTGCTTCTAGGTATCAGAAGCTCAGGCATACAATACCGTCATCGAGGAGAGACATAAGAAAGCCAGCGAGATACCGGAGAGAAATAATGGACACAGAAGCAATGAAAACGGAAACCTGGAAGGGACCGAACTTGAAACTCCGACATTTCTATACAAGATTCGCCGCCCACGGTTTCCACGGCAAAACATGCCAGAATGAATCATAGCACGAACCCGAGGAGGACTCCGCCTGCAAACTATGCAGCCAACGAAGTACCATTTGGTGAAATGTGGAAACAGAACTTAATCTTTAAACACGCTGACAAAAGACTGGGTAAAAGCCAAACTCAAACTAATGTTCACATTGTGTTCAATTACAATTATTATTAAAGATCATACTGTTGGCAACGGTTACGCCACGTTTAGTTGAATCTAGATGGCAGGACAGCTGCGTATCCCCCGATGACAATAAAATTCGTTCGGATAGAAGACGAGACAACTGCAGGACAATTGACGTCCCAAGCGGGTCATTTATAAAATACCTTAAAGTGCAGGGTTGGTCACCCTAGCCGCGATCTCCCTTGGAACTCATCTGCATGCTTTCTGATTTTAAAGGTTCTCCAGGCGATGCAGGAATGCAAGTAAAATCTGGATTCCTCACTTTCATTTAGAGTGCATCATTCATTACACCCAAGTGACTGACTGTAGGTCAGAACATGAGTGGGCACTGAGAGTCAGGTCAAGTGGTATAATTCTCAGTTGGCTACTCTGCCAAATTGGCTGCTTCCTGCCTTTCCATGTGGGAGCACTGATTGTTGAGATGTGCAGATGTTGGTTGGACATCGCACAAGTGAGTTAGTTATACTGTGTATTATCCTATTTGGGTACATCAAGACCGTGTGTTGGAGGTAAGTTAACACAAGTGCTGCCATCTGTTGACAAGAGGTGCGAGTTTACACCCCCGCAAGGTTGCATGTGAAGTGATACGTTAATCATTTAATGGCGGATAACTCGTCTCGATATGCCTGTCATAGTCATATTGTTCTGACTCCCCTTTTCAGTAGTTTTATGAACATTTAACACCGGTACATAATAATTTATTTCTTCGTTATGTAGTTTATAACTAGAGTCCGGATTATTAGGTACTAATAGGTTAGAATGCAAACTTACTTAAGCCAGTAACAAGTATACCCTACACTGTACAACGGTTATGGTATGAGATTTGCATAGATATTAGGGGTACAGCCTATAGAACTCCTTGAATTTATGCTACTCTTCCTACATTGTAGTACAACGGATTGCATGACACTTCCTAAAAACCAAATTGCTTTGCATTCTAATCTATTACCACCTAAAAATCCGAGGTATATTTATAACACGTCTTTCCATACAATATTCTCTTTCCTTCGACTATTCAGGCGTACATGGACCTTAACATTTTCAAACGATCTTGGCCGAGATAGTGCGACTTACAATTGGCGGTGACTAAATACTGGTTCGGATTATTAGACACCCACTTTTTAAAGAGTTTGTCCCTGCGCTTTATTAATGGGCTACAGAAGGCTAGTGGACTTGATTGATACCTTTCCGCCTATGCGTACGCCGAGTGTTTTCTCCTAGCAGCATGTAAGTTATTAGGAACGTTCTGCCATCTGTCGAGTGTACTTAGAAGCTGGGGAAGGTCAAAGAGTCAAAGAGTATCTAGCAGAGAATAGTTCTTCCATGCCACGAACCCACTACGCTGGCGTAGCAGGGGAGAGGTGATACTCCCACGCAGCGCGTCCCAGGCGGCGGATAGGGGGGTCCTAACCGGCTTGCCGGCGGAGTTGAGGGAAATAAAATACCTCTCGCGGACCAAACACACTACCCCCTGTGGGTGGGGGACGCAGATGAAGAATACACCCACGGTATCCCCTACCTGTCGTAAGAGGCGACTAAAAGATGCCCAAGGGGCTCTCAACTTGGGAGTGTGGATTGGCGACCACGGGGCCCTTAGCTGAGTCTTGGCCTTGGTCAACTCTTGTTCTTTTCCGACCCCGACGGTATTAGAGCATTCGAGGCCTAGCGAGTCTTTCATTTTCACGCCCTTCGTGGCCCTTGCCTTTCTTCGTCCGTTACTTCTTTTTTCGAAGTGACGGATCTCTTCTTCTTTTTTCTCTCTATCTACCCCCTGTGGGTGGGGGATGCAGACGAAAAATACACCCACGGTATCCCCTGCCCGCCGTGAGAGGCGACTAAAAGGGGCGACCAAGGGATGATTGTCTTAGAACATTGAAACTACTTTTGATTAGTAGCATCACGCGGGGAACACCATGGGTTGCCTTTACTTGCGAGTAGTACCACTATATTAGGCACGAAATAGGTTTGTGATTAGTAGCAGCAGAGTGTGGTTCCCCTGTGGGTTTCCAGTACCCGTGAGTCGTACCCATGTGAGCAACACCGCGGGTCTGGGCGTTGCCTGTGAGTTGTACCACTATATGAGCGACACCGTGGGTCTGCGTTGCCTGTGATTAGTACCCACTATGTGAGGAACACTTACGGGATAGTATGAGACCCTGTGATTAGTACACCTAGGTGAGGAACCTCATCGGTTTGCGTTGGCTATGAGTGGCGCCATTGTGTGAGAAACACCATAGGTCTGCGTTACCTGTACGACGTACAATACTTAATGTTTGGAACACCGTGAGTTTTCGCTACCTTTGATTAGTACCGCAACTTGAGAAATAGCATTTTTCTCCTTTACTAGCGATAAGTGCCATTATGCGGGATCGATGACATAGATATTGACCCATTTAGACAAGCATCATCGATTCAGGATTGGGCTTTGGAAGCAGTCCCTTGGTCAGTAATATTGTTTCTGGGAATGTGAGGCATTGCGCGTCTTATCCACTGATTGTTTTAAATTCATATTCATCAATTCATTCCTCATCATCACGTTTTGATTTCTGGTCAGTGGATGAATTTTGTACTTTTAAATTGTAATTGCATTTCGTCTCATTTCGTACATAGGGGCCGATGACTTAGATGTTAGGCCCCTCTAAACAACAAGCATCATCATCATCATCATCATCATCATCATCATCAGTTCTTCCATTGAAAGAGTTTACTAGATACAGACTTGGCAAATCCGTCCGTCCGTTCTAGTGGACTGATTTGCTTCACTTCTGTTTTATTTTCTCCGGAATTACTTGCCAGTGAATCGTGAGACCTGATAAGTCTCTAAGAGCAGTCAACTTTGAGTGATCCTGAAATCAAATCACTGAATGATCACCCCAATAATTGCAGAAGAAGACTTACCTTTCTATATAGCAGGTTGCTATGCGACTGACCCGTTCAGTAATATTCCGGTTTTTAATTTTCTTCCGCTTTTGACAATGTGAACTGGGAACTACTGTTCAGAACTGTGAAGAAAATAGGACTGGGCTGGAAGGATAGAAGAATGATTAATCAACTGTATCTGAACCAAAGCACAAAAATAATCATCAGTCAGGTAGAAGAAAAGGCCAGGATTAGGAAAGGAGTTAGACAAGGTTGCCCTCTATCACCGTATTTATTTAATATGTTCATTGTGGAAGCTATTCAGATCATGAAGGAGAAAACAAAGGGAATAAAAGTCAATGGTGAAAGGATACATTGTATCAGATTTGCAGATGACATCGTATTAATTGCAGACTCAGAAAAAGACATGAATAGAATGCTGAAAGTCCTCTCAGGCACTCTTAAACGATGGAAATTAAAAGTAAACAAACGGAAAACGAAAGTAATGGTAGTACGGAAAAATATGGAAGAAATTAAAACCAATATAAAAATTGATGACATCAGAATTGATCAGGTGAAACAATTCTGTTATCTTGACAGTATGATATCAGAGGATAATAGACGCTTCATGGAAGTAAAGAGAAGAATAGCATTGGTAAAACAGGCATTTATGAGCACGAAAAACATTTTAACCAGCACATACATGAATGTGAGAAAATCCTTTGCAAAATCATTTGTATGAAGTACACTTCAGTATGGAAGTGAGAGTTGGACTCTGGGTAAATTAGAAAGGAATCGACTTGAAGCTGCTGAAATGTGGATATGGCGGAAAATGATCAGAACGAGCTGGACGGAAAGAAAAACCAACCTGGAAGTCTTAAGGGAAGTTAAAGAAGAGAGAAGATTTTAAAAGGGAATGGAAAACAGGAAATTAAAATTTATTGGACATGTCATCAGACACAATATCTTCATCACTAACATACTAGAAGGGAAAGTGCTGGGAAAGAAAGGCAGAGGAAGACCTAGGAACTGAAATGAACAGCCAATGAAAGAAGAGTGTGGTTGCATCGACAAGGCATTAGCCTTTAGAATATTGATTGATTGAATTTTCATCCTGAGTAATGTGATTGCATGCAGCCATCTTTGATTACTACCTGTGAAGCGAGAGATACACACTTCCTCTGATCATGGAAGAATACTATTCTCTGCTAGATACTCTTCCATTCTCTGACCTTCCCCAGCTTCTAAATATACTCACCGAGCTCGATAGCTGCAGTCGCTTAAGTGCGGCCAGTACCCAGTATTCGGAAGATAATGGGTTCGAACCCCACTGTCGGCAGCCCTGAATATGGTTTTCCGTGGTTTACCATGTTCACATCAGGAAAATGCTGGGACTGTACCTTAATTAATGCCACGGCCTCTTCCTTCCCACTCCTACCCCTCTCCTGTCCCATCGTCGCCATAAGATATGTCTGTGTCGGTGCGACTTAAAGTAAGCTGTAAATATAATAATAATAATAATAATAATAATAATAATAATAATAATAATAATAATAATAATAATAATAATAATAATTTCGTGTGGTTGTTGCTAGGCTAGTGCAGCTGTTATAAGGCCTACCTGTCTGCCGTGTACGGAAAAGGCGTGTCATTGTGGTGAAGGATAGTGTTGTGTATGAGTTACAGGGATGTTGGTAACAGCACAAACAGCCAGTCCCCCAAGCCGAAGGAATTGACTCATTTCAGATTATAATCCCGGGAATCGAACCGAGAATCCTCTGAACCGGTCAGAGGAAAATCTGAAAATACCAAGAAGAAAATCGGTTGTTATAGTTCCAAATCTCTTCAAATTTGTACTTTATAAGCTGAATTTTCTTACGTGGAAGTGTATTAATGGCTCTCATAGCGCGACAGTCAAAACTTTGTCAGTAATGCTCTGGAACTAGTTAGGAGCCAGCCCGCTCGGGAACTTGTACTCTTCGCACCTCTCTCCTGTAACAATCTCCAGCTTTACTATGGCTTCTCCCCTGTCAGAACGCACGGCGTGACTCACCCCAGGTAATCCAATTCTTTAACCGCTGCCTCTTCTTTCTACTGTCATGGTCATGGGAATTGACCGTTCAGTGTGAGTACTAATAGTCGCATGCTGGAAGGATTCTTTCTTGATTTACCTGAATAAAATGACAATTTTGTCAGCGCTGTAGTGTTAGTCTATAAACTTTGATTTCAGCTCTCCATTCCACCCAATCCAATGATAACCTTTTAATAGGTACAAAAGTACTACACCCTACATCTGTTTGTTTTTACACACATCGATACATACGGTCTTTTACAGGGTCTAATAAACAAATCAGTCGTTGGAAGCTATCAAGTATGCAACCTTATCACATTCCAGGCAAATGGCTCCTACCTCGAGCACTGTCCACTATCACATATAGCTCCGCCTGCTTGCCATGTGAGCTACTGCGACACTTGACATACGGCGCCCACTTCCCAGCCTGTACAGTACCGTGCTCCCGGTCTGCGCGTCCACCTCCTGTTTTACTCTGTACTCGTTTTGCGGGTTCATTCGAGGTACCCATAATGAATTAATAGTGGCGCTGCTCTCTTCTGGCCCGTAAACACACATCTCGTTATATTACCCCGGTTTTGGGAGAGGGACCGATGTCTTTCAGAATTGTAGTAAATTAATGTGAAGGGATGCATAAAACTGGATCGCAAGGGGCCGGTGGACCACCCCGTAGATGTTATATTAAGATAGCTGTATAGGAGTAATATTTCTTCAGTTTTTTCTTAAAAGATTTAACCGATTTACAGTTCTTTATAACAGAAAACAATACATTATTGTATATTCTCTAAGCATTGAAGATTCTATGCTTTTCACTCCATACTTCACTGAACTGGCGTGAGAGCGACATATTCTTAATGATCATCTAGTTTCATATCTATGATTTTCACAAAAAATGGGAGAATTTAACAGCAGAGTGGATTAATTTCCGATGGTGAAAATGCAATTTGCTTATGGAATGGCAAAATATTTAACTCTGAAAAAACTTCACGTGACGGTTTGAGAAAGGGGAATCCATACATGATTTTGATTTTATTTTTTGTAGGATTTCCAAATTATTAACATAATCTTTCCTACATCTTACCCAAATGAAGCTTATGTATGTTAAGATATGAGTGTATCATTGCGTAATATATACACTTCTTATTGATGGTGAGATCAATTACTGTATCTTTGCATTATTCCTATCAAAGGGGTAATTTTGCTGATATAATCAATATGGCTTTTCCAAGGAAGTGTCGAGTCTTAATACTATACCAAGATACATAGCTGAGTTGACTCTATTACTTGGTCCTGTAGGGTAACAGTTTTAGCCGCTGTGATTATTACATTCTTGTCAGCAATTCCCAAACTTGTAAGAAACAAAAAATTGCATTGGACATTATAGTCGATACAGTTCTCCTAAATGTGATAAAAATACGCCGTTTTATATTATAAGATATGCCATAATAAGCGATGTCGTACTAGGCGATTTTTTTTAAATACAGTGTTTATATAGGATTTAACGGGACCGATATATTTCGCCGTTATGTCTAATACGTCGTCAAAAGCGATGTTGCCATAAACTTCTTCGACTTTATATGAAGAATTATATTGGTAAAGAACAATATGGATTTAGGCAGGAGTAGGCACAAGTGATGCCATTGGTTTACTGAAAATCATAGGAGAAAGGTACATAGAGACGTACAGAAAAGTATACACAGTCTTTGTAGACTTAGAGAAGGCATTTGACAAAGTGAGGTGGGATAAGCTCTTGGAGATAATTAAAAAAAAAACATGGAGTGGAATGGAGAGAGAGAGAGAGAGAGAGAGAGAGAGAGAGACTGATCAAGGAATTATATTACAACCAAACAGCAAGAGTGAGAATAAGAGGAGAATTAACAGAAGAAATCAAACTGGGGAGAGGTGTTAGACAGGGTTGCTGCTTATCACCAACTTTGTTTAATATTTACTTTGAGGAAATTACTTGTGAATGTTTGGATGGTTAAAGAGGTGTCAACATTGGACGTAAGAGAATTGAATGCATAAGATTTACTGATGATATGACAGTAATAGCTGAAGATGTGAAGGACCTCCGCAAAATGCTGAGAGAATTGAACAAAATTTGTGAAGAGTATGGAAAGAGATTAAACAAAAAAAAAAAAAAGGGGAAAAACTGTTTTGTGGCCCGCTGGAGAAAGATCTGATGAAGAGACTTGCAATGTATATAGCTCTATATGGCGCTGAAACATGGACATTAAGGAAGTAAGAACAGAGAAGAGGAGAGGCATTTGAGATGTGGATTTGAAGAAGAATTGAAGGAGTAAGTTGGGAAGATAAAATATCAAATGAGGAAGTTCTGAAGAGAGGGGGAGAAACGAGGAGCAACTTGACCGTAATCCAAAAAAGGAAGAAAAATAGGATAGGGCATAATCTAAGATATAATACTGTACTACGAGTAGCAATGCAAGGGATGATAAAAGGAAAACGAGGAAGACGAAGGAGACGATATCAGTTATTAGACAGCATTAAAAAAAGAAAGGAAGATTATGTAGAAGTGAAGAAGAGGGCACAAAACCGAGAGATATGGAGGTCACAGCCATGATTGGACCTGCTGGATGGCAGAACAACCTTTGATGATGATGGTTGTATATATTTGGCTATTGGCTATTATTATTATTAAAAATCTTCAAGGAGGACCATCCAACTTGATAAACCTAAGTTTTATAATTGCAGATGTGATTTACGTGTAAAGGTATTCGAATTCATTAGCATGTTGACTGAAGAAACATGTCTCCACTTTTTGATACTTATAATGAAACACTTGTACTGGTGTAAAACAGGTTACAATTTCGTCAAGTATTTTTTATTTTTAATCATTCTCCCGCCAGAGCCTGTGTTCTGGTATATCAAAGATGGCGTGCTCATGAATTTTTAAAAATACATTCTGATGGCATGTCGATTACATCATACCGTAGCGAGTGCGGGTTGTGTTCTCCCACTTGTCACACAATCATCTTTATTTATAGGGAATGTTGTCACGTTCGGCCCACATTTGGACAAGTCTTCCATGTCTCCGCTTTAGCATTTTCCATCCTCGCTTCAAGGACGAACTGAGACCTCATTACAATAATCAGCGACCGTGTTTATGCTAATTGATTGATTCACTAATGTCAGTTTATCGTGCTGGCATTGATACTTAAATATTTGTGCCAGACTCCCCAGTTCGACTTCTCTTCACTAACTTTTGTTTGTTCTGTTTCGAATTCACCACGTTTATAGCAAGAAACTATCCTACCTCGAAAAGAATTTAATAGATCAGTTGGAAAGGACCCACCTGCACATTAAAATAAATAGATTTGTTTGCATAATTATGTGGTATAGTGAACCCGCTCTAAATTGGACACCTGCGGTTCGTTAAAATGTGTCCAATGTAGTGGGATGTCTAATCTACAGAGAGTGTGTATAGTATTTCAGAAGTACACTAACAGTGCAGGAAAGGAAAAACTCTGAGCTAGCGTGTACTGTATATACATAATAAAAACAGTATGAGATGGTTCTCCCTCTGCATTTGATTTGGCTCAAATTCTGCATGAAAGAAACATTTTACAATCATTGAACTTGTGAGTTCAAAAAAGTCCCAACTCCACATGTTTGCGAAATGTACTTTCATGCGTATATCGAAAGCGTAACTTGGGTCACATGCTAGTACTTGTACTCTAAGTGGAAAACACAATTCTATCGCATTTGATTTTGTGTATATTTCAAGAACGTCCCAATGGAAGGAGTTGGGACATTTTTTGAAATAATTGTACAGCTCCAAATGAGATGCCTCGAGTGTTAAGCTGCGTTGAGTGCGACAAAATGGAGTCTGCGAGCAGAGAGATGAATCGTAATGAAGAATGCACTGAAGTTTATGATAAGAAAGAAGAAGAGATGAAACCAATTGGGACAAAAAATATTCCAAAAAATGCACAAGCAACAGGTAAAGAGTGCAGGGAAACAAATTTCTGAGAGAAATACAGGTTCACAATGCAGGTACGTTTTGTGCAAATGCCTGTAATTTGAACTAGCAGTTAGGAATAATTATAGTTTTATTGAATGTATAATGAAGATGGTGGTTTTCTATTTATATAGTCTATGAAATGGACAGGTTCTGCTCGCCAGGTGCAGGTCTTTTTATTTGACTCCCTTAGGCGACCTGCGCATCGTGATGAGGATGAAATGATGATGAAGACGACACATACACCCAAGCCCCCATGCCAACGAAATTAACCAATGATGGTTAAAATTCCCGACCCTGCCGGGATTCGAACCCGGGACATCTGTGACCAAAAGCCAGCACGCTAACCATTTAGCCGTGGAGCCGGACTATATAGTCTATACATTTATTTTTTAAGTGTAAGCGTCAGTGTTTACAAATATTTCCTGATGATGCTCACATATGTATGTTTCCTTTGCTAAAGAATGAAATTAATCCAGAACTAACTTTTCTAGTTAAAGGTTATGATGGACAAATACCAATGAAGCCAGAGAAATTAAGACACTTAAGGAAGTTGTGTGTGATCGCAGCTCCTGATACAGTATCCATTATTAATAACCTGAAAGAAGCATAAACATTTGAGAAAATGAAGATTTGGAATGAAATTGTAAAAAATGGCTGAAAATAAAAGCTAATACATCAGATTATTTCTGATTTTAAAAAATGTTTTAAGCCATATATTTCAAAAATGTCCCAAATCCACCCAGGAATTATGTTGTTAGCTAAACCATAGATAAACAGAGTATCTTACCCTTACAGATGCATTGAGAGGGTACTGCTTCATCGGATACATACATACATACATACATACATACATTGTATGTAGCTCATGTTAGTGATTTACAATGTGTTATGTTTTTCCTCTCTCCTGAAAAATTTAGTGCAATGAAGTTGGATCGTTTTTGAACTCACAAGTTCCATTGTGTCGAGGACCGTCACATTGCATGTAAATTCGATTGCATTCTTACATCTATCTACTGCGTTGATGATGGCCCCGCATTAACTATTTCCTATACAGTAATTTTACCATTTAAATTAGGCTATCCCTTTGTCTAGTGGTTGCACCACCGGGCGAGTTGGCCGTGCGCGTAGAGGCGCGCGGCTGTGAGCTTGCATCCGGGAGATAGTAGGTTCGAATCCCACTATCGGCAGCCCTGAAGATGGTTTTCCGTGGTTTCCCATTTTCACACCAGGCAAATGCTGGGGCTGTGCCTTAATTAAGGCCACGGCCGCTTCCTTCCAACTCCTAGGCCTTTCCTGTCCCATCGTCGCCATAAGACCTATCTGTGTCGGTGCGACGTAAAGCCCCTAGCAAAAAAAAAAGTGGTTGCACCATATTGTATGAACCTGCGTGTAATTGGAATGGCGGTAGTGTGGAATGTTGTGTGTGAGGAAAGGAAGATTAAGGACGTCATAAACACTCCGTCCCCAGGCCAGGGATATTAATCATTACAATTAAAAAACCCTGACCCGGCCGGGAATCGAACCCGGGGCCGCCGAGTGACAGGCGGCCGCGTTGCCCCCTACACCGCGGGCCCGGACGTCAGGAGATTTACTGACACGTAGACGAACTCGTGCGGGACAAAATTCCGGCATCTCGGCGTCTCCGAAAACCGTAAAAGTAGTTGCACTCAGCCCAGGCTACAGGGGTGTCTAAAGTGAGGGGGTTTCACTGTACTTGAAAAGACTTGAAAAGTAGAAAGTAATTCCTCAAAACATATTGGAAATATTATATTGCGATTAAAATGCACGTTCGCTCGAGAGTGAGAATCCACTAAGGATAGTTGCCCTAATATTAGGGAAATCACAAAGGTTCAGCCTACTTATTAATCCATAAGCACAATATGAAATTAAAACACATTTTGTAATTTTCATTGGTATTTTTAAATGTTGTAATATTCATTATTCTCGGGCAGCTACCCCACCCCCCTATGGATTTTATTTATTTCAGTTATGCAGATGATTTTGCACAATTTAGACTCAATCTCTTAAAATCGCAGTTGACATTGCCTGTAGAACAGTAATAGAGAGTCGAAATCTTTTGAAAATTTTCACAGCGAAATTTGTGACTGTTCCGCACACACCAAACAAGATACTAATCACTTCCCAGTTATTAATTTTATACTTGTGCCCTAAATCACGAAAGCAAGGCTCATAGTGCCTTTTCTTCTCTGTATGAACGTCTTCGGACTGCTTTTCACCTCGCTCAAATCTGACTGTTGGATCGATAATGACGCCTTTGTTGAATTTCCTATCAATGACTACAGTGTTCCAAATTCAGGAAATGGAACGTTTTTCTAGTCACACATTTTCTTTCTGTGTTTGTTTGTTTGTTTGTTTGTTTTCTCTCGTCTTTGAATTGCCGCGACGTCGAAAATGGCATGCAGGCAGCCTAAATGTCGCCCAATCAATATATCTGCTCACGACATTTGTATTATTATTATTATTATTATTATTATTATTATTATTATTATTATTATTATTATTATTATTATTATTATTATTATGTACAAGTTGCTTAACTTCGCATCGGCACAGATAGTTCTTATGGCGACGATGGGGTACGAAAGGGCTAGGAGTGGGGAGGAATTAGCCGTGGCCTTAATTAAGGTACAGCCCCAGCAATTGCCTGGTGTGAAAATGGGAAACCACGGAAAACCATCTTCAGAGCTGCCGACAGTGGGGTTCGAACCCACTATCTCCCGAATACTGATGATGCGACAGGTCTCATGGAGTGCAACGTCCACCTGTATTGTTTGGCTAGATCTATACCACACCGGGCACGCATATTCAGCTGTAGCATCATCGCCGTCTTCTATGCTTTCAGACGCCGACGGCAGCAGAATAATACAGCGTGAGTGAAGATGTTCTCGGTGTATTTGGCTGTGCTCTTTATTAAGATATAATACCTTTTCAAATGGTCATATAGCGTGCACGTTCAGTTTTGATTTCGAGCTGCGTTTTCCACTGGCCATATTGCCATCCTAGCGGAGGTTTATCAGGCAAAAACGACAATGAACAAATCTTGAAACCTTGAAATACAGAAGTACCGTAGCGAAATCATCAAACTCGGCCGACTGGGACAAATAATCTACTTTAATATCCTTGGCGAGCTACTTACCTGTACAATGAAAAATGAAAACCTACAACCTGTTTTCCAGTCATTGACCGGGTCAGGAATGGAATGAATGAAGCAGATATAGGCTATTAGTACGATGGGGTCGCCACTCCCAAAGTGATTTATTAATGACTGATAGATGCTATGAAATGAGAATGGAGAGTGTTGCTGGAATGAAAGATGACAGGGAAAACCGGAGTACCCGGAGAAAAACCTGTCCCGCCTCCGCTTTGTCCAGCACAAATCTCACATGGAGTGACCGGGATTTGAACCACGGTATCCAGCGGTGAGAGGCCGACGCGCTGCCGTCTGAGCCACGGAGGTTCCCCCACCTGTACAATCTACATTGATAATTATCAAACACCAAGAGTCTCCGTTGCTGGGTTACGTGGTTCATATCCCGGCCACTCCATGAGCGATTTGTGCTGGACAAAGTGGAGGCGGGACAGGTTTTTCTTCGGGTACTCCGATTTTCCCTGTCATCTTTCATTCCAGCAACACTCTCCGATATCATTTCATCTGTCAGTCATTAATCATTGCCCCACAGGAGTGCGACAGGCTTCGGCAGCCGACACTGTTCTTATCCTCGTCGCTAGATGGGGACTTCATTTCATTCCTGACCCGGTCGAATGACTGGAAACAGGGTGTCGATTTTTTAATTATCCAACACCACAATGACGTAAAATTATTTATAGTTGACGTTACTTTGTATAAATGACAAAAGTATTTTCAAACCGTCCAAGTAATATCAAAACATATTAGTAGAAAATGTATGATTACTTTCTCCATCGTTAACAGTTCTGAAGATTATTCTTCGTGTTTTCCAATTTTCACATCGGGAACATGCTTAAGGCTGAACACTGATTAATGCCAGGGCCGCTTATTGCCCGCTTTCCCACCCCGGCGATACCGGAAACCTGTTTGTATTTGTGCGACGTTAAAACAAATATTACCGGGCGAGTTGGCCGTGCGCGTAGAGGCGCGCGGCTGTGAGCTTGCATCCGGGAGATAGTAGGTTCGAATCCCACTATCGGCAGCCCTGAAGATGGTTTTCCGTGGTTTCCCATTTTCACACCAGGCAAATGCTGGGGCTGTACCTTAATTAAGGTCACGGCCGCTTCCTTCCAACTCCTAGGCCTTCCCTATCCCATCGTCGCCATAAGACCTATCTGTGTCGGTGCGACGTAAAAGCCCCTAGCAAAAAAAAAAAAGCAAAACAAATATTTAAAAAGAGGAAGAAGAAGAGATACAGAAGTAACTTTTCAATTATCTTTATAGCGGAACAGTCCGACTCGTTGGCTGAATGGTCAGCGTACTGGCCTTCGATTCAGAAGGTCCCGGCTTCGATTTCTGGCCGGGTCGGGGCTTTTAACCTTCATTGGCCTATTCTGTTGGCTCGGGGGATGGGTATGTGTGCTGTCCCCAACATCCATGCAACTCACACACCACACATAATACTATCCTCCACCACAATGACACGCAGTTACCTACGTATGGCAGATGCCGCGGAACAGATGTAAAATATAATAGTATAGGGCCTACTCTTTTTATGATAATTTTTTTAATCTAATAACATTTATTTGTAAGTGTAAATAATGAGAGGAAGCAAGATGAATCAGCTAGTTCGTGTAAATACTTCAAGAATTTCCCAACTGGTTCATGCCTTTCTGAGTTGCTGAGCATTGTTCAGATTTTTGTCTATTTCTGGTCACGAGTCTATTCCTGGTCTGTGAGTGTCTCCTCTTTGATCAATGCGCATTAGACTAATTGCAATTTTAATCATATAAACTTCTTTTACGATACTAGGCAATTTATAACGAAAAATGGTGCGAATTTCCTAATGAAAGAAATTGTGAAGATTTTATTCTTCATAATTCCATTTTATTCTTCGTAATTTATTACTGTTAGATTTTGCATTTGGCAGACCTGTCTCAAAACTTGTCATAATGTTTTCCAAGAGAGAGGGACGCCGACTACTAAAGAAGAAAAAGAAGTCAGACTTGTTTATGTTTAGCCGGAATAAAAACGTAATTTATATGGAAAATGCCAAGCCGTTCGTTCACTTGGATTTTGCGAATCCGGTAATAATGAAAAAAAAACCCCTGATGAACGTACATATTTACGTACGGACCCTCCCTCCCCGCAAATTATCGTACACTTTTCTCACATTATTGTAAGACACCCCTCCCCGCTCCCCGCGCGCACACACATTGTTCGAGCGAACGTATTTTATGGGCGACTCCTTGTTAAGGTTATGTTCACGTGACAAGGCCAACTGCATTTCATCCTCTCAATTACCCTCATATTGTTCTAAATCAGAACTTGAACCGTTTGACACAGGGATGCATGTGTATATCATTAGACCTGAGGAAGAGTGAATGCCCTCTGGGTTCAATTACTCTGTGGGCTGTTGTTGATTGCTGATGTCATTATGAGACCAAGCCTGTGTTGTGTTGTGTTGGCTAAGACTGTTCTCAACTGCAGTAGTGTGCTCAGCAGTGATACGATACGAGACGAGACATATGACAGGTATGGAGTTAGCATTCTTTTTGCATTTTCTATATGCCTTATTAGGCAATATCTCTAGTATTATAGAACAGTAGAGGATCTAGTGATTAAGTTAAGGCAATTTCTGCATGGGTAAATGTTTTGCTGTTTAACAAGTAACACAACACAAAGAAAGTCTTTAAATACACAGCTTGAAGCGTTCTCAGCAAAAGGAGGCGTATTTTTTAATAGAATAGATTTTGCTGTTTAAGAATTAAACCGTATGTGTGTCACAAAATCCATGTTTGAGAGGTTCTAAAGAAAACCGTAAGCTCTTCAATCCATATGCGTGCTTTGAGCTGTTATTATTAATAATAAACATAACCTATTTGCTGTACTCTTGTACAAAGTCATAACATTCATAACTCAAAAGTCTGTTTATTGTTGTGTGAATATGGAATAATAGTAATGTGTGTCCAACTCTTGTCCTGTTTCTCTACGAGGTCGGGTGTGGGGTGAATTGAATTTTCATAGAAATGTTTACGACCCGATGCCCTTCCTGACGTTAACATTATCCAAGGAATCAGAGATGAAATGAATGACGTGATATATGACAGTAGAAAGGGGGAGGGTGAAACCCGGTCCGGCACATAGCCTACTCCTGTCGAATAGCATCAAGAATCTACTCAAGGCTTATTGTGGAATAATAATAATAATAATAATAATAATAATAATAACGTTCATTCTAACTAGACTGTAGTGATTATTCTTAGCCCTGAAAAACCAAACCTGTCCCATTCCAGTAGCCAAGTTTTTGGAATAGGAATCTCTTCTTGGTCTTCCTTTTCCTAACAACGGTTACTTCCATTATGCTGCAGAATAAATTTCTGTATCTGAAATTGTGCCGTAGAGCTTCTTTCTTTCTTTCTTTCTTTCTTTCTTTCTTTCTTTCTTTCTTTCTTAATCTGTTTATCGTCTAGGGTTTTGGTTCCTCGGACTCAGCGAGGATTACACCTCTACTGCCTGAAGAGGGCAGTGTGCTGGAGCGTGAGATATTTGGTCGACGATACAACTGGGAAGGAGGACTGGTACTCGCACAGATGGCCTCACCAGGTGTGCTGAACAGGGGTCATGTGGAGGATGGGATGATTGGAAGGGGCAGGGAAGGGAGCGGCCGTGGCTTTAAGTTAGGTACCATCCCGGAATTTGTCTGGAGGAGTGGGAAACCACGGAAAACGACTTGTAGGATGGCTGAGGAGGGAATCGAATCCCCCTCTACTCAGCTGACCTCTCGAGGCTGAGTGGTCCCCGTCCCAGCCCTCTTACCACTTTTCAAATTTCGTGGCAGAGCCGGGAATCGAACCCGGGCCTCCGGGGATGGCAGCTAATGACACTGACGATTACACCACAGAGGCGGACTTCCCAAATACTTATCTGAATATTTGTCTGGTTTATGAAGTTCCTCAAAAGGCTTTATTCATTAAAAAAAAAAAAATGAACGTTGCATTGGTATTGGTGTCCGTTTATAGGAAGGGGAATTGGAGTGATTTGTAAACGGAGATGATCGATAGATTTATAGCTTCTTTGAAATAATTTAAGTAATGACTAAGTAAACAATTTATAGGTCATCTGCCACCTGGGCGACAGTCCAAATTGTAAGAAAAAAACCAAAGAAAATAAACGTAGTAGGGTAGTTTTTGCACATTGGTGTGAGTAGTTTTTCTGTATTGTAATTCGGTATCTTTCATTTAATCACAAGATAGTGGGACATTTCTTGTTGAAGAAACGCTCAACGGAAGGATCTTTCCAGAGCCTAACAAACTTTCGCCCGGTTTTCGTATTTAATGTTCAAAGCTTTCGTTTTCTGCTCCCTTTATTACAGTATAAGCGCAAAGCGTTGTGTAATCATTAAGCATATTTTCTGAAGGACCTTAAAAACATTCGTAGTATCGGGACAATTTATTAAAAACGGGATGAATTGAAATTTTTGTTTAATATCCTTTCATTTTCATCTACTATTGGTCTTAAGATTCATCGGAATACAGGGATTTTGTCCGCAAAAGAAGCTCTTAAACTCGGATGTCAAATATACCGTCTAAACTGTCAACCAACTGTGCCGCTGACGATATGATGGGCAATTCGTCCAACTAAATTCCACCAGCTCACTGCGGCAGTTCATCGCAGAACTGGATCAACCTGTATTACCTGATCTGTTTTTGACAAGCTCTATTGGTGAAACATATCTAATTCACTCCATGGGAACTTAGACCTTTCCATTCGGAATTGCTAGGCGGGCAATAATTCCATTGTGGAGATTTAACTCCCGTATGCAGTTATCAGACTGTGCCTCTTATAATGGGCTTCTGATAAGTTCACCTGCATACACCCCAGCGTCAGTGGGTAGGGTCTGACACATCCCACTCTGATGAGTCTAGTGTCAGACCTAAGACGAAACGCTGGTTAATAGAGCAAACGCCTGAAAAAGCCTTACATCTTACATCTGATCTGTTTTTGACAAGCTCTATTGGTGAAAAATATCTAATTCCCTCCATGGGAATTTAGAACTTTCCAAAACATTGATCTATCCTGAAGTTGGGAAAAATATAAAAGGAAACAAACTATGGCAGAAATAATTGTAAATGTACAGAAATATAATTAAAATAGGTACAGTATAGCCTTATGAACGAGATATTTTGAACTGAAGGAGCACTTGTCCTTGCTGCTGATGGTGTAATTCATGTGCTGCTGCTTTTACGCAAGATTACGGCTCTCCCTCCCGAGTCGATGGGAAAATATCATGGGACGCAGTGTTATTTACTGTGTGTCGGTGTGTATTTATTTACACTGATTCTGGCGAACATATCAATTTCATTTGATTAAATTCTCTCAGCATTTCAGTCATCGTCAGCGGATTGGCGGTTTTGATACAAGGGGCACTGATTGTAGTTAACTACTTAACTACAGTGGCGCGATCTGTTAGCGAGAAAGGAACGTCGAAATTGATACATGAACCTTCAGCCCTACGGTTTAGATCTATAGAAATTTACCTTCCGTCCGCCTCTGTGGTGTAGTGGTTAGTGTGATTAGCTGCCACCCCCGAGGCCCGGTTTCGATTCCCGGCTCTGCCACGAAATTTGAAAAGTGGTACGACGGCTGGAACGGGGTCCACTCAGCCTCGGGAGGTCAACTGAGTAGAAGTGGGTTCGATTCCCACCTCATCCATCCTGGAAGTGGCAAATGGTACCTAACTGAAAGGCCACGGCGCTACCTTCCAGTCTTCCTATCCCCTGTTCAGCATAGCAGGTGAGGCCGCCTGGGCGAGGTACTGGTCATCCTCCCCAGTTGTATCCCCCGACCCAGAGTCTGAAGCTCCAGGACACTGCCCTTGAGGCGGTAGAGGTGGGATCCCTCGCTAAGTCCGAGGGAAAAACTTACCCTGGAGGGTAAACAGACTATTATTATTATTATTATTATTATTATTATTATTATTATTATTGCGGCGATTCTGTAAACCGACGTCATGTCCAAGTAATTATGTATGTTTGCCTACCTCTTAATCCCGTTGCCTACCGAGCTCGATAGTTGCAGTCGCCTAAGTGCGGCCAGTATCCAATATTCCGGAGATAGTAGGTTCGAATCCCACTGTCGGCAACCCTGAAAATGGTTTTCCGTGGTCTCCCATTTTTACACCAGGCAAATGCTGGGGCTGTACCCTAAGGAAGGCCACGGCCGCTTCCTTCCCATTCCTAGGGATATCCTGTCCAATCGTCGCCATAAGATCTATCTGTGTCAGTGTGACGTAAAGCAACTAGCAAAAAAAAAAAAAGAAAAAAATCCCGTTGCCTGATATGGGGTCGAGGATGAGGTGAGATGAATTTATATGGCATGTTTTTATCAATCAATCAGTGATCTGCATTCAGCGATGCCGCCCAGGTGGCAAGTTCCCTAAAATTGTTTACCTAACCTTTTCTTAAACTTGAAAATGTATCGAACAATTTCTTTGATAAATTATTCTAATCCCTATTCCTCTTCTTATAAATGATTATACTTGCCCCAAATCTATCCTCTTGAATTCCAATTTTATCTTCATATTATGATCTTTCCTACCTTTAAAAGCTCCACTCAAGCTTATTCTTCTACTAATGTCATTCCACTGACAGCTTGCTTCCACTTACTTGTGCCAGGCTTCTCACTTTCATCTGTCCTATCCGACCTCCCTTGGTTAACTCTTATTCTTCTCGACCCCGATGGTATTAGAGCAGTCGAGGCCTAGGGAGTCCTTCATGTTCACGCCTTTCGTGGCCCTTGTCTTTCTCTGGCCGATACCTTCATTTTTCTAAGTGTCTGATTCCTTCCATTTTTTCTCCCTGATTAGTGTTATATAGAGGATGGTTGTCCAGTTGTACATCCTCTTAAAACGATAATCACCGCCACATCGGAACATACTGCTTAGCCGAGCAACACGTCTCCTTACTCCCAAGTCTTCCCAGCACAAAGTAGGTAACATTTTCGTAACACGAGTCTTCTGTCGGAAATCGCCCAGAACAAATAGTGCTGCCCTTTCCTTTCGATCTTTTCCACTTCTCATATCAAGTAATCGTGGTGAGGGTCCCATACTCTGGAACCATATACTAATTGTGGTCTTACCAGAGAGTTATATGCCCTCTCTTTTACATCCTTTCTTTACCACCTCGTTAAATGTGATTACCCCAGTGAAGATTATTCCTTATATTAACACCTAGATACTTAAAACAGTGATCCTCATAAGGAACTTTCACCCCCATCAACCGCTGCCTCTGTGGATCAGTGGTAGAGTGTCGGCCTTCGGATCCCAAGATAGCGGGTTCAAACTTGGCAGAGGTTTTACGACACTCCATGTCGTACGATGTTCGCATGTAAAAGATCTCTGGTGACACATTTAGTGTTTACCCGACAAAATTCATTAAATCTCAGCCAGAGACGCCCAAGAAAATTTCGGTTTACTCGGTCTGTCATCTAGTAGGCTTAGGGTAAAACAAAACGTCGAAATTGACGAGCAGACAGCCAGATGGCGTCATAATTGAAATGTCTGCACACGGTAGCTGAGGCCATACGATTTCTTTTTTAACCCCATCAATACAGTAATTAAAACTGCGAGAACTTTTCCTTTTAGTGAAATTTACAACCTGACTTTTCATTTGTTTTTCCATCATGTTAATATACATTTTATTCTTATGTTACGATTTTTTGAAACAAAATACGTACATAGAGAAGACGTGTCACTACGTACATAGAGTCTCACAATTTCGTGATGCTGATAATGTTTCATTTCATATACAATTTTGACTGAGGGATAGAATAAACTATATTTATGTTTTTCAATCATTCACACTAATTGTGTTTATTTGTTACAGGGCCGACACAAACGCAACGCCACGTTTCCTGGAGGACAGACCACCAGTATTCACCAGCCATCACCTACCATTAGAGGTGAGTACATCACGTTCAATATGAACAGATATGGACAGTTATAAATGGTATTAAATAACATCAAGTGTGATATTCAGGTTGCCTAGCTGTAAACTTGAATTCGGGAGGTGGTGTGTTCCAAACACACCGTTGATGGCCCTGAAGTTGATCTTCTGTGGGTTTCCCGTTTTCACACCGGGACTATACCGTAATTAAGGCAATGGCACTTCCTTCTCAGTCCTAGCCTTTTCATAGACCATCATCGCCAAAAATCTACGTGAGTTAGAGCCAGGTTAAGCACATAGGCAAAGAAGAAAAAATATGAAATACACTGACTGACAGAGCAAATGCAACACCAAGAAGGAGTGGTCAGAACTTTATGCCAATTGCAGGGTAGACTGACGTCACTGAGGTATGCTCATGATGTGAAATGCGCCGCTGTGCTGCGCACGTAGCGAACGATAAATGGGACACGGCGTTGGCGAATGGCCCACTTCGTACCGTGATTTCTCAGCCGACAGTCATTGTAGAACGTGTTGTCGTGTGCCACAGGACACGTGTATAGGTAAGAATGCCAGGCCGCCGTCAACGGAGGCATTTCCAGCAGACAGACGACTTTACGAGGGGTATGGTGATCGGGCTGAGAAGGGCAGGTTGGTCGCTTCGTCAAATCGCAGCCGATACCCATAGGGATGTGTCCACGGTGCAGCGCCTGTGGCGAAGATGGTTGGCGCAGGGACATGTGGCACGTGCGAGGGGTCCAGGCGCAGCCCGAGTGACGTCAGCACGCGAGGATCGGCGCATCCGCCGCCAAGCGGTGGCAGCCCCGCACGCCACGTCAACACGTCAACCGCCATTCTTCAGCATGTGCAAGACACCCTGGCTGTTCCAATATCGACCAGAACAATTTCCCGTCGATTGGTTGAAGGAGGCCTGCACTCCCGGCGTCCGCTCAGAAGACTACCATTGACTCCACAGCATAGACGTGCACGCCTGGCATGGTGCCGGGCTAGAGCGACTTGGATGAGGGAATGGCGGAACGTCGTGTTCTCCGATGAGTCACGCTTCTGTTCTGTCAGTGATAGTCACCGCAGACGAGTGTGGCGTCGGCGTGGAGAAAGGTCAAAGCCGGCAGTAACTGTGGAGCGCCCTACCGCTAGACAACGCGGCATCATGGTTTGGGGCGCTATTGCGTATGATTCCACGTCACCTCTAGTGCGTATTCAAGGCACGTTAAATGCCCACCGCTACGTGCAGCATGTGCTGCGGCCGGTGGCACTCCCGTACCTTCAGGGGCTGCCCAATGCTCTGTTTCAGCAGGAAATGCCCGCCCACACACTGCTCGCATCTCCCAACAGGCTCTACGAGGTGTACAGATGCTTCCGTGGCCAGCGTACTCTCCGGATCTCTCACCAATCGAACACGTGTGGGATCTCATTGGACGCCGTTTGCAAACTCTGCCCCAGCCTCGTACGGACGACCAACTGTGGCAAATGGTTGACAGAGAATGGAGAACCATCCCTCAGGACACTATCCGCACTCTTATTGACTCTGTACCTCGACGTGTTTCTGCGTGCATCGCCGCTCGCGGTGGTCCTACATCCTACTGAGTCGATGCCGTGCGCATTGTGTAACCTGCATATCGGTTTGAAATAAACATCAATTATTCTTCCGTGCCGTCTCTGTTTTTTCCCCAACTTTCATCCCTTTCGAACCACACCTCCTTGGTGTTGCATTGTCACTGTCAGTCAGTGTATTTTGAATGTGGTTCATCTTCAGTAATAATAATAATAATAATAATAATAATAATAATAATAATAGGATCAAGATACAGTCAAGATTACAATCAATCAAAACAACACAAAAGTTCTCAAACATAATTAGGAAAAGACGAATGAAATTCTTCGATCATCTCACTAGATTACCAGAATATCGATTGACAAAGAACTCAACAACCGGGCTTAACGAACTCCGAAAGGGCCTCGAAAACGCTAACATACGTTCAAGAGACATTCTAGAGACACCCTTAGACACAAAGTACACAATTGAGAAGCTACATCAGAGCAACCACAACAAAAACAGTGCAGACCAAAGTGATCGGCAGAACGTAAACAAGCCGCCTCGGAAAGAATGAAAGCCTATTGGAACAACAAGAAGAACCCACAGAAGTATTGATTATTTGCTTAACGTCTTCCAATATTGAGAGAATTTAATAATAATAATAATAATAATAATAATAATAATAATAATAATAATATGTCACCACTGCTGTTCAACTGTGCCTTGGAATATATAATGAGGGAATGGTACAAGAGTAACCCAAAGAACATCCGAATTGCAAGACCCAAAGACAACACAAGTTTAAATTGCCTAGGTTTTGCCGATGACCTTGCTCTCTTGTCCAACAATATTCAGGAAACCAGACAACAAGTTATATCACTACAGGAAATAGCACAGAAAATAAGTCTTGGAATATCTTTTGAAAAGACAGTAATCATGTTTACTGACCCACCACTCAGAAACAAAATTGCCATAGGAAACCAAAAAATCAAAATTGTAGATAAATTTAAATATCTGGGAGAAATCATAACATATATCATATCACAATAAATAAACTGACCAGAGCACAATATGTCACCAAGAATACCTACAACAAAAAGGGCCTGTCAATAACAACAAAATTTAAACATTACAAAACATTCAACCAGAAATAACATACGCAAGCGATACCATCTTCAAAACAACTAACACTGCACAAATAGACAAAATACTCAAGATAGAGAGAAGAATCATTAGAACATGCACCAAAAAAGATGGACACTGGAGAGTAGCTTCTAATGAAACAGTCTACAAGGAAACAGAACCAGTAATGAGCTCAATCAGGAAGAAACGCATTTCATTTTTTGGACATCTAATCAGGACACCAGAGAACAGGATCATCAGGAGAATAATAGAAAAATTATGAAATAGTAAGTGCAACATTAAGTGGATTATAGAAATCAAGGAAGATATGGATGAACTACAAATTACAGTGGAAGACCTAAGAAACAAAACCGACACAATCAAGAAACTCACAGACAATAGGAAGGGTGATTTCTGATGAAGAAAGAGGATAAGATCAGAGAGAATGAAGAAGTACTGGGCTGACAGGAAACTGAAAAATTCTTTGTATAAAGTTGGCTAGAGTGGTCCAATGAAGGCCATAAAATGTAAATAAATAAATAAATAAATAAATAAATAAATAAATAAATAAATAAATAAATAAGTAAATAAATAAATAATGTGGTGTAGTGGTTCAACTCAGAACCCCAGAGGCCCGGGTTCGATTCATGGCTGTGCCGCGAAATTTGAAAAGTGGTACGAGGGTTGGAACCGGTTCCATTCAGCCTGTGGAGGTCAACTGAGTAGAGGTGTGTTCGATTCTCACCTCAGCCATCCTCGAAGTGGTTTTCCGTGTCACCGAGCTCGATAGCTGCAGTCGCTTAAGTGCGGCCAGTATCCAGTATTCGGGAGATAGTAAGTTCGAACCCCACTGTTGGCAGCCCTCAAGATGGTTTTCCGTGGTTTCCCATTTTCACACCAGGCAAATGCTGGGGCTGTACCTTAATTAAGGCCACGGCCGCTTCCTTCCCACTCCTAGCCCTTCCCTGTCCCATCGTCGCCATAAAACTTATCTCTGTCGGTGCGACGTAAAGCAACTAGTTTTCCGTGTCACTTCTCCACCAGGCAAACTTAAAGCCACGGCCGCTTCCTTCCTTCTTTCTTGTCTATCCCTTCCAATCTTCCAATCCACCTCCCCACCCTCATACGGCCCCTGTTCAACATAGCAGGTGAGACTGCCTATGGAGGTACTAGTCCTCCTCTCCAGTTGTATCCCCCGACCCAAAGTCACTCGCTCCAGGACACTCCAAAAGCCGCTGAGGTGGTAGAGGTGGTATCCCTTGCTGAGTCCGAGGGAAAACGGATTAAGGAAGAGAAATAATAATAATACGAAGACTAAAATTGTATGGTCACCTTCATAGAATGAACCACAAGCTAACTAAGAAAATTTTTGATTATGTCTCCAAATAAAAACACACAATCGGTTGCCTGGAAGAGATGTGATGTGATCTACAAAATCTGAAGATCACAGACGACATCATAATTAACATGGTGGACTTCCGGCGACAGTTCACTTCTACGGATTTTTCGCTTTTGGAAATTCGATTGAGGCAGGCAATCAGACAGTGTATGAAGAAGTTCTGGAAAGAAAACAATAAGACAAATACTGTACCATAGTTGCCTTTTAGAACATACGCCACGAATGAGCCGTTGGTAACGGCCGAAACAGTTATTTTCAGTTAACCGTTGATCGTGTCCGAGTTACAAAATCAATTACGATTATAAATGACAGTTAAAATTACGTTCCACCATTCACTACAATTGTCACAAGGTTGTAAGTCATATAACGACGTTTGTTGCAAGCGATGACGAACAAGCATGAATACTTTTATAAATGCTTGTGGTAAAGTTATCACTAAATGTCAAAAACATATCAGATGTAAGGCTTTTCAGGCGTTTGCTCTATTAACCAGCGTTTCATCTTAGGTCTGACACTAGACTCATCAGAGTGGGATGTGTCAAACCCTACCCACTGACGCTGGGGTGTATGCAGGTGAACTTATCAGAAGCCCATTATAAGAGGCACAGTCTGATAACTGCATACGGGAGATAAATCTCCACAATGGAATTATTGCCCGCCTAGCAATTCCGAATGGAAAATTCTAAATTCCCATGGAGGGAACTAGATATTTTCACCAATAGAGCATGTCAAAAATGTCAAAAACATATCATATGTAAAGCTTTTCAGGCGTTTGCTCTATTAACCAGCGTTTCGTCTTAGGTCTGACACTAGACTCATCAGAGTGGAATGTGTCAGACCCTACCCACTGACGCTGGGGTGTATATGCAGGGGAACTTATCAGAAGCCCTTATAAGAGGCAGAGTTTGATAACTGCATACAGGAGATGATTTCCAGCGTTCAGTCTGCAAGTCTCTGTGAATTTAGTGAATGCTGCCACAATGATCTATCTGTCATCAGCTCTGTGGCCTCGTTTAGCTCTATGCCTCTTATCTTTAAAACATTAGAAACCGAGTCTAACCATCGTCGCCTTGGTCTCTGTCTACTTCTCTTACCCTCCATGACCAAGTTCATTAGTCTTCTAGCTAACCTATCCTCCGTTCACCTCACATGACCCTACCACCGAAGCCGGTTAATGTGTACAGCTTCATCCACTGAGTTAATTCCTAACTTAGACATTATATCCTCATTCTGAGTACCCGCCTGCCATTATTTCCACCTGTTGTACCAGCGATCATTCTCGGTACTTTTATATCTGATAACTTTAACTACCCCGTGTGGGTGGTGGATTCAGATGAAGAATTCACCCATGGTATCCCCTGCCTGTCGTAAGAGGCAACTAAAAGGCGCAACCAAGGGATGATCAATTTAGACCCATGAAACTACTTGTGATTAGTACCACCACACAGGGAACACCATGGGTCGCTTTTACTTGCACGTAGTTGGGTACCAAATAGGTTTGTGATTAGTAGCACTCTATGAACGACATCATGGGATCACGAAATCCAAGGTTCTGGCTTGCCTATGATTAGTACACACTATATGAGGAACACCATGGGATAGTACGAGTCCCTGTCATTAGTACACTTACGTGATGAACACCATAGGTTTGCATTGCCTGTAAATGGCGCCGCAATGTGGGAAACAGCGTAGGTCTGTAATACATGTGCGAATTTCATTACCTGTGAGTAGTACCATAATGTGTGGAATACCGTGAGTCTACGCTACTCTTGATTAGTACTGCAAGATGACAAATACCATGGTTCTACTTTTCTAGCGATAAGTACTGTTATGAGGGGCCGCTGACTTGGATTTTGGACCCCTTTCGACTACAGGTATCATCGATTCAGTATTGTGCTATAGAAGCAGTCTCTTGGTCAACAATACTATTGTTCTAGCCAGCTTCTGTGCATGTGAGGCACTGTGGGTCGGTTCCACTGATCGTTTTTTCATATCCATCCATCCATTCATTCTTCGTCCTCACGTTTTGAATTGTGGTCAGTGGTTGTTTTTGGGCTTTTAATTTTTCATTTCATTTCATCTCATTTCGTACCATTTGGGGCCGATGACCTAGATGTTAGACCTCTTTAAACAACAATTATCATCATCATCATCATCATCATCATCATCATAACTCTAACTTTATACTGCATGGTCTCCCTATGTGGACGGTGTACACCTGGAAATAGTGTTACAAATCGTAAGACTGTTTTCATATAATTATTGTACATAAATACCCTTTCCTCTACCGTATACACATGTGGAGGCATTACCGGTATGAGAATTATACCCCGAAGTAACACTTCACAACTCGAGAACAGTTGGAGTGACCGAGCGAGTTGGCTACGCAGTATGGTTTTTTGATTTTCGCACAAGACAAGGCAAATCATTTGAAGTTGTATCTTTGATATATTGTTTGATACACGTTCTAAGCACGAACCTGAACTGCGAAGTGCGGGCATTCTCGTGTTGTCGCTGTGCTGTGTAACGGAAAGCGATGAGTCAACAGGAGGCAGATAAGTCGGGCGTGCCTGTCAGCCGACCGGTGAGAGAAACTCACTCTATTGTCCACGCTATTTGCTGCTGTCTTTGGTGGCCTGGGTTCAATTGCTGGTACTGCCAGAGATTTAATAATAGCAGGAGGGATAGTACGAGGTTAAAATTGTACATGCTAGGTGTATGCAGGTGTATGAAAAAAGCTGCTCCACCTCAGGGCAAAGATAGAATTTACTTTACCACCTGTATTTATCTTTGTCTTTGGCTATTTCCTTTTCCTGCCCTTATCTATCTTTCCACTTCCTACATCATGACTGTCAGGAGGCTCGAACGATTGTTGATGAAGCTGGGAAACAGAAAGGCTCTTATTGTAGGTAGAGAAGAAATAGATGTACAAGGACCATCCAGAAATTAAGATACTCTATTTTTTTTAAAAAAAAGAAGACAACATAATTATCTGAAAAACTTTATTAGCACCCAATACAGCAATGCTGGAGCTATTTTTCGAAATAATCACCACCAAATTGAGACATTTGTCATATCATGGGATCAACTTTTGTATGCTGGTGACATAGAAATCTGCCGCCTGCGAATGGAACCAGCATGTGACATTCATCTTCAGCCCTTCGTCTGTGTGAAAATGCTTACAAGAGGACAGGTATTTCTTGAGGTCGAAGACAAGATGAAAATCACTGGGAGTAGGATAACGATTGTACGGTGGACGATCAAACACCTTGCAGCCGAACTCCTGCAAAACAGTTGCTGAGCGCCGAGCATTGCCATGGATCAGCACAACACCCATACTGAGCATTCAGCACCTCTTGTTTTGAATAGTCCATCACAATTTCTGTAGAAACTTTAACACAGACTGAACCTCACAGGTGGTGGGAGAAAAAATAGGATCCACAGCTGCTGCGCTTCTGACACCAGGCAGGAGTTGTCTGGCCGGTATACGATTGCTACATCATAGATCTGTTGCACGTGCTCATATTTCCTAGCTAAATAAGTTTACAAGAAAGGAAATAGAGAAACTTAATTTATGGATGGCCTGCATAGAACTGACATTGAGGAGGAGAGAAGATGTGGAGATTGTCCTTGACCTTTTGTGTTTTCATGTTTGTTCTTGTCTCCTCTTTCTGTTGCTTTTTCTTCCCACACTGACTTGTCACTGTATTTGTCCTATTATGTGTACTTTTCATGTTTGAACAACAGTGTGAACTGTTTATTTCCTCTTTCAGCTTCCACTCCTAGCGAGGGACGGCCTCGATTTAACAGCTGTCACACAGAGCCGCCCCTGCTGCGTCACCCTCCTACCACCCCATGGGACGTAACTCCTCCCGTCGATACTCGTAAAGGTAAGATTGTGCGCTCACTTTGTTCTTCTTCTTAAGAAACTGAACGGAGTACATTGGATTTCAAGAATTCTGTTACGCATTACCTTCACGGTCTTGTCCATCCAGGACGTGTCTGGCCGGTATATGATTGCTACGTCATAGATCTGTCGTGCATGCTCATATTTCCCAGCTAAACATGTTTACTTTACAAGAAAAGAAATAGGGGAACTTTATTTCTGTATGGCCTACGTAGAACTGAGATTGAGGAGGGGGAGGTCTTTCCACCATCCGTTTTCCTGCCACATGTCTCTCCAAGTTAACATAAGCTGTCTTTGTTGGCTTTATCCTCATTACATGCTGACCCAATCTAACAATGATGTTTCAATCCCAGCTTGCTTTTTAACCATGTCTTCCTTAACTTCTCCAGTTTGGTTTTTGAATTGTGGACCTCAGGAACTTCATCTCAGATGCCTGCAACCTTGACGAGTCCTTCTTAGTGAGGATGCAGGTTTCAATACCATAGGTTTAGATTGGTATGAAGTACTGATTGAACATCACCAGCTTTGAATTTATTGGAACTTCCAGAGGAGTATTCGTACTTGCTGCTAAAAGTGTGAGAGCCCTTCTGCATTCTTTTTTGGCACCTCCTTTGTGGCTAGCATGTCTCGAGATATTACACTGCTGAAGTATGTAAAGTTTTCCACACTTTCCAGTGAATGGTTTTCTAGCATGATGTTCACTGGTTTGTTTATTGCCATCTACTCATTCAGGACAAATATTTCAAGTGCCTTATGGGAATCAAAATCTAAATCATCTGATGACCTAGCAGCCCAAAGTTTACGTATTAGAAGTCTCATGTTGGCTCCATATTGACGTCACTAAACACATACAAATGTACAAGACCCACCAGTTCAATACGCTATTTATTTAGATAAAAGGTAGTATCTTTTGAATGGGTGGATCTTGTACATTTGTATATGTTTAAGCTTAAAGTTTGCTACGTTTTCTAACACTACTCGTTGTTTGTCGGAAATCATCCACAACAGATCATGTTACTTTACTTTGAATCTTTTTCATTTTTTGAATCAAGTAATCCTGTTGAGAGTCCCATACACTGGAACCACACTCTAATTGGGGTCTTGCCAGTGACTTATACGCCTTCTCCTTTACATCCATACTACAACCCTTAAATACCCTTTGTGTTATAAAGGTTATGTAGCTCACATTCAGTTTTTAAAAATTTACTTAAATGGTTTGCTTTCATTAAGGAAATAGGAGTAAATATCTACACAGCCATAGGAAATATCTGGCTTATTTCATATATAGTTCTACCATCAGCCTATATGTATATTTCAGTGTATCGAGATCAGCCTGCAGCTTCGACCTCGCCTCCTACGAGAGATAAGATCCAGCCGGAGGAGAAGATTCGTACACGACGCGTGTTGAACCGCGAGAAGAGAGGGATCAAGTCCGGTCGGAGCTTCTCGGAAGACTTCTCGGGGATGTTACCGACGTGGCGGGACCACAAGCTGGTCGGAGATACTCAGAGTGAGTAGGGTTCAAAAATGTGGAATTAAATAAATGTTAGTAATGATCGAGTATTGAAATATTAGGTAGAACATATCAAATGCAATTTTTCACGAATTGTTTGATTACATTGCAAATAAACTGGCTCCAATGACATCTTTGTGGTACCTGAGCGTGAAGAGTAATGCTAGGTCTCCTGTGATATTTCCTAATATTTAGTAGTAGTAATGTACTCACCAGTTTTAAAGTCCCAAGAAATTCCCTTGGTGGACATGAAGGTGATATTCAAAACAAAAATAACACAACAATTAATTTCTTCCCACCCACATGCATCCCCATAGCAGAACTAGCCAGCCGCCCCTTTTCCCGTCCACGTGTATTCTCATAAGACCCATGCATTTTCACCCTCTTCAAGATGACCACTCTATTCCATGACCAGTGGCTTGAATTTTGGTCATAATTCAGATGACTAGAAATATTGACAGTGCAGTATTGTACACCCCTGTCTCATGTCATTATTACTAAAGAGCAGTGAGATTATCATCATGGCAGGTGTGTGTAAGAGAAAAATGAAAGTTCTTTCACTGCAAGAATGAATTTCTGTAATAAAGGAATGTAAAGCTTGTTTAAGAGTTTTAGGTCCGCCTTATTCAGTACTATACAATTTGTTGTGTAGTTGTAATTACAACATACACTAGAGTCCCGTTAATCTGAAAGTCTGGTTAATCCGAACGGAAATATTCAATTTTTTAAAAAATATTCTCCTTATAGAAATGAAAGAACATGTTATAGAACAAAGATTTCCTTGCATTTTATTAGTCATATTTTACTAGAATAACATAATGTAAACATAATTACACATCATAAATCATCAATCACTGGTCGTTTATCTTAACAAAGACTGTTAGCTTCTTTTGCCATAGTGATTGGAACCTACTCGAAGATGCAGTGTTAAACCAGCGTCTCATAAACATCACATCAGTGGGCGTAGCAGCGGAGTGTTGCTCAACGTAGTGTACGGCAAGTTCTAAGGCGGCCCCGCCATCTGAATGTGACACTACTTGTTCATTGTCATCTTCTTCGTCGTCACTCTGTTCCTCATCAACTCCAGATTCTTTCTCCAACATAGCTACAATTTCTTGGTCTGTTTGTAATTGATCACAGTCAGCTTCCATCCACTCGCTGATGTCATTTTCATTGGCTTCCTCACATCCAGGAAGTTTTTGAACAATTTCAAGGACATTGACATTTGCAGACGCTTCCGCTGGACTCGCGATGAATGCGAGACTCGGCCACAATTTCTTCCACGTTTTCCTCATGAACTGCTCACTGACACCCTCCCATGCCTCTGCTGCCCAGTAACTCACATCCTTTACATTCACGTAAAAGAATTCCTGCGGGAGGAAATCCCGGCACCTAGGCATCTCAGGAAACCGTAAAGGTAGTTACCGGGATGTAAAAACAATAACATTATTATTAGAAAATATATCCGGTTAATCTGAAAATTTCATAATCCAAACAGACTCCGGTTCCAATCAGTTCGGATTAACAAGACTTTACTGTATTATGTTTATTCAGAACTAGTTTTGACGCTATACTGCGTCATCATCAGCTGAACAGAGGCATTGGAAAAATGACAATCATATAAATACTGTATTATCAACATTAACACAAATTAAAATCATATACACTTACAATTAAAATGAATACATATTTAAAAAGATATAGTGTTTCTCCTTCCTTTCTCAAAAGTCAAAGACTTGCGGGTCTGTTGTAACAAATTATTAAAACCATATGCGACCAGTTTTATAAGACAATATACAAGCTAATAGTATTGAATAGGTGGACCCTTCCTACCCTTTGATAGTGATCAATTGTCAATACAGACCATAATGAAATTCATAACTTATGATTTTCATTTATATTAGTTGGTTAATCAAAATCACTTTTACTGTCCTCTGTCTATCATAAAATACAAAACTCCATGGAAATGATGAAGAAGAATCCATGCTTACAAACAGACCATGATGTAACAAATTCTCGTAAAGATTTAAGAACAGAAGTTACTAAGCCATTGTGGGATTTGTTAGATGGCATTATAATACGTAAACGTATGGTCAACACAGAAGCAGTGAAAGATCAAGCTGTGTTTATTTCGAGTGGATTCTACACTGAAGGGGAGTTGACATTGGAATTTACTCATTTGGGACAAATATTTCAGGTTCCCTATGGGAATCAACATCTATATGACTGGAATACAGGGCTAATATTTCAGTGTCGAGTCCAACTCAATAAAGGAATGCAGACAATTAGAACACTGTGTTCCAATTGTCTTCAGCATGAGGACCGTATGTTGTTTTAAAATACACTTTGTGATTAAAATATTTAGAAAAATATCAGCACTTTGATAGTTTACTTGTTGTTTCAGCTCAAAACGAAGTGTCCCGCAGGATCCTGTTTGACTACGACGACGATAGCAAGCGGGAAGAAAAGCTGAAGGATATCGCAGACTCTATAACTCGTCCTCGTTACCGTCGCCACCAGTATCATCACAACGTGGTGAAGCCGACGAGGGATAGTGACTGTAGCGAGGAAGAACAGAAGAAAAGCAGCGGTGTGGATCATACGGACAGCAGCGGGGACAAATTGGTGAGTGTATTAACAAGGATATTATTATTATTACAACTTCCCCCATGCGGAGGCTGCCACAAGGACAAAGTATGTCGACTACACAGTATTTTGTCTTCTAAGTTACTGTTGACTTTGCTAGTGTGCCAGGTAGAAGATTCCCCAAAAGGCTCAGGAATAGATTTGCAATACGGTTCGTCAGATGTTATATAGGTGATTGCGGAGTATGGTTACTGAACCTCGTATTGCGGCGATAGCGATGTCGTGGAGTCGTGTCCGGCTGAGACCGAGAGAATCCCATAGCTGTACAAGAAATTTAGGGATTGTGCCTCGAGCTCCGATCATGAGTCCATGGACGGAAATATTGTCTAGGTGATATTTATCTTTATAGTAGTTTACAGTTGGCTGGTAAATTGACTTCTTTTCGGCGTCCACCTCTTCGGCCTGGCCAACGTGCGACTCGAAGCGTATTGTGGGATCTAAGATTAGTCCTTGCTTGCTAGCTGGTTGAAAGGCTATCATGTTATGACTGGGAGAAAGGGAACCTTCATACAAAGTTTGTCTCATCCTAAAAATGTAATTTTCTTTTGTTCTTGGATCTGTCTTCTGTTGTCATGGTCTATCTAGCCCCCCACCCACGGGGGTTAATGAGATGAAGTCAAGGACATGTGGTTCCTAAATACTTGTCTCTTCATTTCCTGTTTTATCCATATTCACCCACTTTTCAAGTGTCATGTACTCTCCAGGATCTTCGTCATTATGGTCGAAACAAGCCTCATTCTTTTTCTTAATGAAGGGTTTTATTAACCAGTTAATTAATACGATATTTGTAACCAAGACTAGGACTAGTTTCAACTGATAAGAACTGTTGTCTTCGGCTATCCTTAATAAGATAATCTAAGATAGAACATAGCTTCTTAAAAACATTGAATTGAAAGTCAACTAGGACCATAATCTTAAAACTTTGACAATGAATTGTTAAAAAAAAACCACACACATACAATTAAGATCATTAATTGTAGTCCATATATTGATATTTGTTCTTGATGAACAGTTGTTCATGTGGAAAATTATACTATCTTATTGTCTGTTGAATAGATATAATAATAAAATGTAAACATGCATATAAAAGTAAGGATATTATAGAAATGATCCTCTATGAACACTTCACCCGTACCAATGACCTATCACCACGCGGTATTGCTGAACAGGGACCCGCATGTCCGCACTTGCTTACTAAACCTGGGGCCGATGACCTGCGATGTTGGGCCCCTTAAAACAACAAGCAGCTTACTAAACCACCTTCCGCTTCCCTTGCTCGATTACAACTGATATATGATAGTAGGAGGAGAGGGGGGGGGGGGGTGAAATCCAGTGCTGGCACGTAGCCTACTCCCGTTGAATAGCACCAAGGGGTTTGCGTAAGGTTTTAGTCTTCCCATTCAATGGATGAATCGCCATCAACAGTGTCATTTGCCCTCGCTCCATATGAACACTATGGAGAGGTTTGGAAATTAAATCCAGGGTTTTGGCAGACAATCTAGTGCTTAGAAAATATCACCACCTGTCCTCCCTTGCTGGCCAACAGCCTGATGGTGAATTATTATTTTTGAACCAACAGGACTCAACAGCTAACCATGGTGTCAGGCCATAATATAGACTTGATGCCTTAACAATCACGGCCACCAGGCAGGTACATAGAAAATCCAAATCTCGTTATAAAAAGTCCTATTTTGTACAATATGTCCACAAATTGTCACTGTAAAATCACACCCTACTGAGTGAGTTCGTCATGCGGTTAGGGTCGCACAACTGTGAGCTTATATTTGTAAGATAGTGGGTTCGAACCCCACTGTTGGCAGCCCTGGAGATGTTTTCCCATGGTTTCCCATTTTCACACCAGGCAGATGCTGGGGCTGTACCCTAATTAAGGCCATGGCCATTTCCTTCCCAATCCTAGCCCTTTCCTATCCCATCATTGCCATAAGACCTGTCTGTATCGGTGTGATGCAAAGCAAAAAAGTTTTTTAAAATCACGTCTCTATACATGAAACCAGTTTGTGGATTGGTGGCCGAAACTGCATGCAAGGTGTTCTGGACAGGACATCATTTAATTATTGTCATATAATGCATGCCTTATCAATGCCACAAATTGTGAACCATTTATGAAACAGCTACCGGTATTTAAAATTTGTATTTGAGTTCTGATATTATTCTGTATGTCTGAAAGAAACTGTATTTACAGGCTGTGCATGATGCATTACGCTCTGCCCCCATTTCCTTAGACAGCTAATATAAATCCTGTAAGCTCAAATCCAATTAAGCTGGAGGGTGCTAGACTGGTGTAATAGCTCAGCTTTCAGTGCAGTCTGAAGGGACAGCCTGGTGCAATGGCAAGTAGTTAGCTCTCTTTGTGAATATTGTCAATGTCACTGTTTACTGTACATGATTTGTTTCTTAAGTATTCAGATTTATGATATTCACTCTTGTTTGGCTTTGGCATTCCATTCAGGAGACTGGAAAAACTGGGAGAAAGGAATCTTATTTGTTAAGAAACTAAAGCATATAGGACTGCCTGCTGTCATTTCTTGATGGATACAGTACTTTTACATCCATAATAATAATAATAATAATAATAATAATAATAATAATAATAATAATAATAATAATAATATCATATAATATAATATAATTATTATATATATATATATTATATAATAATAATAATAATAATAATAATAATAATAATAATAATAATAATAATAATAATAATAATAATAATTATAGGACTGCCTGCTGTCATTTCTTGATGGATACAGTACTTTTGCATCCATCTCATGGCACAGGCCAGAGTAAAGTGTAGCTTCCACCGAAGTCCCAGTTAACATCCATGACTGTGACAATATGGAAGCTGCTGGGGTATGGGTAGTGCTGAGTAATGACATTCAGAGCACGACTAGTGCACCTGAGTGTTATGAAAGGTGCTGCTCATAGGGTTCGTCGTGCTGCAATAGTACTTTCTGACCCAGTGAGGAGAACAGTGGCAAACTACCTCACTCCTCATCTTGCCTAGTACGCCTCATTTTGGTGCTGTCATTGGTTTTTGGGGTTTCCTTATAACCGCATAATCTTTGGTGGTGCTATTTGAGGATCCAACAACCTAGCACCAAAAATTTTATTCCTTGAATAACAAAAATTGTGAACTATACTGCATCTTTTTTTTTTTTTTTAAACCACAAGATCAGCAAGTGTGCTCAAGAACCTCTACATGAACTTCTATTTTTAATTCAAGAAAAATGTCATAAGTGCTACAATTGTGGTAACTTCTTGCCATTTTTGTGTAGGCTGATGATGACATAGACAGATGTCGAAACCGGTCCCTTAATAAATTAAATTAGTTCAAGAAGTTTTTAACTTTAAATCTGGGCTGATTACCTAACAGACAGACAGATAGACAGACAGTGTATAGGAGGAAGTTACTGGCAGGGCTGAGGAGCTCAGACGGTAAAGGATAGAGCACTGGCTTTCTGACTCCAAGTTGGCAGGTTCGATCCTGGCTCAGTATGATGGTATTTGAAGGTGCTCAAATATGCCAGCCTTGTTCTGGTATGGCATGTAAATGCACTCCTGCAGGACAAAATTCCAGCACCTCGGGATATCTGAAAACCAAAAAGTAGTGGAGCCCAAAATCAATAACTTTTGTTTTATTTTTCAAATTGAACCTCTGTGGACTGTGTGTTAACAACCAATCTCAGTTGCAGTGTCTGTGCCTTGTACGCCTGCCAGCTGTGACTTCCTACCAGTATTTCTTGAGCCCTATCAGCGCTTTCTTCCGCTCCTCTGGTAAAGGGCCTCTCCATCTTCTGGTTTCTGTCTCCAGCATAAAACCTTGATAGATTTCACCATCCTTCTGAAACTAAACCTGTCATTGCTTTTATCCTCCGTAATGTTCACCTTTCTCAGATCTTTCTCACACTCTTGGAATCGTCTCAACAGATGTCTTTGGTTTTAGAAAATTCCAGATGTTCTTTGTGAGCCGGTCATTATTCGTACGGAAGATGTGCCCACAACACAGCCATTTTCTCTTTCTAATTGTTGTTATCGCTTCCGTTTTGTTGTATACTTCCTTATTGGATTTCAGTTGAACCTGCCCGTCAATGCATCTGTTGCCCAAGATCTTCCATAGTAGCCTGCACTCCCTTTTAAGTAGTTGATTGACTTATCCTTTTCGATTCATGCACAGGGTCTCCGAAACTCATCATCATCATCATCATCTTCTTCTTCTTCTAATTATTATTACAGCCATTCGAGACCATGTTAAGCAGCAATCGCGCATTACCGGAAGCCTTCTTTGCAGCCCAAACTCTTTGAATTCTTTCTCTGGCAGCCTGTCTTCTTTCCTCTGTCCATTTCCTATTCATTTTCTGTTCATCATGGTAACCTCTGAAGCTGTCGATCACTGATCTGTTCTTTGTTCGGTTTAGGATGTCTTCCCGATTTAATCCAGACAGGTCAAAATTTTTTTTTTTTACCTCCCTGAACCATTTGTCGGAAACTTTGGGTCTACTGTCAAGTGTTTTAAAAATCTGTTTTGGTCAGCCTCTTCTTGTCCATTCTAAACAGATGACCATAAAATTTGAGTCTTCTTTTCTTCATTGATTCAATCTTTCATTCCCCTTACTCGTAACCTATACTGGCCATCCACGATTTTTGGACCCATTATCTTGCGGAGGATCTTCCTCTCAAATTTCTCGGCTTCTCATAGTCCTGACATTCCTGTATTATTATCATCATCATCATCATCATCATCCTCATCATGACAACGTTAATGTATAGAAGAGAAAGGAGAAAATGGAAAGAATGAGGGTAGAGCGTGTGCTCCCAGAAGACCTTGTCAAAGGATGGAAACTTTCATTCATGATGACTGCTATGAGTGCTAACTAAAGTATAGTGATATCTCTTGGCGTCGAGACCAGAACATTGAAATTGGTGCCCAAGATGTCCAAGTAGTGTTGATTCAAGGCTACATGATTCAGGGAAAGAAAACAGTTTAGTAATTGCAGTGTTCTAATGTTTTAACAAACTGCACGTATATCTGAATGGAGTTTTGTTTTTGAACAGTGTTTACTGTGCTTGTAGGTCCGAGGTGATCCCGATGGTTGTGGTCTGGACATCTCCACGCAGAGGTACTCTCCCAGCTCCGAGCTCCGTGTGGATCTTCCTGCTGAGGATCTACTCAACATCAAGAAAGGCTGGCTTATGAAACAAGGTCTTAGTAAGGTAAGGTCCAACTTCATTCTTTCCTCTTTTTTAAAAATTTTTATATATTTTTTAAAGCCTCTTGAATTTTTCTCTTGAGGTTCTAAGGCACAGAGTGGCAGCAATTAGAGGGGTGAGAGGGGGGGACAGTTCCCCACTTTGTGGAGGAAAAATTAAGTTTTTATTCCTCTTTAGCTGCCAATAAGTAGGAATTTTTTTTAAAAAAAAAGCCGTTTATATAAACCCTGTTGTCTATTACCTAATTATTTCCTTCCATTTCTTTAAATATTTTTAAAAAATACTTAGTAAAAATACACACAAAATGTCATTCGATGCAGCTAACCAATTTTTTCAGCGCCACAGCAAGTAGCGTGTAGAAGCAAGATTAGTATCTGATGGCACAAAACCTTAGATGTGCAAGTGTTCAATTGTTCCTTTGGAGAAAGTTTTAGTTTAAGTTGGTTAACTGTCAAACTTTAATTCTCTGTCAAAATTTGCTCAGAGAACATCAAAAACTTTTAATTTTTAAAATTATTTTCTTGTCTTTCCCAAACTATGTTCCTCAGACCCCCAGTGCTTTTGGATGTTTATAAATTTTTGTGTCCCTCCCCACTTGTAATTTCCAATCACCGCTACTGGGCACAGCTGCTAATATCTTGGTTTCGTCAAATAACATTTTGTGGTTTGTTTTGGAGGAATGCTTAACTACAGCTGAAATTTTTTTTTTTTTTTGGCGTCTGATAGAAATTAGTTGTTTTGTTTTGCTTACGTAGCAGATACTGCAGCTTCATTCAGTGCTGTAGCTCCAGGACTATGTAATTCTGTGGTGTCTTTAACAGATTGTAGATACTGAAATAACTTCCACTGTGGTTTGTAAACGGTTATTGTTTTCCAAATTGTAAATTTTCTGTTTATCCACAACTGTTTAATAGGAATTAATTAATATAAATTTAAATGAATTTCTAGCCTATGAATTATTTCTTCTTTCTTTCACTTTAACGACTGTGCATAGGGTCACTGTAATCAATCCATTATCCAAGTCTCTTCGAAGGGACTGTTTGGGCCTTGTGGACCTCCCAGAAATTTTTCATATCTTCCAATATTTGTGCCCTTTCCTGTGTTGAAAATATTTGTGTTGTGCACTTCTTCCTTGCGAACGTGAAGTGGATGATTGTGTCCTGGATTATTTTGTTTAATTTTTTCATACCTGGTGTCTTCTGGTAAGTATAAGCCCAATGTCCTTCAGATCCTTTCTTATTTCTCTAATCCATCTGCAACCTGTTGTGGTATTTTTTTGACTCGAGATTGTACTGTACCAGTTGTTTCAGAAGTCTTGAATCCTGCGTTCCATTATGCATCCAAAGAATCCCAGTTTCCTCTCACGTATAGTATCAGTAATGGGTTCCAACTCTTTGAACACAACTTTCTTGGGTACTGTCCGCCAGTGTCCATCTTTCTGGTATTTTTTTGTTAATGCAGGTTCTTCCAATTATCTTTTGGAGTCTGTTGACCTTCGATTGCAACGTAGACATTGAGAAGAGAAGAGGAAAGAAAGGCCACATGGATTTGAGATGTGGGTGTGGAAGAGAATGGAGAGGAAGAGCTAGATGGAAAGAGTGAGAAATGAAAACGTACTGGAAAGAGTTAGTGAGAAGAGAAGATTGTTGCAGGTTATAAGAGTAAGGAAAAAAGAACTGGATGGGACACTTATTGTGCCGGGAGTGTTTGTTAACGGAAGCACTGGCTGGATTATTTTGTGGAAGGAGACTGAGAGGAAGGGAAAGGTACAAGATGATGAATGCCGACATCAAAGGAGGAAGAACTTACAAGGATCTGAAGAGGATGACAGAAGAAAAGAGAGCGGCCATATGAAAACCTGCCTGTGGACAGAACAGATGATGTTGATGGTATTTGATGGTTCGTTCAGGTGGAAGAGTTCCTGCTGCATATGTGGCTTGCAGTTTTATAACTGTGTTATAGTATTTTAGTTTTGTATTTATGGATAGGATTTTTTTTTTTTTTTGGTAGAGGTTAATTTTTATACTTTAGCTAACTTGTTTGTTCTTATTTTGGATTGAGGTTTTTCTTTTATTTAGGTTGTTTGTTATTAATTCTCGGAGGTATTTCAATTGGGTGACAATTTCAACTTTTATTACCATTAATGCTTATTTCTTCTAATGATACTGGGACATAACGCCTGTCTTTTTGAATGATTTTGAGGCCAATTTTTGCCTAGGAACTAGCATTTAAAGCAGTATCATGTTGACAGGAGTGGAACAAACACTGGTTTGTTCTGCACGGGGCAGCTCTTATGTACTACCGTGACCCCACGGCTGAAGATAAGGGCATCCTGGACGGTGTGATAGATCTCAGTGGTGTGTGTAGTGTTACCGAGGTGCAGGTGGCTCGCAACTACGGCTTCCAGACCACGGTGAGTAGTATCACTGAAAACCCTCATATTACTCTGAGTTCATTGGATCTTCTGCTGTTCATATACATGTGATAATTCCCTTGGTTACAGACGTGGGACGACAGGAGGTACGTGTTGTCTGCAGTGACGGCTGGTATCCGCAACAACTGGATGTCGGCAATAAGACGGGCGGCTAGTTTGCAGGAACCACCTACGCACGATACAACGCTCAGTGTTGGTGAGAAGTTGGAAAGGGAGTTGGACACTTCGCAGTTGACACCTGGAGGAATGTAAGTTAATCATCTTATAATCGTCTAGTCTACTCATGAGGTCAGTGGAGGTAGAGATGGCGATAAAGAGTAAGAACAAAGAAATAAATGCTTTATGACTTTTGTTTTTATGTTATGCCTTTGTTGGATGAGGATGGTATTGTACAGGTGGAGGCTTTTATGGCTGATGTTAGTTAGCAGACAATCTTTAGACTTCTTCCAAGATATCTCTGTATATACATAAAAGACAGTGTCCTGACTGACTGTCAATCAATGCCCAGGCAAAACTACTGGACATAAAGAAATGGAATTTTGGGGATACATTTCCGTTACAGTGTCACTAAGGAAGGGTTTCAAATAAATTCCACCCCTAAGGGAATGAAACGACGATAAGACCCTGAAAACCAAAGTATGCATTCCTCCAAAACCGGACAAAGTTGAAAATTCATTCAGTGATTGGTCCTTTTTGTACTAGATTTTAATTAAATAAGATGAGTTTAGAAAAAAAATGTCAGCCCTTACCGCAAGGTCTAACTGGGGGTTAATACCCAAAAAACAAAAACATTAATTTCTCTGAAATCATTTGACATACGAGCTTGAAATTTCACATGATGATTGTTCCTCTATGCCTTAGATCTTAAATAAGCAGTGGTCTTAAAATAATACAACCATAAGGGGTTTTTACTGCAGAGGGAGTAAACCTGATGACAAAAATGTTAATTTATCTGAAACCATTTGACTTTGGAAGTTAAAATTTCACATGATATCCCAAGTGTTGAATAACAGATGGTTTGAAAAATACCCCTCTGGGTTTGATTAGCATCATAAATAATTAAATGTTAATACAACTTATACATTACCATAGTCCAAGCATATATAAAACAGCCCACTGTATATTCTAAATAAAATTAAGTTTACTAATTTTAATTTTAATCTTAATTACAATGGCTTCTCACTGTAAATGTACACCTACAAACTCTTCCAATTTAGCCAGGAGATTCCCTGTTTTTTTACTTCTGTACTGTCCAACTCATTGGCTGAATGGTCAGCATACTGGCCTTCGGTTCAGAGGGTCCCGGGTTTGATTCCCGGCCGGGTCGGGGATTTAAACCTTCATTGGTTAAGTCCAGTGGCTCAGGGACTGAGTGTTAGTGCTGTCCTCAATATCCCTGCAACTCACACACCACACACAACACTATCCTCCACCACAATAACACGCAGTTACCTACACATGGCAGATGCTGCCCACATTCATCGGAGGGTCTGCCTTACAAGGGCTGCACTCGGCTAGAAATAGCCACACAAAATTATAATTATTATTAAATTTATTACTTCTGTACTTACATTAAATGTCTTGATACGACAATTTTACAGGTCTTCGTGCGTTGAACGAGAACCATCCATCGTACCTAGCACGCCTCTGACGCCGCGTTCCATCCTCTTCTCGTCGGACGAGGAGTACCGTACGGCATCGGAAGGTGGAAGACGCGAGAGTGAAGACTGGGGCGAGTCTCTTACGCCTCTTCCTCCGTCGCCTCCTCTCAACAGGACTCCCATCTCGAGAGTCAAGGAAAAGGCCAGGTAATTAGTTACTAATGCTTGTACTCTCAGCAGTTTCAATTCAGTTCAACCAGTTTGTGGCGTGCCTTCAGAATGTTAGTTTACCTTATGTGAAAAATTTGTTAGGAAATATATCACACTGCAGGTGAGGGACCAACTTCCATCTAAGTTAGGTCAATAACCACAATAATATTTAGCTACGTTTCATCATCATCATCGTCATCCTTTCCCCTTATCCAGCTCCTGCTGCGTCTTTGCTACCTTCCTCTCTTCTTCCACCATTCCTCTTCCATCATTTTGTTCCAGTCCATTTTTTCTTCTTCTTGCACTCCTCTTTACCGAGTCGAGCCACCTTGTTCTACGTCTCCCTCTTGCCCTTTTTCCCTCACACTTCTTCTCCATCATCTGTTTCGGTATCCTTTCCTCCTCCATCTCCTTTACATGTCCAGACCATCTTAGTTTTGTTCAGTGTTCTCCCCAGAAATTTTCATCAGCTGGGGGGCAGGAATGAGCAGCCGGGCGGGGAATACAACATAAAAAAAAAAAGAAAAAAAAAAGAAGGAATACGAAAAAATTCCAATTGATTAATAATATAACTTCAGCCACCATGTGCAAACATTTTAATTTGATACCATCTGGCTGCTTGCTCATCAATTTTGACGTTCCGTTCTACTCTAGGCCTACTAGATGACAGACAGAGAAAACCGAATCTCTCTTAGACGTCTAAGGCCGAGTTTTAGTGAATTTTGTTGGGTAAACACCAAATATGTCGCCAGAGATCTTTTACATGCTGACATCGTATGACATGGAATGTTGCCTTTCAAAAATCTGACACCTCTGCCGGTTTCGAACCCACTCTCTCTACCACTGATCCATGAAGGGCATTAACAGTAATATCAGACAGGTAAACATGAACTAGTTTAGTGTTATTATCACAAACAAGATGTTCTAGTATTCTTCTGCTTGTTCATAATCAAACACCGGGCCTTACCACTTGGTTGCTGTAGAGTGCCATACGGGTTTGTGACGTCATGAGGAATCGAGTGCTCTCGTGCGATTCAACGCTAATCCAGACACCACTCGTGCACGACACTACGGTATAATCAAGCTAAACATTTACTCTTCGATGTAATTGATGCAATATGCTAACAATAATGATTTATCATTTTAACGAACAGTTTTACAGTAATTACATTTTAATTTAGAGCACACAATGACTCTAATATGTATTAATATTACGTAACTAATACATATGTAGGTTGTATTAGCCGGGCGGTCTGTAAAAACGGCAGGGCGGTGCGCCCACTAAAATAGTCCTAGGGAGAACACTGCTATTCCTATCATTTCTCTCATTTAGGTTCTCCATTCCGACCTCCTTTCTAAGTCTTTTTTTTTTCTCAATCTGTCTTTACTGTCATACTTATTAGGTATTTCATTTTGCTGACTTGAATTCTACTCTCCTTACTTCTTATTGTCTAATATGGCTGCATAATAAATTTTATACATTAACTGTTTACACTTCCTTATTCCAGATAAGGTTTCTTAAACTCTGGTAGAATGCATTGCCCTGTTGCACTCTCCTGCTAATCTCCATGTGCAGCCTTTTATTCTGCATTAATTCACTCCCTAGGTATTCGAAACTGTTAACAATTTCAAGGCTTTGAGCACAAATTTTCACAATGCCTTTCCTTTATCTTTCTCTTCTTGATATCACCCTGGTTTTGCTTTTCTCTGCACTGATTTTCATACCATACTTTTCCATTTGCTCATTCAGTACATCAAATTGTTCTTGTACTTCTTTGCTGTTCGTTTTCCAGACCACAATATAATGTGCAGATAGTAATAACTTCATCACCGTATTCCCATATGGTTCTTTTGTTTTTGACTTGTTTACAATTTCATCCATAACCATTAGAAGAAAAAAAAAAAAAAAAAAGAACTGACAGCACACTCCCCTGTCTTAGTAATATAATACAACATCTTATTCACAAATGAGGCACTGCTAAATTAAACGGTGAACTCAACATGGGACAAATATTTTCTTATTACATCTTTCTGAATAATGGCGCTGTTGTGGGTACCATTGAATGGACACAGGTGTAGAGAAACACCGTATAACGAGAGAGAATCATTGGGGTTCTGTAATTTAACATAAAGGAGTTACATGAGATTCTCTCATGTCAACTGCCATAGTAGAAAGCTATTCTTTGAATTTGCCTTCTGCTGCTAAATATAACCGGAAGTTGGAGGCAAGCAAGTCTAAAGAAAATTTTGCACAAACTCATGAGTACTTAGTGAATAATCTCCATTATTTCTTATTATTTATTTTATTTCTTAGAGGATAATGTGTGTTCTATTACATTCCTGGACGACTCGTCCAGGGATTTGTCTACCCTTGTAGAACTCTTTCAATATGATCGGCACAGGTCTCGTTCCACCTCAAGGTCGCGGGTGTACAAGCGTTCCCGGTCTTCGCCACCCTCATCACGCCACTCGACGCTCGACTCCATACGTGCGGACGATCTGCTGCTGGCCTGCGGAGAGTTGCCTGAGTCGGACGCCGAGGAGAGCACGGGGGTAAGTTTCCTGTATGTTATACTTGGCCTTTTCTTGTGTTTACAGGTCAGAGAATACATTGTCATAAGGGGCTCAAAGTATATTAAAGTGTATAAGTAATAGAACTGCCTGCTGTCATTTCTTGATGGATACAGTACTTTTGCATCCATCTCTTGGCACAGGCCAGTGTAAAGTGTAGCTTCCACCGAAGTCCCAGTCTCGTCCATGGCTGTGACAATATGGAAGTTGCTGGGGTATGGGTAGTGCTGAGTAATGACATTCAGAGCACGACTAGTGCATCTGAGTGTTATGAAAGGTGCTGCTCATAGGGTCAGTCGTGCTGCAATAGTACTTTCTGACCCAGTGAGGAAAGCAATGGCAAACTACCTCACTCCTCATCTTGCCTAGTACGCCTCATTTTGGTGCTACCATTGGTTTTTGGGGTTTCCTTATAACCGCATAAACTTTAGTGGTGCTATTTGAGGATCCAACCAGCCTCTGGGCTGATGACCTAACAGACAGAAGTAATAGAAATGAACAAACAAGAAATGAATAAAGTTGCATGCATGCATGCACATACATACATACATACATACATACATACATGATATCACTTCAGGTATATACGAGTAATCCCTGCACCCTAATTTTAGGAAGGGAAATATTGAAAACAAATATATTTTTTTGTTGGTATTTGTGTAATTTTGTTAAATATTTATCGTGAAACGTGTAAGTACTACAGTACAATAAATTATAAAATTGTAAAACAACTGGTTGCATCATGATCTTCAAAATATACGTGCATCCGATTTGCACTACCAAGTTGCAAGAGTAAATATGAATTATGAATTTCTCTGGTGCAAACTGACAGCAGATCTTTTGGAAATTCACAATCTTTTCTTCATAATTGGCTGAGAGACATTACACAGTGCTAGTTTTCCTGCAAAATCTAAAGTTATCTAGTTCAAAAACACATGTGGATCATTCACAGCTAACCACAAAACCTGTAATTTTTAACATTTTTGCTATTGCTATAGCATTCAACTGACACATTTCACTTGTGACCGCACTTCCAAACTGTCTCTTCTCAGTCAAAAATTTGCATATCCTGTTTTTGATTCCTGGAAACTTTGCCTTTTGTGTGCGAAATAACCGGTGCTTACTGTCTGTGTGTTGAAGACGAGCTTTATTTTCCCCTCAATCACGTACTGCAACACTTGTTGACATCGTCCTTTCTTCTTTCAGTTTGCTCTGCCTCTTCAGTAATGTGTAGATTTTCTTTATCCTAAATAACATCTTGGTCATCCGTGTGGTATCTTTCTTGCAATGAAATCTTCTGTGTAATTTCTTTATAGTCTGGTCTATAAAGCCAAGAATAACGTCTAAGAGGAATCGTGCTGACCACATGACACCTCGTAATCTGCAGGCCTACGGGCTGAACAGCGGTCGCTCGGTAGGTCAAGGTCCTTCAAGTATTGTAGTGCCATGGAGTTAGTTTAATTTCTGTATGGTGCATCATATGTTCCTACCAGGGTGAATGCTGCTTTCATAAGAGGTGTGTTGCAATTCCCCTTTAGTTCACCATCTCAAGGACCTTATTGTCGCGGCCACCAAATTAGGCGGGTGAGGAAAACTGCACTGTCGTCAGATATGGGAACGGCGAAGCGACAGATGGTCGAGTGTCGCTTACCCCGGGCACGAATTGGCAACGCTGATCGTGCAATGCTGTCAAACTGAAGCCCATCCGCTCCAGGCCACCTTACCCGAGTCATTCCCTGTCAAGCAGTTGTTGAGTTTGCATCGTAAGTGCAGTTAAAGATGGATAGTGAATGTGAATTGATTTGGGCTCAAGTCAAGAGAGAAATGGCAGAGAGGAACAAGACATTCAAAATAAAGGACGTAGAAAAACTCACGTCAGAAGCCATAGACCGTGTGACTGCTGCAGCCTGGCAAAAGTGCTTCAATCGCGCGGAAAATCTTCAGACAGACGATTGGGCCAAGGAATTAATAAGGGACAAAAGAATGGAGCCATTCATCATCAGTGTAAAAGACGACTCGACAGATAGTGAGATGAGTGATGACAGTGACTAAGACTGCCTTGAAGCCAGGAACCGATTCTTAATTCATTGTAAGTTAATGTACACCTATTCTTTAAAGTAGTTCTTTTTGTATATTACTCAGTACAATATACAGTATTCAAATATTTAAAGTTATAATGTAATAAAACTGATATGAATTAATATGTAATCCACCGGGCGAGTTGGCCGTGCGTGTAGAGGCGCGCGGCTGTGAGCTTGCATCCGGGAGATAGTAGGTTCGAATCCCACTATCGGCAGCCCTGAAGATGGTTTTCCGTGGTTTCCCATTTTCACACCAGGCAAATGCTGGGGCTGTACCTTAATTAAGGCCACGGCCGCTTCCTTCCAACTCCTAGGCCTTTCCTATCCCATCGTCGCCATAAGACCTATCTGTGTCGGTGCGACGTAAAGCCCCTAGCAAAAAAAAAATGTAATCCGAAAGTATTCACGGCGTTCTGCAGCCTGTGCTGGTGCACGCGCTCCGAACTGCCTCAGCTTGCGACATTTACACGATCGCTTTCCAGGCCATTTTCCAGGAAAATTACAAGACTCACGGAAATATGTTTCAGATATAAAATATAAGTCAGGCGATTTTTTACATTTTTCCCGCAGACAAAATTTTATTGGCTGAAGAAATAAAAACTTGGCCGCTTACTGAAATTTTCAATACATGATCCTACGGATATAAATTTACTCGTTCAAGATTTTATTTTTAATAATTATTCAAAGTGGTTTATATGGAAAATAGTTATACCACTGAAATCAGCAGTCTTTTCTGAAGCTTGTAGTATAATTTGTTTCGAAACATTGTATGAAGTAACATCGGGAGCTTGAGAGAGAACAACTTGCCTTGCGCTCCAAAAATGATGTGTTCAGTTAGACATTTTTTCGCCAGTTGCTACATATCCTTGGCAACAGTGTAATTTCTCTGACCCGCCTAATTTGGTGGCCGCGACAATAGAAGTAGAAATCTAATCCTTCCATGAGATTTTCATTATCCTATGGAAGTCCTGTATTTCAAATGTTTCCACCGAGCTCGATAGCTGCAGTCGCTTAAGTGCGCCCAGTATCCAGTACAATGTAATTATTAAATTAATGTAGTAATGGTCCACCTTTCAATACTATAATATGTAATATTCTAAATTACATTAATTAGGGACTGTTTCGGCCTGGGCTGGCCATCTTCAGCCTTAATGTAAAACACCTAATAACTAAACAAATGTACGTTAATGTAATTTAGAATACTACATATTATCGTATTGAAAGGTGGACCATTACTACATTAATTTAATAATTACATTGTACTTGCAATTCAATACGGATCAGAACCATGAAGTTTATAACCTATGACAGTATCCAGTATTCGGGAGATAGTAGGTTCGAACCCCACTGTCGGCAGTCCTGAAAATAGTTTTCCGTGGTTTCCCATTTTCACACCAGGCAAATGCTGGGGCTGTACCTTAATTAAGGCCATGGCCACTTCCTTCCCACTCCTAGCCCTTCATTGTGCCATCGTCGCCATAAGACCTATCTGTGTCGGTGCGACGTAAAGCAACTAGCGTAATGTTTCCAGATGGTCAATTTCTGCTTTGTGTAGTGTCCAGATTTCAGAGGCATTCAATGCAACAGTTCATACAAATGTGTGTGTAGCAATCTTATTCCTGTGTAGAGATTTATATACTTAAAAAATTAATTTATTACTCAGGTGGAGTCAATCAAGAGTTCACTATTTGACTCGGCGGACAGTCAGTCGACGGAGATAGAGGAACTCAAACGGCAGCTGAGTGGAGCTTTGTGCGAGGTGGGGAATGCGGAGAAGGAACTGCTCAAACTGAAACACCACAAGACCGAAATACTTGCTCTTGAGAAACAGGTAAGTAGAGAAAAACAAAACAGAAAAACACAAAAATTGAACCTATAGCTTAACATGAAAAATTTTCCAGTTAGATCGGAGAATCTTTTGTTTTACTTTATGCTGTGAAGCTGTCATTGGGATGGAGTGGTGATGCAATTCCACCTGATGTTGGTCAACCTGCCTTGGCAGAGACACCACAAGATATGAGTCTCATAATTTTTTGTATTGAACAATAGATTGTTATATTTAGCAGTTGGCAGAGACAGGCAACTGATCACCCGTAGCTTTATCTGGCCTGCTGCGGCCACCGTGTCTTCCAGGATTTATGGTTTTCAGGACTGGAAATCAGGCTTTGTTGACCCATTTGCATCCCTCCATTTTTTTCTTTTTAATGATATTTGCTCGTCGCGTCGACCCCTGGAGATATTATGCCACTACTTTCACATATGATAGAAACCTGCGTGTAAGTGTAATTGCGGAAGTGTAGAATGTTGAATGTGAGGAAAGGACATTAGTGACGACAAAAACACCCAGTCCCCACGCCAGGGATATTAATCATTTACAATAATAATAATAATAATAATAATAATAATAATAATAATAATAATCGTATGGCTTCAGCTACCGTGTGCAGACATTTCAATTTGACGCCATCTGGCTGTCTGCTCGTCAATTTCGACGTTCCGTTTTACTCTAGGCCCCCACTAGATGGCAGACCAAGTAAACCGAAACTCTCTTGGGCGTCTATGGCTGAGATTTAATGAATTTTGTCGGGTAAACACCAAATGTGTCACCAGACACATCGTACGACATGTAGTGTCGAATGGACTTTTTTCCGCCCTTCAAAAATCCGACTACCTCTGCCAGGTTTGAACCCGCTATCTTGGGATCCGGAGGCCGACACTCTACCGCTGATCCACAGAGGCATCTTAATCATTTACAATTAAAAACCCCTTACCCATCCAGGAATCGAACCCGGGGTCGGAGGGTGACAGGCGGACGCGTTGCTCCCTACAGGGCGGGGTCGGACTGCATTCCTCCTTACAGTTGAAGCTGTTGCTGTGCTTCATGATTTCAATGGCTTCCCTTTGTAACCAGGCATGATAAAAGACAGTAGTTGACAGTACTGTATGCCGTGACTTGCTAGCGGCGAGTGTTCTGCGACTGATGATCTTTCTGCTTGTACCAGCCGGATGTGTCAGTTTTGCTCTGCGATGCTGCGTTTCATAGTTCCTATGTACACCTGGCCGTAGCCGCACGGGATCCTGTACAGGCATTCTGGGGAGAGAGGATGGCATTTGTAGTAAAACTTTCTAAGGTCAGGGCGAAATTCATTTGTACTATGTTGGTGTGTAGAAGATCTGTGCTGATACTCTTGGTTTTTATTGGACAAAATGATTTAAAACTCATCAATAGGTTGTCCAGTAGAGTTCCAGTTTTTCTGCCATATAGTGGAGTAAGCCAGAATGTCAAAGTTGACAAGCAGACAGCCTAAATGGCAATCAGTAGCATACTGTAGCTGAGGCCATGTTATAATTACATGAATTTTATATTCTTCTCCAGGTGAAAGACCTGCTGACATCTCTGGAGAGGACAGAAGTCCAACTGGAGCAAAGAACTCGGGAGGTGGCAGAGTTGGAACAGCTTAAACAGAGGTAATAGCATGTCACTATAATTATATGATAACTTGCATTTTGTTGCTTTTATTGTGCACGACTACAGAGAAATAGAAGGAAGGAAGATAAATTTGCCAAATTGCATCCGTGCATTGTGGATTGTACACTTGTTTCTTCTCCTGTTTGCGTTAATGAGGACCAAGTCTGAGGAACTGTATATTTTACTTTCTTTCTTGTCACCTCCTGTTCTGTGTACATGTCCTGACCGTTTCCTGTCCCATCTTTGCCTGAAACCCTATTGCCTCGTTTCTTCAACTCTGTGTTACATTTTACTTAACAAACATTACCTAACAACAATTGTTATTAACTCAACACATTCACTCCCACATCCGATCATGGTCGGATTAGGTTTCACGCGTGTAGAACTCGAGTTTTTTCTAAAACAGTGGTTAGGAACTGCTTCGAAAGAATAATGTCCTTTCTTCATTTCACTGACAACAGGCAGCACGATATTGCAGATAGGCTCTACAAAATTAGGCCGATACTAGAACAGCTTAGTGACCAGTTTCCTTGTGTACACCCCTTAACAAAACCTGTCCTTGGATGAAGGAATGCTGGCTTGGAGTGCCTTCGATTCCAGCGCGGCATCTAAAAAATTGCTGAGCTGCAAGACACAGTGCCCGTGGGCTGAGCTGGGAGCGAATGTGTTAACACTTAGGTTATAAGTCCCCTGTTTCATGAACACATTCCAATATTTGTTATGAAACAATATTGTTAAAGACAAATGAACACATTTCCGTGAGATTTCTGAATGCATTTGGCAGTGAGCATCGTTTGTTTCTTTATATAAAGCATTCAGAGTGGTTGGAATTGTATTTTGTCTCACATGGTTTACATTATTATAGGTTATGATTGGCGGAGATTTCGAAGACATAAACATGTGCAGTAAGAGTCAACAGAAGCTTTATAATGAATACGGGGCAAACGTTTTTATAGATTTAATTTGAAAGTATGCGGGTGTGAAAAATAAAAGAACAGACAGTTATATAACAATATTCAATATATTCGTATATGAGGGTAATCTAAGGCTTCTACAACAGTGGGAAAACGTGATAGTTAATATACATCTTGAAAGATTTACAGGCATTTTTTTTTTACTGTGGGGAAAGTTATGTAATGCCTTGTTAATGCTGCAATGGCAGTGAAAAACACTTTGTACAATTCTACACCCTCTGGTCTTGCATTCATGAGCGTAGTCGCCTACAAATGAAAAGAGTCAGAAGCATATCTAACCACATCTAAGAACCTTAAGCAATTCTACACCCTCTGGTCTTGCATTCATGAGCGTAGTCGCCTACAAATGAAAAGAGTCAGAAGCGTATCTAACCGCATCTAGAACCTTAAGCTATTCCTGCACTGGAGACACTAATACGTTTCAGTCTGTGGGAAACTCTAACCTATTTTGAATTTTCTTTAGTGTATTGTTCATTATCACCTTGGTAATTAGGTATCTTTGTAGAAAACTTTGTTCTGACAACTCGAAGAAGGCATTTTTTTCTTACATCTTCTGGATGCTGCTGTTTTCAAATTTTAACAGCTTTTAAGCAGATTAACAGAGGGCTGGTGTCATGTTAATTTAACACAAGTATTAACAATTTGTTAGTTTTAACAATTCTTGATGAGATCAACATTTTGTTAAGTTGTGTGTGAAGTCTTCTTAACAGCAGTGTTAACACTTAACATTCATTGAAGAAATTTATTTATAACTGTTAGGTTCTTTAGTCCGTCAATAGTATTTTATAAATAAATACATTTAGAAACCACCTGAAAATGCAACAACTTAATTGAAAATAAAATAAAAATATATAAGTGTGTGGTTGAAATGAAATGGCGTATGCCTTTTAGTGGCGGGAGTGTCTGAGGACAAGTTCGGCTCACCAGGTGCAGGTCTTTTGATATGACGCCTGTAGACGACATGCGCGTCATGATGAGGATGAAATGATAATGAAGACGACACATACACCCAACTCCCGTACCAGCGAAATTAACCAATGATGGTTAAATTTCCTGATCCTGCCAGGAATCGAACCCGGTACCCCTGTGACCAAAGGCCAGCATGCTAACCATTTAGCCAAGGAGATGGACTGTGTGTCGAAGACATGAAGGCAAAGAGGCAGAATTGAATAAGCATAGAGGATAAAAACAGGGACTGATCAGTGTTTTCGTTTCCCATTTTCAGACAAGACAAATGCTGGGAATGTCACAGACACTTCCTTCCCACTCCTAGCTCTTTTCTATCCCATCATCGTCATAAGACTTGTTTGTGTTGGTGTGATGTAAACTGAACAGTAAAATTAATTTTGCTTTTACATTTTTATGTGAAAAGATGTATTTTATATTTAACTCAAAATTAGAAGTATGTTTAATGCAAAAGGTTTGATGTTATTTTTAATTCATACATAGGGAATTTCCTTAATATGGGAAGTTTGCATTTTTTATTTAACTTGGAGGGAGGATTTATTTTCAAACTGAAAAATCTGCTTTATATTTGTAATCAGTCATAGAGTGATTATTTAAGATGAAATGTGTGCTTTTAAAAATTGAATAGTTTGTTTTAAACTCAGACATTAAGAGATTTTTATTTTTAAAAAATTGAACAATAATTTTGGGTGATAAAATGAAGTTGTCAAAGGGAACCAACATTTCTCTTTTTCTTTTGATCTACTTGAGAATATCAGGAGTGAAGCATAAGGGGTGCAAGGGAGAAATGCTATAATTTTAAAATTATTCAAATAAATTAGCAATTTTAATACCAACACCTTGTTCACTGCAATTTTGAGAATTGTAGGTTTCTTGCAAATGTTAATGAGCAAAAACAGGGCTAGAAATAAAGGATAAGAACACACACACATGATCACTCCTACCTTACTTCTGTGAGGAAGCACTTAATTTGTTGTTTTGTCATAATATTGAGCTGATTTGTAAACTAGCATGTGTGTTTTTTATGTGAGCTAATATCATAGTTACAGTGGAACCTCAATATGTCGAATCATCTCGGGAACTAAATTTTATTTCGAGTTATCGAAATTTTGACATACAGAGAATACTGTTTTTGAGTACTATAGCACATAATTGAATGATATGTATCTATGGGCTTATACTGAATACATTATTTTTAACAGTATTTAAAATTTAATTATAACCCTTATTATAGTAAATTTTTAGAAGACAGGATATAGTACATACAGTAGTGAAACAAAAAACATACCTCCGTTAACACCTTTGGAAAAAATCCGTTAGTCTCTTCTGCTTGTTACTGTTAACCTTTTCTCCCTTCACATTGACACTTCTCGTCAATACCACGCATCCGAGATTCGTAAATGGAGCTTGTCATCCGTAACTTCCTTGGATGCTTTCGTTCGTGACCTGTAATTAATTCACACTCGAGAAACAGTGAGGCTTCGCCGGTTTTCCGATCATTAGGAGTTTAAATGCTTACAATATAGTGATTATTTTAATCCACCTATTCAATACAAATTGGTTTTGTGTTGCTAGTTCATAATACTACAACACGAATTTACAGGGACATGTTTCGCTTTATTTACAAGCATCTTCAGCCTACATAATTGTCTCAAGGTTAAGACCTGTCATATTTGGATTGTTTTTCCAAATTTTTTTGCTTGAGTATAAATCCATGTTTAATAATAATATGTAAAAAACATAGGAATTATGTACACATTAAAAGTATGACAATATGAATTCCAATGTTGAATTGAAGTAACCCTTAATTCTAAAATACATTGACGTCCAAAACATAGCAACTACAATTTAAAAATTTGGTTAAAATTGTTTTCACAATTACAATGTTGAATTGGAGTAACTCTTAATTCTAAAATACATTGATGTCCAAAACATAGTTACTACAATTTGAAAATTTGGCTAAAATTGTTTTCACAATGCTGTGGTTGATTGAATCAACTGTAATATGGCTTTAAATTTGAGTCATAAATATAAACTGAAGGTTAAAATATAGGAGCCATTTTTTTCTAAAATACATTAATTTCTGGAACACAGTAACTACCGATATTGAGAATTTGGTTAATGCATTGGAGATCACAATTAGAAAAAATGGCTCCTATATTTTAACCTTCAGTTTATACTGTATTTATGACTCAAATTTAAAGCCATATTACAGTTGATTCAATCAACCACAGCATTGTGAAAACAATTTTTGCCAAATTTTTAAATTGTAGTTGCTATGTTTTGGACATCAATGTATTTTAGAATTAAGGGTTACTTCAATTCAACATTGGAATTCATATTGTCATACTTTTAATGTGTACATAATTCCTATGTTTTTTACATATTATTATTAAACATGGATTTATACTCAAGCAAAAAAATTTGGAAAAACAATCCAAATATGACAGGTCTTAACCTTGAGACAATTATGTAGGCTGAAGATGCTTGTAAATAAAGCGAAACATGTCCCTGTAAATTCGTGTTGTAGTATTATGAACTAGCAACACAAAACCAATTTGTATTGAATAGGTGGATTAAAATAATCACTATATTGTAAGCATTTATAGCAAATTTCAATACGGGTCTAATCATGAGATTAGTTACACGTAACATTAGGAGTTTGTTTTTCAGATTCCGTCATATTAGCTCCCAGCATCACTGTGAACCTTTCTCTACTTGTTAACTGGTCCTCACAAACCACAAATGCCGTATTGCACAGTTAATGTTACACAAAATTCGAGTTACAGAGTATTTTTTGCTCCAATGGAGGAAATGTTTGCTTCGAGACATTCGTGTAACCGAATTTTGAGTAATAGAGAAATAAATACACGTGAAGAATAGGACAGATGGCCAGGAAATTGAAGTAACTTTGAGATACTGAAAATTCGAATAATGGAGGGTTGAGATATTGAGGTTTGACTATATTATGTAACTGACTGTATGTTGCATGTTTGTTTCTTGTACCTGGTTAACTTGTTGGATGGCTTTTGTAATGGCTTTGAAGAATCATAATATATCAATACATTATGATCATAATTTCTTGACTGTTTATAAATACTTTTGCATTATTCCCCACGTGACTTTGATTTTGAATAGGATAATATATAGTAATTGCTTAGGTAAAAAAGCTAACAACAGGGAAAATATATAATTTGTGTAGGAAACAGATGGAGAATGGATAGTAAGCACATGTGGATAGAGTACACAAAAGAGAAATGTAACGTCCAAAATTTTTGGCTGCAGACTTCGTCATTGGAGAATAGACACTTTTTTTTTTTGCTAGGGGCTTTACGTTGCACCGACACAGATAGGTCTTATGGCAACGATGGGAGAGGAAAGGCCTAGGAGTTGGATGGAAGCGGCCGTGGCCTTAATTATGGTACAGCCCCAGCATTTGCCTGGAGTGAAAATGGGAAACCACGGAAAACCATTTTCAGGGCTGCCGATAGTGGGATTCGAACCTACTATCTCCGGGATGCAAGCTCACAGCCGCATGCCTCTATGCGCACGGCCAACTCGCCCGGTGAGAATAGAACAAAGACCAGTGTTGAAAAGCAGATACTTTTGTGAGGTAGAGGAAAGAGAGAAGAATAGAGAAAAGGAGCTGTTATCTTACGTTCATTTTAGGTGCTTCCCCACCCTCTTGCTATTAGAGATACTGAAGTTTATTAAAAGACTATTTAATAAGAATAGATTAATATGACCTTTTCTTCCTCTACAAATATTATCATCATCATCCATCTTGAGTTTCCTGAGTATGGTGTGAAACTGCCCTCCTCTTCTGTATTGTTGAGGAGCTACTCCCGCTCCAGTCCTCATTCTTTCACGTCTTGCCCAACATGATCAATCCACTTGTTTCTTGGCCTAACTCTTGTTTTCAGTCGCAGTTTTCAACCATTTTCTTGTTGTTCTATGTGGTTCCAGCCATTTAACATGTCGGAATCATTGATGGAGTTTCATTCTAATTCCAACATAAATGGTCCGTTATCAGACATTATAAATTATCCAGGCTAACTCATTCTTGGTTGCCAGCATTTTACCCCAGTGTCCCAGTTCATTGACTTTAAACATGGGCTTGTTGTCTTACCACTTCATTCGGATCTTTTCTTTTCTTGTTATTAGGACTGTTTTTCATACTTCATCCCCACAGCTTGGAGCTTACGGATATCTCTGCTGGTAATAATAATAATAATAATAATAATAATAATAATAATAATAATAATAATAATAATAATAATAATAATAATAATAATAATAATAATTGTTATTATTATTATTATTATTATTATTATTGTATTAATTGTTATTATTATTATTATTATTATTATTATTATTATTATTATTATTATTATTATTATTATTATTACCAGCTGGTTAGAGTGCAGGTTTCAAGATTGTATGTGTTGATCGGGATTTGTGGATCCCATAGGATTTTTCATACTTGATGGTAAAAATGTGCTCCTTTTTGGATCCGACTGGTAATCTCAGCATGGGACTGATTATCTTCTGTGCCCGTACTGCTTGGATACTTGAAATGCTCCACTTCTTGTAGCTTTTTCCAACCAAAACTATGTTTACTCCTGTTGTTTGCTGACTGACTGACAGCACCAGTGTTTTGGAATGACTGATTTTCAAGTCAGATTTCTTTGAAGATGTCATTCCAGCCATTCATTTTCTGCCGTACTTCTGCTTCTGTTTTTCCCCATATTACTACATCTACAGAAATATCTAGGGAAATTAATAAAAAGCTGAAAAAAATTAGGAATGTTAAAATAGCTTTTGATATTCAGTCTGAAACACTGCATTTCATATCATTCTGTAAAGAGATTTTATGAAGCTTATTAATCCGTATGTAGCCTCCGGGGCTCAGGTGGCAGCATGCAGGGCTCTCACCACTGGGTTCCATGGTTCAAATCCTGGTTACTCTGTGACGTGAGATTTTTGGTGGACAAAGCAGAGGCGTGACAAGTTTTTCTCCAGGTACCCCAGTTTTCCCTGTCATCTTTCATTCCAACGATGCTCTCCAATATCATTCATTTCATCTCCCAGCCATTAATCATTGCCCCAGAGGAGTGCGACAGGCTTTAGCAACAACTATAGGAATAATCAAATGATTCCACCAATATGATAATTCCCTCCTGATTGGAAATTAACATACTATCCTTTATTCCCTTAATAACTGATGCAAAAAATATTATATCAACAGAAGCTTCCTTGAAATACTTCCTAAGAAGCGATAAATTGCAATCAGTTTCGACCTGATCTTAGATGATTACATCATTATTCACTTTTTTAAAAATCCTACCCTTGCCACTAGGGGCTTCATTCATTCCATTCCTGACCCATCAAAATGACTGGAAACAGGCTCTGGATTTTCATTAACCTGTTTGTATATTAACTGATGGGACGCTAAACTGCAGGCTGCTTATGACAAAATCATAGGTGCACTGATGAAATGGCATTGCTTATTCCTAAGCCTGCTCCTGAATGTAGGATTGTTTACAGGACTTTGACAGACTAATCACCAGTTCTGAACGAAGTGAACATTAGACAGAGCCAGGTAGCTCATGTGTGCTTGTTATAAGATCATGGTGCAGCAATAACAGTTTGTTAAAGCTTTGTGTGTTGTGATGTAGAGAATGTAGGAACCTAAGCTTGAGCTTGTGAATGTTGCATGTTGTGTTTGTGTTCAGCTACAAGGCACTGCTGGAAGAACACGAGGAACTGTTGGCCCGTTGGAGACAACAAGCTGTGGGCCCAGACTGGAGAGGTCTCTACCAGCAAGCTCAAGAAAGGTGGGTCTCCCTACATGTCCAATTATAACTGCTTAACTCATAACTTTTATTGTTTTGCAATCAAATTTAACAAAAGATTTTACTAAGAATTGTGTACTGTTAAATGTCATTTGATAACATTCCATTCGAAGAAGCTAAACGACCAGTCAGAACATTACTTTTTTTTTTTTTTTTTTAAACAATGTATTTTGTGTCAGGTACCGTCAAGAGACTGAAGAATGGCAGCGTAAGCTGACAAATGCTGAAAATGCTCTGGAGCAGACTTCACAGCGGTGTGAGCTCTTGGGTCAGGAGTTGTCCAACGAACAAGATTCTGTCCAGCAGCTGAGAGGTCAGGTGGCAGATCTGAGTGAGCGTCTAGCCCGTGGCATCGAGGAGAATGAGAGCCTGTACAGGCGCGTGAGGGCTGCGGGCGGAGGACTGAGCGCTTCTCGAGAACGTGGGCGTAGCGTGGACTCGTTGAGCGACCTTACCAACATCGACCTAGATCTCAACCTCAGTCAGATGGACAAGGAAAGGTAAGGTTTTTCTTACTTTATTATTCTCCAAATTCAAGGATGATGTTGCAAATTTGATAGTTGAGGAGAAACAGCTGATAATACTCTTACCTGCCAAAGACTAACAGTTTGAAATAGGGGACAATTTGTGGTAATTTTTGGCTTGTAGTCAAGTTTTGCAGCTAGGTTGAGCAGATTGAATGGTAAAGTCTGATGCCTGAGCTCTCGGGACAAACACGAAAGGAACCCAATGGAACCTTTAATTATGTATATTCTAATACAGGGTTATCAAAAAAGAATACCCATGTTTTAAAAAATTGCTGCTTCAACTTTGATGGACATGTTGAGGTGATTGTGGTCTCAAACTGAGGAGGCAAAAAGGGAGATTTTTTTTAACTCTTTGCTAGCAGTCTTTATCAGACCTTGACCTTTAGAGACTATGAAGCTGGACTCTGTAGTCAGAGAACACGGGTGATACAAGCGGGCCACGTAACACTAAATATCAGATGATTCAACTTCATTAATGCTTATGTATATCATCCCATTTCGGAACACAACAATTAAGCCAACGTTATACAGATACCAGTTGAAACACGCCAAAGGACCCGAAAACATCGAAACAGAAAGACCTCCAGCTCAAGATTGTTTTAATGATCAACATTCCACAGTTTTTTAAAAACTTTTTAACTAACATTTCATTGTGTGTTTCTATTGTTTGTAAATTTATACATGTCTTACTGAGGATGACCCAATGCCGGGTCGAAACATGTCTATTTATATGTGAAGTTTCATCTTAATAGGATGTAAAATATGTAGTGTTGACTAGGAGGATTAAAATAGTTTTGTACAATTTTTAAGAAGACCTTGGACTTGACCAGATGAAGCAGCCCTTGCTATGAATAGCACGTATAATCAATTTAAAGAAATGTACTGAATGCTCAGTTTGCGAATGGTGGGATTGGTAGAGGTGGCCCTATTCACTGGCTGCCTAGAAAGCTCGATCTCATTCCAGTGGACTTCTTACATTAAAAACATTGTTTAGGATGAGAATTTATGCGACTTAGTGCATCTCAGAAAAGGGATCACTGCCCGTCATCACTGCAGATATGCTACAGCATATGAGACAAGAAACTGATTATTGATGCGATGTCTCTCATGCCACTAATGCAGCACATACAGAAATTCATAAAGGTCATTTGACATGGACTATAATTTTGACTATATATATATATATACACACACACTATATTTCTGGTGCTGTCTCATTATTTTTTGAGCTTACTTCAAGATGTTAAAGTGAAGGAGGAGTCCGATGTGAGGTGATGAATTGATGTTGCAGGCTTTCTATAGATTGGGCCTTGTAAATCCCTTAAAAGAGCAAATATTGCCTCCACCTTTTGTAGATCACACACAAGAACCAACACGTTTCCTCCTTATTGTTTTCAGGGTCCTGGAAGAATACGATGAGCTACGGGGCCGATTCGAGAAGGCTGTGCAGGAGATCCGGGCCATGAAGCGTGAACTACGGGAGTCGCACGCCCTGTACGATGACTTGGAATTGGTGTGCATCACGTTACGACAGGATGCTAAGAGAAGGGAAGACGCAGACAGAGCACAAGCATCGCTCATGGCCTCGCGCATTGAGGATCTGACTTTGAAGTTGAGTGCAGCAGAGAAGCAGGTATGTTATTCGCTTTAATGTATTAACCTCTGTCTTCCATGACAACACCCTGTGTAATAACTTAGGTAGATGATGTGAGATTTTTGCAGGACAAATTAGAAATTGTAACAGAAAATCTGTGGGTTTTTTTTTATTTTTTGGATGTTTCTTTGTACATTGCTGCACGATCAATTAGTCTTAATAATAAACAAAAGAAAAGGAGGCTGGCGTTTCTTGGACATCTATACAGAATGAACGCAAACAGACTTACCAAACAGATATTTGATTACTTCTGAAAAAAAAAAAAAAAGACCACTACAGCATGGATTAAGGAAACGAAGAAGGATATGGAAAGGTTAAGCATCTTGGAAGACCAGCTGTTAGAAAGGAATACGTTTAGGAACACTGAAGAATTTGGAAGGTGTTCAAGCCGCAGGAAGAACTAGGAAGACCGGAAGAGCCTGGACAGATGAACAACGGAAGCAGGCCAGCGAACGCATGAAGGAGTATTGGACGAAAACTCCACACAAAGAGAAAGAAATGAAGTTGTAGCGTGATCCTTAGTGGTCCATTCGCTTGTAAAAAAAAAAAAAAACAATTTATAACTTTTATATCAGTTTTATACACCATTTATGTGCAATTTGTTACTATTAAACCGTGCATAAGCCTCCTTTGTATCCATCTGTTATATTTATTAACATTATTGCTTATACAGGCCAGGACCCTTGTGTAAACAGCGAGTGGCAAAAAAAAAAAAAAGATAAAACAAGTGATCATTGTACAATTAGTATAGTGGTATCTATTGTCTGCAGTAATGTAATTGTGGTAAAATATCTGACATCCTTTAAAAACACATTGAAAGAATGGAAAAGAACATTGATAATCTCCACAATATTTATAAGACATAAAACTTAGAATATTTAGAGGTTATAGAGGCTGGAAATTTCCGTAAAATGAAACACTTCATAAAAGATGGACTGACCCATTTCTCCAGGATGACAAAAGTCTTAAAATGAAACATCAATTTGAGAATTAGTATGCTTGAATTTTCATTAACACAGTCAGAAATGACTTAAGAGAAGACCTGTGTTGTATACAAGGAACTTGGTATATGGTAACACAACATAAAGTTTATTGCTTCAATAGTTTTATACAGTATTTACAAAAAATATAATGAAACTTGTCTTGAAGCTTGATTGATTGCACGCAGTTAATGCTGTTATTAAATGATAGACTGAAAGTCTGTGGCACAAATATATATTTACAGAGAGAGAGAGAGAGTCCTATATACACATTCACACCTATCTTGAGGAGATAGTCTATTTCACTGGGAAATGTCCTTGGATAGTCGAAAACTATCTGCTGTGGGATAACAAGCGTAACTTGTAGGGAGAGTCGCGTTAGTAGAATACTAGTATTGGACTTAGACTTGCAAGGAACTTGCATCAATATCTTAATTCGCAGAATGCTAAGATAGTCATCGGAGTACTGGTGAGGACTTTAGAGTGTAGCAGAATGCTTGATTCTGGGCTCGACGTGGCTACAGGAATTAGGGAAGATGAGGCAATGTCCGGAGGTGAGACCTCACGACCAGCAATCAGTCCACCTGTTCAAGATACATTTTTAAGAGGAATGCCTCCGTGTTTGACTTGCGGTGTGGGCTGGTCGTTGGACACTGGGATAGTCCTTGGTAAGGCTAGGAACGCCGCTCCTTATATATCGCTTGGCTGACGTCACAGACGAGCATGCCAGGTGCAGTGCAGTCCTCTCGTAGGCTCTGGAAACATCGGTGATGTGGCGGGTAGAGGAGCTTGTAGGCGCGGAGCTTGAGCGCGGAGGACACACACAACAACCTGTATCTAGCGAACTTCAAGTTCTCACAGCACTACAGACATGGGCACGGAATGAGGTTAGTAATTATTATTAGTGGGTCAATTATTACTAACGAGAATTATCTACTGCTGGAATATCCATATTCTGTATGTTCTGTATGTCCAGTCCTTGTCCCGTTTTTATTCTTTGTTTATTCAAACATTCTACTCTATTTGCGGTACCACACGGCTTCTCAAAAGGTTTTACTCCTAGATAACCAGCAAAAGCGATCATAAAGATGGTGGACATGATGAAATATGTCAGTGAACTGCAAGAAGAGATTCTTACAGCTTGGAACATGTGTACACATACAGTATAGTAATCCAATGTGTATACCACATTTATTAATAAGAAAAATATGCAATGCTTATACAGGGTTTATTCAATATAAGTGTTAAAAAACTGGATAAGGACTTTTTTATAAGTAAGGTTGTTTTAAAAATTCTTTATCAATCTAGAACTGTGCAAGGAAATTATTTTTGGCCAGTTTTGCACCTTTCAGTTATTAGCTAACTATAACTATCAGTGTTCTCCCCAGAAATTTTTGTCGGCCAGGTGGCAGGAAAGAGTAACCGGTTGGGGAATACTACATAAAAAATTAATATGATAAAATTTTAATTTATTACCCTCAGGTCATTAACAGTATTATCAGACAGGTAAACATTAACTGGAAAATTGAACTATTTTAGTGTTATTATCACGAACAAGACATAACAGAGTATTTTGAACTTATAGCATTCTACTGCTCATTCATAATTACGTAACACAATGGTTTACCACTCTGTTGCTGTGGAGTGCCATGCGGGGTTGCGACGTCATGCGAAATCGAGTGTCTGCACGTGATTCCACGCTAATCCAGGCACCATTACATAAAAACAGCTTCATGGTCCGTATCGCACTTCAATAGATTCACAATTAAGTATTTATTTATTTTCCACCTAGTCGATACCACTCGAGCACATCACTACATGATAATCAAACATTTAAACTCCGATGTAATTGACGCAATTATGCTGACAATAATGATTTTTTACTTAAATAAACAGTTTTACAGTGTTTCCACTTTAATTTGGAACACTCAGCGACATAAATATGTATTAATATCTAGGTTATGTTAGACTGGCGATCTGTAAAAATGTCCTAGGGAGAACACTGACTATAGTGATCCAACTTGTTTGTAAATGTGGAAGAAAATTGCACAATGAAATATACAGTTATTCAAAACAAAATAAATTGGTGCTTGGTATCGTATAAATTCTTTACAGGTTTGCTTTTCTAGGAGACAATTCAAACTACAGATATAATGTTTGTTGTGGATGTCTACGGGGTTTGTATCTGGATGGAATATTAAACACATGGAATGTACAATACCATGTCCTCATTCCTTTTTTTTTTTGAGTGACTATACAATTTGGCAGGTTACAGAAATGAAATTTGCAGTGATTCGTAGGGAATAAATTGACAGAAGCAACTTTTTGTCTTTTGGTAATCCCTGATTCTGGAAAAGTATTGCTTGATAATAAATCGATATACTGGGTTTGTGAATTGTATATGGAATGTGAATTGTGCAGATATTTAATAATCACAATGACTTTTACAGGTGCGAGGATTGAAGCAGAAGTTGGCCAAGTCCGAGTCTCGAGAGAAGCGACGCTCTCTGTCTCTCAAGGGAAGAGAGTCCTTCCAGATCTGTAAAGAGCTGGAGGAGAAGTTGGGAGAATTAGAAGCAAAGATCTTAGCCCTGGAGACTGGGAAACCTCTTGTTAATGGAACAGTGAAGAGTTCCCGAGTTTGCCGGAGTGAATCGCCGCAACAGAGCTCCAAGAAAGAGGAGGACAGCCTGAAAGCTTCTTCATCTCGTTTGCGGAGGAAATCTCTGGATAGTGCTACCAGTTCCGAACCTATGAAGGTACAAAAACCTTACCGTAAAATGGCTCTTTGAAATCTTCCAGTAAGGTTCTTATTGCTACAGAAGCTTGTTCAGTTTAACTAATTTTCAAGGCTTCCCACCTTACGAGTGGTGGCCACCACCATCATTTGTATTCTTTTGGAGTCCTACAAAAAATAAATTTCCATATTCCAGATAGATGCACAAGATGTTGTCATACACTGTTCACAGACTGTCATAGATTTTACTTTGCATTCCATGACTCAATTGAAGGAACAGTCAGATCTATAAACAAAGTGAATATTGATATATATTTAATTGCACGTTGTCAAATTTAAGAAATCGCTTGTACTAGGGATGCCATATCACCAACCTAAGAAAAGAGGACACAGTCTACTGATGGAATCACTGCACCTTAATAACTTTTATCCTCGATGATGCCAAAATATTATATGCCAGAAAACTGAATCTTAATGAGTTCAAGTTTCATTATGATACAGGTTCTCCACCAATCAGAGTTCAGATTTTCATTATAATGCAACTGTTTGAGCAATTAGGTAAGAATAGCATCGCACCTGTGCTCAACGCACTAGCTTCGCACTTTGCAAATGTCGGACACACATATCAACATCAATGCACCTTCTGCTTCCAATATTCCACAACCACACGGCACATTTCCGCAAATTCACTTCACCAACTGTACAATAAACAATTTGTATTTGAAATAAAGCTAGGTTATGATATTCTTCTATCAAAGCTTTGAAAACTTATGACATTGTCAAGGTCTCTTGATCCACTCACGAAAAATCAATAACCCAGTGCATGCGCTCTGCGCTCTGTTCTGTAAAACAGTTAAATTGAAATAATAAATATGGTAGTTCAACCTATTCAATACAAGTAAATAAGAGATGTAGAGATTACATTCTTATTTAATTAAAAGTGGAAATGGTACCGGTTTTGACCCTCGTCTGGGTCATCATCAGCCGATTATAACTCGAAAAACAATGCATAAGTAAGAAAGAAGTTAACGGTCAAGTCCACACAATATCAGTTGAAGAGGCGATATGGCGGGGGTAGGCACTGTAAAATTCAGACGAAGTGGAATGTAAGTCACTTAAAAGAAGTGCTGATGCTCAGAAGATTATGCATTTTAAGTGACTTACATTCCACTTTGTCTGAATTTTACAGTGCCTACCCCCGTCAATTTTACATCGCCTCTTCAACTGATATTGTGTGGACTTGACCATTAACTTCTTACTTACGCATTGTTTTTCGAGTTAAAACCGGCTGATGATGACCCAGACTGGGGTCGAAACCGGTACCATTTCCACTTTTAATTAAATAAGAATGTAATCTCTACATCTCTTATTTACTTGTATTGAATAGGTTGAACTACCATATTTATTATTTCAATTTAACTGTAAATTTGTTTCTTTCTCACCAACTTCTCGCAATGGTCGTTATCATGCGGTGCACAGGGCTGCCAACTCTTGACCTAGTTTTCAACTTACAAACTAGCGGATTGGTTTGGACTGTGACCGAGCAAAGGGGGATCTGGGGGCGTAAACCTCCAGGTTAGGGCCGCAAAGCGGCTTTAGGCTTCTAGCATTCCGTACGGTGAGAGCAGCGCGTTCAAAATGCTGAAGTATTTTATCATGCCTGCTAGCGACAAAGCCATTGGTTTGTACTGTACATTGTTTCGTTACAGATTGTATTTAGTTGTATTTTTATTGTGTGCGGGTTGGTAACAGAATGCATTTCACTTCGTTGCTGGGAATTACGTCATATCCAATTGTATCTCGGCCAATGGAAATGCTACAGCGCACTTAAGCAATGAATAATGGCATGAGATAAATTATATTAGGTTATAAAAGCACACATGCTTCTGAGGGAAGGCGGGTGGGTCCCTGGCTGTCGCAGTGAACACACCTCTCCTCTACAAATTATTCCACATAAGATTTGTAACATTTCAAATCTCTTATGATGCTATAAAACTTATGTTGCACATACTGAATTTCTACCCCAAAACGAGGTAGCTTAACCAAGTGGTGAATGTACACAATTTTGGTAACTAGGTTTCGAGATCATGCTCAACTGATATAAATTGATTTTAATGGCAGCTCGTGATTGGCTGGATGTCTGTGTTTCCGTGCGCAACTGCCAGATAGAGCCGAAATCAGCCAGAATGTCAATTTAGAAGCTATAAAGTTCAGAGTATAAGTGGTTTTTTTTTCCTTCTGCTTGACTGTACTATATTTGTATAATTTTTGTAAGTTCTTTCTTATGTCTCATAGATTCATTTATCATCATCATCAGCATGATCATTGTGTGGAATTTGCCTGATAGTTATTTTGTGATTTTTTTTTTTCCCCCCCTCCTCCATAAAGGTCCTGATCCGGTTGACTTCACTGGAAGCAAAGGTCGCCAAAGCAACTGAGAAGATTGTGAAATCATCTGGAGAGCAGGAGAATTCTCAGGCAGTGGCAGTCAACATCGAGAGTCCTCAGGAATCCAGTGAACTAGAGGAACTGCTCTCCAAGTCGAGAGACAAAGTACAGGAGTGCTTATCTCTGATAACGTCTCTCAAGAAATCGGCTTCCAACAAAAGCGACATGGGAGATAACTTCTCTTCGTTAGAACAGTGTTTATCTGAAGTGAAAGACATTCTTCAGCAGTGCAACGCAAGGTGCGGGGACATGGAGGTTGTAGTCGACGATGTTCAAGATGCAGTGAAAGATTCTGTACAGTGCGTCGTCAGTCGCTTGGAGAATGTGTTACGGACAAAGTTGTCTTCCGTGTTGGAGAAACGAGATGCAATGCGCAAGGCCGGTACGCTTAACAATGAGGCTCACGTTCGTCTTCTTGCTGAAAAGTTAGCCTACGAAACTGTTCTCGTGCAGAGAATTGCGCAAGCAGTCTCTCGGTGTGAGGATGGTTCTCATAGGTTCAGGAAGTGGGTGATGGACAATGAGATACTGGAAAGTAGTCGTCTTATCGCAGCTCTCAAGTCAAAACTTAGCGGCAAGGATGACAACGAGCACTGTTGTGAAACCTCGGTCGAGTACTTGACCAGAGTGTTGTCACAGAAATTACTCCTTCAGAGGCAGCTAGCATTGCAAAACTCTAGTGTTTCATCGTTGCAATCCGACTCGGGGATACAAAGTCAACCAACAAGTCGACCTAGTTCAGGTATTATAGAGTTGCTTCTGAAACGTCAGAGAGAGTTAGATGTTCGGGTACGGGAATACAGGACTTCTAAACTAAACCAGCTAGCTCAGGCATTGGCAAATGAAACCTTGAGTAATACCAATGAAAATAAGGAAATGTCAGCTAGTTCTGTTGAGGATAGAATGATCAGGGAGGCGTGGAGCATGGCTCAAGAAGCGGTGAATCGTGAATTGATTCAAGCGGAGATATCGCACGTTACGATGCGATGCGGTCAGATGTACGAAGCAAATCTGGCTGCGGAACAAGAGGCTATGTTTACGTTTCTAGGCAATCACCGGTCGATCCTCGAACAGTGGTCGGATTCAGTGGAAGAAATCCTCAGGCAAGAGATGGAGTCTGGCATCGAAGAATTGACCAAGAAATACGAGGATTATCTTTCGAAATGGAAAAACGAAACTTCATCGAAACGAAAAAGTCATCACGACGAAGATGCAAAACAATCGAGAAAACTGTTGATGGAATTTGCTGATGTGACCGCACACAAGGCGCTGGTCGATGCTCGGATTGCAATGTTGCTCCGTGAAGCTCCTTCTGTTGGTTCTCCAAGTATTAAAAGTGGGGAAAACAAAGGGAATATCAGGGAAAATGTGTCGGGTTTGCTTAGTTCTGACCCTCTCCTGTCTCAGTTAGACGATAACAGGCAGGAAGAGTTTTTAGCTTGTGCTGAATTCGAGTACCTGTTTGAGGGCTTCGCAAAGCAGTGCACAGCGTCTCTTTTGGAGGATAACTATCTTAGTGGGATGAAATCTACAAAAGAACAGGAATCTATCGAGGAAGTGATGAAGTCGCTGCAGTGCGTTGAGGATGGCTTGGAGAAGCTAAGGAAATCGGTAACATCTGTGGAGTTCTCGGAAGAAATGGAAGTGGAGACGGAGAAATCTTGTTCGGAAGCAACGTGGGATAACGTAAATTCCAAGTGCACAGTCCTTCGTGAACAAATGTCGAGTCTGACAGAAAAGTTTCTCCATTGTCATCGATGTCAACAGTTGCAGGAAGCTGTCCGTCGTCTGGGGGAGGAGCACGAGGACCAGTTGCAAGAGCTGCGACTGAGTCACGATCGAGAGATGGTGCAGCTGAGGGGAGAACTGGAACTGCAGCATCGCTCGCTGGTGAGTATACAACATGTTAGAACTTATTTGATTTATTCTTCAGTTAGAAAGGTATACATATAAAGCACAGTTCAAATATTATATTCTTTGTGACCAGAACTTGGCTACTTCTAGTGGAGTAATGAAGGTCTTTAGTAGGTCTACAGGAGGCTAGACACAGTTGGCATTGCAGCAAATGTTGTACAGTATGGACTTCTCCATATTCACAGTGAATATCATTCTTATCAGAGTATCCCCATCTGGTTAATCATCATCATCAATGTCCCACTCCAGTCTCCTGGGTGTGGTTAACAAGCCTCCTCCACTCCTTTCTGTCCTTCCACTTTTCCTGCTCCATTACTTTGCAATATCCAATCCAGCTTCTCTAATGTCCTTCCAAATCTGATCCATCCACCTTCTTCTCGGTCTTCCAACTGGTCTCTTTCCCTTAACTTCTCTTTCCAATTCCCTTCTTGCTATCCGTTCCTTTCCCATTCTTTTTATATGTCTGAACCATCAAAGTCTCGCTTTCTGTATCTTCTGTACTAACGGTTCTATATTTAGCTTTTCTCTGATTTTAAAAATTTGAATTCTATCTCTTCTTGTCTTTTTAACCGATGTCTTAAAAATTTTCATTTCTACTGCTTGGATCTTACTATCTTGTCTCTTATTAGTTACCAGCGTTTCTAGTCCTATGTTACAATTAGTATTAAATACTGTTTATATAATGTTAATTTCGTTCTCTTGGGTACTTTGTCAACCCATAAAAGCTCTCTGACTTGATGATAAAATGTTGTACCTTTACTTAGTCTTTTATTAATTTCATGATTGAATTCATTACTTCCATTAATAATGCTACCCAGATATGTAAACTGTTCTACATTCTCTAACTGTTCGCTGTCTTTGTTCATTTGGCTTCTCTTTTTCTCTTTTCCACAGTGCATGACTACAGTTTTCTTTTTACTAATTACCATTCCAAACTCCTTCAGATTTTCATTCAAAATGTTCAGTCTCGTTTGTACTTCCTTTTCTCCCTTTCCCGAAATCACCACATCATCTGCAAATACCAAAGCATTCACTTCATCACTACTGATACTCTGTTTTACACGTTTTATGATTTCATCCATCAATTTAATAAACAATAATGGCAACAGCGCACTTCCTTGCTTGTGACCTTTTTTTGTATACTTCCCACTCCAGATTTCAATCTATTCAGGGACTTCCAAGTCAGCCATTCCTTGTCATGGCCAGGAGGCAAAATTCTTCTCCAACTAGTGGATAGGTAGGTTGTAGTCTTTCATAGTTGTAACCTAGCTTTTCCACTGGAGGTTCTAAGTTCCTTTGATGTTCTAAGAAAGCTCTTCTTTGATTTCAGTCATTGTGGATGTGGTTTGTACCCATGCAGGAGAGGGTTCTTTCCTGCTTCACTTTCTTTCCTTGTTAGCAGCTATTTCTCTTTCAATATTGGTTGATGCTATTCCCTCGAGGTGGTGAAGCCCTTCAACGGGAGTGGACTTCAAGCAGCCTGTTATAATTGTACAGATTTCATTGAGAGTTACATCCACCTGTTTGGCATGTGTGGAACTATACCAAACAGGAATAACATAGCGCCATTGCAGAAGTATCAGGATGACTTCTGCACTGTGATCTGACCACTTTCTTGAGATGGTTCCTGGTGGACACCTTTGACTTGCAGTTCATGCAGTGCTTCTTGAAAGTAAGAGATCTGTCGAGAGTCACTCCTAGATATTTTGTATTGTCGCAGTGTTCTGGTTTGACCTCTGACGAGACTGTCTTTGACTTGCGAGTGGTTTCCCTGTTTCTCAAATGAAAAACGCATACTTGTGTCTTTGAGGGGTTTAGTTTGAGCTGGATTATACTGTAGTATCTGGAAGAGAGAACTTCAAGGGCATTCGTAAGGGTTTTCTCTACTGATTTGAAATCTTTGCTCTGGATGATCAGAGCAAGGTCATCAGCATACAAGAAACTCCTGCTATTAGGAGCTGTGCATTTGTTGTTTGTGTGTATATATATATATATATATATATATATATATTGAAAAGGATAGTAGCCAGTGCACTTCCCTGGGGAATGCCGTTCTTCTGTAGTCCCCATCATGAATGCTGTTGTTGGAATTAGACAAAAAATCTTTAAAATTGCATTTTTAGATAAAAAAAGTAAACTCGTGTCTTCATCCTGAGTTGATGCAGCTCTTTTCAGGCACACCCCCAATGGAGGTGAGCTGCATGTACCATTTCAACCACATACCAGCCCTCCTGCCATTCTTAAATTTCTGGCAGTACCGGGAATCGAACCCAGACCTCCAAGGACGACAGCTAATAGTGCTAACCGTTACGCTATGGAGGCGGATGCATTTTTAGGTGACAAATCAACAAAATTTTGGGCTGCCACTTTTTGTTTCAGATGGTAATTTCCCTTCTTCATCATCCTCCTTGTTTTCTCTTATCCAGCTCCTGCTGGGTTGGGGTATTTATGGCACTTCTTCACCTCCCTCTCTCCTTCGACAATTCCTCTTGAATCATTTTGTCCCAGTCCAGGTTTCTTCCTCTTGCACTCCTTTTTATTGAATCAATGCACCTTGTTCTAGGTCTCCCCACTATTGCCTTTCCCTCAAACTTCATCTCCATCATCTTTACATGCCCAAACCATCTTCATTTACTCCTATCACCAAGTTCGATAGCTGCAGTCGCTTAAGTGCGGCCAGTATCCTGTAATCGGGAGATAGTGGGTTCGAGCCCCACTGTCAGCAGCCCTGAAGATGGTTTTCCATGGTTTCCCATTTTCACGCCAGGCAAATGCCGGGGCTGTACCTTAATTAAGGCCACGGCCGCTTCCTTCCACTTCCTAGGCCTTTCCTCTCCCATCGTCGCCATAAGACATATCTGTGTCGGTGCAACGTAAAGCAAATAGCATTTATTCCTATCAATTCTCTCATTTAGATTTTCCATTCCGACCTTCTTTTGCACATCTTTGTTTCTCAGTTTGTCTTTCCTATTATACAAGGGTAATCCCAAAAATAAGGTCTCCTAATTTTTTTATAAATACGGAACTCTGTTCGTGTGGCTATTGGTCACAATATTGTGAAGAGTGTTTTCCGCACTCGCATATAAACATGCGCATGCCGCGCTGAGGCACTCAGTCTTGGCTTGGCAGCCCTCGAGAATGGAGCTCCCATTGGATGTTACTGCGAAGTGTGCGCAGTTATTCGGTTTTTGAACGCAAAATGTACTGAACCGATTGAAATCCATCACCAGTTGACAGAAGTGTATCGTGAGTCGTGCATGGATGTCAAAAATGTTCGTAAGTGGTGCAGAGAGCTTGCAGCCGGTCGGACTGAAATTCATGGTGAAGGAACAAAGGAGTGGGAGACCGTCAGTTTCCATCGAGACAGTCGTGAAGGTTGAGCAAATCATGCGTGAAGATCGGCAGATCACCCTGGATGATCTCTGCACTTTGGTTCCTGAGGTTTCCCAAAGCGCCGCTCACAACTTCCTGAACAGCATGGCAGCGAGCTGGTATGACATGGGCATACATACCTGTCACAGCGTCTACAAAACTGCATCGACCGAAATGGTGATTATGTAGAAAAATAGCTAAATGTTCAAGCTGTAAAATGATGTGAACCATTTTAGAAATAAACAGGTCTATGTCTTCATAATAAAATAGGAGTCCTTATTTTTGGGATTACCTTCGTACTTCTTAGGTATTTCATTTCGCTTGAAGTACTGTATCATGTATAGGCTATTATTATGGTGGGGTTGCCACTCCCAGAGACATTTTATACCTACTGCCAGTAGTCTGTAATTGCATTCATGTAACACTAATTGTACTTGCATTTGTTATAATTTACTTTCCTTTGCAGGTTTGTCAGCACGAACAGGAGCAAGCGCAGCTGAAGGAGCGAGCCCGTAGGTTAGAACGGCGGCTGGGTACACTAGACTCGGAGTACACCCAGCAGGTGGACAACCTGCGAGCTGCATATCAGAAGACGCTATCTGCGGGGCTTGAGAGGGATGTTCAAGGCGAGGAGAATGTCCGACAGCGATACCAGGCTGAAATTGAGCAGCTAAGAGTAAGTGTTTGTACCTCCTTTGCCAGCACTTTGGCATTCTCTGCTAAGACGTTTAACTAACAACAGTTCTGCCAGTGTGGTTTCAGTCAAGGTTTCTAAATAGGCCATCAGTTTGTCCAGCTGCATTGTTGCCTCTCCATGAGTCATTGTTTCTTCTGATGGAGCACTGGTCTTATTTTCAAATTCACGATCATTGAATTAGTAATGCGTTACATTCAGAAGAGTGTGGATTCGAATCCCACCTCAGCCGTTCTGGGAATGGTTTTCCATGGTTTCCCCATTCTCAATTCCAGGCAAATGCTGGGTTGGTACCTTTGATAGACCATAGCCGAATTACTTCCAATTCCTCTCTTTAACTATCCTTGGCAGAAAAGACATTCAAGAAGAGCCGACCCCGTAGAAGAAATACTGTACAAGTAAAAATCAATTTTTATTATTTTCGATCCATATTAATACGGGCCGGATAAACGAGGTTCTTGTGTATATTTAAATTTACAGACAGGAAGACTGGAACAGAAATGAAACGAAACATTATGTTTTTTCCCATTTTCTGTGTTTATCAAACTTTCTCATTATACTTTATCAGTTTATCAATTCCTCCACAGTACATGAACTAGACCAAAGTGTGTTAAGAAATGGTTACCCCAGTTTACTGTATGATTGTGTACCTTTACACTAATTTATTGAGGTGTACCTCATAATTAGGCTTGTTTAAGAGCAGCCATCCTTTGAGGAATGTTTTCTCTAATCCCACTTCTTCCATGTTTTCTTTTCAGATGGTTGTTTTCCTTTCAAAATTTGTTTTCCATCTTGCAGCATTACATTGAGTGTGTTCTATGTTAGCTTTCCTGGCCGGGTAATTGTCCTTCTAAGCATGCACTGTTATTTTTTTCTAAATTAATTATTTTCTCCAAAAGGCATTGTGTGAAAAAGGCCTCGTCGCTATGGAGAATTCTCACCGTCGCATCATCGCCGAGCTCGAAGAGAAACATCGCCAGGAACTGGAACAGATGAGACTGGAGAAGGAGCAAGCTCTCGCGGAGGAGACGCAGGCCACTCTCGCAGGTATGTACCAACTCATGGGCCTAGTTCAGATAGTGTTCGCATGAATGAGGGATTAGGATTTAATATTGTAATGTGTCATTCAAATACCATCCTTGGCAACTATGAATAGACATCCTGAACAGGGTCAACAATCATAAACCCAAGATTCTTGAAATTCAAATCAAAATCAAAATAATTTTATATGCAAATGAAGTGTCTACTTCATTGGAAAATTATACACAAAAATACATTATTATCAAGCATGCAATTTTAAATTAAAAAGAAAAGAAGACATTTTCCAAAAATGCTGACAATTTTTCTATTAAACACACAGCTCATCCTTAATAAATTTATATCATTTACAAAATTCTACTCATAATATCGTCTGTACTTGCACACATAATCAACTCATATACAGTATGTAGAATCACTTCAAATAATACTATACAGCTGCTATAAGATTTAAATTTTTGTTGCATTTTTAACCCATTTTGGTACCTAACGTGCATAACGACCTGCTGCATCTTAACCAGAGCCCCCTCTGCCACCACTTTTCAGAGTTCCTGAATGGCCTTCACAGCTACCGTAGCGGTCCCAGGGTCCTCGAAGCCCCCACTATACTTCACCCCTACTTCGGCTGTCCAATCTCCACAGACAAGGGGATGGAATTAAATTATTCACAAAAATTCTTTATTTATCTGCACAGGTAGAATGCCCTCTAACATTTAATTTCTTTTCTCTGTTGTTGTTTATTCTTTTCTTGAATATCTGCACAGATTTCAGAAAAGGATCAAACTCTTCCCCAGGTAAACTGTTCCACTCCTTCACACCCTTCCCAATGAACGAAAATTTACCCTAGTCGCTTCTGCTAAAATCCCATCTAATTTTGTACTTGTGGTCAGCCCTGCCAATATAATTATTTTCCAACTGAAGCCTCTCGCTGATTTCCCCCCATCCTTCCTCTCCTGTATAGACTGTATATAATCCTACAAGTCTTGTTTTCTCCCTTATCTTACTTAAAGTTTCCCACCCAAGTTTCTCTTAACCTTTCTGATACACTACTTTTTCTCATGAAATCCTGTTACAAATCTTGCTGCTTTCCTCTGCACAGCATCTATTTCTTTTATTAGGTATTCCTGGTGAGGATCTGAAACACTGTTCCAGTAATGGACGAACAGTACTTAAGTAACTTCTCCCCTTTACTTCTTTGTTGCATTCTTTAAGTAGCCTTGTACAGTATCCTTGAACTTGTACAGGTTCTTTCCTTCTGTTATTGTGTGAGAAAGAATTCCATCTTATCTGCAAGTATTTTAACCTTTTATTTGGTATGTTATGTAAAATCACAATAAAAATAAATCTAAGTATCTTAAAAAAAATGCCCATAATTATTCTATATTTGTGTTGTAAGTTGCTTGTTGTTTGAGATCCGTATTACCAACCGAGGGATAAACACACAAAATGCTTACTTGAGGAGTGATATTGTCTGAGAGGAGCATTTCCATGTAGAGGGTTAAGACATTATTGTAAATGCTTAAGAGCAACCAGGAGGAAGTGCAGTGGAATGAATGAGATGGAAGTATCCTTCAAAAAATGACTGCCAGGATTATACTTCAACAATATTGGGTTCTCTTTATCACTAATTTAGAAAAGAAGCTGGAAAGTGAAAGAAATTATAATCATTTGAAAGGTCAAGAAGATTTTTTTCTAGACTTGATATAGGCTTTTGGTCTTATGCCGTGTCAAGAAAATAAGGTGAAATTTTTTACGTTTCGCAGAGACGTCATCAGAAGAAACTCTCGACTGTCCACGAGAAAGGCCTCTTAAACAATGAGCTTTAAATTTAGATGTTATAAGAGAAGTGGAAATGGTACATTAATTCATCACCAGGTGGCTCCCCAGACACAGTACGGCACTAGCGTTCGAAGCAGAAGCTGACAGAACCATCAGAATCACTGTAAGAGGGTTACATAACATGTGACATTGAGAGGTGTATGACATTGCCACAAGTCTGGAATGAAACATCTGGCGATGAGGAATGTACGAATTTGGAAAACACCAAAATGATATAACAATAGAGACGGGAACTACCTACGTAAATCCTTAATAGCTGGCAACCAGGTATTACTTAATTGCTAGCCAGTGTCCCTGTTGAAATTGTAGGATTTCTACGTATTTCCACAGCTTCCCATATACAGTAGAACCTCGATAATTCGAAATCAGTTAATTCAAAATCCTGCCTAATTCGAAGAAGCTCTCGTTCCCGGAAACATGAGATACAGTTTTGCATGTTATTTCAATTGTTTAATTCGAAATACGGATAATTCATAATTCGAAGTACAATGTCGGCCCCATTACCGAAATTCAGACTTTTAATTCGAAACTGCCTTTACATTTTAAAACAATAGTATGTTACAGTGTTGCAGAGTAATTTCAACTCGAAATTTACCCGCTCCGCGTCATAATAGTACGCGCGTTCCGGAACGTGGAGGGGTAGCTTTCCGCACTTACACTCACTTTGGTGGGTCTACAGTGCGCTTCATGATTGCTAAGTTGAATGAAATCGGAATTCTTTTGTACTCAACCTTTTAAGGAACGCCATAATATCACGCAACAGGCAGTGTGCGGGAAAATAGAATCCGCGAACACTGGCGATGCCGACAGTTGATGAAAAAACGTAGCTCATTTAATAAATTCGTAGGCACCGAACAATATTGTCATTGCTGGTGAAACTGCATTGCTTTATTTTAATGCAAGCCCAAACGGTCTTATGGTTTTAAAGGAGAAATTGTCATCTGGGAAATCGTACAAGGGTGAGGGATGGGGGTCATAGTAGAGCGTTGCAATGCACATGGAAGCGAGATAGGAAAGCGTCATAGGAAAGTTCGATAAGCTACAATGTTTTAAGGGCATCGGGCACTTTCCATGCCAGTACAAAGTATCTAAAAATGCAAACAGTACAGAAATCCAATAAATAATGCATTTGCACAGGGGAACCGGCATAATTTATCCTCGTCTTTGAATTGTGCAATTTTTTTTTCTTTCGTTGCGTGAGGTTATGTTTGTCAGTGATTTATCCAAGTGCATTATTTGAACATTGTAAATGCACCTTGTTAGATACATTTCGGAAATAGTTTTTCCCATGGCATTTGAAAGGTTTGAACTGTGAATCGAGGTGATTGCATGTATTAATGGGTCTTAGAATACTTTGTGACGCGGCAAGTGTTTACATTTCTGAAGTACGAGAAAAGTGCCATGGCGGGAAATCGTACAAGGATAGAGTCATAGGAAAGTTCGATTTTAAGGGCATCGGGTACTTTCTGTGTATATACAAGGCATCTAAAATGCATACAGTATAGTAATCCAATTAATAAAGCACTTGCACATGGGAGCGAGCATAGATTTCTCCTCGTCTTTGAATCGTGCTTTTTTTTCTTTCTTTCGTTGCGTGAGGTTATGTTTACCAGCGAGATATCGGAGTGCATTATTTGAATACTGTAAATGCACCTTCTTGGATACATTTTGGAAATAGTTCTTTTTTCATGGCATTTGAAAGGTATAAACTGTGAATCAAGGTTAACTGCATGCAGTAACGGGCCTTAGAATATTTTGTAACGCGGCAAGGGTTGGTACTTTTGAATTGCGAATTGGCGGTTAATTCGAAATCACGTAATTCGAAGTCCGATTTTTGAGTCCCAACGACTTCAAATTAACGAGGTTTTACTGTAATCCTGGACCTGTAATGTCTAATGTGGGTAAGAGCTCAAGCACCTTGGAACATGACATCATGACCCAGACGATAGAGCGTGCTCAGCTATTGCTGATTTGTCTGGCTGGTTGAGACGAATATTACGTTCATGTTCCTTAGTACGGGTACAATGGACCAGCATGTTTGGCCGATGTATACCTTACCGCAAGTACAGGGAATTTCGTATACCCCAGGATGTAAAAGTGGGGACAATTTGTCCTTGGTTTTACCCAGACTGTGAGTAATTTTAGTGGTGGTCCCAAACACAGTTTTTATATTGTGTTTATAGGCCGTGAAAGCATCAATGGCAACATTCTTTTTTCTGTTCAGTTTGGTAATAGTGCGGTTTATTTACTATCATCCTCTTGTGTTTTTAATCTTTCACCTGAATTCAGTGTCAAAATCTATTCGATATTGATTCTTCCTCATTCTGTTTCAGCACTGGACGCTATGCGTAAGGCTCACGAGACTGAGGTGCAGAAGGAGATTGCCAAGTTCAAGGCTGAATTCATCAAGAAGATGCAGTCGACGCATGATATTGGTGCCTTGCACAAGGAGCATGAGTGAGTAGCAGTATATTTATCATGAGTTATATTTCAGATCTAGCAAGAGCCAGTTGAGAGCACACCAAAAGAAACTTTATACAAATTCAAATTTTTCACTATAAATTTTATCATTGGAGTAGCCAATTGCAGTAAATCATTCACATGTGATTGTTGACTGCTCCAATTTCTTTTATTGGTATAATTCCTCTCTTATAATCTTCCTTTCTGAGACAATCTCTGGAAACTATTGTTTGCTCGTAATATAAAAATGTGGGCATTGTATATATAAAACTTTCAAACCGGCATTGATCTGGAAAACTAGTCATTAAAATAGGTGGAGAACTTACTTTATCAGCTGCCTCAAAACAATCAGCCTCTGGATTCCTCGATCACTCGTTCAAACCGGGCTGATGGAGCCGGTTTTTGAAGGGCATAAGTCCAGTTTTCACTCCGCGCTATACGATGACGGCATATAAAAAGATCTCTCCAACACATTTGAGGTTTACTAGACAAAATTATTTAAAACTTTGCTGTAGACCACTCAATAGAGATAATATTCTCAGCCATTTTCTAGAGTAAAACTGAACTGTAGGAAGCCTAAATTGCATCAAATCAGAACGCCTGTAATGAGGAGCTGTTGGCTAGTGGTGTTGGTGGTGATTATTGTTTTAAGAGGAAGTATAACTGGGCAACCATCCTCTATTAACACTAATCAGAAAGAAAAAAAATGGAAGGAGTCTGACACTTCAAAAAATGAAGGTATCAGCTAAAGATAGGCAAGGGCCATGAAGGATGTGAAAATTGAAGATTCTCGAGGCCCCGGAAATCTAATACTGTCGGGGTCAGAAAAGAACAAGAGTGGACCAAGGGAGGTTGAATGGGATAGATGAAAGTGAGGAGCCTGCCACAAGCAAGTGGAAGCAGTATCAAGACTCGGCTAAGGGCCCCATGGTTGCCAACCCACGATCTGAAATTAAGAGATCCTGGGGCCCCTTTTAGTTGTAGCTGTTGCCTACATCATCATTTTTTTTTTTTTTTTTTTTTTTTTTTACAAGTTGCTTTATGTCATGCTGACTCAGATAGGTCTTACGGCAATGATGGGATAGGGCAGGGCCAGGAATGGGAAGGAAGCAGCCATGGCTTTAATTAAGATACTAACCCAGCATTTATCTGGTGTGAAAATGAGAAACCAGGTCTGCTGACAGTGGGGTTTGAATATTACAAGCTGACAACTACGTGACCAAACCGCACAGCCACTGGCTCAGTAGAAGGAGTAGTAGTCCCTCGGAGCTCTTCAAGTCCGAGTCAGGGGGCAGTGCATGTGGGGTACATTTTCACCCGCATCATCTAAAGAATAATACACTATAAATCACCTTCCACAAAATAACCATCATCCCTATCAGTATCATTGAAAAGAATTCTCTCGGTTTTATTATCGTCAACATAAATAGACATTGTCTTCCTTCATAGACAGAGCTCTGAAGTGTAGAGATAAAAACAAACAAATGCCTCTATGGATTCACAGAAACCTTCAGAAAGAACAATAAAACTTACATTAACATGGAAAATATACAACTTCCACCATCTGATGTGTTCGTAACAAGTGACATCTCATTTCTTGAGACAGTGATAGGCACGCCGGCGATCTGCAGTTCTATTGTTACCACCAACACCACCACCACCAGATAAAGTTTAATTTTCCATTCTCACCATAGAATACTTATTGGCAAGCTTTATAACTCTGTATCATTTTATTTGTAGGGCTGAGATGGAGGAGATCAAGAAAGAGATCTTGTCCCTGTCGGAGAAGTACTCTGTCAAGTGCGTGGAGTCTGCAGCCTTGGAGGAGCAGCTGAGCTCTGTACAGAAGCAGCTCGCCCGAGCTCAACAGCACATTCTTCAGTTAGATGCCAGGTAAGTTGTTTTCTGAAGCTGACAATGGAATTCATATCTTACATGGAACGTCAGACAAGACTACCTTTAATTAGAAGAGTTTGCTGGTACTGGAGAGCAACCGAGTGTTGATATCAAAATTATTGCTGCGTATGCAAATATACAGAGATTACAAGAGAGTTAAACTAATGTAATATTAAGGTCCACCTTTTCCATACAAAATATACAGAGTTTAAATTACATAAATGATTAGGGACTAGTTTCGACCTAATATTAGGTCATCATCAGCCTGAAGCAAAATTAAAACATAAATACCAAAGAAATCAAACAATGTGTTTGGTATTTATGTTTTAATTTTGCTTTAGGCTGATGATGACCTGATATTAGGAAGAAACTAGTCCCTAATCATTTATGTAATTTAAACTCTATATTTTGTATTGAAAAGGTGGACCTTAATAATATATTAGTTTAACTCTGTTGTAATCACAGTTCAATATGGATCTATCATAATGAAACTTATTTCATTTAATATACAGAGAGCTAAAAGGTTTCCACCTATTCAGTACTTCTTTATTATTATTTATGTACATTTTATGGCCTTCATTGGACCACTCTAGCCGACTTTATACAAAGAATTTTTCAGTTTTCTGTCAGCCCAGTACTTCTTCATTCTCTCTGATCTTATCCTTCTTTCTTCATCGGAAATCACCCTTCCTATTGTCTGTTTGTTGGTTCTGATTTGCAGTCTGGTTTGTTTGTCTGTGAGTTTCTTGATTTTGTCGGTTTTGTTTCTTAGGTCTTCCGCTGTAATTTGTAGTTCATCCATATCTTCCTTGATTTCTGTAATCCACTTAATGTTGCACTTACTATTCCATAATTTTTCTATTATTCCCCGGATGATCCTGTTCTCTGGTGTCCTGATTAGATGTCCAAAAAAATGAAATGCGTTTCTTCCTGATTGTGCTCATTACTGGTTTTGTTTCCTTGTAGACTGTTTCATTAGAAGCTACTCTCCATTATCCATCTTTTTGGTATGATTTGTTCAATACTTCTTTATTGTAACCTAAAAATAAAAGTAACAAATATTTGAAACTAATTTTGGTTTTGCTTAGAGACTATCATCAGTCAGAATCATAAAGTTAAGGCAAGACATGAATTGGAATAGATAAAATTTATGAAATAAGAGTGTTTTGTTGACATCCGGTGCAAGAGAAGTAAAGAGTTGGAAGATGAACACTCATAACGATCACACTTGTTCTAATGTAAGTTCTCAAGATTTTCTTCCAATTTGAAGAATGCACGTCCCAAAAGACCAGGTCGAACACTTAAAATCTTCCTGAATTCAGTTAGCTGAACAGAATTTTATTTGAATATTGAATTTTTACGACCGCATTGTAAACGAAACAGACTTTCAACGTATTGGGTCGTGTTACGTACATGTAGTAAGTGTTGAAGAGATGTTAAGTACAGAACAAAAATGGCCTGGCCAGCCGGACACCAGGCCATTTTTGTTCTGTACTTAACATCTCTTCAACACTTACTACATGTACGTAACACGACCCAATACGTTGAAAGTCTGTTTCGATTAGAATTTTATTTATTTACACTGTTTACGCCCACATTGGAGCAGCAAAATCAACAAAGTCTTCAAAGAATAAGTTCAGCTTTTAAACACTTGACAACTTTTACCTTTCCCAAAACTTCTTCATTCTGGATGATCTTGCGGCCTTTTCTTCTGCAGGTATAACATACTGCTTACGCTGTAATATTTTTAGTGATAGTCCTGTGTACTTGTTATTTAGAATCAATTTCTTTCCTCTTTTTTCAATTTGATCTGTAGTAATTTTTAATTCATCTAAATCCATTTGTATTTGTTTAAACCATGTCTTTTTTGTTTTACTATTAAAAATAAATCTAAAAGTTAACATAAATAAATAAATGAATACTGGATTAAAGCCCCTATATTTATTTAACGAAGCCGAGCTTTCAGCCAAATTGCATTGGCCTTCATCAGGGCATGTTAAGTTCTGCTTCCAATATTGAGCAAAGAAATTACAAGAAACGTGGAAGTGACCTTACTATCCACGGCCTACCCCAGTAATTGGACTCGAGGATCATCGTGCTGTGATTCACTGCCCTCTGTCGATGGTTTCATCAGTGTGTTTCAGTTGTTTCAGGAGTCTAGTAATTGGTAAGCAGTATATGCGTCCAAAGAATGCAATCCTCCGTTTTCGCATTGTGTCAATGATCGATTCACTTCCCTTTTAAAGTCTCTACTGGCCATCAATCTGGTGTTTTCTATTCATAATTGTCCGAAGAATTCTTCTATCAACTTTCTGCAGTTTGTTGTTGATTGGGTATTCAGTTTAAATAATGTTTCACTTGCATGTTGCTTCTGGATTAACGACGGAGTAATAATAGATAAAATTTATGAAATTTAACTGAACTGAATTCAGGAAGATTCTTCAAGTGCTAGTGTTTCAAGAGTTTTTTCCTGGTCTTTTGGGAGGTGCATTCTTCAAATTGGAAGATAGAAAACATTGAGAACTTACACTAGAACAAGTGTGATCGTGATGAGTGTTCATCTTTCAACTCTTTATTCTCTTGTACCGGATGTCAACAATACACACTTATTTCATAAATGTTATCTATTATAATTCATATTTTGCCTTAACTTTATTATTTTGACTGATGATGGTCTTTCGCAAGACCAAAACTAGTTTCAAATAAATGTAACTTAGGTTACAATAAAGAAGTATTGAATAGGTGGAAACCTTTTAGCACTTGTTTTACATTATATTGCTCTTCAATACAGAATAATATGAAATTTATTACCTATGAATATACAGAGCTAATTAAAGAAATAGGCTCTTCATAAACCATTTTACTAAGACTTGTCTATTTCTAGGAGGTTCACTGAACCACTTAACGTATGGAATGCACTGCACCTGCCGTGTACTATTCTTTAACGTGAAGCAAACTCGGTCCATTCGGACGCACTCCACTCCGTATAACCGTAAATAATGTTCCAAGACCTTCTCCGTTGTGAAAACCATAATTGCAGAAATCAACACAACACTGAATTCACTGTATACAATAAATAAATACTCCTTTGCTAGGGCAACATGGACAGCAGATGAGTGATAATATCAGTGTTGTTTGTTTTGCCGCATATCGTACGTACAATTTTTGTCGATGTTGTTGTAGGAATAAGCAGCTCCGAGCTCATCTTGTCGCAGAAGCCAACGAGACGAGCGACGAAGCCGTGCAGCTACTCCAGCAAAGAGACCAGGAGCTCAGTCGACTTCAGCAGGAATTGAACACAGCCCGCGCTGTAAGTGCTGTCCTACTAAGAGTTTCTCTGTGAACTCTGTGCATGCTCTGTGCATGGGGAGCAGGAAGCAGTGACAAAGTCACATATTTTACATTTTCTTGGGTTGTGAATGTCGTGTGTGATATTTGTTACCATATTTCCTTGAATATTAGCTCAATATCTATCAAATAAGGAAGTGAAAGTAAGTTACCAGTTGCCGGCTCCGCGGTGTAGGGGGCAACGCGTCTGCCTGTCACCCGGCGGCCCCAGGTTCGATTCCCGGCCAGGCAAGGGGCTTTTAATTGTAAATGGTTAATATCCCTGGCCTGGGGACTGGGTGTTTGTGTTGTCCTTAGCTTTCCTTTCCCCACATTCAACACTCTACACTTCCGCAATTACATTTACACCCAGGTTCCGATCATATGGTGAAAGTAGTGGCGAAAGATCTGCAGAGGTCGACGGTACGAACAAATATCATTTTAAAAAAAAGTTACCAGTTAAAATAATTAACAAAGGGACTCTTACTTTTTTTAGAGATTTTGTGTGTGTTGTGAAACCGGTTGAGATACAATTCAGACTGTATTCCTTGACTCCTGTATGGAATGCTAAGAGCCATGCTGAGTGGCTCAGATGGTTGAGGCGGTGGTCTTCTGACCCCAACTTTGCAGGTTTGATCTTGGCTCAGTCCAGTGGTATTTGAAGGTGCTCAAATACGTCAGCCTCGTGTCGGTAGATTTACGGGTATCTAAAAGAACTCCTGTGAGACAAAATTCTGGCACCGCGGTGTCTCCGAAAACCTTCCGAAGTAGTTAGTGGGATGAAAAAAACAATAACTTTATTATTATTTGAATGCTAAGATATCTGGCATCTAACCAGCTGTAATACCAATATAAATGGTCCGTTATTGGACATTATAAATTTTCCAGCTAGCTCATTCTTGGTTGCCAGCGTTTCGCCCTCATGTGCTAGGGTGGGCTCATCAGTTGGTACCTAGCACACTTACCAATACGCTGGCTAGTGCATACCGTGGAGGCCACTGCGTAGGCTAACTGGAGCCACCGGCAGTGCCAATGCACTAAGAGACTTTGTCTCATCACTAAAAATTGATGCCTGCTTGGCCATCAGATGATATAGATGTTGATTCCCATAGGGAATCTGAAATATTTGTCCTGAATGAGCAAATTTATAATACCAATATAAATGGTCCGTTATTGGACATTATAAATTTTCCAGCTAGCTCATTCTTGGTTGCCAGCGTTTCGCCCTCATGTGCTAGGGTGGGCTCATCAGTTGGTACCTAGCACACTTACCAATACGCTGGCTAGTGCATACCGTGGAGGCCACTGCGTAGGCTAACTGGAGCCACCGGCAGTGCCAATGCACTAAGAGACTTTGTCTCATCACTAAAAATTGATGCCTGCTTGGCCATCAGATGATATAGATGTTGATTCCCATAGGGAATCTGAAATATTTGTCCTGAATGAGCAAATTTATAATACCAATATAAATGGTCCGTTATTGGACATTATAAATTTTCCAGCTAGCTCATTCTTGGTTGCCAGCGTTTCGCCCTCATGTGCTAGGGTGGGCTCATCAGTTGGTACCTAGCACACTTACCAATACGCTGGCTAGTGCATACCGTGGAGGCCACTGCGTAGGCTAACTGGAGCCACCGGCAGTGCCAATGCACTAAGAGACTTTGTCTCATCACTAAAAATTGATGCCTGCTTGGCCATCAGATGATATAGATGTTGATTCCCATAGGGAATCTGAAATATTTGTCCTGAATGAGCAAATTTATAATACCAATATAAATGGTCCGTTATTGGACATTATAAATTTTCCAGCTAGCTCATTCTTGGTTGCCAGCGTTTCGCCCTCATGTGCTAGGGTGGGCTCATCAGTTGGTACCTAGCACACTTACCAATACGCTGGCTAGTGCATACCGTGGAGGCCACTGCGTAGGCTAACTGGAGCCACCGGCAGTGCCAATGCACTAAGAGACTTTGTCTCATCACTAAAAATTGATGCCTGCTTGGCCATCAGATGATATAGATGTTGATTCCCATAGGGAATCTGAAATATTTGTCCTGAATGAGCAAATTTATAATACCAATATAAATGGTCCGTTATTGGACATTATAAATTTTCCAGCTAGCTCATTCTTGGTTGCCAGCGTTTCGCCCTCATGTGCTAGGGTGGGCTCATCAGTTGGTACCTAGCACACTTACCAATACGCTGGCTAGTGCATACCGTGGAGGCCACTGCGTAGGCTAACTGGAGCCACCGGCAGTGCCAATGCACTAAGAGACTTTGTCTCATCACTAAAAATTGATGCCTGCTTGGCCATCAGATGATATAGATGTTGATTCCCATAGGGAATCTGAAATATTTGTCCTGAATGAGCAAATTTATAATACCAATATAAATGGTCCGTTATTGGACATTATAAATTTTCCAGCTAGCTCATTCTTGGTTGCCAGCGTTTCGCCCTCATGTGCTAGGGTGGGCTCATCTGTTGGTACCTAGCACACTTACCAATACGCTGGCTAGTGCATACCGTGGAGGCCACTGCGTAGGCTAACTGGAGCCACCGGCACATGAGGGCGAAACGCTGGCAACCAAGAATGAGCTAGCTGGAAAATTTATAATGTCCAATAACGGACCATTTATATTGGTATTATAAATTTGCTCATTCAGGACAAATATTTCAGATTCCCTATGGGAATCAACATCTATATCATCTGATGGCCAAGCAGGCATCAATTTTTAGTGATGAGACAAAGTCTCTTAGTGCATTGGCACTGCCGGTGGCTCCAGTTAGCCTACGCAGTGGCCTCCACGGTATGCACTAGCCAGCGTATTGGTAAGTGTGCTAGGTACCAACTGATGAGCCCACCCTAGCACATGAGGGCGAAACGCTGGCAACCAAGAATGAGCTAGCTGGAAAATTTATAATGTCCAATAACGGACCATTTATATTGGTATTATAAATTTGCTCATTCAGGACAAATATTTCAGATTCCCTATGGGAATCAACATCTATATCATCTGATGGCCAAGCAGGCATCAATTTTTAGTGATGAGACAAAGTCTCTTAGTGCATTGGCACTGCCGGTGGCTCCAGTTAGCCTACGCAGTGGCCTCCACGGTATGCACTAGCCAGCGTATTGGTAAGTGTGCTAGGTACCAACTGATGAGCCCACCCTAGCACATGAGGGCGAAACGCTGGCAACCAAGAATGAGCTAGCTGGAAAATTTATAATGTCCAATAACGGACCATTTATATTGGTATTATAAATTTGCTCATTCAGGACAAATATTTCAGATTCCCTATGGGAATCAACATCTATATCATCTGATGGCCAAGCAGGCATCAATTTTTAGTGATGAGACAAAGTCTCTTAGTGCATTGGCACTGCCGGTGGCTCCAGTTAGCCTACGCAGTGGCCTCCACGGTATGCACTAGCCAGCGTATTGGTAAGTGTGCTAGGTACCAACTGATGAGCCCACCCTAGCACATGAGGGCGAAACGCTGGCAACCAAGAATGAGCTAGCTGGAAAATTTATAATGTCCAATAACGGACCATTTATATTGGTATTATAAATTTGCTCATTCAGGACAAATATTTCAGATTCCCTATGGGAATCAACATCTATATCATCTGATGGCCAAGCAGGCATCAATTTTTAGTGATGAGACAAAGTCTCTTAGTGCATTGGCACTGCCGGTGGCTCCAGTTAGCCTACGCAGTGGCCTCCACGGTATGCACTAGCCAGCGTATTGGTAAGTGTGCTAGGTACCAACTGATGAGCCCACCCTAGCACATGAGGGCGAAACGCTGGCAACCAAGAATGAGCTAGCTGGAAAATTTATAATGTCCAATAACGGACCATTTATATTGGTATTATAAATTTGCTCATTCAGGACAAATATTTCAGATTCCCTATGGGAATCAACATCTATATCATCTGATGGCCAAGCAGGCATCAATTTTTAGTGATGAGACAAAGTCTCTTAGTGCATTGGCACTGCCGGTGGCTCCAGTTAGCCTACGCAGTGGCCTCCACGGTATGCACTAGCCAGCGTATTGGTAAGTGTGCTAGGTACCAACTGATGAGCCCACCCTAGCACATGAGGGCGAAACGCTGGCAACCAAGAATGAGCTAGCTGGAAAATTTATAATGTCCAATAACGGACCATTTATATTGGTATTATAAATTTGCTCATTCAGGACAAATATTTCAGATTCCCTATGGGAATCAACATCTATATCATCTAACCAGCTGACTGAGAGGCTTAAGACACATAAGAGGACTCTTATAGACAAAATTTCAGCACCTTGACTTCTCCAGAAACCATCATCTGTGATAGTTAGATATACAAAATAGTATCCGCATCTGCACTTCCTTCACCCACATCCGTGAATGGTTATCCGCATCCGCGAGTTGTTATCCGCAGATATTGTGAATATTTAACTACAGTATATTACACCCAAGGTATTGAAAGGGATAGATCTGTTAACACAATACAATAGGCCTGATACCTGGTACCAGACCCCCTACAGTGACATGTTTATGAAGGATTTTCTCTAGCGACAACTACAGACGTATTGACCTTTGTTCCTTCCTTCCATTTATTGCTGACAGGAGCCAGTTAGGCTTAGGTCAGATTTAAGGCTTTATGGTCTCAAGGCTCCTTATAATACCATTCTCCCATACCAATGTCAACGCTCGCCTAACCACAAGCAGAAATAAGAGTATACCTGAGTGAAAATCAATAAATATAATTATTTAAAAATTTTCAGCACAGTTATCCCCACTGCCATACAATTTGCATCCGCCAAGGCACTAACTTTGCAGATATCTGCACCCGTGCAGGGCTCTAGTGATAGTGCGACATTAGATCACTAGCAAAAATAAATTTCCTTTCATATCCCTCAAATGTTATTTCAGATTATTGATTCAAGGAAATATGGTACAAGGAAAGTAATAATTGATTCAAGTCGTCTCATTTCTCTTCTTCTAACCAGGTAAGTTCTCTCTGTCTTCTCTACTGTTTCTTTTCATGTTCTCAGTCTTCATGTCTTTCTGTGGGAATGTGTGTGCTCTGTTCTTGTTTTGTTTGCCTCTTAATGATAACATCTTTGGTAACTTGGAATGACTTGATGGCATTATGCAGCTGATAGAGCAAACTAAATATTCTACTTTATTATTGGATTCATTAATTCATATAGTACGGTACACCTCCGTAGCTAACTGGTTAGCATGCTGGCCTTTGGTCCCAGGGATCACAGGTTCGATTCCCTCACAGGTTGGGGATTTTAACTTTTATTAGTAAATTCCTATGATTACATGTAACAAGCTTCAACAGCTTCATTTCAAGTATTTGATTAAATTGCTATGACTCGTTGTTGGATATTTGTGCTATCTTCAGTATTAAAATTCATCTTAGGTAGGGCCCTGTCTTCACAGACACACAAGTCACCTGTAAGGCGTCATCTCGAAAGACCTGTACCAGCCTCTTCAGAGAGCATCTGCCATTATTATTATTATTATTATTATTATTATTATTATTATTATTATTATTATTATTATGGTTATTATCATCATCATCATCATCATTTTCCTTCCAAGTATTGGGCCATGCGTCCCGTTAGGGTCTTGCATTTTTCTTTTTGCAAGACTTGAAAGCAATCAAATGTCCTTCCGACGGATTGCTAGCCTGAAGGAAGTAAGACCATTGGTGGGGCTGCCACCTCTCAGCTAATGGACTAGCTGAAATTAAAGCATTTCCTCCATAATTGATGTAACGGTTATACCGCCGTGACTTGGTCGACAGGGCCTCGTCTGTGGAACAGGTTTGTTCATCCCAGGAAGGTGAGGTTGGCATTTGGGCAGGAGAGGTTGTCATCATCATCATCATCATCATCATCATCCTTACAAGTATTAGGCCATGTGGCCCGTTACGGTCTTGCATTTTCTTTCCATCGCCGGGCTGAGTGGCTCAGACGGTTAAGGCGCTGGCCTTCTGACCTCAACTTGGCAGGTTCGATCCTGGCTCAATCCGGTGGTATTTGAAGGTGCTCAAATACGTCAGCCTCGTGTCGGTAGATTTACTGGCATGTAAAAGAACTCCTGCGGGACAAAATGCCGGCACCTCGGTGTCTCCGAAAACCGTAAAAGAGTAGTTAGTGGGACGTAAAGCAAATAACATTATTATTATTATTTCTTTCCATCGCTTCGTTGGACATCCTGTAGATCTCTGTCCTCTTGGTTGAATTGTTGTTGTTGTTGCTGTTGTTGTTGTTAACAATGTTATGACATCTTCGTACAACTTCGCAGTATGGAGGAACCTATTCAACATTAAATTGCTTACAAGATGTATAATAGACCGCTTCTGGCCCAGGGGCTAATGGGCAAGATGGCCACTATACATGGGCTCTTATGGGACTAACCCACCGAGAGCTGGACCAGCAGCGAATGGGCAAGATAGCGTCTATATATAGGCTCTTATGGAGAAAGATGGCCTAGGGTAGGATAGGCGGTATACATAGGACTTAAGAAGATGGCCTAGGGACTAATGCACAAGATGGTGGCCTTGTGCAACTTCCTAATGCTAGGGCTCCAGAGGCAAGACAGCCGCCTGGGAGGTATGCTGGTGTTGAAAAGGTGTATGTGTTACATAGTGTACTTCAAGCCATTCAGAACGCTAGAAGGTAGAAAACAGCCATTAACACCACTGCGAGGGTTGTAGCCCCGTCTGACCGAAGTGTAGCAAGTTCTCTACACCCTCTGTGAGGGCTCTAGCATCTGGAGGAACCTATTCAACATTAAATTTCTTACGAGATGTTAAGTAACGATGATAAAGGTCTGTAATTTTGAAAACTTGTTTAGAACACTTAGGATTAAGATATAGTAAAAGTTTATTTTGATTAGGTAGCAAACTTTTATTTCGTGGGTTTTTAAATTCAGGATTTGTCAGTAGAGGGCAGAAAAACATGTTCTTTGTAATGTTCCAATTAAAATACATGTACAAAGAAATATTGTATACCGCCCTTAAATGCAGTAAGAATTCAGGTATGGTTTGATGTAATTAGATTTGAGAAACATCTTACCTTTCTTTTCCCTTTTATTGATGTTAAACTGTAGTATTCATCCTTTGAATACAATAGTAATTATCTTCTCTTCGTATCTCAGCGCAACTTATCTTAAATGAGCTTTGTTAATCTAGCCAATCTCCAATTATGAGTTAGCGAAAAAATACTTGTTCAAAATAACTTCAGAATCTTGTCTGAAATATTTCTGCCTTCAGTCCATCATGTCATTTTAAGTGCTCTATAATAATATCCTAATTTGCTGCTTTTGGAGAAGATGTAAACATTAATTTTGTGTATATATGAGAACACATTTCGTTTTAACTCTTGTTTTGATGTTCTCTCTCTTGTACATTATTGTGGGTGTTGTAAATGGGTTGTGGTGCATGAATGTTATTTGTGAGGGCAACTGTTATTTGGGATGAGGGTGTTTGGTAACTTCTTCTGTTTACTAACTATGGTTTTGGTATCGGACATTGAAAGACACAGGACATGTAGACATACTCTATACTTGACAGTTAAAGAAGGAAAAACTCATAAGATTAGGGTGAAGTAGAAGTGATAATTCGTAGAACAGTCAGATGAAATTACAGGAATTTCTTCAATCTCTCATCAAGAATTTGGTGTATTTATTTTTCACCATTTGCACCTTTTTACCACTTTTTCTAGAGCTACACACACTCTTGTTTTGTAGCTATTATGAAGATAGAATAAACAGACTTCGCATATTATCTCAAACTCAAAAATCTTTATAATGCACAACAGGAAAGTGGTTCTACTTATGTATTGAATAACTTCATATATAAAGGTGTTTAAAAAAAAAAACATTGGAAGATTGCAGTGTTGTTGTGCAGACAAAAGTTTTATATGAACATAGGCTTGAAATTTGTAATTCTTGAAATATAAGTATCTGAAGTATTGTAAGCTGGAATGTACTTCATGCATGACAGTGCCCCCACACAGTCTGTGCATATCTGAGCACCTCAGTGCACATCATTCCGATCACTGGATAGCTAGAAGTGAAGAAATTTTTTGGCCTCCATTCTCACCTGATCTGAACCTGATGTAGATTTTGATTCTTGTAGGTAACTTAAAATATTTATTCTGAATGAGCAAATTCATAATTCCAATATAATTGGACCGTTATAAAAAATGATAAATTTTCCAGCTAACTCATTCTTGTTTGCCGGTGTTGCAATCCAATGTGCCAATTTTTGTTCATCAGTTGGTAACTAGTACTAAGACACATGGCTAGTGCATGTAGTGGAGGCCACTTTACAGGTTGCTTGGGGCCTCAGGCCATATTTGCATATTGGGGCAAAATGGTGGCAAAAAAGAATGAGTTAGCAGGAAAATGTATAATTTCCAATAATGGACCTTTTATATTGGAATTTTGATCTAAATCTTTCGGACTTCTTTGTGTGGGGGATACTTAAAGTGTGGAGGATGAAGCAATAGAGGTTTGTCAACTGATATGACCAACACCAGGTATTTTTGAGCCAGTTCGTAATGCAATGAGCAGAACCCCGCAGCGTGATAGGGGGAGGCATTTCAAAGACTTCTTGTAAGGTAAATCAGCGGAGTTCATCATTACAGGAAATTCTGGGTAAATTCTAGCAAATAACATTCCACCTTAGAGTACTTAAAGGTCTTATATCTCAATAATGACAAATTTCAAAACACATCTTTAATTTATAAACTTTTGATGTCTTGTACTTATGAGTAATCTAATCTTGCAATTTGGCCACATATTTTTGAAACACTCTGTATACAGGATGTAGGAATAATGTTGTCGAATAATTGCAAATCAGGACAGTTAAAATGAAGATAGGAGCCAATCCTCTTAACTCACAGTTTTCATCCCGATTGAAATGGTGTAATATAGTTTTTGACAAGGACAAGTTCTGTGCCCCAGTATTCCTTGCAGAGCCCCCATGGCATCTAAAATCACAGATATTTTGCAAAACCTTTTTTTTGTGTGTAGAGATCTACCAACGTTGAGATCCATAAAAATTCAGAGGTAAAAATGTTTGCACAATTATTATTCATGGTGTAACAATAACGCACGGTAAAACTTTCCAGACACATTCGTAACACATAGAAGAAGAAAATACATTATATGGAAATGGGTCCAAAAATGCTTTATTTCCATGTTAGGACCCATTTTCTACGAAGGTTGATCAAACATAAACCGGATATTTGTTCCTGAACATCAACAGTTGATAAGACTGGCCCCGCGCATCTGCTTTGCATAGGCGGAACTGTTGGGAGTGGGGAGAGTGTCCTGTTAGATATTTCCCGCCGTTTCGTCAGTAATGCTCATGATGTTGGAGTAACAGGTGCACCCCTCCACTGCACCATGCATAATTATAAAATTTCTTGCTTGTGCAGGAGTTACAGCGGTGGAAATTTGCCAGAGATTGACTGCACACTTCGGTGATCAAATATTATCAAGGACGCGTGTGTTTACCTGGCATAAAAAGTTCAAGGAAGGACGAGAACGTGTGGAAAATCAGCAACACAATCGCCGTCCTCAGACCAGCATTACAGATGAAAACATTTGTGCGGTTAAAGACATTATTGACGACGATCGACTGGCATGAGTGACGCACAATCAATGCTGCTTACTACTGTGAGCTGTTGAACAAGGCGAGGATTGCATATCGCCGCAAAAGACGAGACCAACCGATTCGATAATGCGCTGCCCCATACTGCAGCTCTAACACACTCCAAGCTACAGGTAATGCACTGGACTACACTTGATCATCCTCCTTACAGCCCCGAACTTATCGCCCTGCGATTTCCATTTGTTCAGACCGCTTAAAGAAGCTCTAGGAGGGCAACGATTTGAAGATGACGAGAGTGTGGAAGACTTCTGCCCAACTGGCTGTTGACACGACCCTGTTCTTTTTACGATGAGGGCATCAAAAAGCTGTCCATAGGCTGGGACAAATGCATTACCAAAGCAGGAAACTGTGTGGGAAATTGTAATTGCCTTGTGTTTTTCAATAAATTAAAAAATTAAAATACTGTTTATATTTAATCCCCATTCATACAACTCTACATGGTAGATTAATCGTAAGAAACTCACAGGAACAGAATTTACCAGCATAGAACACGGAACTCTTTCTCACATGAAAATGTTCAAAATGCCTTCTGTTACCATTGATACATATACTCCTGGGACACATCCTGAATTCAATGCGATGGCGGTTTGATGCATGGAATGAATTAAGCCCCCAACTAGCGGCGAGGATAGGGAATGTGCTGGCTGCCGAAGCCTGTCGCACTCCTCTGGGGCAATGATAAATGATTGACAGATGAAATGAAATGTTAAATGGAGAGTATTGCTGGAATGAAAGGTGACAGGGAAAACCAGAGTACCCGGAGAAAAACCTGTCCTGCCTCTGCTTTGTCCAGCACAAATCTCGCATGGAGTGACTGGGATTAGAACCACGGTATCCAGCGATGAGAAACTGCCGCCTAAGCCAAGGAGGCCACTCAGTTGGCTCGGAGATGAGTAGAAACTTTCCAACTGCTCATCTAAGAATTGGAGATGAGGAGATCGATATTGTAGACAAATTCCAGTACATATGTAGTATTCTGTACTCAGAAAATTCAAGAGATTAGCAACAGATTACAGAAAGCTTCCAAATTTTATAATGCTGAACATCAAATACTTTGGAATGAAACATTTCCGTTAGTTTCCAAGATTAGCTTGTACAAAATATATCTGGTACATATATTGATGTATGGTCTGAAAGCAGCAACACTTACTGCATCAACAAAGAGTCGTCCTTAGGCAACAGAAATGAAGTTCCTTCATTCTTGTCTGCAAAAAACAAGGCTAAAATAAGGAATGTGGATATCTGATAACAGCTTGATTGGAAAGAAGTCTGCTGGAGACACTAGAAATGAAGAGATTGCAATGGTATGGTCACATGAAAAAGGGTGGACCCCCACAGGACTTCTTGAACATACTTCGACTCCAGTATTACTGGGAAGAGACCAAGAGGAAGACCTTGTGATATTTGGGAGAAGCAGATTTTCAAGAATTTTGAAATCAGAGACGTAAACTGGTGTTGCATATATGAACATCATCTGTGGGTGGACAGGACAAACTGGAAGAGGCTCATATACAACTACACCCGGCTTGCTGGAGTGAAGAAATTATGATTATGATGTGTCCTGAAAGTTTGTCTGTCTGTACCTTCCTGTTCCATCCTGTATATTTGTCATTCTTATCATCATTCAAAAGTAAATTGGAACAGAGACTAATCAGAACAACTGCAACGACTCTCATCTGATCAATTATGGTTGCAAAACTACATTATGTTGCTATCCCCAGTTGACTCTGGGTGAACATTGTGAATTTGAGTTGGTTCCTATACCTACTGTAATTGTCTTGGACCCTGTTGTGATTATTGCACAGTATTTATCTTACACTCTGTATATGTTACCCACAAAACCTAAAACACAAGGTGTTCATCTTCAGTAGTGTTTTTTGCTGGTCTCCTCTGTGGGAATTAACGTAGACTGGGTTGTAACTTTGAAATATTTCCAAAAAGCTTTTAACTTGTTGGAATTCTTGTCTTTCTATCCTTTTTATGTGCCAAACTTGTGGTGTCTTATTTTTCCGGACTGGTTAGAATAAGATGAAGGTACAGTCAAACTTGAATACAATAGATGAGATGATGTTGCCATGCCATGAAATTTTTCAGAGATGATGACATTATTGTTTTTCTTGACACGATTAGATAAAGGAAGAAATTACTGGTCTGTTTTAATATTCGCTCCAAATCTCGTTCACTGTTTAAAGATATACAGTACTTGGGAATTTTTTTCACTCTCTCTGTATTGCAATTCATAATAGCCTCATATATGTATGTATATTTAACGGGGATACTCATGGGCTCACACACCTTACTGGCCCTGCCTAACTCTGCTTTTTGAATTATGAAATCGCTCAGCTATTATACCCCTCTACATAATTTAATTAGAATGTCTAGAGATAACTTTTCAAAAGGCAAAGCACAGCAAAGCAAAATCATCTCCGTACAGGCCATGAAGGCCCTTGGAGGGGTGGAAGGTAAAGGCTTCCACCATTCGTAACCTCGGTACGTGATATGGTAGAGTGGTTAGCTTTACGCCCGGCCGCCTTTGCCTCCAGGAGTTAACCTGGTACTCGTTTCCGATGTAGGCTGAGTGAACCTCAGGGCCATATGCACCTCCGGAAGTGGAAATCTTGTTTCTTAAATTTTACAACTTCCTGATGGGGAATCAAACCCACGTCCTTCCGGGCGAACCGAGAACGCCTTTACCACCTCGGCCAGGCAGCCCCTATAGATAAGTTTTTAGTAAATCTAATTCTACACAAATTTTCCATTGAATGTTCTTGCTGAACTAGCCTCCTTGGCTCAGACGGCAGTGCGTCGGCCTCTCACTGCTGAGTTCCGTGGTTCAAATCCCGGTCACTCCATGTGAGATTTCTGCTGGACAAAGCGGAGGTGGGACAGGTTTCTCTCTGGGTATTCCAGTTTTCCCTGTCATCTTTCGTTCCAGCAACACTCTCCAATATTATTTCATTTCATCTGTCAGTCATTAATCATTGCCCCAGAGGAGTACGATAGGCCTCGGCAGCTGGCACAGTTCCTATCCTCGCCGCAAGATGGGGGCTTCATTCATTCCATCCCTGACCCGGTCACTGACTGGAAAACAGTTTGTAGGTTTTCGTTTTCATTCTTGCTGAACTATGTCCTCAAGTAAAAATATTACCATAGGAATTTTAGGGTTGTCGTGTTCTGGTTATAGGATTAGGTACAGTCATTATGTGACGATCTTTCTTTTCATGCTGGAATAGTCAGTATTTGATTTCCCTCTAGGGTGAGAATCTGATGTAGATTTTCATGTAGTTATATTAGACTTCTTTTTATTGAAACGTTAATCTTGACGTGTATTAACTGTTGTCTTCGCGTTTGACTGTACGAGTAGTTAACGTAGTGCACCACTTTGTTTGCACATCTCACTAGTAGACGTCTTGTTGTTGGCAATTGATTTGGAAGAGCAATAAAAAGCTCCTGAATTCTCGCATAACAACTTATTTCAACTGTGTAATGCATCTGCCTGGAAACTTGATATGACTTGAATTTGATGCGACTATTCATCGCTTAGTTTTGTGATGTATTGGCAGGGTAAATAAAATAAGCACACTACTGGTAGTGTCTGTTTTATGTTTTATTGACTAACTCTAATAATTACTTGCATGACGACACAGGCAGACCAGGACCACAACTTAGGCTAACGTAAATCACACTCGCTTTTTCACAACTGACGCTGACGTTCTGATTCATTTCACAGTCATGGTCACCGTCGCTGTCACAGCCCGCGCACAACAGTCTTTCAAATCCCGTATGATGTACACTGTCCATTCAGTCTAACAATCTTTGCCCACTGTCCCATGCCGATCGCACGTCAAACACAGTGCTTCTTCACTGCAGAATAACCGAGAGACTCAACTCCTGTGATGACAGATAAACAAACAGAACGGGCACTCAGTTTCATGGACAAAACACTCGGAGAGACTGCCTCCTGAAGTCAGGCTGAACCTCATCTCGGACTGTCACTGTCCACAGCAGTACTTACTCTCAGACTGATCTGATTGCACTCGCACTGAACTCACAACTCTAACTGAACCACTGAAGCCAGTCAGACCAGTCTTAAATAATGAGGCTAACCCTACTGGTTGCTTCGAGAGAGGAAATGCCTCCAGAGCTCTCTCAAAAACAAATGCTCTGGGTGCACCGTTGATCCTTCTCATAATGCTGGAGGCCTCCAATGAGGTAACGGTATGATCACAATAGGCTGGCCAATGTGCGCCTGATTCTCTCCTGATAGGTTTTCTATGTGGCGAGGCACTAGCTCGGTTATGTCACTCGCAGCCAGGTTCAGGCTGAGCTGTTCCTTCCACAGCCTTACTATGAAATGGCAGAACATGCCTTAATATTCCTGATCTCCAAGTCGTCATAGAAGTTTTCACTGCAGACCATGTGTTCAGGATCTTGATTTAAAGACTTCTTACCACACTGAACCATCTCTGAAATGTTACCTCTATTTTTAGCTATTTTCGGTCTAACAAACAGGAGTTTATTGTCAAGCATGTTTGCTCTGGACCGAGAAACTGCACCATTTCAGGATGCCAGACTGAGTTATTTGTTTATTTACGCGAGTCGGAAGTTATACAAATTTTAACATGACATAATTGTGTAAAATAATGGAATATGTGTTATAAAAGAACAATTGAGTAATTCCATCACTAATGTAAGGGTGTATTCTGCCCGAAGGCAGGTCCGAACCTCCGCAGAGGTGTGCCTGAGCCAGAGTTTACGTACGGTACGGTGGCCAGTTCCTTTCCGCTCCTCCATTCCCTTACCCCCACCAACAGCGCGTGGCAACCCATCACTAAGAGAAGAAAATTAATCTTTGCGTCGGGCAACAGCGACTGCATTTTCTTCAGTCTTCAATAACTCTGCATCATAGCATGACTGAGTTGATTAGATGATAAAGTACCAGGGTTGGCGGGTTTGATCCCAGCTCAGTCTGGTGGTATTTGAAGGTGTTCAGATATGTCAGCCTTGTGTTGGTAAGATTTACCATCACTTAAAAGAACTCCTGTGGGTAAAAATTCTAGCAGCTCAACATCTTCAAAACCCATAAAAGTGGTTAGTTGGATATACAACTCATAACAATATTACTCTCTCTCAAAGAAAATATTACGGTCTTCGAGAAGTCTATATGGGACTTCTGACTTAAGAGCCCACAGCTCCTAATATACTAGATAGAATGGCTAAAAGAAGACTTCTTCTGAGGTATTTCACTGAACATTTGGCTTTTGTGACATTCCATCCTGTTCTGTCAGCTGATATATATTCTATGGAACAGATTTGGCAGTTGCGCTGCGATGCACTGGGCAGTTATTGATGAAGTCAGCTACGCAGTTTTGATCACGTAGCTCTGAGCTTGCATTCAGGCGATAGTGGGTTCGAACTCCACTGTCAGCAGCCCTGAAAATGGTTTTCCATGGTTTCCCATTTTCACACCAGCCAAAATCTGGGGCTATACCTTAATTAAGGCCATGGGCACTTCCTTCCCATTTCTAGGCCTTCCCTATCATGTCGTCACCATGAGACCTCTCTGTGTGGGTGCGACGTAAAGCAAACTGTAAAGTTAAAAAAGAACACTGTTGGCAGCACTGAAGACTGGTTTCTGTGGTTTTGCATTTTCGGGAGGAAGCACAATGGCGGCAACACCCATCGCTTCATTGCCTTTCGTCATTTTCTTTCTGTGTTGCTCTGGTACAAGCCTCATGAAGTCTCTCACTGTGATCCGCCGGCAGCTCACTTCTGTAGTGAAGTCATCTACAGCATTTATTTGTTGCATCGGTTTTCTAGCCTTTATTGCCTGGAGAAATGTATTAAATGTAATTAAATGCACCTCTCGAGCCGATAAGCATTATTTGTCTATTTTCTCCCCCAGTTTGCCTTACACTTCAATGCAGAGGTTTTTCATGTGCCTTAGTTTACCTCGGATTCTGTACAAACCAAAAATAGTCCCTGTAAAACTCCCGTTCTCTTTAGTTCATAAAAATAATTTGTAGCTTAGTTTCTTCCGCATTTTGTCTTGAACTTAAATTCTGAATTTCATAAATTTGTGTGCCGGCGTTTTCCCGTGATGGTGTTGAGTAGCGCCTTTCCATATGGCAAACCTGTTGTCATAAGAGCAATACTGTTTTCTTAATGTACTGAGGTAAAATGGCATTGAATTTGACAGAATTTCATATACTGCCTCACCAATTCCTGCTCACTTCAGGTCAGCAGTCAGTGGGACATACCATGAAAGATGTTCCACTCACTTTGAGAATTAATTTTAAATGGGCTGTCTCATTGTAGTGTCGAGTGCTGTTAATGCAATGTACAGAAGAATCTTCTATATTTCTTCGAGTGGAACTAACTAATTAAAACCCCATCAGTTATGTTAAGACGATCCTCGTATGAATATGATGCATTACACAGTGGAGAAATATATCTTGCTTATACCAAAATAGATCATTGTTTTTAAGACGTAGCTATCAGTAAGACTGTACCAGTAAGTTATTTAGTTTTAGTTTTGATTTGTTTTCCGTATATATATTTTTTGACTGGACTGTATTGTTAAGTTTTGTTTGTATTAGTTTTGACTGTACTATACCTTGATGGACTCTGGCTACCTAGTAGTACTGTCTCTGTGGTGTAATTTACTAATATGACAGAGAAGAATACCTTTATGTGCACCCTGGCATGTTTACTTACTGTACATAGTATAAGAGGATGTGAGTTCCATTGGTCCACATTCGGACCACAGCAGCCTGATATGAGCTTTTACCTTGATGTTTCCTTGCATGTTCTTGTCCACAGATATCCTTCTTTATTATGACCCCAAGCATTTACAGTTGCTCCCTCCATTAAAGGGCAACTTCTTCTTCTTCTTATTCTTCTTCTTCTTGGTCGTGATTTCACATTGAAAGCCATGACCCTTCACACAATTCTTTGAACAATACTCCACCGAATCCCGCGGTCTTTTGCTGTGTATGTTGTTCTTTCACGTGGCAGATTTGTTAAACTCTTTATCTGGTCAGTGTAACAGTTTGGGGCACGTACCCTCAGCTGTTTTCCATCAACTATGCCCTGAATGATATGCTTCTCAATGCCATCTCGCTGGATGACATGGCTGAGAAATTTTGAATGGATAATTAGGAGCAGGCATGTGTTAGAGGCAATCCTTAACTCTTTCAGAGTGGATTCATTTGTTATTCTTATTACCCATTATATTTGTAGCATTCTTCAACAGCATGTCATCTCGAGGTCTTTGATTCTGCTATGGCACGCAACATTTATAATCCAGGACTTAGAGTCATACGTGGCAATAGGAAATATCAAATCTTATATCAGTTTCTTCTTTGTTTCCTTGTTTTCATATTTTTTGTTAGACTAGATGATGCATTCCTAGCCATACCTAAATTTTGCCTTCACAGTTTCTCTTACGGGAAATGCAAACTTCTAGGTAGACTATTTCTTCCTTGAGATCTACCCGGTGGGGAAAATAAAACTGGCATGGAAAACAGGAAATACTGGAAACTAGGATTTTGATGCACCAGTTGATTGCTGTCCCATTGTTTATAATTCGGATAACTTGGTCTAACTATGGTGACAATGCTATGCATGTTTTGTGATTGACTTTGTGACACCCAGTCAGCAAACTTCTGACCTAAACTGGTAATTGTCCCAGTTCTTTGTTTTTTCTCTTACTGGATGTACAAAATTTGTATGTCTTCTTTCTCTGTTACGCATGTTGCACATTGATGTTCTTTGTTGTATTTGTGTCTAACATATCTTAACATTGTGTGCTCTCTACCTTGGGACGAAAAATCTGCTCTTTCAAAGGAAGGAGCTGCTACAATTGATTACAAAATATCGGACATAACCTCAGTGAAGAAGTAACTTCAGTTTTACAAGATAGTTTGATGGTTAATTTTTTTCTCACTTATTCTTTTTCATTCTTTTATTGAAATTTCCCCTTTGATTTCATTCTTTTCTCTCTGAATCATTTTGAACTTACATTTTCAAACATTAAACTTCAAATGATTTTCAAACACAGGATAGAATTCCCTATTCTGTAATATTCTTTCTGTTGTTTTTCCTTTTCCAATACCATCTGTTCAAAGAAGAGTAGAAACATCATTCTATTTTGTGTCTGGCTCCATAGTTAGCATGCCGGCCTTTGGTCCAGTAGATCCCGAGTTCGATTCCTGGCCAGGTCAGGATTTTAAAGGCCTTTGGGAGTTGCGATCCCATCGTAACAATAGCCTAAAAGTCAGTGATGGTATAACATCAACACCCCAACCTGGCAGGACCTGGATAAGGGGAAATGATGATGATGATGATGATGATAACTTAGAAAACAGAATACTGTTTAGTAGGCATACTTTGTCCTTGTGGCAGCCTCCTCATGGGGTAAGTTGTATTAATAAGTAATAAATTGTCATTGGTAGGGCTCTATCATCACAGATGCGCAGTTTGCCTGTACGGCGTCACCTCGAGAGACCTGCACCAGACCTCTTCGAAGACCATACGCCATTATTATTATTATTATTATTATTATTATTATTATTATTATTATTATTATTATTATTATTATTATTATTATTATTATTATTATTTATCTTGTTTTGTGCTTCCCATATCAGGGTTGCCATATCATGGATGTCAAAACACTGGTGAACCATTCTTCTTCCCCCCCTCCCCAAGAAAAGAAGTCTTAATACAATAGTTCAGATGTGTGTTTTTCATAAATCACACAACTACTAAAAAGTTGCTCACAACCTCTGTTTATCTTTATCATCATCATCATCATCATTGAGAAACATTTCCAGTTTCCTGATTGATTGAGGTTTGTGAACTGAACCTCTTCCATCCCTTTTGGTCTAGATGGATCATCTCATTTTCAACCTTCATCCAGTTATCTTCACCTTGGTTTGATCTCTCTGGACATAGCTAGTTTGTTACTTGCTGCCGCAGTCTTAACGTGAACACATTTTCTTTATTAACCTTTATTCTCTCAACTTACGACAAAAATGGGTCCTAGATTAATTTCCTGAGGGCGCATATCTAAAGACACTATTGAATTTAGTACTGCGATTATAAAACTTCAAACCCTTTACCTTCCAAGAGCTATAATTTTTTATCACAAAGATTGTTTCATTAATCATGGCAACTATGTAAAATTGTACGAACATGTGGGAGCACAGTAAATCCATTGTATATGTTTGAAAATCTGTGTCATTCTCTACCAAATGTCACCGAGAGATTGTGTGTGGTGACTAGTTAACACAACAGAAAGTTTGTGTGCTACTGGCTTTGTTTCAAGATGGATGTAAGTAAAGTTGAACGACAGTCATATGTGAAAATTGAAGCTCTTCATGTCAATGTCATATGAAGCTAAGAGAAGTGTTGGGTGATAGTTCTTTGCTGTATCCGACTGTTGACTCTTTCAAACATAGATGTGTAAGGGAGCGGACATACCATGTCGCCCATGGTGGCCGTTAACCAAAAAGTGCATAACAGAAGACAAGTTTTGGATTGTACGGGAATTATCCACACACATATGCATATTCTGTTTTGACAGTGTTCCGAATTTTACAACAGGACTTGCATACGTATGAGGTTTGTGTTCTTTTTGTACACAATAAAACAAAGATTTCTGTTATCTTTTATTTACCCTTTGCCATTACCCCAACCCAGTTTGTTCTTAACATTGACTAGCAATTTCCCGTTGGCTCTGCCCGCAATGTACAAAGTATGGTGTTGATCGTTACTATCCTCACGGATGTATTTGCAAAGTTTCGAGTTAATGAAATAAAGTACATGGTCTGCTGTGGTAATAGAATAAAGTCCCTCAGAGATCTTCGTCATGGAGACAAATGTACTCATAACTTTTCTCAGAATCTACCAATTTAAGTAGTTATTACCTCAAAAGAAATCGCTTGATTCACTGAGTGTTTTAGACCAAAACGAACTGCGTACCTCAATTAGAACGAAAGATATGATTGCTTCAATGAGAAAAAAATGTTGAAGAAATGAGACATCAAATTGAATGTGCACTCATAACTTTACTCAGAATCAACCAATTTGAATAGTTAAGAGCTGAAATTAAAGAGCTTGATCCACTGAGTGTTCTTAGGCCAAAAAAAACTCCGTACCTCAATTAGAACCAAACATATGATTGTTTCAAAGAGACAAAAAAATTGAAAAATTCAAATAATTTGAGGAAGGCAAAAGTTAAGTGATTTATAGTGCCTGATGACAAATCTGTGCATGAATACCTTTCAGTTTTAAAAAAATTATGGAAATTGACCGGATAGAATGGCCGTACTGACTGACTTTAGTTTTCATCAATTTTTTTAATATATAGATAAGAACATTCCCCTGCCTTCAAACACATGTAATGGATTTACATTGCTGTTGCTTTAGTGGAAGATATAACAGAGTTGCCATGACTTATCAAATGACCCTCTTACTAGACAGGCACAGGCTAGTGACAGGCTTAAGATTTAACTGACTACTACGGCACTTCCATTCTTTCACTCCTTCTCCTTCAGCTGGGGTTACGAGGTAAGTTGCGTTAGACAAGGACAGTGTAGCCCAAGAGTCCATCGTGACCTGACGTAGACTTGTGTGTAGCGTGTTGCTTGTGTTGTTGCACTAACAGCATGGGTCCGAACTGAGTGCTCTGTGTGCACATTTGTGTGCCGAGGGCAGGCGAGGGGACAGGACAGCTGCCTGGAACAGACTACAACAGTTGACAGCCTTCTGGCCGCCACGTGATACAGGTAAGTTTGTATCTCTGTGTAGGTGTGTTAGTTAATGCAGTCATCTTAGTGTAGTTTTAGTGTAATTTATTTTCCAGTAGAAAGTTACACTTGTGAATAATCAGAACATTCTTTTATTCTGTCAAATTTCTGTTTGGAAAACTTAAATGATCATGAATATGTCTTTCAAATAATGCGGTGCAATATAAGAATCTCACGTTTGGTTTGTTCTGTATTGACTGTATAATATAAGAAAGTATACAGCGAAAAGGTCCACCGTATTCAGTACACAGTACACAAAACTTTTATGTCTTAATTCTTATAGCTTTCTTTCAGGCATATTGTACTGATTACGATGGACCTTTTAGTTGTACAGTGGAACCTCGGATTGCGAGTAACTTGGTCTACGAGTGTTTTGCAAGACGAGCAAATATTTTAAAGAAATTGTGACTTGATAAGCGAGTGAGGTTTCGCAATACGAGCGTCACGTGTACGTACGTTTCCACCTCCCCTGTGCCTTTGTTTTCCCCTCCCCCTGCCACTCTCTTTCCTGGGAAAGTGTGTGTAATAATTTCCCGCGCTGGACTTCAGTTGGCGTGCCTCGCTCGCATAATCAACACCGTACGAGTGTACATGTTTTGTTTCTGTCATCTGTGATATAACTGTTCTGCAACGATGGGCCCTGTGAACGAAAAGAAGGCTAAAAGGGAATTCGGTCGGAAGAAGGAGACGATTACAGTGGATGAATCTGTTCAATGACAATGCAATGTCACATTTTCGTGAAATCCTCAAAAAGAGGCAAAAGCAACAATATTGGACAGGTTCCTCGTTGAAAAGAAAACACTTCCAATGAACCAATCGATAGCAGTGATTCCGTTAGTGAAATTTGTGCTACACAGTAACTCTTCTCATGTCATCTCTCGTCTCCCTCACACCAACAATGATTTCATTGTAAGGTAAAGTGCAGTTTAATTGTTTTACGTTATATTTTGTTTTAGAAATGTTGTGCGAATAAATGTTTTTGTGTTGCGGACGAATCATCCGAGTTTCAATAGTTTCTTATGGGAAAATTTGCTTTGATATACGAGCGATTTGGATTACGAGCATGTTGCCGGAACGAATTATGCTCGCAATCCAAGGTTCCACTGTATATTTCCTTGTAATTTATTTGCATCTAACAAATAATTTTTGACAGACATCTGTATGGGATTTGGAGTCGACATATGTAGACTTTTGGAGAAATGAATTTCATTTTATGGGTCCGTATTGAACTTTGATTAAACCAAATTAAAATAAGTGAGTTAACAAATTATTAAATAGTGTTTATTAAATAAACAGTTAATATATTTAGAAATAAAATTCGGGAAACTCAATCGTCAAAAGTTGCCAGTGTGCAGCATGGGCTCATCAGTTGGATACCGCACCTTCTCCAAGACACTGGCAGGCTAGCCAACTGATGAGCCCATGCCGCACTCTGGGCGAAACACTGGCAACTTGTGACGATTGAGTTTCCTGAATTTTATTTCTAGCTATCTCAATCGGAAGCCATATTTTGGTCAAGTTAATATATTTGTTCAACTCCTGTTTTAATTAGGACATTACTTTGCATATATGCTCAGTTCTACATCCCATCAAGATTAGAAATGATTTAAAATGTAAAAGTGTATCTACACTTCGCAGTGATACGAAGAATAACAAAAGACTTGTTCTTCTCTGCTACAACAACATTAATGCATGTATGTCCAATTCCATACCTTGTCAAGATTGTGAATTTCGACTTGTATCTACATTCTTGAATACTACAAAGAATACTAAAAGACGACTTCTTCTCATATATTCCCACAGCTAAGTGAACAAAAGTGTTTTAAGGAAATTCTAAAAACATTTTTTCATAGTGTTTTAAGTCCATCTTTAAAAACAACTGTGTTTGAAATACGTTGTTCTACATGCGATATGGCTGAAGATGACCTTCAAACAGGTCAAAACTAATCCCATTAAATGTCTATTTAATAAACACTATTTAATTTGTATTGAAAAGGTGGATTTAACTCACTTCTTTTAATTTAGTTTAAGTGTAGAGTTACAAGATTATTAGAATCATTCCGTATTGACGGTTTTCACTTTACAAAGGAAAAAAAATTAATGTATCCTCCTAATTCAATACATCACATAGTTCCATAAAAAAATGGAAATGGAGTATGGCTTTTAGTGCCGGGAATGTCCGAGGACAAGCTCGGCTCGCCAGGTTCAGGTCTTTTGATTTGACGCCCATAGGCGACCTGTGTGTCATGATGAGGATGAAATGAGGATGAAGACGGCACATACACCCAGACCCAGTGTCAGCGAAATTAACCAATTATGATTAAAATTCCCGACCCCCGCCGGGAATCAACCCGGGACCCCTGTGACTAAAGGCCAGCACGCTAACCATTTAGCCATGGAGCCGGACACATAGTTCCATAATTAGATGGAGTAATGAAATTTAAACATGTTTTGACTTGTTCGAGCCATCTTCAGTGAAATAAGGGGCGGGGTTTAAAGTAAATTTACATAATACAATCTAAAAATGTGCCAAAAAACAAAATGAAATCCAAAAGAGACATGACGGAAATAAAAACGCACAGTATACAACATTTACATCAGATGGAGCAATAAACAACTTGTTGCAACAAAATTCAGTGACAAAAGGTTAATACAAAACATATTTGAATCTAAAAAGTGTGTTAAACCTAAGAAGAAAAGAAATGAAAACAAATGATACAGATGGAAACGAACAATAAATGCACATAGCGAGATTGTGGACCTCTTAGTCTCAGAATGATAGCCTGAATTTTTGACACAGTAATTTCATCCCGTTTTGAATTATTATAAAACTGAAATTTTTTTGGGAATCAAACCCTGGACCCCTGTGACCACAGGCCAGCACGCTAACCATTTAGCCATGGAGCCGGACAGCCTGTTGAAGATGTATTGGGATACCAGAAGATTAAAGGAATAAATCTGAAAATCTGCCACTAGGAAACAACAACAACATATTGAAAATATGCAGCAATAATGAATGAATGAATGGATGCACTTCTTTCCCAGTCACGGACGACGTCCAACTGAGTAGAGCGTATTCGTTTATTGTAATCTAAATCATTACGTGGAGTTAGATTTGAATCATATTGGCTCAACACAACTAAGGTTAAGTTAGAAGAAGATTCCTTAGTTGTGTTGAGCCAGTACGGGACAAAATATGAGATTTATAAGTTAGATTTGAATGTACTAAAAAAAATTCCAAAGATATTCCAGTTCATTAAATGTTACAATAATATGCTGTAAGGGGCAGTCAAATGAAAAACAAACACCTGCCATAACACACATTCACCACGAAAGGTGGCAACACTGTTGTTACTTATCGATAGTGCCATCACTGTGGTAGGAGAACTACATAGTGACAACTCAAAGGTGCATGCAGTTGTTGGGTTACGTCTTTGTACATGTGCGGCCTGGTCTAGTGTGCTCGTCCAGTTGTAGAAACAGAGGCAATCAAAAAAGAGCAGAGAACTCTTGTTCATTTTCTGGTGACTGAGATTCCTGGAGTATGCAAAACTCATTGCATATCTGCTGTGCATGGCGAACACTGCATTGTCCGTGACGAGGAGTGGCATAGGAGATTCTGAGAAGAGCGCACATCACTGCAAGATGATGCTCGCCTAGGACAGGCCCATCCAGCCATTACTCCTGATGTGATAGTGTGGATCAATGGCCTTATCAGGGAAAACTGATGAATTACGGAGGAAGAAATTCGTGTTCAGGTCGGGATTAGCCATGGCATTACAAGTAATAAATCTCATTGTAGACCGTATTGGACATCAGATTATGAACTTTAAATTAAGAATAATAGTTAACACCACCTTTCCAATACTTAACTTTCCTTATATTTATGAAATAAACATTACAACAGGCATTGTAAGATGGGATATGTTTCGCTTAACTGTCGTAAGCATCATCAGCCGAAAATAAATCTTAGCCTACAATTAGGTCACGGCTCCAAACCTAGTGTCCTTAAAATATGTGGTACCCTAAGAAACAACATTTACATTTAGAAAATCAAATAGGCTTAAAACTAGTGTGAAAAAAAAAAAACAACATAAAATGTTACAACATGGCTAAGAGAAAAACACACAATCGTGTTGAAACAGAGGATAAAAACAGAAAGTACAATACAGAACTGGTAGTGAAATAATTAAAATCATTAGGGATATCATTGCTACCAGTCAGTCAATCAGAATGTTCAAATATAAAACAAGGGTGAAAATATATAAGTGTTCATCATGGCTAAGTGAGAAAAAAAAAAATGTAATCGTGTTGCCAGAGGTTAAAAACATATGGTACAACACAGAGCTGGCAGTGTAATAATCAAACTCATAGCTGCCAGTCAGTTAAGAAGAATGTTCATCATGACAAAAAATTATGATTATATTCTTTTGAATGAAGAAATAATTAAATCACACTCTTGTATGGATACGTGAGACGGGCAAGAGAAATCACATATTGTAGCAGACATGGAGTAGTAACACTTCAAACAGGAATTGATCACGCCTGAAGCTGCTTCATTTTTACTGGGGGTTCAAGATCGAAACGGAAAAAATAAGATGCCAAGTGCGTGAACTGAAATCTGAAAAATGGAAAAAGGAAAAAGATGTACTCGGGCCTTGAAAATAGGGTGTTCAAAATGGGAGTCTAAAATCGCTTACCTCTTATGTTGGATGAGCGTTGACTGGAGACATTAGCCTTTCGAGGGGGTCTGTTAAACGTATGCCCATTGCTGCATGTGTTGTATCTGTGAGCTTGCTTAGGCGGAGAGTAAGTTGGGACAGGAGGGATAGGTGCAACAATGAGAGTGCTGGAAGCTTGCGGCAGAGTTGTATTATGGGGACGGGGTAAGGTGGAATCTGTTATGACGACCAGAGGGGTATGTAAAGGTTTATAATTGAAGATTATTATTATTTATTATTATTATTTATTTCCTAAATATAAGGAAAGTTAAGTATTGGAAAGGTGGTGTTAACTATTATTCTTATTTAAAAGTTCATAATTAGCCATGGCTCCGTGCATGCCGTCAATTTCATTCAGAGAAGGAAGTGTAGGAGTGGGTGTGGTTGTGGATCCGTCAGTGACCTACCTCAAAGTACAAGACTGGAATTGATTGTCTGTCTCCCAGTGCGATAAAGATATTAAGGCTTTCAGTAATTAATTTTGAAAAAAACATTCCATGGTCACGTTGTTGCGGATGTTTGGTTTTCATTTGACTGGCCCTTAAACAATCTTAAAGAGTCTGAAAGATAATTATAATCCATTACATGTTAGGCTACACCAGATCCATAATATTTGCACTGTTGATTTCAATTTAAAGAATACAAGCTTCTTGATCCAAAGATCACATCTTTTTGTCTCCTCTTCTTCTTCTTCTTTATTAATATTATTATTGTTATTCACCACTTAAGCTCTGTACATTGTCTAAGCATTTAGTGTATCCTTTATGTATTTCTAAATTTATTCATCATACTGGATCTGATATTAATCTAATGGTCCATGTGCTTCATATTAGATACCGATGATAATGGGAAATGTGATGTGCAGAAGTTGGTAGAGATCCTGAGTAGTATTTAGATAACATCAGAACCTTTTTAGTGTTGATAAATAAACAAAGTGGAGGACATATTTTTTTCTAATCATGATGAAAATTCTGTATCATTATAGCAGTCTTGCAAGAGAAAGGAATTTGTATTGTTATTTCAATGTATTGTCATTCCTTTATCTGAAAATGATACTTTTGAAAACATAGATTCTTTTGGTTGATTCCCTTGATTAAGAAATAAGTGTTATGTGGTAATATTGATGTAAGATCTGTTCAAAAGTAACCAAACTTTGAAAATAATTATTTAGGGGGATTACATGGAGCCTAGTTAGCTTTGTCTCCTTCAAAGTATTCCCCTCCTGTATTAATACAATGCTCCCATTGCCACTTGTAGGAAGCTATCTCTTCGATTGCCTAAAATAGTCGTGTCAAATTTCCGTTTGAGGAATAGAGATAATTTTGGGGCTTGGTCAGGTGAATAGAGTGGATAGGAGAGCACAGGTGTCTTTGCATTCATCAATATTTGCAAATCATCAGTGGTGCATGGGTGGAAGTTTCAGAAGTTTGGTCTTTTCCTCCTCATACTTTCTCTCAGATGTCTCAAGACTTTCAAGATGATACCAGCGGTTCACCGTTGGACACTCGGATAGGAATTTGTGGTACACAGCGTCAAAAAAGACCGTCAATAACACATTCACATTCGACCTCACCTGCTGCACTTTCTTCACTCTCAATGAATCATCATAAACGATCCTCGTTATTGGGTATGTCTCCGTAAATGTTTTCTGCAGTTTGGAGCAGACATCTTGACAATTGCAACACATACTCAACGCATTCACAAACTAACTGCCTCTGAGCAATAACTAACTGTTTCAGAAATACACCACAAATGGCTAGTTACTGAGGAAGGATACAACTATACAGTGCTGCTAAGGCTTTGTATTAATGAGGTACTACCACGACGAATAGAATACCTAGTGTGATCACTCCGCTCTCTTAACATTGTCGTTGGTGGCCCCGCCGGAGTGTGGCGCTGCAGTTGCAATGAACCAACTGCAACAACACGTGCGCCAAATTGTTGACAAAGGCAATAGTGTGTGTGCATGCAGTCATGGGAACAATTTTAACACCTATTGAGGGAATTTGTTTGTTTTGATATTTTCTGAAAGTCTGTATTTGCAATCGACTAGTTTTCTCTTATTTTGAGAAGTCGTACTGTTAAAATTGAAATAATTGATAAATAGATTCAACCTATTCAGTACAAAAGAATAAGAAATGTATTAAATTACATTCCCATTTAATAATTAGAAATGGTACCGATTTCGATCCTAGTCCAGGTCATCGTCAGCCGATTAAAACATGAAAAGCAATGCATAGGAAAAGGAAAAGATTAATTACACTCCGGATCAGTAGAAGAGGCGATATAAATGAAAGGGGGTAGACACTGTAAAACTCAGAAGAAGTAAAATGAAAGTCAGTCAAAAGAAAACAGTGCGCAATTCTCTGAGGGGCAGCATGGCACACGCAGCGCTCGGCAAAGTCGTACTGTTTCGTTCCTGGTTGTAAATGGGGTTACGGAAGGAAGCCTGATAGTAGACATCGTGAACAGTGAGAACATCGAACTTCCTCATGTGGGGTGGAAATTAAAATCGGGAGCGGTGTCTCATATTTTCTCAAATTTACGAAATACCTGTCCACTGAGATCAAATTGCGAAGGGCACCCGTTGGGAAAAGGAATGAAGACAATATCAAGAGGATAAGGAACAAGAATCATGATGTGAGTGAGGCAGTGATGACAACAGTAAGCGGTAAGGTTCAAGGTCAGCCTAGTTGTAGTCAAATTCACGGCCAATCTAGTTCTCTTACCGATGCCCAAAAGCGAATAGTGTCTCTCAAAAGGCAACTATAGAATGCAACTTGTAAATTAATGCCAGCTCAGTCAAAGCTAGGATTAATTTCCGACAGGAGCAGATTAAGAACTCGGAATGTTTAATGTTTTATGTGCTGTTTTAAAAAGTAATTTTTTTTTTAAGTATGTAAAGCACAATACTGCTTTCGCTTTTTGTAATATTTTGTGTTACCTCATGTGTTCTCTTATTCAAATCCAAAGAGATTTCTTCATGCGGACTGAGAATATTATTGACTACTCTCTGACAGTATTGTTCGTAAGTCTCAACAATTGGATGTTGTATTTGGTTATTTGCGTATCAGTGTGTAACTTCTACTAAAACAGCTGACCATGTAGCGTTGGTGTTAGGCTCCACTAGCGCGCTTGAACTCGGTGAGTGATCTCGTTAGGTATTCTGTTTGTCATGGTACTGGCTTAAGTACCTGTTCTTCACACAGATTTATGAGCAAGCATTTACATGTTTGAAAAATGAAATGTGAGTTTTAAACTCGCTGGCGAAGGGCTGAATGAATAAACAACAGCCCACAGCAGATAAATACGCTTATCACCAATACAACTGTAGCCTCCAGTCACTTTCCGCTCATACTTCAGTTGGCCTGTCAACAAACAAACAACTACTTTACCACGAATGATGACGAACATGACTTCGCCTGACACCTACGTACGTGCAAAATGAGTAGCCTGTTCATCAGTGAAGACGACCGGAGTCAAAAACACAAGAAAGAAAACTGTTAGTCTCAAAGAAAATGCTTATGACGATTCTTGTAGAAAATTTAATGTCAAAGCCACGTGGTGTACTTCATGTTTCGATAGGTCTAACTGTTTACCCTTTATTTTAGTTGATGTAGGGCAATAATTGCTCGAATCTGGAATATATTCCTATAAAATCTCCTGCTAGTTGGAAACGGCCTCTTTTTCTTTTTTTTTTTTTTGAAGGAAGTCATACTTCCCAGTGTCGACTCAGTTAAATGTAACTTAAAAGCACAAAATGGAGATAACAGGAAAACGGCCAAGAGGAAGACCAAGAGACAGGAGGATAAAAAGACAGGAAGAGTGTGTACAGAAAAGAGGAGAGAACTGGGCAAGAGTGAAGACGGAGAAGTAGTGGGAAGGCAAGAGTAGACTGACAGATGAAATGAAATGATAGTGGAGAGTGTTGCTGGAATGAAATATGACAGGGAAAACCGAAGTACCCGGAGAAAACTCTGTCTGACCTCCAGCACAAATCTCATGTGAAGTGACTAGGATTTGAACCACGGAATCCAGCGGTGAGAGACCGGTGTGCTGTCGCCTGAGCCACGGAGGCTTTTTATCAGATTCTATCAAGTAACATTCAGTATTTAGAAATATTTTTGTTTCTGTCTAGATGCCTAGCAATTTGAAATTTGGAACTTATCTCATTGAAGTCCTGCTTTGTCTCCACTCCAATATACAGTGCAAGGCATTTAAAACTTTTTTTACAGGTATGTTATAGTGTAATATTTATATTGAACTTGTGTGTTCAACAGTCTCAAAAGCTTTTGAGTTGCATTTACGGTGAAACATATCAACATCTAAAGTATCCCTGGCATGACTCGGGATTTCAAGCTGTATCCTTACCAAATTTCAGCTCAGTCGACCGAATAGTTTTCGAGACTATCTGGAACAAACAAACAAGCAGACACTATCTCTTTTTTTTTTTTTTTTAAATAGTATACCTGAGGAGTGAATTAATGGAGAATGCTCGACTGGATGCTGAAATTAGTAAAGGATTCAAGCTGGAAGCTGCTTCTGTCATAGTGTAAGAAACATGTTATAGAACAAAGGTGTTCCAATGGAAGCAAAGGAAACTATGTACAAGATGTATTACGTACCCTTAACAACTTACGGAGCAGAAACTTGGACAGTGACAAAGAAGGATGAGAGTCGAATACAGGCAGCCGAAATGAAGTTCTTGAGGAGTATGATACAGAAGAGTAGAAGGGGCAAAATAAGGAATGAGAAAATCCGTGAAGAATTTGGAGTGGAAAAAATTAATGATAAAATAAAGAAGAGCCGACTAAGATGGTTTGGACACACAAAGCGAATGAGTGACGAAAGAATGCCAAGAAAGGTGATGGAAATGTAAGGAAAGAGAGGCCGCAGACGACCATGATTGAGATGGAAGGACTCAATCCAACGCAGTTAAAAAGAAAGAAACCTGGACTGGGACACAGTGTTGGAGGAGGAGTGGTGGAAAGACCAAAGAAAGTAGAGAGGAACCATATTTGCCCCTATCCGGCTACAGCTGGATAACGAGAAATAATGATGATGAGTATACATCAGGGCCTCTCAAACGCCCAAAATCTCACACGTGCAATTCCAGGCGCAGAGGTTCCGTGCGCCGTGCATCGATCCGGCTTGGTTCAGACCAGCATTTTGTTTCGGGGCGATTCGGCTAAGCTCAGATCAACTCTGCTTGGATTGTGGAGCGCTGCAGAGCAATTGAGGAAAGGGGAGAAAGTTGGATCGAGCGAGACAGGCGTAGGGAAAGAGAGAGACAGAGCTCTTGCTCAAGATCAAGGAGTGGGGATCTGCACTCTGGTCAACCTAGCAAAGTTGTCTTATGCACCTTGCGCCACGCAATGCACTGGTGCATGCAGCCTGAGATGGTCTGGTATAGATTTTCAAAGTTCGGTTATTTTTTGAACAGGCCTTGTATTTGCTGCTGAAAAATTATATTAATAATTCCGTGTTTCACATCTTTCATAGGACCTTTATTATACTTATTGTATTTTTTTACAGGTACCGCAGTTGGTGGGACCCACGGAACCATGAATAACAACACTGAGGAACCGCCAGCTCTCTCCCGTGCAGGTGAGAGGAACTAAATTCTTTGTAAATGAATGTAGGTTGTAATATTTATCTGGTAGTTGGAAACACTCTAGTGGCAAAATAAAAATCTCCACAAGTTGTGTTATTCTTGTTGTCAACCATTGATTGATCAGCAGAGTATCACCAGGCCTGCCAATTATTAAAGTATTCTTCTTCTCTTCTTCACCCATTCCTGTTTCCAGATCCTCTCTTGGTAGGGTAGTTTTCCAAAGACCGAGCTCGATAGCTGCAGTCGCTTAAGTGCGGCCAGTACCCGGTATTCGGGAGATAGTGGGTTCGAGCCCCACTGGCGGCAGCTCTGAAGATGGTTTTCCGTGGTTTCCCATTTTCACACCAGGCAAATGCCGGGGCTGTACCTTAATTAAGGCCACGGCTGCTTCCTCCCAATTCCTAGGTCTTTCCTATCCCATCGTCGTCATAAGACATATCTGTGTCGGTGCGACGTAAAGCAAATAGCAAAAAAAAAAAAAAGTTTACCAAAGCCCTCCACCTTACTCAATCTTTCCACCACTCCTCTTTTAGTACTTTATTGCTATCTATTCCTCTATTTGAAATACAGTCCACAACAGAGTTCCTCCATCTCATTCTAGGCCGTCCCCTAGGCCTCTTTCCAGTCTCTGTATCCATGAATGTTCTCTGTAGTATTCTCTCTCCTTTGCTTTATCATTCTCTTCTTGAAGTTTACACACTCCCACGCTTCTCATTATTTCCACAATTTGTATTCTATCTCGTCTTGTCTTTCCCCGTATGCTCCTCAAGAACCTCATTTCAGCTGCTTGTATCTTACTTTGGTTCCGCTTAGTCAATGTCCAGACTGCTGAAGCATAGGTCAGTAATAGGTTTATAGTAGGACGAGTATAAAACCTTCTTGCACTTCATTGGCACATCTTTGTTCCATACAATGTCTCTCGCACACTGGCAGAAACTTACAGACTGCTGTATTCTTAAAATCAATTTCTCCATCAAACTTTCCTTCTTGTGACATCATGCTGCCCAAATATTTAAATATGTTCACTACTTCAAGAGGTTCATTTCCTATTCTTATAACTCTCTAGATTTTATGTTACCTCTCATCATGATCAAAGTCTTGCTTTTTGCAGTACCAATCTTCATTCCAAAATTTCTTGAGGAATTATAAAAGTATACAACATTAAATTAACTATCCAAGTTAGTTACACCACCTGATTCATGCATTGCAAGCTTGCATTCAAACCCAATTCCCAGCAACTTGAAGATAGCCTTCAGAGCTGCCGATGAAGGGATTTAAACTCAGAATCTCCTGAATGCAAGTTTACAGCTTCTGGACACTAACTGCACAACCAACTTGCTCGATAGTATGTTGATCATAGCAGACACACAGGAATAGAATGTACCAGTACACCACATAAAATTCTATAGAACTTTTTCTCACAGGACATGTTCAAAATACTCTCTGTTAGCACTGAAACATGCATCAACCCACTGTCGGACTGAAGTCTGTAAGTTTGACAGCTTCTTCAAGACATAATCTTTCTTCACAGATGGAGGAAATAGGATGGAAATCAATGAAAGAGGAAGGTGTGCAAATGGATTCTTTAAGAGTGTGGGAGGATTGATATGGAACAGGGATGTACAACAGAGATGTAAAGGTGTTGTCTACAAGACTTATTTTGTGCCATTTCTGACATATGTATCAGAAATGTGGGCGATGAAGGAGAGGGATAAAAGTAAAATACAAGCAGTGTAAATGAAGTTTCAAAGGTGTTGAGTAGGTTTAACAAGAATGGACAAAGTAAGAAATGAGAGTTCGGGAGATGGTGAATGAGGTACCCCTACAGGAAAATATAGAAAAATCTAGGCTGCAGTGGTATGGGCATGTTTAAGAGAATGGGAGAAGAAAGGATACCAACAAAGATGTTAGAAATGGAGTTGAAGAGAAGGAGACCTAGAGGACGACAGATGGCTGAAAGGTGTAAAGAAGAACATTGAGGCAAGAGGAGGGAACTGAACGACAGTGAGAGAAGAGACGTGGTGGATAGACAGAAAACGATGGAGAGGCTTATGCTCCAAGCAGACCCAGCCTGTGGTTTGAAAATGCTCCAGATGATGATGATGATGAGGTTTTCCATTCTGACTTCCTTTCCGACATCTTTATTTCTCACTCTGTCTCTCCGTGTCTTTCCTATCATACTTCTTAGGTGTTTCATTTTGCTGGCTTGAATTCTACTCTCCTCCCTATTTGTCACTGTCCAGGTCTCAGCTGCGTAAGTCAACATAGGCATAATTTGGGAGGGTGACAAGTGGTGGCAGTGCCCCCCACCCCCTTGTTACTCTGTTTAATTTAGCTCAGTGAAACAAAATGATGATTGAAAAATTGTATAGGCTACCTATATGATGATAAACTAACTCAAATTATGCCCATGTAAGTCAGTATGGTGCATAACGCTTTTTGGACATTATCTCTTTACACTTCCTTATGACGGACAAGGTTTCTTACGCTCTGGTAGAATGCCTGTTGCATGCTCTTGCTAATCCAGCCTTATACTTCCCCCTGTGGGTGGGGGACACAGATGAAGAATACACACGCACCTATCTCTGTTGGTGCGACGTAAAACAAATAGCAAAAAAAAAAACCCACTATGTTAGGTACACAATAGGTTTGTGATTAGTAGCAACAGAGAGTGGGTTCACTGTGGGTTTACAGTACCTGTGATTAGCACTGCTATATGCAAAACACCACGGGCTTACATTGCCTGTGATTAGTACCATTGTGAGAAACACCATAGGTCTGCGTTACCTGTGCAATGTACAATACTTGTGAGTAGTATCATAATGTGTGGAGCACTGTGAGTCTATGCTACTGTTGAGTAGCACTGCAACGTGAGAAATACCATGGTTCTACTTTACTAGTGATTATGAGCAGCCATTGACCTGGATTTTTGGACCCCGTTAGACAACAAGCATTATTGATTCAATATTGTGCTTTGGAAGCAGTCCCTTGGTCAGTAATACTATTGAGTTTCTGTTAAGGTGGGGCATTGCGGGTCGGATCCACTGATTGTTTTAAGTTCATATTGCATGTTCACCGTCGTCTTTTTGAATTGTAGTCAGTGGATCGATTTATGAATTTTTAAAAATTTTCAGTGACTTATTGTGAGTTGGATCCGCTGATAATATTAAATTCATATTCACCCATTCATTCTTCATCATCATGTTTTGAATTCTGGTCAGTGGATGAATTTTTTACTTTTAGTTTGTCGTTACATTTCGTACCATTAGGGGTCGATGACCTAGTTGTTAGGTCCCTTTAAACAACAAGCATCATCATCATCGTCAACCCTATATTCTGCATTAATTCACTGTGTAGGTATTTGAAAATGTCACTCCCTATATACTGTATTTGAATACTGTTAACAATTTCAAGGCTTTGACCACCAATTTTCACGATGCTTTTCCCTTGTCTTTCTCCTCTTGGTATCTCGATGTTGTTACTTTTCACTGTGCTGTGTCCATTCTTTCCTTCTCTTTTTACTGTTTGATGTTCTCATGCTGATAAGCCATTGTGTTTATCCTATTAAGAGTTCCTACTTCTCTCTATACGACTTATGTATGTATCAATTTAACCTTTGTACTTTTCTACATGTATTATTATTTTTTTTTTACAGAATTGACGCGGTCTCCAAAACAGAGTTGTCCAACCAAAAGTCGACAGTCGACTTTTTTATCGGTTGCCCCCCTCCCCTCCACACCGGCCAGTCCTCTCGGCGGGATGGTGGCCGAACGGAAGAAGCTGTTCGAGCATTGACGGCAGCATCCGAGGAGAGGAGGGGAAGCAACACAGTCCAGTTCAACAAACTCATCATCACCAGAACAAGAACTATTCAGTTAAAGTCTTTCAGACCGAACTAGTTCTGCCTCATGTTAACAGGATATCAACTGTGAGAAAAGTATGAATACATTACTAATGCTTATTATCTCTGATAGGAAGTTCTTGGTTAAACACATTATATAAAGATTGAAACATAAGATGACAAACAAGATAAAATGATATAACAAACTTAATACTTTTGCTTATATAGTAACTTTTAAAAGTACTTTAACTGGGTTAATTAAATAATTAAAAAGAAACCATCAAAGTAAACCCCTTCGGCAGGAATTCTTTTTTGCAAATATGTGTGAAGTTTTTGGAAATAATTGTGGAAATCAGTTTTCAAAATATGATTCAATTCTGTCTTCATTTATGCATTGATTTTCAGTGCTTGTAAATTGTCAGCCACAACCCTAAATCAGTTCAAGTATTCTTGTCCTCAGGAAATCTGTGTAACATTACACATCATTTGATTTTTGCATTCCAAAATGTGATGAAACAATGAAGAAACAATAACATCACATACGAAGAGGCAAGTTGTTCTGAAGTAGTTGCTTTTAATGACACATTCTTCTGAAACTGACGTAATATGTTATGCGATATAATTTGTTCATTTTATTCCAGGAATTTCTTGTGCTATACTATAAAGTGTAGCTTAAGATTTGTCCTACTTCTCATATATTTACTAAAATGAGAATTGTGCTCAAGACATAAATTTTGCAATTCTTTACAAAATTTGGTATGTTTTCTAGAATTTAATACAATTTGTAGATACAGTTGCCTTAAAAAAAAGTATTAAGCAGCTCTGTTTCATATAATTCACCAAATCCTTTAAAGTTTTCTTTGCTTTTTTTCAATTGTTTTTCTTCCTTGTCATGTACAGAGTTACAAAAATGGATTAGGGAGATGAGTAAGCTTCATAAACACAAGTTGGGTTATTTGGTGAGGGGGAGGGGGGAACCTACTTAATTTTCTGTCTTTGTTAATTTTAGCTTGATCCCACACCAAATTTGGTGAGAAAGTTAATAAAGTATAAATTGAGAAAAATTCAAACAAAATTGGATGTAAATTGAGCTCTTATGGCTCTTTCTTTTAATTGGTCTTTCTTTCAATATTATTTTAGGAACCTCCATTTATTTGTTTTCAGGTTTAAAACTTGGTTTAGGGAGGTCAAAAGAATAATATGTAATACAGTATTATGCTTCTTTTTTTTTTTAGCAACATTACATCTTCAGCACATTTGTGCAAAGTTTGAAGGTAGTCAAAAACTGGTTTGCCTTACTGGTTTGAATTTTAAAAGGAGTTAATTGTGAGAGAAACCAACACTTAAGTTAGAAAGGTAATACAGGTGTGATGTTTCTGCTGGACCTTTAAAAATGGTCACAATGTGTCTTAAAGTTTAGAGTGTTTAATAGTGCCAAAATCTCATTTTTAGTTTTTTGGCCATTTTTAAAATCTCATGAGAGGCATGCTCTGCCAAGGTTGCACAAATCTCTGTGTTAAAACCAAGCTAAAACCATTTTATTAGTTACTACAAACAAGCTGCGTTGAGTAAACACTGCACAGTTGATATCCTGTATCCACTTCACATCACATTACACACCTATTCATTATAAAAGTGTTCTAGATTTAAGCTCAACCATCACGGAAAACTCCCTCTTTAGTCACATTGTATATTATAGGGGCATTATTTATTTCTTTTCCTACTTTCATTGCTGTGGCCCATATAAATGATATTACAGTAGGACGTTTCTTTCTTGTAAAAATAATGAAAATAGCATTGTTGTTGAAATTATTTTGAAAGTAAAGGCTTTATCCCTCTTGAGTTAAATGCCTTGAAGAATGTGTGGAAAGCAGATAAGATTGTTTAAACAGCTTCTTAATGTCCTACTGTATACATCTATTCAAATATACAGTTGAATCTGCTTTACATGTTACATTATAAGGTACTTCTGTTTGTAATTCTCAGTGCATCTTGAATAATTTTGCAATTATCGTGAAGTTTTATAAGACCTCCATTCAAGAAAATTTGTTAAATAAAACTTAATTATACGTTGTAAGTTGAATGGTTGGTTAAAAATACCATACTTATGCAAATAATCTGCACATACTAATTTGAGGAGGAGAAATAATAAAAAAAGAAAGAAAAACTAGCTTTAATTTGTGTTTGAGTTACAAGAAATTATTCTTACATAAAGTATCAATTTCTATTAAAACAATGTATCATAATATTCACCCTTATCATTATCCTTATACTCTTGTGCAGGTGGAAGTAGGATTGTGAAATAATAGAACTACATTTAAAAAAAGAATATGTGCAAAATATATGCTATCAGATTTTAAAGTTTATAATTGTGTACTTTATTATAACTGGCAGAAGAATCATTGTTATCATCGCCATCTTCCCGTAGATCATTGTTTTCAGTTGTCAAACAAACTGTAGTTGTGCATCTGAATTGCTTCTTTTCATTCATATAATCAACCTATTATTGATGTCCTTATGCTTAGCTTTTTGGACGCGAACACTCTGCGATTGCTATTTGTTTTTTGAAGTTGAAGTTTGCTTTTAATGCCAGGCATGAGAACAATACTTGCTGATATCATACTTTCTTTGGTGCTAACTTCCAAATAATATATATGTGCAGAGTATTTGCATATATGTGCTATGTTTCACATACAGTAAGGCTTTGGTTACTATCTATTTCTGTGACACAGAAAATTGGTGGCTTTCAAGTAATTGATAATTTTGTCAACTTAAATCTTGAAGGGTAGAAGCTCTGCCCCCAGTATATTAATGATAAATCTAAATTATTCTCTTAAGTCAACATGTAACTCAGATTCAACATATATTTTCTCACCTTTCCTTCGTATAAACACATCCACTTGCCAAAGCCGTTTATAGAACAGTGTTAGAATATTATATAAATAACAATACATATTATAATAATGTCAATAATCATATTGCTTTAGTTGTTATGTAAACCTGTCAGAACAATTGTAAGATGAACAAATGTAAAATAAAAAATCATTACTATGATTGTATGTATGTAATGTAATTTTCCTGGATTCAATACAGAATGCACTGAAACTGTCATCTTATCGGATAAAATCAATGATAGCACTTAAAATTGAAAGAGAGCATTTTACGACTTGTCTTTTGCAGTGGAAAACAGTAAATTTTGTTTTCATAATTGCATAACGTGGTGGATAATATAACAGTTCACTTCCAAACATATAAATTATTTGTAGATTGTGACCAGAAAAAAGAAAGGTACCATTCAAGAGATGCATAATTATAAACATTGATTAAAAATATACCTTGGTTCTAATTGAGCAGTTGATCATTTATTTTTTGTAAAGTTTGAATGATTAACCACTTTGGGAAGAATCCGAGAAAAGGAAGTAGTCGACATATATTAAAAAATTATAAATTACAGTAAGTTGTTACAAAATTATGTGTTACCGTACTTCACCAAGTAATATAAACCTTCAAGTCCTAGTTTAAAAGTTGGCCAGTATTAGGTTCAGTATAGTATTATGCATCGGAACCATTAGGACGTAAGAGCTGTTTCTTATTCAGAAGTACTGGTAATTATATGTGTATACTTCCAATTAAAGAAGTGTTAGGTGGGTATTTAACAAAAAGAACATCATGAAGAAATGACTGTTCAATGCAGGAGGAAGAAAATTGCAATCAAGATTATTTTCTTGTCATACAAACTGAAAGTGATAAACTTCTTGTATTTGCTGTAATAAATAATTCTAATTTGAAAGTGAAGTACTATGCTATGACATTTTTATCTGCTTGGTAGAAATGATAGTGAATTCCAAAAAGTATTATCAAACTAAGTGACTGGCTTAAGGTCACTTCTTCTTAAATCAGGTATAAGTAGAGCGAAAGACTTCCAGAGTTGTGTCTTTTTTCTAAAATTGCTTTTGAATAACAAATTTTCAAGTCATTGTCAGTTTATACCAATAAGCCACATTCTATAATCATTAAGAGTAGCATCTTTGTAGTTTTGAAGTGAACTACGTTTTAATGCCTTTATGAAACATGTAAAATTACCATTTCATTGAATGAAATACACGAAAATATTCTTGAGGACTTATCCAGTGCCTTCTGTGTCGAATATCTACCCCACCCCCACTCATCACCTTCTACTGTATGTGTAAATGTTTGTATATTTGATATTATAAGATGTTGTATAGAGTTTAAATGTATGTTGATTTCTTTGGCTACAAACAAAGGTTATGTATAGTTCTGCACCCTTAAATGTTAATATGTAATAATGTTATTAAATATTTCTATACACAAGTTGTCAGTGTTGCACGTTTATATTTGTGTTGGCTGGGTTTTTATAAATATATGGCTTAATGTTGAACTCATGTACGTTGGAGATATTAGGAAGTTTTTGATATGTTTTAAGGTCATATTCAGGTTTTATCCCCCTCCTTATCCATTACCCCACAAAACGCTCACATTTAAATTTGCAAAGCTGTGACTTAGAAAGTGTTTAGCCATTTCTTTACCACACTTTAACTGCATTGTGTGCAGTTTCTAGTAATATTGCCGAGAAGAATATTACTGTGCAGACAATCTGATTTGCAAATTATCCATGGATTGATTTGCTATCTTTAATGAAAAGAAAACTTTCAGAATACATAAAGCAGAACAAAAAACCCCATGGTGCAACAGCCCCAAGGGACTTGGCCTCTCAAGCGACCGCTGCTCTGCCCAAACGCATGTAGATTACGAGGTTTCGTGTGGTGAGCACGACGAATCCTCACGGCCGCAGCCATTATTCTTGGCTCTGTAGACCAGGATATATAGCAGAAATCATCATCATCATCATCATCATCATCATTTCCCAACTCCAGTTTCCCAGGTGTGGTGTACAAGCGCTCGCCATCTTCTTCTGTCTTCATACATCTTCTGATCCAGTACATCCTCCCATTTGTATCCGCTCTCCTCCACATCTGATCTTACAGTCTCTATCCAACGTTTTCTTGGTCTTCCCTGTGGTCTTCTTCCTATGAGATTAAGGTCGGAATATTTTCTGGCAGGTCTTTCCCTGTTCAATCTCATTATGTGCCCATACCACTGAAGTCTGCGTTTCTTTATGACACTGATAATAGGAACCTCAATACCAGCTACTTTCCTGTTCACTTCATTTCTGATCTTGTCCTTTCTGGTTGTTTGGTTCATGGTTCTAATGAATCTCATTTCAGTTGCTTGGATTCTACTGAAGTCTTTGTTTAGTGGGGTACATGTCTCTAAACCGTACATGAGGATTGGTACGAAGTAAGTGTGGTACATGATTGTTTTCGCTTTCTGTGGTATTTTGCAGTCCCAGAGGAGATTTCTGACTTGACTGTAGAAGTTCGATGCTTTCTGTGTCCTGCCGAGTATTTCCTGCCTAACAGTGTTGTCTTTCGAGATTGTGCTTCCAAGATACTTGAAGTGGGAAGCTGATTCGATTTTTGCTACAGAAATATATTTGAGCTTGTTCCTTCCGTATAATTATGAGTTTGAAATCATTTATGCTATCCAGTGATTGCAGTATGTTTCATTTGCCATGTGAACTTCATAAAATCAGATTTATGATTACAAGCACTGTTATGCTCCTCATTTCTATAATTTCTTCTTCGTCATTCCCTAAATGACGATGGGTTGGAGTCTGTTTCAGAGAGGTATGCCACTTTTACTTTTTTACTTTTCCAAATTTTTTGGTGTACAGCTGTTAATCAAGTTCAGGTTATATTGACCCTTGAGATTTCTAGGTCATGCTCAATCTGTTTTGGTCTTAAGGCTGATGTTGTTCTTCCACAAGTACCACCTAAATTTTTTTTTGCTAGTTGCTTTACGTCGCACCGACACAGATAGGTCTTACGGCGACGATGGGACAGGAAAGGGCTAGGAGTGGGAAGGAAGCGGCCGTGGCCTTAATTAAGGTACAGCCCCAGCATTTGCCTGGTGTGAAAATGGGAAACCACGGAAAACCATTTTCAGGGCTGCCGACAGTGGGGTTCGAACCTACTATCTCCCGAACACTGGATACTGGCCGCACTTAAGCGACTGCAGCTATCGAGCTTGGTACCACCTAAATGATGCAAATGCTGCTGCCTGTCCACTTCTGTCATGTATTTCACTATTCGACGCCTCTTCCTTCTTCTGGATCAATCTCTTTTTTTTTTTTATCCAGCAATGTCTTTCAGAGTTGTTAATAGAATGTGAAACCAGTAATCATCATTTTAATTTCTCCTTGTCCAGCTCCTGCCAGGTTTGGATGTTGATGGTATTCCATCACTCAATTTTTAGGCTATTGTTACAATGGGTTTGCCACTCCCAGAATCATTGTATAGAGGTACTGCCAGCAATTGTTCAGGCCGTGCCTTACATGGGGGCAAGGCCATACCCAGAAACATTTTTCGAAGGGGGTTAAATTTTGTGGGGTGGGAGAGGTTTCCGGGGGGGGGGGGGAAGAAAAAGGACTATCAGTTTAATAACAAATATTTTTTACTTTCAAATAGATGTTACAGACAAAAGTTTGAAATAGTTTTATAGTAGTACTTATTACAACTCAACAGTTTAAGTAGAAAGGTAAAATTATTGGTGATCTGGTGGGCAGAACACGCTTTAACACGTGTGTGCAGTTTGACACAAAGAGTTCTGTCATTTGTTAAAAAAATGGAGGTAATAATATGTTTCATTGTAAGTATTAAAAATATTTAGTGGTTTTATTCATTTTTTAAAAATCTACGAGTGGTTCGATAACGTGAAAAATATTTCCATTTTATTGATATTGATTTTTATGGTGCAATATTTATTAAGAACATATCTCACCAAAATTATTATGTTTTAGTTTGTTGTTCAAAGCGGCCTAACAGCTAGGTCATCGGCTATTATGTTTGCAGTAAATTTGTTAAATATATACATAGAGAAACATTTATTGAAGGCTCAGATTTTATAGGTTAAATTCAATTGTGTATTTTGCAAATTCTTGTTTTTATAATATTTCTAACCGGTTGTAAGCTATTTCAAACCCGATATATGCTGTTTAAATTTGTCAAGTTGACTTTTATTTTGGTGGGGTTTTGACCCCACCCCTCAACCTCCCCCCTGGGTATGGCCTTGCATGGGGAACAGACACCCCTGCAGCTGCCCCACTAACATGGGAAACAAATGCTGCTGATGAATAGCATACTCATACTGTTCCCTGAGTACTGGGCTGCCTTTTCCACAATCTCCAACATTCCGAAGTCTATCTTCTCTGGCGTAGATTCTGTTGAGGTCTTCACTCGTAACCCTGAGCTGGGACCCCTACCAGATGATACATACCAGGTCAGTGTGCTCTTGGACTTGCATAAGCAGGGGCACGACTCCTTGGGCAGGCGAAGAGGGTCCCTACTAATGATAGGATAATTGAATACTTGTAATAATCAAATAACCTCCACCCGATTATTTAAATAATCAAAGAAAATAATCAAATGATTTCAAATATCATTCAGTTGTATCACATAGAATATTTGAATTCATCATGAATCAATTTTTCGGTTTAAGTGTGTCGGATGGATAATCGATTGAAATAAGCAAATAGATGAACTCTTATGAAAAATAGAAATACGCCTCTTTACAAATGTATCTCCAAATGTTGAAAATAAATAACATCACTTTTCATTTGATTATTTCGAAAGCATTCACTATTCAATTGCCTCATCCATTCAAATGCAGTTCTGAATGAATAATTGAAAAAATAATTGAATGGAAAATTCACTATTCAATTACCTCATTGATTCTAATGGAGTTTCGAATGGATAATCAAAAAATAATTGAAAAATAATCAAATGGAAAAAAAATATTCACTATTTGATTGCCTCATTCTTTTGAATAAATAATCAAAAAATAATCGAATGGGAAATACAATCGAATAATTAAATAAAATGAAATAATCAAATAAGCGATTATTTTGTATTTGAATGTATTACAGAACTATTTAAAATAGTCTTATTTGAATCCGCCTTGTCAAAACACTTATTAAAATGAAACTATTTATTTAACCATACATGTTTCGGGAAGTCAACCATTCCCTTCATCGCTAGTTATTAATACTGTCTTTGACAAATCAATATTACTAAATATTTGTGAGGAGATATAATGCCACACAGTCTTATGAAAGACAGTTGATATTTCATTGTATTCTGTGGAGGGATTTTTATAAGAAATGGCTAATACATAATTTTAAAATATATAAAATTGAAGTGACCCCAAATATAAAACAAATATTTTCCAATTGCTAGACTTACACGATCAATCAGAACCCTTTCTAAGTCCATCTTTGCTCTTACCTTGATAGCGACGTGATTATGTCCCTTGATGTTACCCGTAAAACACAGCTGTTTTCAGCAATTCATGGCGAGATGGATGTTGAAAAAGTGTGAAAGTAAATAAAGAAACTACTGTATGTAGTTATGTGTTTCAATATAAGAATATCTATAATAATAATAATCAGTTTGAAAGTAATAGAATGTATTCACTGTATGTATTATGTGGTTTTGTTTGCTCTCAGGAATGTTTTGTTTGATGTGTATAGCTAACAAATGTTATAAAGCATAGAAATAAATCTATTCAATTATATGGGCCCAAAGAATAATGTTATAAAAACGGACCTACAGTAATATATTATAGTTATTATTAGTTGTAACTCAAACCCACAATGCGTGCAAGTTACTGAACAAAAGTTCTGATGATGAAACTAATATTAAAAAGTAAATGCTAATATATTTGTAATTCAAAAGGAAGTGTCCTTTTTTTTTTTTTTCTACTTGGTAGTACAACTCCCAAGTTTTATACTGAGTATCATTGTAGTACAAGTAATTATTTCATTGTATATTGTCCCATTTTACAGATTCATGAGAAAGTAAATTTAGTTCTTAAATATTTAAAATGTTGGTATGACTTCTTTTATTTCACCAAAACCGTTCATATTTTCCTTTGATTTCTGTAGTTTCTAATTTTCACACCAGACAAGTGCTGGAGCTGTGCCTTAATTAAGGCGAGGGTCACTTCCATTCCCACACCTATACCATAATTGCCTTAGGAACTATCTGTGTTCCTGTGACATAAAGTAAATTATAAAAGACCGGGCGAGTTGGTCGTGCGCGTAGAGGCGCACAGCCGTGAGCTTGCATCCGGGAGATAGTAGGTTCGAATCCCACTGTCGGCAGCCCTGAAAATGGTTTTCCGTGGTTTCCCATTTTCACACCAGGCAAATGCTGGGGCTGTACCTTAATCAAGGCCACGGCCGCTTCCTTCCAACTCCTAGGCCTTTCCTATCCCATCGTCGCCATAAGACCTATCTGTGTCGGTGAGACGTAAAGCCCCTAGCAAAAAAAAAAAAAAAATTATAAAAGAAAAACATTTCCTTTCCCTAAGACAACGAATACTAACACTCCAATTAAAGAGGGTTCTGATAAGTAGAGCCCTGCACGGAAGCAAATATTCACAAAGTTAATTTCTTGGTGGATACAAACTGTGTGCGGATAATTTTTCTGATATAATTTATAAATAATGAAGTTTATTAGTTTTTACTCAGGTATACTCTTATTTTTGCTTGTAGTTAAGAGACCCTTGACAGTGGTACGGGAAAATGGTGATATGTAAAGAGCCTTGAAACCATAAAGCAGTAGCGGTTTATGACATTTTACTCTGGCAGGGCTGTGCCGCCATCTGTTCCCTCTCCCCAATCGGTCCAGTATCCACTGACCAGCACCACAATACTTTTAGATAAATAATAATAATAATAATAATAATAATAATAATAATCCCATAACACTGGCTGAATAGAAATCTACTTGCACTACAACGTTAATTAATTCATGGCATTTATGCACACACAATAACAGGCTAATAGCTAATGCAATTCCGACTACTATAGTACTGCACTGTTTCACTTATCACAATCACAAGTGATAACAACAACATTCATGGAAACAAATAAACAGTACACTACCAAATTTCTCTCTCCTTGCTCGAATTTCAAAGCATGATAACCTATTTAACAATTTGACCACGCTACAAATATGGTTACATTTTGAATCTTTATTGTAGCTTGTTTATAGAACTGAATTGTTTAAATAGTCACTATAATGGAATTCCATTCATTGTTTTGTAAAATGTTTTGGAATTAATCTTTAACATCAATTAAAATAAGGCATGGGGGAAAGAGGCTAGGTATATTGTAAAGTGCTTGGCGATGTTGTTGAGGGCTCTGCTGTTGAGCATTTACACTGCTTACATTCGTCTGCACTCTCCCTTACCCTGACAAGCCCATATTGTCCTTCCAGGCACCTCCCGCACCCTTCACACTTGCTAAGTCTAGGGACCTACTGAGGGCTCTCTTGCCAGAGCCCGACTGCCTCAAAACTAAAGAGAAAACATTGTGCTTGCTGGACAGCAGCCACGGTTTGAAAGCCTTTGCCATTTCCTTGAAAATATAAAAGTAAAAAGTTTGCAGCCAAAATAATAAAGATAATATTGTATAACCGAATATCGTACCTTTTAAGTTCGACTTCGCTGCATTTATCCGCCTCTTTATGTAATCAATTACAGAGTGAAGCGGTTTTGAAAAGGCGGCGGGGCAGCGCCCAAAAGCCCTCAATGCATGAGCCACCACTGCCATAAAAATCGTAAATTTGACCTAAGCCTAACTGGCTCCTGCCCACAATTAATGGAAGGAAGGAACAAAGGTCAATACTTCGGTAGTTGTCGCAAGAAGAAATCCCTTATAACCCTGTGACTGTACGGGTCTGGTGTCAGGCCTATTGTATTATGTTAACAGATCTATCCGTTTCAATACCTTGGGTGTAATATACTGTGGTTAAATATTTACAATATCCACGGATAACCATTCACGGATGCGAATGTGGAATGGGTATCATTTTGTATACCCACGCAGGGCTCTACTGATAAGGAATAGCAAGCCTACATACACAATCAAATCGCATTATTATGACCAACTTCTAGACTGAAATCCACAGCACGTAGCCCATAATGTGGGCTGGTAATAATAATAATTTCGTATGGCTATTTCTAGCCGAGTGCAGCCCTTGTAAGGCAGACCCTCTGATGAGGGTGGGCGGCATCTGCCATGTGTAGGTAACTGCGTGTTATTGTGGTGGAGGATAGTGTTATGTGTGGTGTGTGAGTTGCAGGGATGTTGGGGACAGCACAAACACCCAGCACCTGGGCCATTAGAATTAACCAATGAAGGTTAAAATCCCCGACCTGGCCGGGAATCGAACCCGGGACCGTCTGAACCGAAGGCCAGTACGCTGACCATTCAGCCAATGAGTCGGGCATGTGGGCTGGTGAAGCAGGTATATAATCAAACCAACTGGCTGGGTATAAACATTGCTCTTTCTATGAATATTGAATTTTCATGCCCCACAACGGGCGAATTAAACGCACTCTACAGTGTGCTAGCAGCAGTGCCAGACCTGTAGCTCAGATCCTTTCAAACAGAACAAAGATGGCCTAGGCCACCATAGCTCAATTGGTAGAGCAATCGGGAGGTTGTGGGTTCGGATCCCACTGGTGTCCGGCTGGCCATTTTTGTTCTGTACTTATCATCTCTTCAACACGTACTACATGTACGTTACACGACCTAATACATTGAAAGTCTGTTTCGATCGCTCTTTCTGCTGTCACGGGTAAGGGAAGCAATTTAACTGAGTTGAAAAAAAAGGATCATCATCGGCTTTCACCTAAAGGGCAGCATTTTGGAAACAGCAATGTTTGTGAACTGCTCATGTGCCTCTATGGTAAAGATCAATCAATGATCTTTGCTCTGCAATTTGGGCTGTCACCCAGGTGTCGATCTCAAAGATGAGAAACTGCATCCGTACCTCATAGAGAGGAAGTGTTGCATATGAGAGAGAATATGCTGTACTTTTTATTCCATATCTTGAAAGCAATTGGTTTAGATCATCAAATTGTTGTCCAACTCGTTGGCTGAACGGTCAGCGTACTGGCCTTCGGTTCAGAGGGTCCCGGGTTTGATTCCCGGCTGGGTCAGGGATTTTAACCTTAATTGGTTAATTCCAATGGCGCGGGCGCTGGATGTATGTGTTGTCTTCATCATCATTTCATCCTCATCACGACACGCAGGTCGCTTCTGGGAGTCAAATAGAAAGACCTGCACCTGGCGAGCCGAATCCGTCCGGGGATATCCCTTATTTAACGTCAAAAACTTCATAATTGGTCCGTATTGAAAAAAGATTTACATTCAAAGATAAAGGGTAGGATCTCCACCTGTTCAATACTACTTAAAATGTCACATTTTTATTGTCAATTTTTAGGTACCTGTTTCGGCATTTTTTATGCCATCATCAGCCTAGGGCTAAGCAAACAAGGACATTGAGTAAATTACATATGTATGTACACAGATAAACCTTCTCAAATACCTAGCAATTTATAATTGCGTCACAACATAAACTGCACAAATATCTCCTATATATATCATAATAAAGTTCTAGAAAAGAGGTAAAATTATTCTATATACAGCTCTGTGCATTTCTATCACCTGGTAATGTTAAATGCTGTAATTGTGAATAGAATTACAGTAGCTAACAAGTTTGTGTAAATTCTTCTTTCTTGACTATCTAAACAGCTGATTAAAATTAGATTATTGACCTTAGAGCAATATATAAATTCTTTTTGAACGTTCTATCATGAGAGATTTTAGCATATATACATTATTAGGTAATTTTTTAAGAGTATTACTATGTAGTATAAAAGAGAAGACCATTTTATTGTCTGGTGTTTGTAAAAAAATAGTTCCTCATGGATTATATTCAGAGAGCCATCCTAAATTGGTTGGTTGGATTCTTAGAATCAAGTAAAAAATATTCATGGTATGTATCTGGCTTAAATCTTACTGAAGTAGCTTGACTTAAGTAGGGTATAAAATGAAGCCATTTCATCCCTGTCTTCCCACTATACTTCACCATTTCAGGTCTAATTTTATCTATTCTTGCTGCTTTATGATGATGGAGTTTATTTACCATCCTTTCTACTTCCTCAAGCGTAATTTCACCAACATCATTTTCCTCCTCCCCATGAGCTTGGCTGTTCGCAACACCACCAGGAAGATTTCCTTTTACATTGAGATGTTCAAAATATTCCTTCCAACTCTCCAGTGATTCCCTGGGATCTAGTATGAGTTCACCTGAATTACACAAAACACTGTTCATTTCCTTTTTCCCTCCCTTCCTAAGATTCTTTATTACTGTCCAGAAAGGTTTCCCTGCTGCTTGACCTAGCCTTTCCAGGTTATTACCAAAATCTTCCCACGACTTCTTTTTGGATTCAACAACTATTTGTTTCGCTCTGTTTCTTTCATCTATGTACAAATCCCTGTCTGCCTCGGCCCTTGTTTGGAGCCATTTCTGATAAACCTTCTTTTTACGTTTACAAGCTGCTCTCACTCCATCATTCCACCAAGATGTTCACCTTTTCCCATCTTTACACACAGTTGTTCCTAGGCATTCCCTTGCTGTTTCTACTACAGCATCCCTGTATACCACCCATTCACTTTCTATATCCTGAACCTGCTTACTATCTACTGTTCAAAACTTCTCACTAATCATATCCATGTACTTCTGTCTAATTTGCTCGTCCTGGAGATTTTCTACCCTTATTTGTTTGCAGACAGACTTCGCTTTCTCTGCCCTAGGCCTAGAGATACTTAGTACACTACAGACCAGATAGTGGTCTGTATCATAAAAAAATCCTTGGAAAACTCGTACATTCCTAACAGATTTTCTGAATTTGAAGTCGGTTAAGGTATAGTCTATTATGGATCTGCTACCCCTAGCCTCCCATGTGTAGCAGTGAATATCCTTATGCTTGAAGAATGTATTCATAGCTGATAAACCCATACTAGCATAGAAGTCCAGCAAACGCTTCCCATTCCTGTTAGCTTCCATATCTTCTCCACATTTACCAATCACCCTTTCGTATCCTGCAGTTCTATTTCCAACTCTCGCATTACAATCACCCATTAGCACTATTCTATCCTTGCTGTAGACCCTGACCACGATGTCACTCAATGCTTCATAAAACTTGTCAACTTCATCCGCATCTGCACTCTCACATGGTGAATACACTGAGACAATTCTCGTCCTAATTCCTCCAACTGCCAAATCTACCGAAATCATTCTCTCATTTATGTGCCTAACAGAAACTATGTTGCGTGCAATGGTATTCCTGATAAACAGCCCTACCCCAGACTCTGCCCTTCCCTTTCTAACAGCCATCAAGTACACTTTATAATCTCCTATCTCTTCTTCGTTATCTCCCCTTACCCGAATATCACTTACTCCTAGCACATCCAGTTGCATCCTCTTTGCTGACTCAGCCAGTTCTACTTTCTTTCTTCCATAAGCCCCATTAATATTGATAGCTCCCCATCGAATTCCATTTCGTTCGCCAAGTTTTTTCCAAGGAGTCCCTTGCCTGTCAAATGGGAGTGGGAGTCCATTACTCCCATAGTTCCGAGGCTTGCTTAAAATGTTCTGAGCTTGGTAAATCCATGAAGCAGGATGCTACCCTACTTACATATAGTCCAAGTGAGGATCTCTCCTCTAACAGGTTATGGACCACCGGTGGATTGTATAGCCCTAGCCGCCTGAGCACAAGGAGGGCCATGACTCAGAATATGTCCGAGTTGCCCACTCCCATTCCATAGCAACTGGTATCCCGACTCTCAGGACCACTTACTAGGCCACTCAGCCGTTGCCCTTGGTTCACGAACTAGGACGTGACTACAGTAACCCACACCATGAACCATGAAACTTATATAGCAGAAAAGAAAAAAAAAAGTCATATGCAAAGTTTTTAGTATCTGCTTTTAGGTGGTGTCATGTTTCAGCACAACTTACTTGAAAGGTGTCCAATTTAAGAGAACACAAGCAAAATTCCTTGATATCTGAAATTATTTCTTTTTCAGTCTTGATAACATGCCAATTAATTCACTGTGTATTTCTGGGCTTAAAAAAGTAGCTTTCCTTTCATCTTCCTTGCACTTTAAGTGCGATAAAATTGTATCATACTTACCAGTACTTAATAGTTCAATGATGGCAAGAAAATTTTCGTTATAACTCTCACCCAACTTCTCTGGATGACCTCTAAATGTCATGTTATATGTAACTAGAGTAAGCGTTGCATCAATAATACTTTTCAATAGCTCCTTATGATAACTCACTTCATTGTTCAGTTCAGAACCCAAGAAACCTCCAATGGTGGTCTTATTTTTCCACATCAAGTAAGAAACACATGTTTGCAAATGGTATTGAGCCAATTTAGGTTTTTTGTATTCTGGTCAGTCCTTGCCAATCTCTTATTCCTGGGCTGAAGCAACGGTCATCTCTGTTTACAGAAAGCCAGCATTGTTTACACCAAGCATAATGTATTTTTTCTGAATAACACAACTATTCACATGGAACATTTCTCCCACATCGTGTTTTATAATTATGATAAGCTCACGTTTTTTGCCATCATGAACAAATAGACCTTTGTGTCTAGAGGATTGTGTTTCAAAAGGCCTGTTTTACTGACTATCATCCCTATTATGCAGACTAAACAGTCCTCGATCCGAGAAATTTTTAAATTTGCATCAACTTCAAATGTTTCACCTTGGTTGCTACACAATGACATATTGCTTGATGAATTCCATTCAAGAAACTTCACGATATCTTTCTCTTCAATTGCATCTAATTCCACACTGTGACTTCCTACAGAAACATTCCTTTACTAAAAAAATGAGTGTCTAACTTGGCAATTTCTTTACAAAATTCTTTTTCCCCCTTAAGCTGCTTCTTTTTAATGCACCACTAGAACACTCGCTTTTTTAAATCCCTGACATCACTAATTATGATGTTACTATTTTATTGCATTTGAATGTATGCCTACTCACACATTGGTGGCCTTTGAGAATCTATAGACCTGTATGCTGGAGATCATTTATTACAGTACACTATGTTGTTAAACAATGTACAGCATTTACACTCAGACAACAAATTAAATTATTTACTCGCTTACACTTCATTTGCAGACGCAACTTATAAATGCAACAAAAGGCAGATGGAGAACTGGTAGCGACGACCAAACTTATAGTTATACTCCCAAGTTACAAACTTAATAGGCCTATGGAGATTTCAAAGAAGAGAGGTTTAGTTAAATGTGGAACGGAAATATCATAGGTGCTCCCAAGCCGCAGTTGTACAGGAAATTTCATGCGAATTGGAATAGCAGCAATGGCTGTCAATCGACTGTTCAAATTCTTGGAATGGGCACAACTAATCAGTGGCAGAGCAGAGTTATAACGTGTTCAATATACTATAGCTCTTTCCAAGAAATGGAAGTCAACCCTAATATCATGTCACTGAACCAAGTCCTCCAAGGATGGCACTTGTTAGTGGAAAAGTGTGGAGCAAGTTACTCTCTTTCATCAGCTTTTAACTGCTGGACTGGAGACTGCAAATTCGACTCGTTATTAACAACTCATGCAAAAGTAGAGTTATTTAAAATTACCTAATTCAGACATTGTTATCTGAGGTCTCTATATCCATTTCTGTTAATGCAATGAATCAAGCAGGGGGCCTGATGGTCGGAGGCTGTTTATAACCTGGCAGCCCCCACACTATGCTGTTTGCGGCGATGGCTGCTATGCTATTGACTGACACTGACAAAGTGCTCTGGACTGTCCAGTTAGTACTATTTCAACTAAGATGCTTTTGCTATTTCATCAGATTGGTAGAAAGACACCCACCTGGTGGCCACGATCGTTAAGTGTCAACTCTGTATTGTCTGATACTGAGGTTAGCCGATTTGAGTCCCGTTGGTCGAAAAAATTGTTCTCCATTTCAATGCTGGTCAGCAGGGTAGGATTGGTGGTGGTATAAAATTCTAATCACTAGATTGTGTGCGAAAAGCCTGGCTTCAGTCCCAAACCTCTCCCCTGAGTTCATATAGAGTGAGGGCATGTGACGCGCTGTGGATGGTGATTCGTCCATCGGATGGAGACGTAAAGCTTTGAGCAGATCCCTTGGTGTTATTCGACAGGAGTAGGCTATGTGCCGGAATTCACCCTCTCCCTACCTCATTATCATCATCCCACATTCAGACTCGTCAAGTAGAAAGATCTACACCATGTGAGGCGAACACGTCCTCGGACACTCCCAGCACTAAAATTAAGTGAGGTAGAAAGATGAAATAGCAACACTGAAATGCCTTTGAAATGAGTTATTCTCACAGGAATATTCTCAATCTGAACAGCGTGCCCTTAACTACTGTCAGCAATTTCAAATATATCACCCACAGAACTACAATAAAGTCTTTTAGATAGGCTATCCTATTGTGTTTGGACTCCACTATCTCCTCATGGTTACCGGTGCAGATTTTGAGAAAATCGAGTGTGTCAAATCTTTATACTAATACCCATTCAGGTGATAATAATAATAATAATAATAATAATAATAATAATAATAATAATAATAATAATAATAATAATAATAATAATAATAATAATAATAATAATAATATCTTGCAAAAGCAAATAGAAGAAATTTGGAACAAGGGGACCCTACCCGAAGCTTGGAAAATAGCTTTGATCCATCCACTACACAAAAAAGGTAGCATGAAGAACATCAACAACTACAGAGGAATATCTTTGCTACCCGTGACTTACAAAATTCTATCACTTGCCATCCTGGAGCGTTTGGAAACACAAGCCAAACATCAAATAGGTGAATACCAAGGAGGGTTCAGAAAAGGTCGCTCAACAGCTGAACAGATCCAAAATATCAAAACAATCATCAGATATTGTACACTAAGGTCCAAGCAGTATGTGTCTGTCTTTGTGGACTTTAAGAAAGCGTACGACTCCATTGACCGGGAAGTCCTGCTAAACATCTTAAATGAATTTGGAGTTGATTTGAAACTGCTGGCATTAATTAGAGCCACCCTGACCGATACAAAATCCAAGGTGAAGTTCCACGGATGTCTCTCGCATTCCTTTGACATCAAAACAGGAGTCCCCGATACTCTTCAACTGTGTTCTTGAAAAGATCATCAGAACCTGGCGGGTGAGATTACAGGAAACCAACTATAGTCCATTGAGAATAGGAACCAAATCCAAGGGGATCGCAACAGATTGCTTAGCATTTGCCGATGATATTGCTGTTCTCTCAAACGACATAGAAACTGCTAGGGCTCAAGTTGAAATTTTAAAGGAAATTGCCGAACAAACTGGTTTGCAGATATCGTTTGAGAAAACAGAAGTAATGACTAACATCAAAGAGGCTCCACCAAAACTCCATACAAAATACGGGGACATCACCCGAGTAGACAAATTCAAATACCTGGGTGAGATCATCATGAAAAATGGACTGGACAAAGAAGCACTTCAGGAGCGAGTATGCAAACTGGAAATAGCCTACCAAACATCCCGCACAATCTACAACAAAAAAAGCCTTTTCCAAAACACCAAGATACGTCACTATGAAACAGTTCTGAAGCCAGTAGTTCTATATGCAGCTGAAACCCTGTCTCTAAATGCCAACAAAAGACTCCTTGAAGAACTGGAGAAAAGAGAACCATAAAATGGGGTGAATGGGAACGGTTTTATAGTATTTTCTGTCACTGTTTTCTTGATTTAGATAATTTAACAAATTTCTGCATGTAGCAGTGTTGATAAGGTCAGATAGCTAGTTATGGTACATGAAATGAACAGATTCGTACAAAAAGTTATGTGATATTGACTGAAAAATTAGTGTTCCCATTCACCCCAAATATGGGGTCAATAGGAACAGATGCTTAAGTGTCCCGTCTAAACCTATTCACCCCATACTGGGGTGAAAAGGAACATTGAAAACCTTTAAAAATGTTATCTAAGATCTGAAAAATGAATAAACAGTAAGAAATAATAGACTACAATAAGGTAATTGTGAACCTAAAACATGCTCCAAAATGTTACCATACATGGAAATTTACATCGAATTTCAGGAGTCCCCTTCTAAAAAGATTAGGGTGGTGTACCACACCAACAACGCTTGCCTTATCAATTTCACAGAGATTTTCATGTTCGGACCACTTAAAAATTTGTCTGCACGCAACTTTAGTTGGCACATACAGTAGGCCTACTTCAGAAACGTTACTGTGAAGTATTCATAGTCCAACACTGGTGACTGTTTCAATGAAATAGGATTGCTCTGAAGAATTAGGGTGATTTGATTAATGATGTGGATGGAGAAGAAAAATCTACCATAACCCAGACACCTTCTTTAATTCGTGCTTTTTTGTCCACACCTCTCATTATTTTTTCAACCGGATGTAGTTCTCAGTTGCAGTCCTGCCTTAAGTGTGATTTAGGGTTCTGATTCTGGCGTCCTTTGGTTGGGATTGGCAACTTTCTTTTACTAGCATGTTTATCAGTAGGAACTTCATTTTATTTTGGGATCTCCTTCTGCTGTTGCTAATCATCTGACAGATGTCCTTCTTGGCTATCATTTTCCAAGTCGTCAGCTTTCACACTCTGACCAGGAGGAATGTTTAGCTTTCTCTTTCTAATTTTTACTGTCCCAGGACTGAACCTCATATTATTGAGTACAGAAACAATGCAGTCATCAGTGATACCATTGTTTCCTTCAACATCGTCCACCGTTTCTTCTGCTGATGAACGGGGCAAGCGACTTAGAATACGGTCTCTGATCTGTTTAGACACATTCGCTGAGATAAAACATTTCCGTGACGATTAAGGAAACTGAGGGCAAAGTCATAACCTGGCATATTGTTTCTGAACCTCTTCACAGTGACTCCCATTCTATCAAGGTAAGCCTTAACAATACAGCAGAGGTCATTATGCATCAAATGGGTAACCAGAGGAGAACACATCACCAGCTGATCAACCAAATGCTTTTCAGTATCTAAACAATGTCTGTCCAACTTTTGGCTACATTTCTATTCCTCCTTCACTTTTATTATATTTCATACGTCTGTTTAACACTGTTGTAGGAATGGCATACTTCTCTGAACATTTTCTGTATGATAATCCTCTTTTAATAATCCTCTAATGCAGCAGAAAGTGTTTCTGGTGGGTCTTTCCTGTGGATTTTGCCCCTCTGATTTGGTTTATATTGCCTTGGCATCTTTCTTCATCAACTGGAATACAGATACAATAAGGGATAGAATTATCGAACAGTATTTATTTGAAGACTGCATTCACATTTAATCTCATTTTACACATTATCTATGTGTTCCCATTCACCCCATTTTTCAATGATTTTGTTCACTAATTGTGCATAGTGTTAACGTAGAAAAGTGTGCTTGTATGGCATGGTAAAATTATGTTTAATTGTATCAAAACATGGCATAGTTACTTATTCTAGACATTAAAAGCACTTACCTCCCCGTGATTTTCTAATCCAGAAGAAGATTTTATGGTCTTTAATAGCTATAAAAAATTCAAGGTTTCCTTATTGCGCACCATTCTTGCTACAAGTTATTGTTATCCTTTCAGAGCACATAGAAATGGCGGGAAATAAGGATAGGAAATATTGTGGGTGAAAAAATCCCACTGAACAGCTTTACATACGATGCAAACCTTCCATAAAATAAATTCCCTACTGTGTGTTCCCTTTCACCCCCATGTTCCTATTCACCCCATTTTATGGAACGCAAAATTGTGAGAGGAATCTTGGGATCAAAGTACAGAAATGGAATCCATCAAAAGAGATCCAACAAGGAAGTCTACAGCAAAATAGAGAAAATTACCGACACAATCAGAAAAAGACGGGCACGATTTTACGGTCATCTGAAAAGAATGGACGGAAGAAAGTTAACTAAAGAAATCTTTCACTTTTTTGATTCAAACCCCAAAACCACAATTCCCTGGTTTAGAAATACCAAAGAAGACCTGAAAATGCTACATATCTCAGCTGAAGACGCCCTTAACAGAGATCTCTTCTGCAAGAAAATATTGACGAACGGGCTAAACCGAGACGAGCAACCGAAGAGAAGACACGGTGCTCTTTGGACAGAGGAGCGTAAGCAGGCCCACTCACAAAGAATGAGGGAAATTTGGGCTCTAAAGAAGGCCAAGTTCAGTGTCAAATGCAACAAGACTTAACGTGGTCCTTGATGGCCCAGGTGAATTATATATATATAATAATAATAATAATTGTAATCGTATGGCCACAGCTACCGTACGAGGCTCGTCAATTTCGAGATTCCGTTTTACTCTAAGCCCACTAGATGGCTGACCGAGTAAACCGAAACTCTCTTCGGCGCCTATGGCTGAGATTTAATCAATTTTGTCGAGGAAACACCAAATGTGTCACCAAAGATCATTTACATGCCGACATCGTACGACATGGAGTGCCGAATGGACTTTTTTCCGCCCTTCAAAAATACGACTATCTGTGCCGGGTTTGAGCCCGCTATCTTGGGATTCGGAGACCGACACTCTACCACTGATCCACAGAGGCAACTGTTAGGGCCATCATTTCTTCTTTAACAATACCATAATAAATAAATATATTTAATGCAGCCAAATAGCCATAATAGAGAATATAGGTTACATTGATGGGTTACATATTTGCATAATCACTTATAGACATTGTTCTTCTTGTACAGAATTCAATGTGGTACTGTTCACACGTTTTTCCACATAGTTTGCACTCACAGTCTATACTTGGGTCATGGAAGTGTTTTGATTTGCAGAGTAGGTGATGAAAACCGTGAACTGCTAATCTTGTAATGACATGTCTTAATTCAAAATTAGCTTTTGTCCACGAGCGAACTATCATTGCCCCTGTGCCATACAAGTCTGGTTGGACTTCTTCTCTCTTCTCCGTCAGATTTGCTAGCAGTTTCTTTGATGCACCGGTGTTCGGTAGTGGCATACTTGTCCTGAGATCTTCTATGAGATATGATTCCCTTGCAAGGAGATATACAAGTCTAGATCATGTCATTTTTGATACACCTATCACCTTCTTTATATAGTTCGCTTTCACCTTTTCCAAGGTTGATAAGTTCCTCGTTGTTAAATGTGTCCAGATAATTTCAATGCCATAAGTCATTATTGGAAGAATTTTTTACTCTGAATAGCAACATTGCTGTCTCCAGACCAGGGGCGAAGCGTCAGGGGAGACAGGGTAGACAGCGTGTACCCTTAAAGTTTCGTGAACGAGAGACTGTCTAGTAAATTCAATTCTTTTTATAGAACATTAATTATTTCCAAATACAAGATATTATTGTATTCCCCGCTTTACTTATTTTCGACTCACTTCGGCAATGCTCGGGCTCGCGTCAGTTACATGAAGTACGTAGACGATAGTAGACGCTGTCCATTCTGTGTATTTTCCCTTTGATTTTCAAAGCTTTCAGATTGAGTAACACTAACGCTATCTGTAGGTGCTGACTGTGGAACTATTACTTTCCTATAGCGAGATTGCTCCGCCCAGTAGACAGACTTACCAGCGTCTCTTCTTGCTCTCATTGGCTAGTATTTGGACCTCAGTTATAAAGATGCTCTTTATTGGCTACCATCTCAGGCATGCTTTAAATGTAATTAATTTGACTTTATTATAAGACACGTCTAAAAATAAAATACTGATGTAATAATATTCAAATACGAAACATAGCAAACTTACACCTAATAAATGAGTGATAGCACCAAAATCCTTCAAGTACATGCATTTTCTTGCCCGCCAATATTTGTTACGGTTACGAATGCGGTGTGAGACATGAGAGCAAAGTGGCTAATAGGGTATGCGTATGCTAGTGTCTTATAATAAAGTGATAGGCCTAAGTGTTAATTTTTTATTATACAGTAAAGGAATGGTGAATAGTTACTGGTGATAAAATATAAAGTGCAATTCTTGTTTTTATGGTGTGGCAGTTTATGTTTATTGATGATAGGCCTATCATGGCTTCTGAATTGAACAGTCCTGACTTCGATTCAGTTGTGTACTTACTTAACAATAGTATTTCCTCCTTGTCCTTAGAACAAAAGATAATGATAAAAACTTTACAGAAACGGCCTGACCTAACATTATCAAAACAGGACGAAAAATTTGTTCAAAAATTTCAGAAAAGCTGGTATGATAAATATCAATGGTTGTGTGGAACTGGTAAAGGTCGTGAACAAAAGTTATTGTGTTTTTATTGCTTGATGTTTGGCGTTGACGGGGAAGATTCTTGGCGCAGAATGGATGTAAACTCCATAAACAATTTCGAGTAAAAAGCTAAAAAGCACGCGGCATCTGAGATTCATATAAAGTGCGCCGAGAAATTTCACATGTTGGGGCGGTGCTGTATCGATCATGCCGTTTCAGAGGGCCAAAGACTACAAGCCATTAAACACAATGAAATTGTTTCAAAAATAGGAAAATTGTCAGCAGATTAGTAGACGTTGTTTGCTACTTAAGTATTCAGGAATTGCCGTTCAGGAGCCATGGCAAAAGTCAATGTTCTTCTTTATGTTCATTTAATAAAGGGAATGACTTGGCTACTCTTGACTTACTGGCTTCAGAGAAGTCTTTCATGAAAGACCATTTAGACTCAGAAAATGTCTTCAAAGGTACTTCTAGTGACATACAAAATGATTTGATTAAAGCTGTTACTGTTGCCGTTCAGGAACGTATTCGAAAAGAGATAGAATTAGCTGAATTCGTTTCTGTCCTAGCTGACGAAACTGCAGATGTCTCCGTTAAATCACAATTAAGTATTATTGTGAGGTATTATGTTAATGGTAATGTCGAAGAGCGGTTTCTAGGCTTTTATGACGTGTTTGCTGATAAGACTGCTAGTAGTTTAGCTGATGTCATAATCTCAGTTCTGAAAGAATGGAACATTGATGATACCAGACTGGTATGTCAGATGTATGACGGATGTACAGTAATGTCTGGTCATAAAGGAGGTGTCCAGGCAATTGTCAGACACACCGAGCTCGATAGCTGCAGTCGCTTAAGTGCGGCCAGTATCCAGTAATCGGGAGATCGTGGGTTCGAGCCCCACTGTCGGCAGCCCTGAAGATGGTTTTCCGTGGTTTCCCATTTTCACACAAGGCAAATGCCGGGGCTGTACCTTAATTAAGGCCACGGCCGCTTCCTTCCACGTCCTAGGCCTTTCCCATCCCATCGTCGCCATAAGACATATCTGTGTCGGTGCGACGTAAAGCAAATAGCAAAAAAAAAAAAAAAAAATTGTCAGACAGTCTTATCCTCATGCCATCTTCGTACATTGTTACGCCCATCAACTCAATTTGGTTCTTCTTCATGTTGCGAAATCTACAAAAGAGATGAAATTGTTCATATTCAATTTATGTTTTCCACACATTCTTCTCTCGTTCTTCACGTCGTGCAGAATTGCTGAGAGAGCAAGGTTTTCAGCTTCCTCATCCTTCTCCTACCCGATGGAATTATCATTCTCTGGCTGTTATGACCGTGAAAAAATATTATTCCGAGTTGAAGTAGTGTGATGGACACGGAAACTTAGCAAGGAATTAGTTAATGACCTTGTTTGGTAATTATTTCTGGATGAGAGGTACTGAAGGTCATCTCTCAAATTGGTATTTTGCTCCGTAGAACACTATGAATAACTGACACAGAAATAAAAGGAGTGCACGTAGGGTTATACAGTCGGTTGTTATCGGATTTTTCTTAGTTTCAGAGACATTAATATAATATTGATAATATGATTAAATAGCTTTAAAAATATCTGTCTACCCCCTTATTTTCCTCACGCTTCGCCACTGCTCCAGACTAAGTGATCTAATGTCTTTTATTTCATGCATTGCCATCATTGCTTGAGTTGCCTTTTCTGTGACATGTTTTGTGAAACAATATTCGCTCGATTGCAGGGTGATGCCTAAATATTTGAAGTTTGATCCTATCTTTAATTTTTTATCCCGAATGAAGGTCTCTGCTGAGGCGGGTACTCTCCCTCCTTTCCTGAACACCATGGTGTCTGTTTTTGAGATGTTTATGAACAGCTTGTTTTCGGAACACCAGTTTTGGACATCATTTACAGTTTCCTGTAATTTTGTTATGTCTCTTGAGCCAATTACTATATCATCGGCATACGCGCAAGAAAATACTCCCTCCTTTTGGGTAATTCTTAGGATATCTCCGGTTGCAACTATAAACAGCAAAGGACTCAGCGGGTCACCCTGTAGGACCCCATTTGATTGAGCTATTGGATTCGATAGAGTAAGGTTATCCGAAACTCGTACTTCGTTCCATTGCAGTATTGATGTGATGAGATAGGTCCATATGTTGTTCGTGCCTAGCATCTCCTTAAGCTTGTCTATCACTAGCTTCCTGTTTATCAGGTCAAAAGATTTAGTAAAATCTATGAAGATGGTGTAATATTTTCTGTTGTCTTCTAAGGCATCCCAGATTTGGTTTAGCAGGAGTTCAATAGCGTTTAGAGTAGATCGTCCCTTCCTAAAACCAAATTGGTTCTCTGGCAGATGCTCATTTATTTCCTCATTTATTTTTCCTGTTATAATTTTGGTGAATATTTTGAAGGGGCAGTTTTCCAGTGCTATGCCTCTGTACTTATTGGGATCTCTTGGGTCTCCTTTGCCTTTATATAGAACTTTTACAATTGACTTTCTCCACTGGTCGGGAATGGAAGCATTTTCTATACATTTATTATATAATTTTGTCCATATAGGGGCTAGCAGGTGTGCAGTGTCTTTTACATATTCATTATAGATCCCGTCCGGACCTGCGGATTTCTTGTTTTTGGTGCTGTCTATAGCGGTTCTAGTTTCCTCTATGGTCAGGGGTACCCAGTCTAATTGTATATGTGGAGTAGTGGTATGTAGATCTTTTCTGGGGTCCGCTGGACCTTCGATGTTGAGAATCTTACTAAAGTGTGATTCCCAGATTTCCATGTCTATGTAGTGCGTCTGTTGTTGTTTCTTTGGGTGTAGGGCTATGAACGGATTTTTCTTGGCTTCCTCTGCTAGCTTCTTGCTCTCCGATTCTACTGTAAGTAGGCGCGTTTCTTTTCTTTCAGTGTTCTTTTGTAGAGTTTCCTCTTCTCATTGTATATGTATATTAGACTTTGATTATTCAAGTTCTGCCGTAACTGTTGCAATTTATCTAGGGTCTCCCTCCTCAGCCTATAGCACTCACTATCAAACCATATCTTTGTTCTTCTTGTGGCCCGCGGAATGGCGGCCTTTTGTAGGATTTCTTCTATTATTCCTGTTGCATCATCCAATCTTGAGTTATCTATTAATGTGTCTAGATGTGTAGTTGAATCTAGCACATCTTTAACTTTCTCAACATCTATTTTCCTTGAAAGGGGGTGAATTGTCTTTTTCTGTAGTTTTTCCCACTCCCCTTGGATACGTATTTCAATTGGTGTTTCCTAATTACGGCTTGGTTTGTTGTCCATATTGTAGTCATGATGCCTGTTATTGGTCCTTTCGTAAGTGCAATATCTATTGTGCTCTTTCCATTATGTGAGATGTATGTAGGGATAGTGGGGTTGTTTAGCAGGATGAAGCCTTCTTCTTCCAGTTTCTCGAGAACTAACTCTTTTGTAATTCGGAATGTCCAGTCTACAGTTAAGGTCACCTGCTATAATTATTGGTTTATCTTGCTTGCTCTGAGTGATCATTTGGCCTAGCTCGTCCATTATGTCGATCGCTGTTATGTTCGGTTGGAAGTAAGCGGCTATAATTACGAGGCCGCCTATTTCCAGTAGTAGGGTATGGTTCTGTTGTCTTTTTGATAATATTGGGGTTAGGTGTGGTTTTATGAGGATAGTTATCCCCCCCCAGAAGGTTTTCTTTTTTCTCCCTGTCTAGCTGTAAGATGAAAACAATAGAAGTCTGGGTGTTGCCAGTCGTCAGTGACGAATGTTTCCAATAAAATTGCTATATCGTACCCTAATAGAAAGTTTTCCGGGCTCATATTCATTGCACCTTTTAACCCTTCTATGTTCCACATCATGATTCTTAGATTTCTTGAAGCGTCTTTTAAGTTTTGGTTCCTTCTTTCAACTATTTTCTTTTCCGAATTATTCGAAGGAGCGTCCATTGTCTCGTATGGGGCGAAAGGATCGAAATTGAAAACGTTTGATAGTAATCCCTTTCGGCCAGAATTCCTCTTCATATACCCTGTCCATTAGATCAAATCCGACTCGTTGGCTGAATGGTCAGCGTACTGGCCTTCGGTTCAGAGGGTCCTGGGTTCGATTCCCGGCCGGGTCGGGGATTTTAACCTTCATTGGTTAATTCCAGTGGCCCGGGGGCTGGGTGTTTATGCTGTCCCCAACATCCCTGCAACTCACACACCACACATAACACTATCCTCCACTCCAATAACACGCAGTTACCTACACATAGCAGATGCCGCCCACCCTCATCGGAGGGTCTGCCTTACAAAGGCTGCACTCGGCTAGAAATAGCCACGCGAAATTATTAATTATTATTAGATCAAATGGAATCCCCACTTTGAAAGCTTTCGTGTCGTAATTGGTTATTATTTCTTCACATGTAACGTCGTCTTTGATTCCTCTGTTTTCTAGGTATTTCTTTATGGCATCGGAGGTTGTGTGCGTGCTCAAACGCCCCATAAAGAGCCAAGCTTTCTTCTTTGCCGCTTGCAATTCTTCAACTCTTGGACCTGTGCTTATCACTGCGTATTGCTGTCTAGTTTGCTTTCTACTTGATTTGCTGGCAACTTGCTCCGGAAAATTGGCATATTCCAGGTCTGGAGTTTTTACCTGCACCAACTCATATTCCTTTCTCGGCGGTGTTTCTGCTTGTGCTTCGTTAGGACGGCGGATTTGCATATTACTCCTTTGTGGAGGTGTTGGTCTAGGCTTTCATGTCATCTGAGTATTATACTTGTCTATCCCGCTGTTGTTTGAGGTTTTGTGTACAAGGCTATCTTCGTCCATTTTCTGCATTCTTCTTTTCCCACCATTCTTCCACGTGTTATCGCGATCGCCATTCCCTTTCTCTCCATTCGTGCTCATTTTGGCTGCTGTTACGAACGAGTTCATTATTATCTGTTCCGCTGTAGAGATGTCATTTATTTCTTTTGCACTATTCGCATTGTTGTGTCCGTTGTCCTCCTGGCCGTTGTTGTTCTTATCCTCCATTTGGTCCATCTGGTGGCGCACCACTTTGTCCTCTGGCATGGTTTGTTGCATTGTCTCCTTCTCCGCTTCGTTGTGCCTTGTGACTGCAGTTGTGACTCTTCCATGGTTGATTTGGGTGTTGGGTCCACTTCCTTCCCTTCCCTTTTTGGTTACTTCTGGTTCATTTGGTTCTTTTTGGTATAGGCAGTGGGCTCCCGTCGTGTTTTCCAGCTCAGCCCTGACGGCATTACTGATTCGCTTTTCTAGCTCGGTTTCCATTTGCTGGCTCAAGTATTCCCTCAAATTGTCGAGCCTCTTTTGGAGATCTTCGATTAGGTTTATGCAGCCGTGTTCTTTTACCTGGGCAGCACGCTTACAGGCGTTGCAGAACCACATGAGTTTCCGGTTTCTCCTTTTCAGAATGTCATACTCTCCTTGTGTTAGGGTTGAGCAGTCTTTGTGTACGTGTGAGTTGCAGCGGTCGCATTCCACCGTAATTTCGTCAGTAGTGATCGCTTTTGTACAGGTAAAGCATTCTTCATCTGTTTGGTAGTTGTTGGTTGGCATGATGTATCTGCTGGATGTCAGATGTTAGCAGTATTTTACCTGTCAATTACGAACGTTCGTCGGTTTGTCTTCTTGAATTAGATTCCTGTAACATAATTCACCGTTCGTATCCACGTGCCAACATGTTCTCTAACTAACTACATAAATTTGTCTTTTCGGTGTCTGAATGCGTATCCTCATTTAGCGCATCTGACAAACGTTCATCCCCTGTGTGTGTGAAAGTCTCACCACAGTACATGCATGAATATATTTCCTCTCCTGTGTGAGTGATATGTGTAAATACCTTACTCTACGTGATGCATTAGGTAATACTATTCCAATCACTATGCCTACCTCAAATCTACAATTCACTTTGAACAGGATTAATTAAAATCTTGTTAACACATTCATAATTCATTTAGCGCTTCTGCCAAACGTTCATCCCCTATGTGTGTGAAAGTCTCACCACCCGTACAATACCGTAATAAAAATTAACTGGCACTGGTGATCTTACCAATATGGCGATGCGCGCAAAAGTCGATCTTTACAAGCGAGTGCATTGCAGTACACTATTGTTCTGTGCTCATTGTATTGTACAGTAGTCGGTCATGGTTTGGTTTAGGTTTAATAAAGTTGCACTTCACGTAGTGACCAGAGAAATAAACAACAGCCGTTCATAACGGCCTTATTCGTGTGTATGTTGGTGACCTGAAGATTCTATACTCCCTGGATCGTACCGAGGAAGACTTTCACTTTTCACTACTAGCTTATCTGTAAATATATTGTTGTCTTTTAGTTTTGGGTTTCTTGAATCTATTTGACTTTTCATTCTAATGTATAACGTGTACTGGAGTCGACGTTTCTTTTTATTACAGTGCGATAGCCGACTACAGAAGATGGCTCTGTACAGTGCGCATTATTGCAAATCATTCTTTTGTAGTGGCAACACCGCCTGACCTCCCGGATGTGACACTGACTAAGTTTATTGTTTTTGTTTTTTTGGTGAAAGGAACTTGTTTTTGTAATGGAAGTTCTGTGACTTGTCCTGTTGGGTATGTCATTATGTGTTAACTTAAAATATAAATACGGCAAAAACTCTGATTATCATGTGTTTGCTGTTATAATTCGACGTAAAATTATTATGCGATAATTCTAGTTTCAAAATGTGAATTTTAAGTGGTAATTTATTGTTGTAATGGTGTTCTTGTAGCAGGAGTGAGCCAGGTGTCAGGTTCCGTACATTAAAGTTTTGTGTGAATTTCTAAATTGAAGGTGAGTAATATTGTTTTGTCTTACTTATCCTTCTTTACCGCGGTGTTTCATATGGTATGTAGTAATTTTCTGTTGCCGTAAAGCCAATACTACGGTTGATAGGCTTGGGTTTAAATGCCGACCGTCGCTGAAGTGAAGTGCCGGATTAAGGAAATGCTTTTACAATTTGTTTAATTATTATATTTTTGTGTGTGCAGTCTTGGTTTATGAAGGATGAGTTTCTGCATCTAATCTTCTGTCATTGATTTTGGGTATGACCGGCGTCAGTTTGTGAATGACAGGATTAAATGTTATAGTAATAATATTTGTATGGCGGTTTGATTTCGAGGTCATTTGCGTAATATTGTCGTAAATAGTTACGCGTTCTATACTTTACTTGAAGAAAATGAAAAACCAAAGTTCTGTGCCTGCAAACATCGCTGTATTTTATGATACCGTGAATTTGCAAATGCCTCAGTCATTTTTAAGAGGTTAGGTTTCACATTGGTATGAAAAGTGTCTGCTGAACGTGTCCATAAATCGATACGATCTTTTAATACTTTATTGAAGCTTTTCAGTTCAAGAGTAATAAGGATCCTTTCTCCCTAGGGACTCAAAAGTAATAATTGGAGAGTAAATCGCTGGGCAAGAGCTGTGTTACGCTACGGCAATGCTTCCAATTACACTAAGCTCATGCCTTTCATACGTATCCTTTAATTAGCAGGTAGGATTATCTCTCCTCATAATACTAATCAAGCTTGTAAACTATGTATGGTTTGCTAATTGTTGGCATATGTATTAGACAAAACCTTGATATAGACCAATAGGCTAGGTCCCTACTTGATTAAGTTTTTATGTTTATTGCATTCATTGTCACCAACAGTGGTTTCAGTGACAACAGTCGGTCAGTTAAAAATTCTGTCGCACATAATCAAACCTAACCCAGCCCTTTGAATGCCAGTGGTTTTCAGTGGATCACAGCCTAACCTGTTGCTCTCAGTGGTTTTTTGGTGGATTACATTGGTCTTGACACTAGCCAATACTGTCCAAGGGGGATGCTAGAGGCCAGCTGGGTGCTTTGCAGCCCTAATTTGGGGGCTTATGCCCTGAGACCCCCCTATTTTTGCCCCCAGCCAAGTGGTCTGTCACTAACCAGACCTAAGCAGTTCAGCACAATGGTCTTGTCACAATCCAGACCTCTCCATTACAGTTAATATGTTGGCTGCTGGAGCAGTATCCTGTATCACTGAGTGAGTTTCTTATGAGGCCGTGGGGACAAAGTACAGCTGACAGGTGGTGTTATGACTTTCTTACCAGACCAGTGGACCGCTGAGCTGTTGACTTCGTTATGCTAACGTACTCTATGGCTTTGCAGCAAATCCTGGCATGCTTTGTTTTCAAATAGTTTTTATATTTTTATATATTTCAAACTCAATTTGGTCAAATATTTTGTGTTGAAAAACGTAATACATCAGCTTGGAATGGACACTTACCAGAATTGTCTGACAGAAAGACTAGCATTATTATCCTCTTGAGTTCATGAAGAAAACTGCTTTATTTTTGATAACCAAACTCGCTGATAACTGGTAGCCTGCAGTAACTTACAAATATCTCTCAAGTATTTCACTTGCACCTTGCAGTAGATCTTGGGATTGTACTGTTAAGCGTTAGTAAATAAATCATGGCACAGTCTATTGGCTGCGATGAGTACTATCAAGTAATGCCAGCTTCTAGTACTGTTAGATTGTGCCACTCTCGCCCTCTACCTAAAACTGTACAGTGAACTTTTCTGTGGGGCCCATGGCAGTACCTCAGGGTGCTAGGAATTTTTATTGTATTTAGTATGTATATTGAACACGTAAGTGAAAAATCACTTGGAATATTATTTTTACTTATGATTTACTATGTGCAGTAGAAAGAAAGCTTTGGCCACCGGGATATTTCTTGCTATGTGTCTTGGCAGTCAACGTGTTAACAATCTGGAAGTGGCCTACAAAGTGGTACCCTTCACAAAATCTGAAGCTGAAATGCTACACAACAGTCATCTTTTCAGAAGCCCTGTATGCTGTGTAGTGTCTGTCGCTAAATAGAAAAATTGGAAGTCAGAGATTGAAAAATTCTTAGAAAGATTCTTGGCCCAGTAGGTACTGGAAGAAAGGGATTACCAGAGACATAACAGTTCAGAGCTCTGCTCCCAGGTAGAGAGGTTCTCTGACTGCCAGTAAAAGGAGGATAGCTTTCTAAGGTCATACGATAAGATTGTCTCCCATCAGACCAGCCAGCAAAAGTTGACATCTTATATATCATAAAGGTGTATAAATTATGCAAATCTTACTTGAAATTCCTTACAGAGGAGAAATGTGTTAATTGCGATGTCTAGGAACCCACCACCCCGCCCCCAGAAGTACATTTACTTTTATAGCCCAATGAAATGAAATGGCGTATGGCTTTTAGTGCCGAGAGTGTCTGAAGACATGTTCGGCTTGCCTTGTGCAGGTCTTTTGATTTGACTCCCGTAGGCGACCTGCGCGTCGTGATGATGATGTTGAAGACGACACATACACCCAGCCCCCGTGCCAGCAAAATTAACCAACGATGGTTAAAATTCCTGACTCTGCCGGGAATCGAACCTGGGACCCCTGTGACCAAAGGCCAGCACGCTAATCATTTAGCTATGGAGCCGGACAATATGATATAAAGACAACAACACAGAATAAACATAATTTTACACTAACATTTTTAAAAATAGAGTTGATCGAGCCCCGAACTTGGGCACATTGCATTACGGAACTTGCACCTTGACCACTAATGAGATCACTTCTCTGAATGCTGGCCTTTATGATAGCTTGTAACGGTGTTTGGGAATTGAAACATTGAAATCTCAAAAATTAAAGCCCACTCAAGAGAATTTCCAAGTAGGTTTTTTTTTGCTAGTTGCTTTATGTCGCACCGACACAGATAGGACTTATGGCGACGATGGGACAGGGAAGGGCTAGGAGTTGGAAGGAAGCGGCCGTGGCCTTAATTAAGGTACAGCCCCAGCATTTGCCTGGTGTGAAAATGGGAAACCACGGAAAACCATTTTCAGGGCTGTCGACAGTGGGGTTCGAACCTACTATCTCCCGAATACTGGATACTGGCCGCACTTAAGCGACTACAGCTATCGAGCTTGGTAGGTGTTCATTTTGTACTCTTGTAGATTAAAGGGCGTTCCTGCACTGATGCATATTTTACTAGGAAGATACTAATAGAAAAACGTAGAGAATTCAATTTGGAAACACACATTGCATTTGTGGACTTTAAACTTTGACCGAGTAAACAGAAACAAATTGCTTTAAATTCTAAAACAAGACAATGTATTTCAACAGATTATTAACAATATCTACAACATCTACAATCCATTCTCATTTCTGTAAAATTGAACAAGAACCAGACAGAGTGGAAATCAATGAATGGTGGTGGAAGACAAGGCTGCGGACTCTCATCTCTACTTTTTATAATACATAAGAATGCAATAATGGAAACTTGGAAACATGGACGCCAGGGATCAATATCAATAAATAGACGCCTCGAACTCCTAGACGCCATATTATATGCTGATGATGTTGCATTGCTGGCTACGACGGAAGATGACCTACAAAGATCAGTTTTTTTATCTAAGAAATGTTTCCTCAGATTTTAATATGATTATTTCATGAGAAGAGATGAAAATAATGGTCTTCAAGGGAAGAGAACCGATTCCTAGTTAAATATGTTTAGATAATAAAACATTGGAAAGAGTAAATGTGTTTGATTATCTCAAGTACAACTTAGCACACCAAATTTCACAAAAACTACAGGAATAACAACATCATGAAACCATCACTTGTTCAGAAACATACTCGATTGCGCCTTTATAATACCCTCGCTAAACCAACACTTTGCTATGAATGTGAGGTATGGACATTAAGATCTCAAGACTTGTCTCGAATTACAGCATGAGAAATGTCATTCATGCATCGTACAGCAGGGTATACAAAATGGGACCATAAAAGGAATGAAGAGGTGCTAAAAGAACTGAAAGTACAACCTATGACGGACTACATTTTTTTTTTTTTTTTTTTTTTTTTTTTTTTTGCTATGGGCTTTACGTCGCACCGACACAGATAAGTCTTATGGCGACGATGGGATAGGAAAGGCCTAGGAGTTGGAAGGAAGCGGCCGTGGCCTTAATTAAGGTACAGCCCCAGCATTTGCCTGGTGTGAAAATGGGAAACCACGGAAAACCATTTTCAGGGCTGCCGATAGTGGGATTCGAACCTACTATCTCCCGGATGCAAGCTTCACAGCCGCGCGCCTCTACGCGCACGGCCAACTCGCCCGGTGGACTACATTTTCAGTTATCAGGAAAGCTGAAAACATCATATACAACGGATGCAACCTGGTAGATTGCCAAAAGAGATTCTTCGATACCAACCCAGAGAAGAAAGATCAGTAGGACGTCCGATGAAGAGATGGAGGGAAAATGTAAGACCGTAATGTGACACATGGCCCAGTACTTGGAAGGAAGATGATGTAGATTAACTTCATAATAAATAATGGCATGTGGACTCCAGAGAGGCCTAGTGCAGGCCTTTCAATTGGACGAGAGGCGACCTGTGCATCTTTAAGAACGGGGCCCTAGCTGTGATGATTGTAATGCTGAAGATGGCACACACACCCAGCCCCTGACCCAGCTGGGAATTGAACCTGAGGCCCCTTGGACCAATGACCAGCTGGCCATGGAGCTGGACTATAACCTTATGAAAGGTTTACAGAATCAGCACCTTCCACTCTTGTAAATAGTAATTAATATTGATTGGTTGAGTTGTTCTCAGGGTACGTTTATGCTGCAGCTTCGTTGTTGGCACATTGCTTCTCGATGTCAGGCGATGATGAAACAAGCCAATGGATCTCCATCTTGTATAGGTTCTTTTTAAGTCTTGTAGTAACAAGTATCAATAATGCATTAAGGGCTATTCAGTTAAAATTGTGTGCCACTGAATGCGTTTTGTGTGTACTGCTCATAGAAATTGATGTTGAGCTTAAAGATTATTATTAAATACATAATTTAAAAAAAAAAAAATATGATATAAAGACAACAACACAGAGTAAAAGTAATTTTATGTAATTTTTCACTCCACTGCCAGCTGCTATCCTTGTTACATCGATGGTCTCAAACACGTTTGTTTTCGGAGCCTGGCACATCACTGGCTGTTCTGTAATTTGGACTGTGTTAGGTTATTTCAGGCTTTCCCGCTTTTCCAGTCTTCGCACTTGGTTCTTTCAGGCTTACCCACTTTCCCACTCTTCCTCTCTTCACACTCCATGCAGATGTTCTGGGATCACTAGCTATCTGAACCTGATCCGTTGTTGTGTTGTGCCGTTTCCTTTCTGCTATGGGTGACAATTTTAAACAAATGCTGATATGAGCTGTCTTTGAAAAAAAAAAAAAAATGCGATTTGGAACCAGTGGCATGCGAATCATCATAAGAGGATCAAACTGGATAAACTATGGAATACCGATCTCGATAGCTGCAGTCGCTTAAGTGTGGTCAGTATCCAGTATTCGGGAGATAGTTGGTTCGAACCCCACTGTCGGCAGCCCTGAAGATGGTTTTCCATTTTCACACCAGGCAAATGCTGGGGCTGTACCTTAATTGAGGTCACAGACGCTTCATTCCCACTCATAGCCCTTTCCTATCCCATCGTCACCATAAGACCTATCTGTGTCGATGCGACGTAAAGCAGCTTGCAAAAAAAAAAATAAAAAAATAATAATAATAAATCTATGGAATGACCAGATGATGAGCAGTCAGTAGACATCATCATGGATTTTATGAGGGGTAGTGGCTTGTTTTATTGTGTTTTAAAGTGAAGTTTCTATTTGTTTTTAATTTCTATTTTATTGTTAACTACACTTTTATTCTATTGACTATGTTCTTATTAGTCTTTGTGTATTTTTAACGTTTTTAAACACTTTTTATTTGTATTAAAGGATTTAAAGGATGAACTCCATATTTCATTCTCTTCCTTCTTGTCATGTATTACAATCTTGCCATGATGAATCGGAACTATCACTGTCAGAAGACGAGAACATCTTCACAAAATGAATTTTTGAGTAGAACTGAGAGCTGCTAGAAGCGTTAGTGCAGGACCGCTGCAGAGTAAAAACTCAGTGACAAGCAGCCTGGTTGTAGCCAGCACTATGTTACTACAGTGAGCATCCATATAGCAGCAGCAAAGCTGCAGCATAAATGTACCCATATATACATGTGGTGTTATCCTATTTTCTTTGTCTATCCTAGAAATATTGATTCCGTAATTTCAGAGTGCTAATTTTTGCTCCTTAACTAATTTTTCAGGGTGGTTTTCGATAGAAGCTGGACGTGGAAAGCGGAGGCATGGCGAGTCCCTCGCCCCAGTCTTCTCCGATGCCCCCTCCTCAGACTCCATCCCCGATGGGTCCTCCCCAACAATCCCCGTCTCCCATGCCTTCTCCTTCAGGCATGGTCCCTCCCAACCAACAGGCTCCATCCCCGATGGGACCACCCCAGCATCATTCTCACAGTCCCACCGGCTACAGTCAAGGTCCTCCCCCTGGTGTGATGCACATTAATGGACCGTCTGGCTCACCACAACATGGTATGGCTCCTGGAATGCAGCAAGGCACACAGACTTTTCAACAACATGGCATGTCTGTCATGGGACACTCACAGTCAGGACCACAGGTAGGATAATTTCATATAAATTACCATGAAGTCAGGTGTATTCTCTCTGCTGATTTCCAAAACTTGGTTTAGATTCATGAATTATTATTTGAAATACGAAGTTCAGCGTGGTTTACTGACTTGTGTATGTAATGTTTTACAATTCCCATTAATAAAAAAGAAAGGGGGGAGTCTAGTATGCTTTATAAAGACACAGTATATAAAGTGAGTATTAATTTTTTTCAGTCAAGTCATCAAATAACTAAGCCCACACCTCCATTGTGTATTAATTTTATTTGCAAATTTACTGTAAAAGTAAATATTTTTTTAAACAGTTATAGTTGAATTTTTAGGTTGCAGGAAACATATACCACTCTGAATGAGATCTGTATGAAAAATGGACAATATTTCCTTTATCTGAAGGATTGAAACTTTTCCCAATTTTCATGAAAATTCAGCAAGATACTGTTGTTCAAAGCATTAATTATAGTTGAAATTGGTCACCTTTTTTGTCTTTATTATTTATCACCTCCTTGATAATATTTATTTATTCATTTTTGAAGTAGCATATTGTACAAACATGTCTACGGAGTGTCTTACATATCAAGAAAATTATTTTACAGGGTAAGCATCAAGCCCCCCCCCCAGGCCATTACAGTTCAACATAACAAAATCCAACTGACTGGTAAGGAGTGAAACTGTGTCGACGGAGAGGGGAGTTGTACATGTTTTTACCTTGCCTCACAAATACTCTTTAGGCCTATGAGCACCGTAGGCGACTTGACAGACATCAGTCCTACAATCGAGTTCCTACTGTACGTGTTGTAACATATCGCGGTCGTTGGTAACCCCTGATTCAATGATCCTTTGTTGAAGTGCTGGTAAATCCTAAGGCAAAGGGGGATATAGACATGATCTTTAACAAAACTCCACAGGAAAATTTACATGGAGTCAGATTGGGTGTCCTTGTAGGCCTTGACATGAGATCTAAGTCGTCTTTTGAAGAGTGCCCAATCCTGAGAGTAGGAAGAGTAGCATTGAGATTAAGTATGGACACCAGAATGAAAATGAGAGGTTGCTCCATCCTACCGAAAAATGATGTCTCTATCCACATTATCTTCCTGTAATTGTGACATCAACCAATTTTGGAACATGTCCATGTAGGTTTGAATTGTGACTGAATCATACTCGTAACACTTCACTCACCAAAGAAAAATGGTCCGTAGACTTGACTAGATGGAACTGCACAAAACACAGTGACTTTTGGAGGGTAATAATAGGGATGTTTCACTCTTAACTGTGGATTTTACAAGCATGTTGTGCCAATGACTGCATCGGAAACATGGAATATTACCTCGTCACTGAACAAGAGTTTTATTGGTAAAGCCATTGTCGTTCCCGTGTCACTGGATTTCCTCAGAGAATTGACGATGAAACCTTAATTTGGGGACTGAGTGTCTGCATTCACTCCCGGTACGGTTTAAAGACAAGCTTTTTGCATAGTATGCACCAGACAGTTTGCTGAGACATTTCAGTTCCCGGCTTGTGCGTAAATTAGGTTTACAAGGATTTTTGGAGAAACAGTTATGTAGGTGATCCACATTCTCAGGTGATAGACCCATCCCGCCTGGTCTTTTAGTGTCACGCAAACAGCCAGTCATCACTCTAGTCTTATCCATTGAAGGATTTCTGTGATTCCTTGCATGAAATACATGCTGAACTGTTACAGCAGACTCGTTTTTACCAAATTACAACACACAAAACACTTTCTGTTCTCCTGGAAACAGCATGTCGGCATACTACTGACTTCTAGCAGAAAAATGCACAACTAAATCATGACATGTAATAAAAAACCAACTTCTATTTTTTTTCCCATTTGTTGACATACTTTCTTCTTCTGTGTGTTTGTTACCGCCTTGCTGATTTCTGAAACAATGGAGGGACTTTTGACTTACCTTTACTGCTCTGAACAGCTACATACAGTATTAAATATAGGTAATTAATAATATAAAGCATTCAGCCTCCTTGGCTCAGGCGGCAGCATGCTGGCCTCTATCTGCTGGATTCCGTGGTTCAAGTCCCGGTCAATCCATGTGAGATTTGTGCTGGACAAAGCGGAGGTGGGACAGGTTTTACTATGAGTACTTCGGTTTTCCATGTCATCTTTCATTCCAGCAACACTCTGTAATATCATTTCATCTGTTAGTCATTAATCATTGCCCTAGAGGAGTGTGACAGGCTTCGGCAGCTGGCACAATTCCTATCATTGCTGCTAGACCGTGGTTGCTACCTTCCCATTGCTTGGTGTGAAAATAGGAAACCATGGAAAACCATGGAAAACCATCTTCAGGGCTTATCCCATCATTGCCATAAGACGTATCTGGGTCTGTGCAACGTAAAGCAAATTTTAAATTTAATTTTTTTTTTCAGTTTGTTTTACATCTCACCGACACAGATAGGTCTTATGGCGACGATGAGATAGGAAAGGGCTAGGAGAGGGAAAGAAGCAGTCGTGGCGATAATTAAGGTACAGCCCCAGCATTTGCGTGGTGTGAAAATGGGAAACCATGGAAAACCATCTTCAGGGCTCCCGATTGCAAGCTCGCAACCGTGTGACTCTTAACTGCATGGCCTCTTGCTCAGTTATTTAATAAGTAGTAAGACATTTGTTATTATTTCAATTGCTATCACTTCAGTTATTCAACAGGTTTCACATTAAAAGGAATTAACTTCACCAAAATGCATAAGAATCAAGCTGCAGGTTTTAAATGCCATAAATAAAGTAAATGTGCAATATAGATGAAAGCAAGAAAATTGTTTTCTGAAATATGAATAATAGAACAAACAAGGGACTTTTTTTTTTTTTTTTACAAACTGCTTTCATTCATTCGCATACCTGGCCCATTGGAGTGGAGAATTGGTGCTAATAATAAATGTAAATACTGTACTACATTTACACACAAGATCACATGTTCAACATATCCAGGCCTACAACTTCTGCTACCTGTTCTCATGGCTCTTTTTGTTTGCCTTGGTTTGTTTATTTTTACATGGTTAAAAAGTTACTTGGTTTCATTTATTGCATGAAACTAGTAGTCACCAACGTTTTCTCGATATTCTTTTAAAACTTTAACTTTTTTCTCTAATGTTAAGCTATCATATGTGTAGGGTTGGGCATTGCCAACATGTACTGAAGAATTACAACTAACAGAGTATCCTTTGGCTACTAACTTTAGTACAGACACAGAAAGTACTACTACGTCAGTAGATGACAAAACAGAAGATTTTTGTGAAAATCTTACTCACAATACTCTTGCTGAAGGATTAATGTGTTTACTGTAGCCAAATATTGATCAGCTGGATGAAAGAGTTTGTGGTACTCAGATAAACCAAGTGGAACTCGTGCAGCAAATTGAGGACTTAGCTGATGAACGGAAGAAATTTTCTGAGTGGTTCTTCCCAGTATAAAACAGATAATGTTGAGTGGAATGAGCGTGACTCGTTTGTAGAGTAGGCTAGAGAGCTGACTTGAATTAATTGTTGAATGTCAACTAAGTTATAACACCCTAAGTATAACCTACTGGCCTATCTACTTACTAGCTATTTTGGAATTTTTGTTTTGACTACATTTTTAACACTGCAGATAAATCCAACTATTGTTTAAACCTCCCTGTAAGAAGAGGACAGTGGATGCAAGTGGGTATTATTTTCAAATGAGCTGGGAGTGAGAGTTAGTTATAGCTTACGATTTTTTCAGTGAGCCATGACTCCGTACGTCTCTCCCGCAGCGGAAGTTCGGCTCCCCGTCATTGTCCAGTGTTGCAAGTGATAAATATCATTATGGATCCGTACTGAAGATACTATATGTAGGATGCTAATTAGTTTATATATTGAATAGGTGATATTATAAACTAATTAGCATCCTACATATTGTCCAGTGTTCCGATAATGAACTGTGTGTGTGTTGTCTCTCATTGATCCATGTGTGTGCCACGCTGCTGTCCGCTGCGAGTCAGCTGACTTGTGTGCATTGAGCTCGCTGTTGCTGTGATTCAGTTAACTTGCTCAGTGGAATGAATCGATACATCGCTTCAAATCATACACTCGGTAGCCAATAGTAGGTTGTAAGTTTTTTTTTTTTTTTTTACCAGCAGTCATATGTTCTCTGTATCTTAGTAATGAAAAATCATCAAGAATATTTAAATATTCCATCACCATAATTTATTCACTAGAAATAATTTCTCTTACTGTGGAATACCTTCTCTGAACAGTACATTTTTTGAATTTTGAGTGAATGCATTTGAGATTCATACTCATAAGATGGTTAGTTATCATTTATAGGAGCAATGGCTGTGCACTTGGTGATCTTGTGATACTCACCTTGAAAATATTGTGCTTTGAGTTTCATTTAAAGTTAAAAACTTTCACTCATAATCCTAGGATTCATAACTTACAATGACCGAATTTCACGTCACAAAAAACAGTTTCTGCTTTATACTGGCACTGATGGTTCTGCCACAAGTGAGTGTAAGAATCCCTACACTTTATTTGGGTCTTTTGTATTAGTAGAAATGTTTAGAATGCAACCATTCTTGAGAGTATAAAATATTTGGGATTGTTTAATTGCTGTTAATCCTGTCTTGAAGATTTAAGCCTGGTTTCGTCGGCTTTCTTGATGATATCGACTAGTTGATCTGCTAGAGATTTGTTGCCTGCGAACAGGTATCTTCTGCTCATCACATCAAATGGTCCTCCTGAAATGAAACAAGGACCCAAAGGAAAATTAATTTGTTGCGCAGAATTTCTGTTAAATGCTAAGCTGAGAAGATACCATTAACAAGCCCAAAATTATGACATGGTTTACAAAGGTTTCTCCCTACACTTCAAATATTGGCTACTTCAGCTGGAATCGAACCTATAAACTTGTGATCAAGTGTTGGATGTTCTACCTCTGACCTACTGTGACAGCTCATTTGATGCTGTGGGCTCAGTGAATGGGAACAAAGGAGGGAGGTTTGTCCACACAAGAACCAAATTGGTAGGCTTAGGACTGTTTGGTACCCATCCAAGTTATTTATCTGGATCGTTCATCAGAAAATTTGTTTATTAGTCATCACTTCCTTTAACGAGATGCTTCCTGATCAGGGCATGTATGGTTCCTCTCCTTTCACTCTATTTTTCACATGACATCATTTGTTATTGTGTTCCTGTTCATTTTACATTGCCGTACACTCAGGCCCATATTTAGGTATCCGTTCAACCCTGGGAAAAAAGACCTTTTGATACCCCTTCCAAATAAAGGTACACAGAACTGGTGGAAGCATGTAAACAAAGGGTGGATAGGGAGCAAGCACTTATCAAACATTAGAGATTTACTTCTTTGCCGGAGGTCCTAAGTCAAAGACATCATATTATGACAAGAAGATCATAACCATGAATTTTGTTATATGCATTTTCATGTTATAATTATTTCTGCAACATTGTCTTTGTCCGGTATACATATATTTTAGTTATCACATAAACTGTTTAATTTTATTTGGATGAAGATGGCCACTAAGTGGCTGAAATTAGTCCCAAGACTGATGTAATATTGAATTTTCAACACATACTACATGTACGTAACACGACCTAATACGTTGAAAGTCAGTTTTGATGTAATATTATTTACTTCATATATTGTACTAGCTGATGTACCCGTGCTTCGCTACGAAATTCTACATTGCATACAGAATTCTAGGTTAGGTAGTGACAACGGGAGCAAAATTGTCTTAAACTGTATAGCTCTTAACGTTACCCTAGAAACGCGACGGGAGGTCACCAAACATCTTTCGTCATATGAAGACGGAATTTTCACTGTAATGGTAGACCCAATTCATACCATCAGTCACAATCAGGTTGGGATGTTTTCATTATAATGCCTTTTTCCATCCTCAGAAAGACTGTCTTAGTGGTTTTCCCAACTGAAATGAACATACAATGATGTCAATAGTAATGGCGCGATTAAAAGCAATGCTTTCATATTGCGAAATACTCGTTGAAATGAAACACCACACATTTTCTCACTTTTAACAAATGGGACTACGCTGCCTATCTAACAGTCCAAAGTTCCAGACCCCGAATGACCAAACCACAGACAGCCGTGATCCGTGAACACTCTTCGGCGGGGAGAGGGTCGAATAGTGGAGACTCCCAGGGCAAAAACTATTCCCAATTACTAATCTGTTTCCTAGGAGCACCCGATGAGTCGGAAAATAACAATTCACTACACTGGCGGCGGAAAAATCTATCTGACTTGAAGGCAAATTTTGCCTCCAAACCAAAAGAGAAACACCCTCTTCACTGCTAGTTTGGAATAAATTGAATATAGAATTTAATAAAAGTGAAGAGAAAGAAACTTTTCTTAAGAAATGGCTCTTTTCGGAGTTGAATTTTGAGTTATTTAGTGAATATTGTGGTGCTGTAATTTAGAAAAGGCCTAAATTGTTATTCTAGACCAGGCCATAATACTACTACTACTACTACTACTACTACTACTACTACTACTACTACCACCACCACTAAGTGAGGCTCTGCCTTAAGTATGCACACTGCTCATTCAAAACAGCGCGTCAGAGTAGGGATCGAATAGCTGAAATACTATGATGAACCAGTGTGTTACGTACCAGCTGTTTCAGAAAATGTATGAACCAGAGGAATGGCGTGCTAAAGAAGAAAGTTTCATAACTCCCCGGTTATTTCCTGCCAGTATTCAGTCAGGCTGTTATACTCGGTCCGCAGCAGTAATCCCATGTATCGGAGTTGAGATGCAGCATAAGAGACAAAGAACATCACAATAAACAATGGTCAATGTAATGTTATTGTTGATCAATGTTATGCACTTACGATATTATAGGCCTTCACATTTCGTTTTCTTCCGACTCTGAAATACCACTCTTATCATAGTCAGTACGGTAAAACTGAATAAAAGATAAATGATCGGAAATTGTATTCTCTATAACTTTTTATATAGTACTTTTCAATAGGACCAATGACATTGGTATTTATAATTTACATTTTAGGCACCTTACCCTGAACTACATTTTCGTCCAGAATGAATAAAATTGTTTATAGCTTAGACCGTAGTTTATTATTCCCCGACTCTATATACTGATTTTCATTAAATTCTGTTAACCCATTTTCTCGTAGCTCGGCGTTGATATGGACTTAGCAACAAAAATACAAATTCATGAATATCTGTGTTATCATAGCCGGTTCGGTAAAAATTTATAAGACATAAATGGTCGGAAATTTAATTCTGTATAACTTTGGTTATGTAGTATTTATCGATACGACAACTAATAATATAATTATTTGAAAATTACATTTAGGCCTTCCCCTAAACTACCATTTCATTCAGCGTAAATAAAGTTATAGCTTAAACTGTAGTGGCTCATTCTCCGACTTTGCATACCAATTTCCAATGAAATAGGACCACTAATAACGTAAATATTTAAAAATTAAATTTTAGGCCTTCCCCTAAACTACCATTTCACTCAGCGTGAATAAAATTATTCATAGGCTAGATTGTAGCGACGTATTCCTCGACTTTGCATACCAATTTTTATTAAGATAGGACTACTAAAACACAAACATTTGAAAATTAAATTTAAGGCCTTCCCCTAAACTACCATTTCTATCAGCATGAATAAAATTATTCATGGCCTAGATTCTAGCGGCTTATTCCCCGACTTTGCATACCAATTTTCATTCTCTTTGACCGTTTTCTAGTGATGCGTGTACATACATACATACATACAGACAGACAGAAATTACGGAAAAGTAAAAAGTGCATTTCCTGGTTACTGTGGACAGGACCGATACAGAAATACAATTCTTTTCAAATTCTGAGCAATGTACAGAAAAAACTCTTATTTTATATATATAGATTGAAAAGGTGGACTCTATTGTTAATTTATTTCTTATAATTGCACTTCAGTACAGAACAAAAATGAAATTTATAGCTTGTAATAGTGAAGTAGAGGTCTTAGAATGTTTCAATTACTGGCCTCCCTACTAAAAGGTAAAGCTAGACTCTATTTTCATTTCACTCAATCTTTTGTAGGAGATTCTGCAAATTTGTTGTGCCCTAAAGTCCCTGTTTACCATCCCCCTATAATTATGACCCCTGATTACACTGTCTTTCACCACATCTATCGGTTGTAATCCTCGCCTCTTCCTTAGCTTCTTTTTCCTTTCTTTTGTAATTCCATTGTCTGGGTTGGCTTCCTTTCTTCATTCATCTTTATCAAAACAAATGAATAGCCTATAACTTATGGGGGAAGAAGGTGTAGACGTACATTTGCGTTAACCTTTTTACGAAAAGGAGAGAAGGCCCTCCAACGCATACTGGTGACGTACCAACTGACCCTTCTCCGAAGGAAGTGGAAGCTGCCAAATACCCTGCCCCTCATCTTACGTGGTGACAAGCAGTCGGTAGACCTTGTCATTAGCTTTATGACTGGAAGTGGTCCATTTTATCAATTTTTAGGTTCTCTTGTTATCGTCAGCTAATGTAGTCTGTTAGTACCATTTGTATAAAAATTGATCTATCCTGAATTACTGCAAATTTAATATGAAATTTATTCTTTCAAAATTGATTATTTTATGTGAATTTTAGAATATACTGGTTTTAATATTTTATGGTACCGGTAATATTTTTATTGGTTTAATGGTAATTAATTAGAGACATTTTAACTAGCTTTTTACCCTCTGTTTTACCTGATTTTATTGAAGTAAGGCATTGAAAGTCTATGAGAGCACTAGTAGGTTCATGGAGTGTGATAAAATTGCTGAGTTGAACTAGCCCACAGACTTACCATTTGTGTGTAGCGCTACACCTCCTGCCTCACGGAGAATGACTGTTCCTCCTGCTACGTCCCATGCCTGAAGGTGGTCCATGTGGAAGGCACCCAGGCTACCATTGGCTACGTAACACACAATCATTGCGGCTGATCCCAATGTTCTGGTTCTGTGGAATTTAAGAACATGTGTACTGTTTTACAAACTGAATTTCTTACATTACAGAACATCAGGCTAATATGTTTGTATTGTAAAAAGATGTAGCTAGTTATTAGGAAAAAACCTGTGGTGCAAGAGCCCCGAAGGTGCTTGGCCTACCTAGCGACCGCTGCTCGGCCTGAAGGCCTGCAGATTATGAGGTGTCGTGTGGTCAGCACGGTGATTTCTCTTGGCCGTTATTCTTGGCTTTCTTGACCGGGGCTGCTATCTCACCGTCAGATAGCTCCTCATTTGTAATCACGTAGGCTGAGTGGACTTTGAGTTAGCGCTGAGGTCCAGGTAAAAATCCCTGACCTGGCTGGGAATCGAATCCAGGGCCTCTGGGTAAGAGGCAGGCATGCTACCCCTACACCGTGGGGCCGGCTAGCTATTTATTAGACTAATACAAAACAAAGAATGAGGTTGGCAGGATAAATAGCTATTTGTAGGTTACCTTCCCCAATAAATGATCTCTCTTTGCAATATCAGCTCTGCAGCTTCAGCTACCTAGGTGTAACCTTACAGACCAACTGCAGCCGTTTCAGGATTCATCGAAGAGCTAGAATGTTCGCAGCATTAAAAAAAAAATTTTTTTTTGCTAGTTGCTTTACGTCGCACCGACACAGATAGGTCTTATGGCGACGATGGGACAGGGAAGGGCTAGGAGTGTGAAGGAAGCGGCCGTGGCCTTAATTAAGGTACAGCCCCAGCATTTGCCTGGTGTGAAAATGGGAAACCACGGAAAACCATTTTCAGGGCTGCCGACAGTGGGGTTCGAACCCACTATCTCCCGAATACTGGATACTGGCCGCACTTTAGCGACTGCAGCTATCGAGCTCGGTGTTCGCAGCATTGAGAGAGATCATTGACATTGAGAACATCACACAAGTCGCAGTAGAGACAGCCGTGGTGCTCTTTTGAGTATAAGTGTTACCGGTGTTAACCTACAGGCTTGATATTTTAGGAGATTTTCTGAGTGTGAAGCAATTAGAAGATCTGGAAAAGGTAAAATCTAGATACCTAAAGCGAGTCCCGAGTGTATCAAAGACGGCAAAATCACGACTTGTTTACCAGCTTGTGAGGAGGGAAGCTTTCCTGATCGAGGACCTGAGATACAATTGTATTTTACCAGCAGGTACTGCATACAATAAATTGAAGCGTAAGCTACAAGAAAAAAGAAAAGAGGGACATTTTGGACAACTTCTACTCGACAGAGGTCATATGGATCTTTTTTTATACGTCGCACCGACACAGATAGGTTTGATCAAAAATTAGATGTATGGCTTTTCAGGCGTTTCCCTCCCTGGGAATTTAGAATTACCACAGATAGGTTTTACGGCGACGATGGGATAGGAGTGGCAAAGAAGCAGCCGTGGCCTTAATTAATGTACAGCCCCAGCAATTGCCTGGTATGGAAGCGGGAAACCAGCTGCCAACAGTGGGATTCATACATGATGTATCTTACCAACTAAGACATATAGTAACAGGATTGGCTGTTCATGTTTCCATTTTAAGATGTGTAGGAACAAAATATTCCAGGAACCAAACATAAACTGTATATAGGCTATACAGTGTGATTCAGCAGCCCCTTCCAATGTTGTTTGCTGCAGCCCAACTGATGTGCACATGGTTATAGGGGTGCTATTCCCCTCCAGGCTTACTGTATGGTACTAATGTTCAGTGAGCATATTTTGCACACGATTCTGAACCCTAGCGAAATGTTCTATCATCCGTTCGCAAAACATGATGCCTTGAAATCATATAGCAACGTCCTTTCACCATGTAACTATGTTAATGTGTCATGCCACATGACCGGGGTGTAAAGAAGAGGGGAATCAATGCACCTAGGTAACAGTGCAGTGTTTAATGTCTTAAACACTGAACCGGATGGTGTATGAACTCTGCTCTTGTCATACTACCAACATGTTTTCAGCAGTGTAGCATAGCGGATGTGGTTAGGCATTCGCCTAGCATTGATGGAATGTGCCAGCGACGGTTCGAATCCTGCATCGTTCAAATTTTTTTACATTGGTGTGATGTTTGAATACGTAAACACAGGCCCACATTTGCCATATTCAAACAGTAGAATGCTGCCATTATTCATCTTGTGCCTTGCGCATACTCTGCAGGTTAGGGCCTGAATGTACTGTAATCTCTGCTGTCATTCGGGATGTTTACCAGAGAGGACTACGTTGACATGCTTCTCATTTATGGGGAAGCAAGACAAAACGCATGCGAGGCACTACGTCTGTACCAGGAACAGTATCCCGACAGGCGACACCCGGCTGCTACGACATTCCGCCGTGTTCAGAGGCGCCTAAGGACAACAGGCTTGATTTCCAACCAGCCACTGGTCCACGATAAGCCTGTTACATCGGGTGAAACAGAAGAGGCCGTTCTGGAGGCAGCTCGTAATAATCCACACATCAGTACAAGGGCGATTGCACGACAGGTGAACACCATGATACAGATGTTGATTCCCATAGGTGGGATGAAATATTTGTTCCGAACGAGTAAATTTATAATACCAATATAGTTGGTCCAATAACGGACCAACTGTATAGGTGAACACCAGCCGGCTGTCCGTCTTGCTAATACGGCATGAACATAAATTTCACCCATACCATCTTGAGCTACACCAAGAGCTAATGGCCAGGATTTCGAAGCTCGAATGGAGTTTTGTCGGTGGCTATTAGGCAGGCTGGACAATGATGCAGCATTTGTATCGCGTATCTTGTTCTCGGACAAATCATGCTTCCACAATAATGGTAATGTCAATCGCCACAACATGCACTATTGGAGTCCAGACAAACCTCACTGGGTGTGACAGGTGGCCCATCAAGTACGATGGGAGTGAATGTTTGGTGTGGAATCTTGGGGATCACCTGATTGGACCTTATTTCTTTGAGGACCATTGGACGGGACCACACTACCTGACCTTTCTGCGTCAGGTACTCTCACTGCTGCTGGAGGATGTGCCCTTGCACGATTGTTTGACAGTGTGGTTGCAATAGGATGGAGCTCCACTAGATTCAACTTTGCCAGTTCGTAACCATCTGAACGAGGAACTGCCAGGGAAACGGATAGGACGAGGAGGCCCTGTCTCTTGGCCCGCCATATCACCGGATTTAACACTGTTAGACTTCTTCTTGTGGGGACATTTGAAGAACGTCGTGTACACTCAAACACCAGAAAACCCTGACCAGCTCCGGCAACTCATCATGGAAGCCTGCCGAACAGTTACACCTGGAATGCTTCAGTGCGCAAGACAATCTATTGGACACCGGGACCGAATGTGCATAAACCAAAACGGTCATCACATCGAGCTTTAGCTGCGATAAAACATTGTCAGGGCAGTTGTGTTCCTATTATTTCCGGTCTGTATGTGTCCAGCCTGCTAACTAATCGACCCTTCTTAGGACCACAAAACATTCATTCACACACAATTTGTATGAAAGTGGGTATTAAACAAATATTTAAAAAATTGTAGTATTCCCCCCGGACTTGAACCTCCCACCTGACATGCAAGCTTGCTCTGCTACCTTTACCAACTACACTACGGTTCCGTACAGCACACTGGGGAGCTTATAGCAAGTATTAGGTTTACTGCGGTCACAACATTAATTTAGTGTTTCGCTGGCATGTCTGGTTCATATGATCTAGAAGGCACATGCATGCCTTCCAGTGTTTAATACGAGTATAACATTACAGCGTCCTATCATGGTGAGGCAGAAAATGTCAAGATATCCGGTTGTGTTGTCTGAGCAGATGTTTTCAGGACAGATTGAATATTGTGGGTTGGATAAAACTACGTTAGAGGGGGTGGCTGAATCATGCTGTATGTCAAAGTAGGCGAAAGATACCATATTCAGAAGTGTTCCTCTAGGATCTGTTTGATCAGTGAGTTTACCGGGCAAGTTGGCCGAGTGGTTAGGAGCGCGCGGCTGTGAGCTTGCATGCGGGAAATAGTGGGTTCGAACCCCGCTGTCGGCAGCCCTGAAGATGGTTTTCCGTGGTTTCCCATTTTCACATCAGGCAAATGCTGGGGCTGTACCTTAATTAAGGCCACGGCCGCTTCCTTCCCACTCCTAGCCCTTTCCCATTCCTTCGTCGCCATAAGACCTATCTGTGTCGGTGCGACGTAAAGCCAATTGTTTAAAAAAACCTGATCAGCGAGTTTATCAAAGACTGACATTTACGCAGAGCGCATCAGTCGCGTTATTACAACTAACGTGAGGGGCAATGTATGTTAAGTTACAGGCACCGTATGCAAATGGTTGTAAAATTCTGTAATGGTGATAAATGAAAATTAATTTCCTTTTTATTTTTGTTGCAAATGTTGGGATTTATCGTAAATTTTTAACCCTCAAAAATTTACTGTTTTAAATAAACCGTATATGTGGTAATACCTACACATACACAGCTCAAAAAAGGAAAGAAATTCTGTCCCTTTTTTTTATGTGATATGCATACATATTGAAATGAAGGTAGACATGCAATGAAAACAACCCTTATCCTTTACAACAATTAAGAACTGAAATTAAAAGTGTTCTTTGTGTATATTAAATCCATTTTTACATTTATTGCTACTTACAAAAACACTCGACCTTGACTTATGTCCCTTCGTTTCAACTTGTCAGCAAATTTGTTAGTTGTTAATTTATAGACTGTAAATCATACCAGTTGTAACATACCCATGTGCTACTGCTGTGATTGCTGCTGTCCTGGACATGACTTCTTCTGTCAGATGAGGGACGCGAGCCACTGATGCCTCCACAGCGACAACGGTTTTACTTAGTTCTGAAACAGTGTTGTATTTGATCAAAATAAGATTCAACTTTTATTACCTGGTCTACTTTTTAAGGTGGACGAAAGTAAAAATATATATAGTTTCACTTATGGGACTGTCTCGGCCAGTTGATCTCATATTAGCAAACTAGTGACGAGTCTTGTACATTGTTGTCTGGACCATTGCTTAGCATAATTAGTTAGCCCTTTGCAATCCCAGCACAGTGCTTAAGCACATGAAATAGATTGTTGTATAGTCCCTTTTCCAATCTGAAGATTAAAATAATATTTAATTCACAATAAAAACTTGTATCCTTGTTCCGAGGTGGTGCAACTCTTTTCAGGCACACCCTCAACGGAGGTGAGCCATTTTAACCACATACCAGCCCTCCTGCCATTCTTAAATGTTTGGCAGTACTGGGAATGAAACCTGGAAAACTGAGGACGGCAGCTAATATTGCTAGTCGTTCATGGTTAAACCAAACAAATGCCATGGTGCTTCATTTCTTATGAGCATTGGCTTATCGAGCAACTCCTACTCAGCTCGAAGGCCTTCAATTTACGAGGCGAAGCATGGTCAGTGCAACGAATCCTCTCAGCCGGTATTCTTAGTTTTGTAGACGGTCACCAACTCAGCATCAGATCTCCCTGCGGGTGGGGGCGGTAGAATAACATCCAGGGTGTTACCTGCCTGCTGTAAGAGGCAACTAAAAGGATCCCCAAGGGATCATAACTTGGGAGAGTGGGTTGGCAATCGCAGGGTTCTTAACTGAGTCCTGACATTGCTTCCACTTGTGTGAGGCTCCTCGCTTTCATCTGTCCTAGCCGACCTCGCTTGGTCAACTCGTGTTCTTTTCCAGCCTTAATGCTATTAGGTTCCAAGAGCTAGGGGATCTTTCATTTTCATGCCCTTCTTGGGTGTTGTCTTTCTTTGGCCAATACCTTCATTTTTCGAAGTGTTGGATGCCTTCCATTTTTTCTCTCTGGTTAGTGTTAATAGAGGATGGTTGCCTAGTTGTACTTCCTCTTGAAACAATAATCGCCGGGCTGAGTGGCTCAGATGGTTGAGGCGCTGGCCTTCTGACCCCAACTTTGCAGGTTCTATCCTGGCTCAGTCCGGTGGTATTTGAAGGTGCTCAAATACGACAGCCTCGTGTCGGTAGATTTACTGGCACGTAAAAGAACTCCTGCGGTACTAAATTCCGGCACCTCGGCATCTCTGAAAACCGTAAAAGTAGTTAGCGGGACGTAAAGCAAATAACATTATTATTATTATTATTATTATTATTATTATTATTATTATTATTATTATTATTATTATTATTGAAACAATAAACACCACCAACGCCACCACCTCCTCTCACCATCAGATAGCTCCTCAGTTTTAATCACATTAGTGGATTTGACCTCCACTGTCGGCAGCCCTGAAGATGGTTTTCCATGTTCTCCCATTTTCACACCAGACAAATGCTGGGGCTGTACCTTAATTAAGGTCACGGCTGCTTCCTTCCCACTCCTAGTCCTTTCCTGTCCCATCGTCGTCATAAGACCTATCTGTGTCGGTGCAACGTGAAACAAATTGTAAAAAAAAAAAAAAAAAAAAAAAAATTGTGATCACATAGGTTAAGTGGACCTTGAACCAGCCCTCAGATCCAGGTAAAATTCCCTGAACTGGCCCTGAATTGAATCTAGGGTCTCCGGTGAAAAGCAGGCGCACTACTCCTACACCGTGGGGCCGATATTCATGGTTGGATCAAACATGTTAATTCTCCTGAAAATAAAAAGAAAGGAAGAAAAGCTTCATAACGTTCGTGATCTATTCTGAACTGTCTTCATTTCCTGAAAATCATGCCTTCCATCACATTGTGGTATCCCCTCTGTGAACATTTTGAGCTTATAAACACGCTTCCTTTTAATTTCAGGAACAGGTATAATATGACAGGGAGTCATTCATTTTCATGGAAATGTTCTGAGCAGTTTGGCCAATTCTGTCTTAATGGCAGACTGTGCTGAAAGCCTACAATGTAATATCTTGAATCTTGAAAAGAGCAAGTAGTGAGAATGCTACAAACAGGTGGGAATAATGGCAAGATGGTGCTCGGAATGAGGAAATAAAGGCTAAGTTAGGAATAAACTCGATGGATGCAGCTGTATGTGTAAACTGGCTTCGGTCACAGGATCATGCAAGGCGAATTGAAGAGGATTGGTTGCGTAATATGACAGCCAGTGAGATTACCTTAATCTGTGTGTGTAATCCATCACACCTACTGTCTAGCTGTGGATTTTTACTGGTTTCCCGACAATCTAGGAAGTTCAAACTTTGCATATTTATTCCCTCTGTATTGTAGGTTTCCTGAAAAATAGTAAGATCTATGGAAGTTTGACAGAAAATCTTTAATTAGTAAGAAAATGATCCGAGGATATTGGTGTCTCGTTCCACCATCTTTCTGTGCAGCTAATATGAGTGTTCTTTCCTATCAGGTGGTTGCAGTGTTCATTCTGTCCACATCTGTTGTGTAACGGTTAGTGCTATTGGCTGCTGTTCCCGTAGACCCAGGTTCAATTTGCAGTATTGCCAAAAATTAGATTGATTGGTGGTTAGAAAGGTTCATGTAGCTGACCTCCATTCCGGGTGTGCACAAAAGGAGCTGCAACACCTCAGGACAAGAGCACAAATTTAGAATTTTTTGCATTCATTCTTCTTGCTGATTGACGTCAGTTAAATTCATGGTTGTAGTTTTTGTTCTTTGCAGTTCTGATTCTAAAAATAAAACAGAATCGAAGGTTGCTGCCTTGTGGTATTGGTATTTCCAGTTGCGGCTGAATGAGCCTGCTGTATGAGTCGCGAGGATGCAGCACAGCATGCCACAAAGCAGAGTGATCTGGTGAGGATTGCGTAACAAGGAAGCGTACCAATATGTGGAACTAATTTCTCGTGTTGTACTATCAGCGTGTACAAACATCCTTGAACGGAGTATCCCAATAGACCAACTTGAGGTTGCTCTGTCGACTCGGCACATAAAATTACACTTCAAAATATTTTGTTTTCAGTGAGAACCAAAACAATGTTTTCTGTTGACACTGTACATTGTATGATGCACCTGATAAACGTTCCTTGTTTGGGTTGGTTCTACCTTCACATTAGAAAACAAAATTGAAAATACCTTCCAAAACACCAGAGCCTGATGACTTTTTAGATGAGACATCCTGTATGTACATTTGATGGTCATGTCACTCGTGTTTATAGCTGTGTAAATTTGAGAAATGTTTTGCTAGATCAGCATGTATATCTCTTAGCTCTGTGCTCGGCTTCATTTCTTATTGTTCACGAAAAAATCCAGCCAAAACTAATTTGACTGCATATTTTTTCTAATTGCTTTTGCATCATCTGGAACACACAGTGGAAATGTGACTTCTGGAAATTGTAACCCTTCTAAAAGCAGAATTCATCTAGGAAATATGTTTTTGACATGTGGCATAAGCTATACACTCCAACCATTCCCCGGGGTAGGTATATCTACAAACAGTGAAGGAAACCATTACAGAATAATAAACAAGAAAAGAAACCACTTTTCCCTTTGCAAAAATCAAATGATGATAGTCATGGTCATCCATCTCTACCTTACATCACAGCCTGCAGGGTGGAGTCCAGCAAGGAAGTTGTCTTTCACCACTCCTCTTCATAATCCTGATGGATGAAGTTTTAAAAGCAGTCAAAAGAAAGGATCCAAAAACGAGTCCTCTGGTTTTTGCTGATGATGTAATAGTAAGGAGAGAGACAAAAGCGGAAGTACAATCTAGACTAGATCTTAGGCATGAATAAAATATGGAATGTGCATATCCTCTAGCAGCTTGGATTGGAAAGAAACCTGCTGGCTACCCTAGAAATGAAGAGATTGCAATGGTTTGGTCACATGAAAAAAAATGACTCTCCACAGGACTCCTCGAACATACTTTGATTGTAGTGTTCCTGGGAAGAAATGAAATGGCATATGGCTTTTTGTGTCAGGAGTGTCCGAGGACAAGTTTGGCTTGCTAGATGAAGGTCTTTTGATTTGACAGCCATAGGCGACCTGCACGTCGTGTTGGGGGTGAAAGGGTGATGACGGCGACACATACATCCAGCCCATGCCAGCGAAATTAACTAATTATGGTTAAAATTACTGATGCTGCAAGGAATCGAACCCAGGACGTCTTGTGACCAAAGGCCAGCACGCTAACCATTTAGCCATGGAGCTGGACTTTCTGGGAAGAGATGAAGAGGAAGATCTCTTGATATTTGATAGAAGCGGATTTTCAAGGATCTTGAAATTAAAGATGTAAACTGGTATTGCATTTATGGACATCTGTGGATAGACAGGACACACTAGAGGAGGCTCATATACAACCCCTCCCAGCTTGCTGGAGCAAAGAAATGATTGTGGTGATGAGATATGAAGGCACTTACTCTGGAAGTTAGACAGATAAAATGTAATCTGTGACGATGTATATTGCTTACTTGAGTTGTTTGTCAGTTATTTTGGTGTAGGCAGTATTAGGTGACTGAATTAGAGCTGGACTGTGTATTGGAGGACTAAAGCATTAGCCGCCAAAGCAATGTCTGTCAACTTCTGAAGTATGGCTATTACTTCAGGTAGTTCTTGAAAGTTGTTTATTGATCTATTTTGGGTTATTGCAGCTCTGGAAAATGTGAATATTCCTCTGTAGTACCGAGAAGGGAAACCAAACAAATAGCAAGCATATTCAAATGTACAAACTTGTGAAATGGTTCTTCTGGAGTATGCTTGGAATTTGGTGCAGTGGTCACATTTTTAGTATTATAATCCTTAAGATCTTTACAAAGGTATTTCTCATGTACTTGACTAGCTTTGTGTGAGGGAGGATGGAGAAATGATAAATGTAGATAGAAGACTAAAGACAACATTCCCAGGATAGGAGATCAAGGTTGAAGATTGATTGTGAGTGAACAATTTGTGGGGATTAGTTATGATTTGTTCCGGTCAGGTCAGGGACATCCTGCTACCGTATGTGGCAGTAGACTGTCTGGCCAAGGGCTGGGCAGCCGTTACCAAACCTGACAAACTAAGGAGAACCAATGGCTATGGGCAGAGGAGTTCACACTTAGGGGGCTTGTTGAAGCCTTTGTGTAGGAAATGACACATAAATTCAATACGAAGCAGTTGCCTTGCAGATGTGGCTGGGCACTGCTTAAAGGCTAAGGGAGATAACCCTGACAGAAAGTCTTCTCTAACGTTAGGCCTAGAAAGTCGGTTGGAGAGTAATTGCAATCACTTTCAAGACAAATACGAGCCTCGGACGAAGAAGAAAGTTATCCTATGGGGTGAGACAGAAGCAGAAGTTCAAGCTAAACTAGATCTTACCAGGCAAGTTGTCCGTGCGGTTAGGGGCGCACAGCTGTGAGCTTGCATCTGGGAGATAGTGGGTTCAAGTCCCACCGCCGGCAGCCCTGAAGATGGTTTTCCGTGGTTTTCCATTTTCACACCAGGCAAATGCTGGGGCTGTACCGTAATTAAGGCCACGGCCGCTTCCTTCCAAGTCCTAGCCCTTTCCTATACCATCGTCGCCATAAGATCTCTCTGTGTCGGTGCGACGTGAAGCAAATTCTTAAAAAAAACCCAAACTAGATCTTTGTCAAGAAGAATTTGAAAGAATGGGAAAGATCATCAGCCGAACTAAAACCATCGGTTTAGTGACGAGTCAAAATCCTGAAGCTGTCCACCTGTAAGTGCAAAATGAAGAAGTAGACATTATCAAGAACTTCAAATACTTAGAGAGCTTCGTTTCTTTTGACTCCGTGATAGTTGGGAAAAGCAAATTTTCAAAGACCTTGTCAAACATGATGTTAATTGACAGTAAAGGGTAGAACATCAGCTGTGGATGGACAGGACGAACTGGAAGAGGCTTGTCCCGCACCCGGCTTGCCGGGGCTGAAAATCTCGGACTGCAGCAGCATTACATGTTATTTTGAAGGCATCCTTTAATTCAGAGCAGGAGAGGCTGTTTTGCCAGATCCAGTTATTAGCAGGAGTTCGAGGGTTGCTTACTTTAATACTCTATTTAACCTCCTCTATAGTTTAGTCTACGGGGATATTTCATCTCTTTCATTTGGTGTATTGTTGTAATGTTTTAAGTCTGCCATGTGTTGTCACATGGCAGAGAAACAATTATATCTTGAAGCATTGACATGTTCCATGTATCTTATTGAAAAATGATGTCCTGTTTGTCCTATATATGTACTTTCACAGCTATTGCATTGTAGTTTGTAGACACCTGATAAAGAAAATTTATTAGTTTGATAGTACATGTATTAAAGAAATAGGAAAAATTGTTATTATTAGTTTTAAAAGCTATTTGTTGGTTATGTTTGATGAAAATATTAGTAAGTTGGTATATGTTTATATTATTGAACGTGAGGGAGGGATACTTTTTTGTCTATTGATTCTCTGGTTAAAGTAGAAATTTGATGTCTTTTGTTGAGTAGGAACCCAAAACACAACTGGCCAAATTCTTGTATTGTGTAATTAATTATTTTCCCAGATTCATAAAATTATCTGTGTTGCTGTGGATCAGCATGTTGTATTGTAAGCAGCTTTGCTTTACCAAAGATTAATAGCATAGCAATGCAGACGAGATCCAAGGTACCAGAACCTTTCTATGTTAACGAGATCCTTCCATTGACTTGGCTGGTACCGTTGCGTGGGTTTATCTCTATATCGATATGAAACGCAGATATTCATTATCACTTTTATTACCTAACATTCTGAATATTGTACTAGTTTGATAGGGAAGTAGGATTAGAGTTCTGAATACACATTCAGGAAGCGTGGTAAGGATTGTTGAAGATGTTGATTATAAAGTTGTAAAAATGTATCAGATTTGTGTCATTTTATTTCTTTAATAAGGATACAGGAAATTAACATTCTTATTGCTTTATTTAGTAATCATTTACTTGGTAATTGTTGCATCAGCTATTTTAATTACTTGCACCAACTCATCAGCAAGGGTTTTATTGGCTGCTACTAATACTTTCCGGCTCATCAGTTCGAAAGGCCCACCTGAAAGAGAAAGTAATTATGTAGTTGACATATTGCTAAAAAACAAACACTATTTTTGTTAGACCCCTTTATTTTTTAATTTTTAAAAATTTATCTATCTTGTCTAGTTATTGTGTGGCTTTTAGTGCCGGAATGTCTGAGAAGATGTTCGGCTAGCCTGGTGCAGTTATTTCTATCTTACACCCATGGGCGACCTGCGCATCTGGGTGTGGAATGTGGAGGGTTAATGGTGTCGGCACTTCTACTGTCGTGTAACAGCAAAGGGTCTGCTCAGGCTTAACCTCCCCATCTGATGGATGAACAGCTTCACATGCCCCTATTGCGTATGAGCACTGGGGAGAGGTTTGGAATTGAATCTAGACTTTTGAAAAGCAATCTAGTGATTGGAAATGTTATACCACCATTTCTCCTACCCTGCCGGTCAACATTCTGATGGTGACCTTTTTTTTTCACCGAAGGGACTTAAACTGGCTAACCATGGTGTCAGACCATCCTTTCTCTATAAAATAATGCTGTAACCAGTCAAGTTCTGTTGGAAAAGTTTGTTAGCACTTAGTATATTCCATCCCCTTTTGAGCTACATTTGCTTTTATATCTACAAATCAAAAGAGATCTAACTTCATAGAACCCTTCTGAAGGTGGCCAGAAATGCTTACTCCTTTAGATGAAAACATAAGAGAGAAATTTCTGTAACGCTAGGACCTCTTTCAATTTCCTTTTGATTAGTGTTAAGAGAGGAAGTTTGCCCAGTTGTTCTCCCTCTTAAGACAGTCATCACCACCACTTTGAACAATCCTCCTCTCTCCAAACCTTCCTGGATCCAGCAGAACAAAAGCAGAGTTCTCCTCTGTTAATGCTTAAAAGAGGGTGGCAAGAATTGCCGATGTATTTCTTAGAAAATTATTCTCGCTAATAGTTACTTGGTGCCGATTTCTCTTTACTCATGAAAACCGGTCATTATTGTGAATATGTATAGAATGTATGTTTCATAATGGCAGAAAACTGTGTTTGATTTCCCCAGGAAACTTAACTTTTCAAGTCTTCCTTAAGAAAAATCCCCTTGAAATCAAGTCTTTGGGAAGGCCACTTCTGCTTCTGCACGTTTATCAGGACCAAATTTGTAAAGGTAAATAATTTAGTGTCGAGTCTCAAGTTTATTTTCGCTACAAACATTCAGTAGCAATAGCATCGGCTTCAACTTTTTTGGGTTAGGTGAGTGTGTGTTTTATATAGATTTTTATCTCAGAATGAGTTAATATCAATGGGGAAAATGCTGTATTAAGGTTATACATTTTAAAAATTAAATCTGTGAGCCGCATCATCAAACTTCACAAGCCGCCACTTGAAGGACGTCATGAAGTTTAATGTCAAGTAGTGCCAAATTGACATCGACAAATGGTAAGATATAGTAGTTGATGTGACGTGTTGTCCGGAAGGCGTACATAATTTTGAACAGCAGTGACATATGCACCAGTCCATGAATATATCATGGAACAGAATAACAAAGGTAGAGAAGAAATAACCTCCAGGCTTTGCAACAACAAGGAGCTTTGGCTCATTTGACGAACCAGCAGTTTTTCATTCTAGAATTGATTTCTTCAATCACGCAAGACCTCATAATCGGCGGAATTGATACTCTCCAAAGACTACATTGTTTTCCCTGGCTAATAATATATAATAATAATAATAATAATAATAATAATGATAGCAATAATAATCGTATGGCCTCGGCTACCTTGTGCAGTTATTTTAATTTGGCATAATCTGGCTCTCCGTTCATCAGTTTCGACAATCCATTTAACTCTACGCCTTCTAGAAGGTAGAGTAAACCAAATCTCTCTTGGGTGTCTATGCCTGAGTTTTAATGAATTTTGTCGGGTAAGCACCACGTGTCACCAGAAAGATCTTTCACGTGCCAACGTCGTACGACATGGAGTGTCGAATGGACTTTCTTCTGCCCTTCAAAAATCCAGCTATATCTGCTGGGTTTGAATTTGCTGTCTTCGAACTTCCCTGACTAATGAATACCGTACCTATGATTATGATGATCTGAAGAGATGCAACTTAACTCACCGCTTGTATCCATGACAACTCCCCCTGCTTCCCGTATAATAACTGCTCCAGCAGCCACATCCCAACTGTAGAGCCCATCTATATGGTAGGCATCGAGGCTTCCGTTAGCGACGTAACACATTGAGAGAGCCCCAGTTCCAACACTTCGTATCCTTCCATACAACATACAGTTCATAGAAATCAGTATCAAGCAGTGATTTTTCTAATTGTGCATTAAGAATTGAAAATTATAATTAAAAATAGTATTGTATTTGGTAAGTATTCGTTAAGACATATCACAGTTCACATAATTAAAATTACAACATCATATTTGGTAGAAAGAGGAACGTTTAATGTATTTATCACACTTTAATGTTGAATTATTTATTTGTACATACGCATGTGCTTTGGTAACTATTCCCCTTAATCTTGCCAAGACAGTTTCTCGGTGTTCAGGTATTCGTGCAAATGATGTCTCCATAGCAATTAATGAGTCCTTCATTTCTGTAATAAAGGGGAAAATTAAGTAATATTAACACATTTTACATATAGTATGAGAGGACACTTTTTAAGACACTTTGGAAATACTAAAAATCATACTACTTACCTGGACATATATATTTTTATGTTGATATAATCAATCGTACATTTCTTTTGTTCATATTAATCAGTAGCTTTATATACCTTCTTTTTTCGTTTATAAATATGGATGCTTTCTGGGTAAAATTTGGCAAATATAAAATGCAAACTATATATTAAGCAAGGGAGATATCATTCAGTCACTTATACCAGATTTTGAAAATAATTTATCCTGCAGATTGACTTGATGTGGTCTTGCTGGAGTAGTAGTTCCTAAGTATATTTAAAAGAAATTGATTTTAGTTTCTTGGTCCTTACTTCAAAAACTGTCCCCCCTCCGTGGCCTGGTATTATAAAACAAATAAGATATTTTGCCCTTTTGATACATTAAGGAATTTTAACCTCTCTTTGCTGCATAACAGAAGAATGATTATTTTGTTAAAAACGTTATAAACAAACTTACACAATAAATTTGATTCCATGGGACTGTTGAATTTTATCTCATTTCATGCTCCACAAGCTGGAGAGCTTGGAAGAACACAGTATTTCACGTTCAGAGATAAAGAACATCTCATCACTTGAATTCACCATTGACTAAAATGCTACACACTCTCTGCAGGAAGAGATTTATTTTTGGATTCACACAGTGCCATTAATAAATATTTAAAAGCCTGTGTTTCTTATTTATAAATTCACATGTTATACTTTTTATGTATTTTTATAATCTGTGCTCCATAGGGTATTTATTATTGTAGTCACTTATTACTTGAGTTGTCCGCTTCCATAGTGTAACGGTTAGCACTATTAGCTGCTGTCCTTGGGAGCCCAGGTTCTACGACCGGTACTGGCAAAAATGTAAGAATGGCACAAGGGCTGGTATGCAGTTAAAATAGTACATACAGCTTCTCTTCGATTGGGGTGAGTCTGAAAAAAACTCCAGCACCTCGGGACGAGGACACGAGTTGACTTTTTTTTATTACAGTAAAGCTTGCTCAAAGCAAAATCTCAAAGGACCACAATATTTTTCCGGATTAGACAAGTTTACACATTACACAAAACATCGTGTTTTTGCCTTAAAACACCAATCATGACCACTGCTACACGATACAGTGTACAGAAATCTATATATATGAAAGAACATGTACTGACTGATTCATCCTCGCCGAACCAAAACTACTGGACATAAAGAAATGAAATTTTGAGGATACATTAATTTATATTACAATATAGGTGCTCGCTAAGGGAGGATTTTGGGATATTCCATCGCTAAGGGAGTGAATTTTAAAAATGAGTGTATCTGTATCTCAAAACTTTAAAGTTTTTAGAAAATCCCTCTAGGATGGGTGAAAAAGGGGGTTGAATGCCTTTAATGAGGATACTGATGTCTCAAAAACTGAAGATGTTACTGACGTGAAATTTGGTATTTAGAATCTCCTTTAGAAATAAGGAAATATGTATTTTTTGGTTTCAAAAATCCACTTAAAGGGGGGAGGTGGGGAGAATTTTTTTTGGTTTTTTTTGTTAGTTGCTTTACGTCGCACCGACACAGATCGGTCTTATGGCTGACGATGGGATAGGAAAGGCCTAGGAGTTGGAAGGAAGCGGCCGTGGCCTTAATCAAGGTACAGCCCCAGCATTTGCCTGGTGTGAAAATGGGAAACCATGGAAAACCGTCTTCAGGGCTGCTGACAGTGGGATGCGAACCCACTATCTCCCGGATGCAAGCTCACAGCTGCGTGCCCCTGACCGCACTGCCAACTCGCCCGGTGTGAGGAGAATTGAAAAATTAGGTATTTGTATGAAGATACTAATATCTCAAAAACGAAAGATGTTGCAGACGTGAAAATTGGTATTTGGAATCTGCTTTAAAGGTAAAGAAACATGTATTCCTTTGAATTCGGAAAATCCAATGAATGGTTGGGGGGGGGGGTGAAGGAATTGAAAATTAATTGAATTAATTGTATGAGCATACTTACATCTAAAACAAACTATAAAGTTGTTACAGACGTGAAAATTGGTATTTGGATATCATTTAAAAACAAAGTAAACCTCATTTGGGGAGGAAAAGGAGTTGAATTCCTTTTATGAGGACACATATCTCAAAAACTGAAGATGTTATTGTCATGATAATTGGTCTTTAGAAGATCCTTTACTAATAAGGAAACAGTTTTTTTTCCCAGAAAATTTACTTGGAGGAGGGGGGAGGGGTGAGGGTGAAAGGGGATACTTATATCTTAAAACTGGAGGTAACAGGCGTGAACATTGGTATTTGGAATCTCCTTTAATCATAAAGAAACGTGCCTTGTTTTTTGGGGGTGGTGGTGGTGGGGGATCAACTTAACGGCGGTGGGGTGAAAAATGAGTTGAGACTAATTGATTTTACTGTTCATAATGTTCTTGATTCTGATCATAAACTGATCATTTTTAATCTTTCCTGGGTTCATTTTCAAGAGCCATCTTTTCCTTTGGAGAACTTAAAGTTAGATTACAGTAGATTCTCCTGGCATATAAATAAAAATTTAAACACATTTGAAATAAACGATAGGAATGATATTGACCATGCAATTGTTCACCTCTATAATAAGGTTAATAATGCACGGAAGTATATCATTCGTATTGCCAGAAATCCCGTGTACTTGCCTACGCGCAACAGTGGTGCTGGTCAGTAGTGACAATGGCAGCAGATGTAAATCACCGCCAAGTAGTGGTCTTGTATCTTGCTGCGGGGTCCAGAACATCAATAATAATAATAATAATAATAATAACAACCTAATTTCAACTAATATCACCCACCCTAATAATAATAATGTTTGGACTGTCGTCAAAATGTGCGGATCGCTCTGAAAACGGGTCCTGGCCAGGTAATGACTACGACTGCAACCCGGTCGCAGGTTCAGTACCACCAAGGCACCCAAGATGACACCACGCTGGATCTCCTCAAGGATTTGATCCATATTAAGAATGCTTATAGGAAAAGATGACAAAGATTTAAGGACCGAACTGACCGGCGGAATACCTGGAGCTAGCCCAGGGAGTACAAAATCCATTGCTGGAAAGAAAGATTCGAAAATGGGAGGAACTTTGCCGTCAGATCGCGAATTTTGGTGGTTTATATATAAAATGTTAAGCATTCAATTATAAATTTCAGTGTAATACCGTAGCAAAGCACGTATGTCTTGCCAGTTTTATATATTACTTAGAGCTTACCCGTATCTGCCTATGCACGACGCCAGGCTGTCCTGATTGATGTACGTAGTATTGTAATACACTGATTTGTTAATTATTATTACAGCACTTTATTATTACTTACAGTATGATGGTATGTAGATAATTTTGACACTATATTACACTATTTTCACAACACTGGATATACGTTCTTAAACTTATTTCAATCACAAAGCACTACACGCTACTTCATAACATTCAGATATAACAAAGAAACTTGTTTCCTCTTCTTTCTAACTATGTCTTTCTGAATGCAGTCTTGAGCTGACTCCATTAGTTCAAGAAGTGTGGAAGAGTTTGATGTAATGGCAAGTTACTTTATGTTGCATATGCACTGTGGGTCCTGTTCGTGGATTTGAATCTTGATTTGATCTTCATCTTCTTGCTCGTCTCCTTCTTCCACCGGCTGCTTTTTCTCGGCCTTTCTCATTGCTAGAAGGGTTGTATCCGATTCAAAATTGTGATGTTTCGTAAATTGTTCATTTCGACTTAAGTTTTTTGACGTTAAAAATTAAATAATTGAAAAAGAGGTTCAACCTATTCAATACATAAAAGAAAGGAATGTAGTGATTACATTCTTATTTAATAGTGATTAGAAATGGGACCGGTTTCGACCCTAGTCCAGGTCATCGTCAGCCGTTCAAAACATAAAAAACAAGAAAAACAATGCATATGAAAAAGAATAAGTGAACTCTGGGTCGGTATAAGATGAAATATAAATTGATGATGGGGGTAGAAATTGTGAGTCACTTAAAATAAAACAGTACGTAATATTATGAAAGGTAGTACGGCACACGCAATGATAAGTAAAGTCACTCAATGTTTATGAATAGTGGAGAACGGTCAAATGGGTCAGTTTTTACACTCTGTCAGGTACAGAGTCACAACACTATCGAACAACATATGAAGATCCATAAATATTTTGAAGTCGCAGACGAATAGATTTATAGAAGCAAACTGCCAGCTCTCGGTGATCAGCGCGGCACATCCAAGGTCATGCGCTGTGGTCTCGAACGCCAAAGTAGAATGGAGAATATCCTGAAGGTCCAGTATTTGCCTCGGTTGTGGGAAGTTAAGTACGTATATATAGAAATATACAGCGCAATTCAGTATAATTGAATGAGTAATTGTGCTCCTGCTGCGCTTTTTACTACATTTTTTTCTCTTTACAATTGGTTTTTCAAGTCAACTGTTTTCCAAGAACTCAGCAGGAGCACAATTACTCATTCAATTATACTGAATTGCGTTGTATATTTCTATATATACGTACTTAACTTCCCACAACCGAGGCAAATACTGGACCTTCAGGATATTCTCCATTCTACTTTGGCGTTCGAGACCACAGCGCATGACCTTGGATGTGCCGCGCTGATCACCGAGAGCTGGCAGTTTGCTTCTATAAATCTATTCGTCTGCGACTTCAAAATATTTATGGATCTTCATATGTTGTTAGATAGTGTTGTGACTCTGTACCTGACAGAGTGTAAAAACTGACCCATTTGACCGTTCTCCACTATTCATAAACATTGAGTGACTTTACTTATCATTGCGTGTGCCGTACTACCTTTCATAATATTACGTACTGTTTTATTTTAAGTGACTCACAATTTCTACCCCCATCATCAGTTTATATTTCATCTTATACCGATCCAGAGTTCACTTATTCTTTTTCATATGCATTGTTTTTCTTGTTTTTTATGTTTTGAACGGCTGACGATGACCTGGACTAGGGTCGAAACCGGTCCCATTTCTAATCACTATTAAATAAGAATGTAATCACTACATTCCTTTCTTTTATGTATTGAATAGGTTGAACCTCTTTTTCAATTATTTAATTTTTAACGTTAATACTTTCAATACGGAACAATGAAATTTTTATCTTTAAGTTTTTTGATTCGCTGGAAACATTTCTTGCTTGACACAGGTTGGATATTACCGATGTTTTTTGAAACGCTTCATTCGTTCCATCATCTGTATCATTGTACCTCTTTACCTTAGAAAGGCAGATGCTCTGATGGCAGGGATGTCCAAACACGTTCTTCAGTTTGTGCGTACAATGACATTGATCATACCAGCAACAGCAATGCACAAATATTGTACATAGGACTACATCAGTTTGTGATATTTTCCGCATTGTACAAACAGATATTTAAAAATTATTTCATTATTTGTTTCCTTTTCCTTGTTGAGGAGATACCGCAGTATACAAAAGAAAAAAACAGTATAACGCTGTAAGCTATGCCGGGACCAAGAAAAGATTCCGTAGTGGGCAAGTTTTCGCTTTATTCAAGTTCCGCTGTACTTAAGTTGAATCTTTGTGGTAATTCCTTTAATTTCGTGGTATGGAAATATTCTTGATGCACTTTAGATAGTTATTTTCTCTGTTGGTCTGTTTTCTTCTTCTTTTATTCTTCCTTGCCTTTATTTTTTAGTTTGTATTTATTTATAATTACCTAGTATATATGCGTTATAAATATTGGTGTGTTAAGTAGTACTGTATTGGGCTTAGTGCCTGTGTCCTTTCAAAGAGATAAATAAATGAATAATTTAGAATATAATTTAAGAATAAATAATAAAATAGTGAGAATTTGGAACGAAAAACTTATTGAACTCAACATTTCACCGATAAGGTTAGGAAGAGGAAACAAAAGGATTGAAATAAATTGTCTTGCATTTGCAGATGACTTTGCAATACTTTCTGAAAATGTGACATCTGCTGTAACCCAAGTAAATGTCTTGGAAAGAATCGCCAGCAGAACTGGCTTAAGAATTTCTGCAGAAAAAACAAAATTTTTAACAAATATTTGGGATGCACCAAAATTTCTGAAAACAGATATTGGCCAAATAGAGAGGGTAAAAAAATTCAAATATCTAGGGGAAATAATCCAAGAAAATGGTTTAGAAAAATCTGCAGTAGAGGAGAGGGTACATAAAATCTTGCATTCGATATAAATGTCCAAAAAACATAAGTCTCCTTTTCCTCATTACATCTGATATATTTTCTATTTTTTGATATATTTCAACATTACTTCGTAATTTCCAACCTTCTGCTGTGTTTTGTGGGCCTAATATTTTCCTCATGTTATATTGTTTTTTTCTAAATCCTTTCTTACTTCGTTGACCCAGCTTGTCGTTGATTTCTTACTCCACAAATATCTGAAAATCTTACTGGTTAATATAACAACAGAAGAAATAAATAATAGAGAAGGCTTTCGGTTAAAAGTATTGAAAATAGAAGGATTCCAAGGTAGGAAAGTAAAAACGACTGGTTCAAAGTGGTCTGAAGACAGAAAGAAGAAACATAGTGAACAGATGAAAGCGTACTGGAAGAAAAGGAAAGAACAAAGAAGAAGGAATTGAAATTGGCACGTGGTCCTCTGGTGGCCCATTCGAAAGAAGAAGAAGAATAATGAAAATAATGCACAACTTGCGATTGATCAAGAAAATCTTAATTATCAGTAGAACCCAACAAACCAAAGTAGGCCTATGCTGGCTAGTAGAAGTTCGAAAGGATCTCTCAGAAGCCAATATTGACCTACTGGCAACTGCATGGATACTCATACAAGTTCACACCCAAGAGACCGGTGGCAAGAAATTTGAAACTCAAAAACATGTGGACACAAGAAAGACAACAGACTCATAGCAAGAGGATGAGGAATTTTGGGGAAGATGAGAACAAAACAATTCTAACTAAGAGTTCTACATGCTCCTTACTGGACCAAATGCTTAATAATATTGTTGGCGTGTTATGAAGTATTACGTGTTGCCTGTGCTGCTTTAAGGTATCAAAGGATGGACTCTGAAAGTTATGTCATTGAACCAACTGCAGGTCTTTGAAATGTGAATGCATCTCAGTATGCTCAAGGTTCATGGGTAGACCTCATCAATGGGTAGGTACTGCACCAATGTGCTGGGAAATCATTTGAAGTCTTAACTCTCCTAAAATGAAGGAAGCCATTGTATTTTGGTCACAATTACCGAAATTCAAACGCAGGGTGATACAACTGATCATAGAGGCATAGATGGAAGGGAAACGTGGACATGGCTGAGGAAGAATTTCCTGGATCTGGAACCTCCGACAGTGATTTGGCACTTCCATAATGTCAGCTGTGGTACGGGAAACGTGGATTAGGAAAACATACTTCATGATGGTCACCAATTTATTAGTTGGCGCAAGAAGATGAATCTAATAATATTTTTGGTTTTATGTCCCACTAACTGCGGGTACGTTGAGGTTTTCAGAGACACCGCGGTGTTGGAATTTTGTTGTGCAGGAGTTCTTTTATTTATTTATTTATTTATTTATTTATTTATTTATTTATTTATTTATTTATTTATTTATTTTGCTATTTGTTTTACGTCGCACCGACACAGATAGGTCTTTTGGCGACGATGGGATAGGAAAGTCCTAGGAAGTGGAAGGAAGCGGCCGTGGCCTTAATTAAGGTACAGCCCCGGCATTTGCCTGGTGTGAAAATGGGAAACCACGGAAAACCATCTTCAGGGCTACCGGCTGTGGGGCTCGAACCCACTATTTCCCGATTACTGGATACTGGCCGCACTTAAGCGACTGCAGCTATCGAGCCCAGTGGAGTTCTTTTAAATGTCGGTGATCTACCAAAACAAGATGGCATATTTGAGCAGCTTCTAATACCACTGGACTGAGCCAGAATCAAACTTGCCAGCTTAGGCTTAGAAACCCAGCTATATATTTTAGACTCACGAAAATATCTGTCCTTTGGGTCTTGTAAATGACATTGTAATTCATACTGTCTATTACATATATAATATGCTTTAATTTAAGCTGTTAATAATATGGCCTCGGTGGTTTATCACTACAGATAAAAAGGCAAAGCTTATGGTAATTGTAAATTATTTGCAGCTTGCTTCTTGTTCCCAAAGATCCAGAATTAAATACCAAACAGTTTGTTTTGTTTTAAGATTGGTAAAATATAACATACCTAGTTAGGTAGGGGAATTAGCACTATGCACCCGTTTATGAACTAACCATCCCATAGTAGTTCACGACAGTGTTAGGGCAAAGAGATGTACTAAATTCAGCATAGAAGGCTGACTGGGGAAAAAACCACAATTGTATACTGTGGCTTTTGCAGGAAATGCTGCAAAAATGTATGGTTCCAAGTTACCTGGGCTATCTAGTTGTTGCCATTAAAACTCTTTGGGCTCAGTTTTTCTCGGATGGGTCTTTGTATGATCGACTGCATCCACAGGGATTTCCCTTAGCAGACATGGCATTTTCCTGATTTGTGTATTAAATTACATTTTATATAGCAAAAGAAACTCCTTTTATTCACAACAAAACACCAGTCAGTCAATCACCACTGATCTACATTTAGGGCAGTCTGCTAGATGGCAGATTCCCTATCTGTTTTTTACCTAGTCTTTTCTTAAATAATGGAAAAATCATTGGAAATGTATTGAATATCAAGCCACAGCTCGTAGTAACTTCACGCTACCTTCTTGACAGTACACTGACACTATACTGGTTGAAACTAGCAATTGTCCCTCTTCAGTGCTTATGGTGATGATGCCAGCCTCCACATGATGCCTAGCAGAAGACCTTGGAAATACTGTATGAAAATAAGACAGAGAATTACCAGATGTGGGAAAATTAACAAACTTATTTTCCAAGGGCCTTCAGATTGTACGATTTAAAATGAGGAATCACGTATTGACATCTATTCATCCATTTCCTTTTAATTATCAATACCAGGAAACGGCTTATCAAGTTACATATGTATGGTTCAACTTGATGGCTTCTTTCTTGTTCCACCCTTCTTGTTGGAGGTGTTCCCAAGAAGCAGGCTATAGTTAACAGTTTTTTAAACATCTAATCACTAATGTAGTATTTGAGAAACATAAAAAGTGAACTCAGAACCAAAACAGTCTCAGACTACTGAAACTGGTTTTAGAAGTATTAATAGATACTTAGAATACATGTCATTATTGATAGAAATCACACACAGTACATAAAGGGTGAGTAGCCTAAGCCACGGATGACGATCGGAATGCATTTGAAGACATTCTGTTCTCTTGAGGAGTACTTGTTTGATTTTTAAAATAATCACACCCCTGAGTTTTCGTTATAAATATATTTACTGCTAGGTGTAGAAAACAGTGTAATTCCATTTAAAAGCCAATTTAATTCTGCTATATATTCAGATATTGAAACTTGAACAAATACTGAAGGACCCCTGAAAGTGAAAGCAGATTTCCGATATCTTGAATGGTTTAAGTGTTATTTGAGGTGAATATCGTAGCTGATTTACGCTGTCTATATTTCTGTAGAGACTTGGCCTTAGAACCTTCACAAGAAAATTATCGAGCCGCCATCTAATTGAGAAACTACTGTAGAACATTCTGAAGACGACTCTAGATGAAAAGTGTTAGACATGTGCTTAACAATACTGTGCACCGAGAGAAAAAAAAAGAGTGCTACCTGTGCATTTTGAAGTATATATCCTCTTGTTGTTGAGGTATGCCCCGTGTCCCTTGCGCGCTTTGAACATGTAGTCCAGGATAGGATTGTAGACTACTCCGACTATCAGCTCTTTCTTCACGCTCAGGCCCATTGATATGCACGTCTCGTGAAAACCATGTATAAAGTTTGTGGTGCCGTCGATCGGGTCGATGATCCAGGTAGGATCATCCGTCAGTTCGGTGCTGACCTCTTTGATTGCTTCACTCTCCTCTCCAATGAACCTTGCATACATAGATAAACATGTGTTAAAATAATAGAACTATGTAATGGAAATGTTGGTAAAATGTTGTTATATACCAAAATGTTAGTGGAAATTTTAGTACAACAAGAAATATCATCAGATATGTGGGTCCTGGAAGTTTGGAGTTTACAGTTTCCCTTTCGGATCAAGAGGAACTGCCGTACCCTTTATTGAGATTTTTCGCCTTGTTGAATAGGAACTGATATGTATTTGTGGAAACATCTCAATCGATTCTATCAAAATGGGCAATGAGTAAAAATGTGAAGTAGGCCAAAGGAAAAGTATGTCTGGGACCCTTAAAATACACTGGATGATCTTTTACAAGTACCGGTTCTGGCAAAAAGTAATGTTTCCTGAAGCCTTATTTTACGCTTCTATGAAAGCACCATCCTGGACCGTTCGAACGGCGTGTGCGTCCTCATGCGAGTTAGCCAAACAATTCACGGCATATTCGGTAGATCTCTCTATTGGGTTTGTATTATTATTTTATATCGGGATGATGGATAACAAACAGAACTAGGAAAGGTACGTTTTGGTTTGAAGGTAGAGACTATCTTTCTCTGATTCTTACTTGTGCGTGGGAAACTTCTTTTTCAATTCTGCGAAGGCGAGATTCTCCACCTTCCGGTCGTATTCCGTTACCAAATCCCATGGTCCGTTCTTGGTTGTCACATCCTTTGCTGCAGAGAAGCCTTCCAAGATCAACTGGAATATAAGAACAATGTGATTATTTAAAGAACATGTATTACCAACAAAGAGGATAGGAAAAGTAAAGGGAGATTTAGGAGACGATGGTTAGACTTCAGTTTCTAGCGGTTTCAAGGTTAAAGGTGTAGAAGCCGCAGCGTTCGTTGCGAATAGAGGGTCGTGGAGACTCGTAAACTGATCCACATCTCCACGGTAAAGAGCCGTATGGTTTTTTTTTTTTTGCCGTACGGTCGAAACCGTGTAGTGTCGAGAGGAGCGTAACAGTTTCGAGATGGCGGAGAGTTTGAACACGGTGCAAAGAAGAAAGTGGAGTTCTATGCAGACACTAATTTTGTACAGTTATATGAAGCGTTGTGGACTTTCAGGCTTTCTACTTATAACAGATGCCAAGTATTCATCATTGTCATGGATTGCTGAGAACATGAATATTCCTGTAAATAAAAATAAGAACAAACTAGCGGACTCGCGGTGCTCCGCAGCATTCGTTATAAACAGGTCAGGTAACTCGTCTTAATATGTCTCTCGTAGTCGTATTGTTTTGCCTGCCCCTTTTCAATAGCTTTATGAACATTTTTATACCGGTACATAATAATTGATTTATTCGTTATGTACCTAGTTTATAACACTTCTTTCCATACAATGTTCACTGTGCTTTCATCATTCGGACGTATCTGGAGCTTAACATTTTATATCCATCTTGCCAGAGATAGTGCAACATACAATTGGCCGTGACTGAATACTGGTTCGGGTAAGTAGACACAGATTTTTTTAAGAGTTTGTCCCTGCGCTTTATTAATGGTCATACAGAAGGCTAGTCGACTTTATACTTTGCCGTATGTGCGTACGTCGATTGTTTTCTATTAGCGGCATGTAAGTAATTAGGAAAGTTCCGCCTTCTGTTGAGTATATTAAGAAACAGGGGAAGGTCAGAGAATCAAAGAGTATCTAGTAGAGAATAGTATTCTTCCATGATCAGTGGAAGTGTATACTCTTTGGCTTGACAGGTAGTAATCACACATGGCTGCATGCAGTGGCATTGCTAAGGGTGAAAATCACATAATATATCAGAATACTAATGAATGTGTTAGTCGCTTAGCAACCTGCTAAGTACAGAATGCATTGCGGGTTGGGGTAAGCCTTCTGCAATTATTGGAATGATCATTTAATGATGTAATTATATGATTATTCAAAGTTGGCTGAACGTAGAGACCTATCAGTATCTCATGATTCACCGGTAGGTAATTCCGGAGAGAATAAAACAAACATGAAGCAAATCGGTCCAGTAGAACGGACGGACGGATTTGCCAAAGCTGTTTTAGTAAACTCTTGTTACATATAGATTATGTGTTATTTACCGTAATGTATTCCTTTAGTGCATCATAAATCGCATCCAGCACAGGCGGCAAAAAGTGGATAATGTACTCTTCGAAACTGGATATAAGGATTCCAAAGATGTAAAGTAATTGCCAGTCGCCAAGTGCCGCAGTGTAACCTGAAGTTTCAGACTGGGAGGTATTTGTGTCGCATCCCTATACTTGTTTCTTTTATCACCTGTAGAAGTCAATCGACGTGGATAGCTGTGAGTCTCGAGTAATTTTTAAATCTTTCACCATCGTCTAAAACTACACGTAAAAATGTGGTCGATGTGCCGAATGTATTGCGCCGTAAAGTCCTGTCCCGCGCCCACATTTTATTTTTATTTTTCGTAAACTATAGACTAAAGCGACAATTAACATATCAGCAACAGCTGATATCCGTTTCCGCACGAGGTCAGACAGGCGCGAGCGCAACATCGTGTGAACATGCTAGTAGCGGGCCAGAGATACCCACGCATCGTGCGAGAACCCAGCTTAAAAAACGTAGGGGATTTACGTCTGGCGAGTTAGGTGGCCACATGCTTGGTGTGGTATGTTCGTGCAGATTGGCCGCCTCCAATCTTCTGTCGTCACAGCTTTGTGCGTTGGTGCAGCGCCCTGCTAAAAGCAGTACTCACCCTCAGATCCTGTGGAAAGAAGTGGGGGTAGCATGACGTGTCCTTCGCTACTCACTAGCCGTAAAACGAACACAGTTGCGAGAAGCTTGGTATGCGTGATACGGGGGACTCCAGCAGGATTGCCACATAACACTTTTTTCACTTCTCCTGTTCATATTTTGATCCTGGTGAGAATTGTTTTCATCATATTAAAGCAGAACAGGGCACGTTCTCTGGATGTTTCGATTTGTTCAGTAATCGTTTTGCTCGGAACAACATTGTTCGTGTGTGTGCATCAACATGAATTTCCCTTTACTCATATAACATACTGTACTACTAAATACCTTCGATTCTCTCAATCGAGAAACACTTTAGAGGATTCTATCCATAACTGGTTGCCCTCCAAAATTCATATAGATTCTTCGATTACTGCTGATGATATGAATGTTGCAGTCCTTAACAAAAGTGGACTTGATGAACCATTTAAGATCGCTACGGTTGTAAAACAGGGCTGTGTGATTGCCCCCACACTTTTTTCAATATATATTGGTGTCATACTTCTGGTCAAAGACAAAATTCCAAAGGGTGTAGAAATTGTATATATGGCAAATGGAGGACTACTCAATCTTAGCAAACTGCAAGCAAACACCAAGGTATCTACTACTTCTGTTGTTGAATTCCGGTATGCAGACGATAAGGTTATATTGGCAAACTCAGAAGATGATCTTCAGGATGCTCCAACAACCTATAACGCTGCTGCTTCTGCTATCATGAGTAATGGAACTAGCTTAAAACAATATTTGAACAGTGTCCCTATCTGCGCAATCACCTCTTATCAAATGCGAACATTGACGCTGAAATTCAATATCATCTCAAATGTGCCAGCGCAGCCTATGGTCTTTTGCGAATTACGTTGTTTGACAACCATAACTTCAGTACTCAAACTAAGCTGTATGTATACCAGGTAGTTTCTGTTCCAACTATATGGTTGTGAAACTTGGTTTAGATAAAGAAGGCAGTTACTATATCTTGAAAAATACCATCAACGCTGCATTAGGAGAATCGTAGGAGTAAAGTGGCAAAACAGGCCCACTAATGTAAGTGTTTTGAAGCGAGCTAATACAACCAGCGTTGAGGCTCTCATACTAAAACACCAGCTTCGATGGACAGGTCATGTCATTTCCATGCCTGAGTCACGTCTCCCAAAACAAATCATGTGCTATCGGTTGAATGTCAGGCAGAGAAAACAGGGCGGGCAACAAAAACTCTAAAAACGTTCTGAAGGCGAATCTAAAGAAATGTCAAATTGACCCTGAAAATTTGGAAGGTTGTGGCATCCTTTCGTCCCGAATGGCGTCGTCTCGTCCACCAAGGGCATCTGTCCTATGAACTACAGCGGAAAAAACTTCAGTCCGACAAACGCACCGCTAGGAAAGTGCGTATGAATAGCAGAAGTATAAACTCTCACGGACCAGTGGCTACCCAAGACACCATGTACCAACATTGTGGAAGAGTCTTTGGGTCCAGCATTGGATTATATAGCCATCAAAGAACTTATGCGACTTCTACTTTTGAAAAAATCATACTTGTTAACGAGTGATAGCATAATAATAATAATAATAATAATAATAATAACAACTTCGTATATTGAATGTTCTCATGGACACAGTGTGGATTGTGCCCTCAGGCAGCTGAAGATCTCTGGCAATAATTCCCTTTGACGTTCTGGGGTTCCGTAGTGTACGAATTGTGGTATCTTTTTACACTACTTCCCGAATGCAGTAAATGCTTTTAGGATATGGCTGCATGCAATACATTCTCGCCAGAAGCTTCAATCTCCTTCGGAAATTTTTTGCTTAATTGACCTGGCGACTTTCAAAAACCGTTCAGTCTCTAAATCGCAGTGCTTTGGGTGTACCGCAACAATCACAACGAGCCTTTTCATCTCTTGCGTTAGCTAAGTCTGACATTTTTACTGTGAAAAAAATGAAGTACATTATTTCATTCACACAACTGCATGTTCTCATATACCTTATATACCCTGTACAAAAATCATGTCTGTAACCTTGGTGGAACTTGCATCAGAGGAAAACAATGGAAAAATGGCCTGTAATGGTCTGTCACCATAGTTAACCGGTTCGAATCCCGTTGGTGGAAAAAAAAATTATCGTCAGAATGGTGGCCGACAGGGTCTAATCACTACAAATGCGTACCTAAAGTCTGGATTTCATTCAAAACCTCTCCGCATTGTTCATATGGAGTGAGGGTGTATGATACTTTTGATCGCGATTCTTCCGTCGGATGGCGACGCTAAACCTTGAGCAGACCCTTTGGTTTATTCGACAGGAGTAGGCTATGTGCCGACACCGGGTTTCAACCTTACCTCATCATAATCATCTCACACGCAGGTCGGGTGTCAAATAGAAAGACCTTAACCCGGCAAGTGGTAGTGGTGGTGGTCATTGTTGTTTTAAGAGGAAGTACAACTGGGCAACCATCCTCTATATAACACTAATCAGAGGGAAACCTGGAAGGGATCCGACACTTCGAAAAATGAAGATGTCGGCCATAGGAAGACAAGGGCCACGAAGGGCGTGAAAATGAGACTCCCTAGCCCTCGCAAACCTAATAGCGTCGGGGTCGGAAGAGAACAAGAGTTGACCAATAGAGGTTGGATAGGATAGATGAAATTGAGGAGCCTCGCACAAGTAAGTGGAAGCAATACCAGGACTCAGCTAAGTGCCCCGTGGTCGCCAATCACGCTTCAAAGTTCAGAGCCCCTGAGGCCCATTTTAGTCGCCTCTTACGACAGGCAGGGTATACCGTGGGTGTTATTCTACCGCCCCCACCCACAGGGGGATTCACCCGGCAAGCCGAACATGTCCTCGGACACTCCCAACACTAAAAGCCATACTATAAATAAATAAATAAATAAATAAATCCAGGTCGGACTTTCAGACTGTGATAGGTTAGAATGCAATATTGTTTAATTGTGTGGGAAATATCGTCTAGCTCGCTCAATGTGTGTGGTAATGAAATGAAATGGCGTAGGGCTTTTAGTGCCGGGAGTGTCCAAGGACATGTTCGGCTCGCCATGTGCAGGTCTTTCGATTTGACATCCGTAGGCGATCTGCGCGTCTTGATGAGGATGAAATGATGATGAAGATGACACATGCACCCAGCCCGTGCCAGAGAAATTAGCCAATGGAGCGGGGCAATGAGTGTGATAAGCATAAATATACGGGGTACGGCCCTTGAGAACCCCTACTATATATGCAGCTCTCCCTATATATGACCGAAGAGCGGGCAACATAAAACTTGTCACGCACTTCAGTGAGTTTATATTCTAACCTGTTGCAGGCTAAAGATCCGGGCAATAATAATAATAATAATGGAAGAAACGGATACAGGACGAACAAGTGTGAGTTGGATACTTCACCTGCTTTTCTAATACCTTTATCCCTTCTCTTTCTTTCTTTTTTTCCCCTTCGGGTTGTGGATGAATGACTTCCATCTGCTTCCACCTTTTCTGCTTACACACCTTTTCCATATCTGTCATTCTTCTTCCCAGGCCAAACATTGCAACATTATTTTGATGCTACTGTTATGTCGTAAATCACCCAGAACAAATCATGGATTTTTTTTTTCAGTTCTACCGGGCGAGTTGGCCGTTTTTGCGGTTAGAGGCGCACAGCTGTGAGCTTGCACCCGGGAGATAGTGGGTTCGAACCCCACTCTCGGCAGTCCTGAAGATGGTTTTCCGTGGTTTTTCCCGTCTTAACACCAGGAAAATGCTAGGGCTGTACCTTAATTAAGGCCACGGCCGCTTCCTTAGCTATCCCATCGTCGTCATAAGACATATCTGTGTCGGTGCGACGTAAAACAAATTGTAAAAAAAAAAAAGCAAAAAAAAAAAGTCGGTTCTCGAATCAAGTAATCCTTGTGAGGGTCCCATATGCTGGAACCATCCTCTAATTGTGGTCTTACCAGACTTATTCGCCCTCCCCTTTACATTCCTACAACAATACCCTTAATACCCTCATAACCACGTGAAGGAATCTGTAACTTTCATTTACAATCCCATTTATGTGTGCTTACCCCAGTTATGTTATTTCCTTATATTAAGACCTAGGTACTTACAGTGATCCCTATGAGAAACGTTCATGCCATCAACATAGTAACTTAAACTGAAAGGCCTTTTCCTCTTCGCGAAACACACAACTTGACTTTTCATCCAGTTTACCACCATACCTTTGCCTGCTGTGTATCTCACATCTTTGGCAGTCGCTCACAATCGTATATGTTATTTATTAAACTATACAGTGTATAGAAATGACATCCGAAAAAAAAAGCCTTATCTCTCATTCCAGTTCTTTACTCATATCATGTGTATATATATAATGCATACGGGTGATTGTTTATCCGCCCTATCAATATATTACAATATTTGAAGGGTCGGTGGGAAAACCAGGTAAGTCACTTTTTAATCGAAATTGAGATATTGTTACAGTCCGCTTCAGAGTGATCATGCGCATCTATTGAGAGGTCGGAAATGGAAAAAAAGCAGGCGAGTCAGGAGAAATTAGCACTCAAAGTTTCGCTGTTAGGGTAAAGAACTAGGGAAGTCAAGCACAAAAGTTGCTTTTTCTCAAGTTGTACAAATATTGACTCTCTTGCTTTTTTTTCCCTTGACCCTTCGTTTGATTTTTACCTTGTTTTAGCGTACATGTTTCGGGAGCCTGAACTCCATCAGCGTTACAACATCAGAATCAACCTTCCCCAAATCCCGAGAACTAGCATCATACGATATTCACATTAAACATTGCCTTATATAATATTAACTTTGTCCGATATATATTATTGTTGCCTCTAAGCACCATCTATCTTACCGTCAAATTTAAAATCGTGTTGATAAGATCCTTTTTAGGATGCACTGATTTATTATTAAATTACGTAACACATTAAGATTTAGTTATGTATGAAGCTATCAGGGCAGATGAATTCGTGCTTGCTTTTAATTAGATTAATTAATTGTTTTAATTCGAGCGGAACAAACCTCCCGTATATCCTTAAATTTGTTCTAATATAAATAGTTAAAGCGGAGGAAGCCAGCCAGACACTTTTTAGAATGTTTATGATATATACATGATACATGGATACGAACAGTGGCAAACAACGTTTCATCAGTCTCCGTCTCGGCTAATAAACCCATCTAAGGTGACGATACATATTTATAAGAGTGTAAAATATAGGAGGAATAGTGAACTGTTCAAGAGTGTTTCAAAGTGTCCCATAAAGTGTTCGTGCTACATTATAACAGACAATATCAAGAAAATAAAAGAACAGTGTATATATATATATCTCGGACAAAGTTAATATTATATAAGGCAACGCTTAATGTAAATATAGTACGATGTTAGTTCTAGGGATTTGGGGAAGGTTGATTTTGATGTTGTTACGCTGATGAAGCGAGTTAAGGCTCCCGAAACATGTACGTAATAAAACAAGATAAAAATCAAATACTGTATTATATTGACAGGGCGGATAAACAATCACCCGTGTACATTATTGTTAGGAGTCAATGCGGGCTAATTAATGACAGATAATGGTCAAGTTTGTCGAATATATATATATAGCAAAACATAAAGGTCTTGAGGAATTCCCCTCTTAATGATTACAGGATCAGATAATGCTTTGCCTATCATTACTTCATTGTGGCCACTTACCTGTGCCAACTTCTTCTCGGCCATTGTTCCTATCTGACCTCCCGCGGTTAATCGTCATTGTTGGGTTTACGAAGTCTGGAGAATCTGTCGTTTCAATACTTCTAGTAACCCCTTCCTTTCTGAAGCTGATAAAACCTTCCTCTTTCTCCGAAGATTCATATTAAGAGGAACTTATGTGGACAAGCGTTTCTTCCTTAAAATAGCATCCATCACTACCACCACCATGTTGACGGGTGGGGAACGCGCGAAGAGGTAATTTTCCATAATTATGTATTTAGCGTATGACTCCATCACTTAAAAATTTATATTTACAGTTATCTCATAATACAATTACAAACTAATATCCAGGCCACGAATGTAGTCTGTTAATCCCTCTGTCATAAATAGGAACTCTGTTGGATCGCCAGGGAAAGCTCTCAGAGGACATTCTTGGGCTACATGGTGAACAGTCTGCTCTTCAGCGCCACAGTCACAATTTGGAGAAGTTATTTTCTTCCGCTTGTACAGGAAATCGGCACACTTTTCAGTGTTGGTACTCGTTCCATTTATGTGTGCTTACCCCACTTATGTTATTTCCTTATATTAACACCTAGGTAGTTACAGTGATCCCTATGAGGAACTTTCACGCCATCAACATAGTAACTTAAACTGATAGGCCTTTTCCTCTTCGCGAAACACACAACTTGACTTTTCATCCAGTTTACCACCATACCTTTGCCTGCTGTCCATCTCACATCTTTGGCAGTCGCTCAAATCGTATATGTTATTTATTAAACTATACAGTGTATAGAAATAACATTATCCGAAAAAAAAAAAGCCTTATCTCTCATTCCAGTTCTTTACTCATATCATATATATATATGTAAATATATATAATGCACACGGGTCGTGCGTGGCAATTCAAAGCCAGATTGCCTTGGACGATATGCACGGCATTTTAAGTTGTTCCGTCGTAGCATTGATTTGCCATCTCAGTCTCCGGCAGTCATTAATATTATACCCGTTGTCAACTAACATCCTTGCAGTTTTCAGGGGTGGGTGAAGAGGGCGAAGCCTTCCTTTACTGATGGTTGGTATGTGTGCGTGAACGAGGAGATGAGGGTTTTCTGTAGTTTTTTGTACTCTCGTTCAAGTGCTCTTTGCCGCCGCATACAAGGAGGGTGTATGTAGCTAAGTATGGGTAGCCAGAAAGGTGTAGGTCTGATTGTGTCAATTATAAGACGCATGGTAGGGTTGAGCTGTGTGTCAACAAGTCTTATGTGGGTACTATTCATCCAAGCTGGAGAGCAATATTCCGCTACAGGATAAACCAACCCCAGAGCTGAAGTACGGAGTGTCGATGCAGAGGATCCCCATGATGTGCCACAGAGTTTCTGGATAATGTAATCTCGAAATTCATTTTTTCATAGTGAAACTTTAATACGGTCACCAGGCTTCTTGACTTACACAACTTGCCGAATTATGAATCACTTTTAATCTTCTTTGGTCATCAGACTCTGTTGGAATCATACCGATTATGACAGTGTGTGGATAAGTAACATTTTGAACCTGAAATTTAGTGAATCGGTGAAGAGAAGTGTTGATTCGGGAGCTTTTGAGTACTAGTATAATCTCTTATTTATTTTTCGCTCACTCTATTTTATATTCTATTTTTACTTTGAAATATTATGGCGGTCAAGTTGCTGATTGCTGGGAGAGGAGCATAGCTACGAAGAAACGCGATGCGTATTCCCGGGGTCACGTCACTTAACCCCGAGAGCCGCCTCGTATTCTCTCGTAAATCTCGACCAGGATTACTCGTTGGTTTGCAAATACCTACCTCACGTTTCATTTATTTATTCGCTACTTTAACCTACCTTTGTTCTCGTATACCTTCACGTGGTTCCTTATCTTGTCAGTCACTGGAATCGTCTTGGAGAGCATCGTTTTGTAAGCTGATGTTGCATAATACCTACGTAACATTTCTGTATAGAGAACTACAAAGTTACAGAGGGCGTTGGAAATGTCCATTGTTTGTTTTTCTGTGAATGTGGGTTAAGTTTCACTACGTTTCTTTGTAATCATGGGTTCCCCAGTTCGTTACTTCGTTAAAGGTGCTCTGTATTTTATTTTTCCTCGTATGCGAATGTAATGAAACAAAATGTAAATGGCTTCAAGCAGAAGATTGTGAGTCTTACTGTTAATTCTTTGTTAAGCCAGGAGAACAAACAAAATAGCGTTTTGTGTTGAAGAGTTCTCCTTATTCTCATTCTTCTTCTTCAGATGCCCGAAGAGTGGCTGTCTTTCTGGCATTTTGAACTTTAGATTTATCAACTTTTCAGACAGAATTAATTTTGCTGCGCCAATCCTGCAGATTTCCAAGCCCTGATTTTCGTCGTCTGCAAGCTCCACATTTCCCAGCAATCTGGCCATGGAGTATCAATTGCTGCTCATAGCAGATGTCCAAATCATAGTAGGCGGGTTTCACTCGTTTTCGCTTGGATCGGTAGGACGCCTAACCGTTTTCTTGTGTCTACATTGGATACACTGTCCACCCTCTTGATGTCAGGCGACCGTTTGAGCTTTGTATCCTTGATTCTGGGTCAACGTTTTCTCTTGTTCCTAGTTGGCGAACATTCTTTACCATAAGAGTACGACGGTGCGATTGATTTTCAATTATGAAGTGGTCTTTCATCAAGCAGTCCCATGTAACGCCTGTCGTTCACTACTCCATCCAGGCTCTCTTAGGCTGCGTTCCTACGTACCACTTTGCAACTGCAAAACGGTGGTTCTTGAGCGGTTCAGGTGTAGTAACAATCGACCACTCTTAACCACTGTTACATGGTTCTTTGTGGTTATTTGAAGTTCGTATCGACTACGAACTTTCCAACCACTCTACCGCCGTAAGTATACAGTAGGTTACTGAAATGGATTTCGAAGAGGAAGCATTGCTGAGGTTTTTGTTACGTTGACGAAGACGGCGGCGTCAACGAAATAGAGTTTATTGGATTAAACCTGTTACAAAAAACAGAATCTTTTGCCTGTTATATTCGGTTGCTGTAAAGAGCAGTTGTATAGTCCCAAATGTTTGGTAAGTTGCGTACCTCTTCAATGAACAATTCCGTACCAAAGGTATCGCCAAATGCACTAGAGACAATACGCGACACTACCGGATTTAGCCTTGTTAAAATGGGAGACAAGTCGCCAGTGGCGCTCCTAGTGGCTTGACCTGAAAATTCGCACTAAATTCAAATATCAATGGAAATGTATATACGGAAATGAATAAATAAATTACGTCTGGAAAGAAAGTGTTACTGAGATATTAACTTCAAAGTTGCTAAAGCAATTCTGGATAAATGAATGAAGAATTATTTAACAGGTTATTATTTAAAGACTGAAATTATACATATAATCAAGATGTGAAATGGGCTGCTGTGAAAGGGCTTGATCGTTCATTTATGCATTACTTGTTTAGCTTTAGAATTCCTGCTTGAACGTTCACGGCTAGATTTTTCTTTTTTTCTCATTTAAAAGCATTGCATCATATTAAAACACTTGTCAACAAAAATATCGGCACATTCCGTACACACATGATTCAATGAATTTACATTTAAGAGCTGGACAATTTTCCTTTTAACTTGAAACCTACTAACAGAAAGAAAATCTATAAATTTAGCCTCAAAAACATTCAAACTTTCCCTATAAGCAATACTTGCCATAATGCCATTATAGGGTAAAGCAAATTTGCATCATCATATTGTTTCAACAAAATATGTACATTTCTTAAATCACCCATATTTTCTTCAGTGCTTGACAACGCATTACGGCATTCCAAATGGAGTATCTTGGAACACAACCAGCCACACTCATATGCATATGTATTTTCCTGAATTAAATGAAACCCACAGATCACACCTACAATAACACATCGGTACTGAAGGTTATCTGCTGCACTATACAATAACATATGCGTATTATATTTTAAGCCAGTTAAGATATGGGTCGAGCAGGTCAGAAGATTATGAAGTACTATAAAAATCTCTTTGTCACTGGAAGAATATATATGCAAACACATCATTACTTTCATTTTCTTGTCACGAGGGAAATGGAAGAAAGACGGCACATTCTTCTCTACTTCATAGTTACTGCAGCCAAACACAGCACATACCTTCCCCCTACTATTTAATTATGTCAGCTCACTGAAAACGCATAAATAACACCAAAAACTTCACACACAAAAAAATACACGTGCTCTTATGACAGAATCAGTAGTTCTGAGGTCAATCCGAATCCGCTAGAGAGAGCTGTAATAGCTGTCCCTCGATATCTCGCCGCGTGTCGCGTATTGTCTCTACTGTACTTGGTATCGCTTTCGTTCGCCATTTTACAGCAGCACTATAGAGCGGAAATACGTATCATCGGCTAGAAATGAATGGAACGACTGAATTGAGCGGGTGTGCGCGAGGTTCGCCGCACAATCACTGGCGTGTGAATTGCGTTCGATCACTGCCAGCGACGTTTTTGCGGGTGATATCGTCAAATACAGTAGAGACAATACATGACACTGAGCGAGATATCGAGGGACAGCTATTGGAGCTCATTCTAGCGGATAGACCTGAACGGTACTGATTCTGTCATAAGAGCACGTGTATTTTTGTGTGAAGTTTTTGGTGTTATTTATGCGTTTTCAGTGAGCTGACATAATTAAATAGTAGCGTGTATCATTCCTTGATATCTCCTCTCAACATGAGGGGAAAGGTATGTGCTGTGTTTGGCTGCAGTAATTACGAAGTAGAGAAAAATGCGCGCTCGTTCTTCAGGTTCCCTCGTGACAAGAACATGTAAGTAATATTGTGTTTGCATATATATTCTTCCAGTGACAGAGATTTTTATAGTACTTCATAATCTTCTGACCTGCTCGACCCATGTTTTAACGAGCTTAAAATATAATACGCATATTTTATTGTATAGTGCAGCAGTTAACCTTCAATACCGATGTGTTGTTGTAGGTGTGATCTGTGGGTTTTGAAATGTCACAGAAGCGATTTGGATAAAGTGTACAAGAAAGAAGGGACGTTACGCTTGTATAAGAATGATAAGATCTGTTCAGATCATTTCCAGGCCAGCGACTTTAAAAATCCTCGACTATACAGCCAAGGGTATGTTACATTTTTACTCTAATTGTACGTAAATATTCCTCAAAGCATCACTATCGACATTTTCAAACTTTTCTTTCTTTTATCCCTCTTCTCAGATTAAAGCCGGGATTTTATAGATTTTCTTTCTGTTAGTAGGCTTCATGTTAAGAGGAAAATTGTCCAGCTATTAAATGTTAATTCATTGCATCATATGTGTAAGGAATGTGCCGATATTTTTATTGACAAATGTCTTAATGTGATGATACATTGTTTTTAAATGAGGAAAAAAGACAAATCCAACCGTAAGATTTCAGGCAGGTATGCTAAAGCTAAAAAAGTAATGCATAAATGAAAGATCAAACCATTTCACAGCAGTCCATTTCACACCTTGTTTATATGTCTAATTTCAGTCTTTGAATAATAACCTTTTAAATAATTCTTCATTCATTTATCCAGAATTGCTTTAGCAACTTCGAAGTTAATATCTCAATACCACTGTCTTTCTAGACGTAATTTATTTATCCATTTCCGTATATACATTTCCATTGATATTTGAATTTAGCGCGATTTGTTCAGGTCAAGTCACTAGGAGCGCCACCGTCGAATTGTCTCCCATTTTAGCAAGGCAAAATCCGTGTGTCGTGTATTGTCTCTACTGTATTTGATATCGTCCACAGATTGCGACAGTGGTTGAATTTGACTGCAGTGTGTGGTACGTGTGAAAGCAATATTGCATTTTCATAAGAGCTTGAGACCGCTTACAGTCAGCCACTATTGTGTGGTGTGGTTGCGAAGAGGTACGGTACGTGTGAAGGCAGTGTTAATCCTTGCGTTGACCTCTTCGAGAAGTTTGTTTCTTGTTTGCACTATAGCGCGCGGCTTGATCGATGACGGCGCAGTCTGCCAAAATAAAACTTCGGGCCCCCGCAAGTAAAATGTAAAAATCTATGAGTAACTAATCTAAATGTAATAACAGCAAGTAGTCTAGTAACAATGTAATGTATTGTCAAATTGTATAAACAAGGGGATTATTTATTATTGTAACATACGTAAAAATAATGTTTAGGTTTTATTTGACTACCGCCGTTGTTTGACAGCTAAGATGCTGAATTGCTAACTATACACCAATTAGTTGTTCGTACTTAACACTGGTTTCATTTTTTAGTAACTGCAGATCTATGCTCTGTATCGGATACCGAAGTCTCAGGTATAAGAATTTATTTGATTACAACACAGGAAAATATACGAACAAAATAAAATTAAAACTGTTCAAATAAAGTTTGAAAAATATAAAACCGCACGACTGATAAGTCTGTTATTACCTTCGCGCAATGAACTGACTGTTGTTTTACACAAACATTGCTCTCGAATAATGTGTGAAAGAAAGTTAAATGTTCAGCAAAATTTGTGCATAATATGATCTCAGATGCATTACACATCAAATAATTATTTTTCTAACTAATATATACAGTAATATCTTGGTATCAATTTTCATTGCTGATATTATTTTTAAATAATTTGGTGCAGGGCATTTGTGATGAGACGGTTGCGGCGTTGCGAGAGACGGCAAGAACAAATATTGTTTACAGCTGTACACAAAACTGCAACCAAGTCTTCGCAATTTTCCTCTACGTACGAATCGTAAAACAAACTATTTCGACTGATTCTACAAAACCGCCCTGACCAGTTCCATGCAGAGTGATATTAGGCTAGACGAGTATTTTTATTTTCTTTGCGAAGAGTCTGTAGGCCCCCTTAAAAGTCCGGACCCGCCTGCGGGCTCAGTTACGTGGTTACGTCAGTACTCCGCAGAAAGCCAATCGACTTAGTAAACGTCTTGAGCTTGTGAAGGCTAAATACTCAATGAACATTTGTATGAAGTAAAGCGCTGTTCTTTCACGACATTAACAGTAAATTCGTTTGTTAAATCATGAAATGTGAACATCATAAGCGTCAAGTTCTTCATAAGCAAGCCAGAGAGCAAGAGTTTTATATACGTACTTAAGCGAGAATCTAATGCTAGCATGCCGATTCACGACGTAACTAAGTCACAGGAACGAGCAGCTGAAGTTTGAGGCATTAGCCTTAGAACTGTACAGAGAATAATTCAAGAAAATAAATGTTCATTAGAGGCAAGTGGTAGGATACTATTAGTCACCAGGTAAACATCACAAACGTGAAAAGACGGACGAATTTAGATGGTTTTAATCAAGACGTTCTCAGGCGCACAATACGTGATTGTATGCTGCAGGTGAATTTCCAACAGCAGAGAAATTGGTGGCGCTATGCAAGAAGACGAATCTGTGCGATTCCAGAGAAGTACGACGTCAATGGCACGTAATTTAAAGGGTATGGGTTCCAGATTCAAGAAATCTAATGACGGACGAAAGTTCCTTATTGAACGTTCTGATATCGCTGCTTTAAAGCCACTTTCTTCAGGACAATGCATCAAATTAGACACGAATTAGATCAAAACGTAAGTAAATTAGAACCATAACAGAAGTAATCATGCAGGTTAAGGTATTCATGGCAGAAAGAAACCCTACTTTCAAATTCGCAGACACGGAGAAATTAGGTCACGAAGCTATTAAAAGTATTACGGCAAAGTCATGGGTGGACTGTGTTCGACATGCTGAAATCGTCCAAGAAGGTGACTTTAAACGGAGGCGAGGAAAGATCTGGACTACTGTACTCGGAGATATAAAGCTGTTACCACATGACATGGGAAATGACTACTCTTCTACGGGAATTGACAATTCTTTGTGTAGAGGTTAAGGAGAGGGATGAAACGTGACACAGAGATTGATCAGATGTAAGTTGTTATTGGACCACTCAGTATTCAACGCGGGTACTGCTAGTCCGTTATATTAAAAAAAATCCATATGCCCGGTTTCTTCAACGGTGCGGAGCTTTGAGCTCGCATCCGGTAGATAGTGGGTTGGAACCCCAGTGTCGGCAGCCCTGAAGATGGTTTTCCGTGGTTTCCCATTTTCACACCAGGCAAATGCTTGGGCTGTACCTTAATTAAGGCCACGGCCGCTTCCTTCCCATTCCTCGGCCTTCCCTGTCCGATTGTCGTCATAAGACCTATCTGTGTCAGTGCGACGTAAAGCATCTAGAAAAAAAAAGTGTTCAATTAACATGACACCAGCCCTGTGTTAAACCTCTTTCTTAACAGCTGTTAACATTTCAAAATGGCAGCAGCTAGAAGACGTATGTTTGAAGCTTTACTGCTGTTATGAAGACTATCTACAAACTGAAGAAGGCAAAAGAAGACCCATACCAAGGAAAAAACGACGTTTTAGAGTTGTCAGGATAAAGTTTTCTACAAATACACCTTCGGTTGGTGCACGCATTTCAGTGGACTTGGCAGACTGATGTGCAATAGCAACTTCTGGCTCAGTGAGGAAAGCAACGGGAAACTACCTCACTCCTCATTTCCCTAGTACGCCCCTTCAGTGACACCTAAAATAGGCCATCTATGACAGCTAATGATGAACCTGTTGAGGATCCAACCAGCCTTCGGGCTGAATACCCAACATGCATACATACATACCTTATTATTATTCTTATTATTATTATTATTACCAAAGCCATAATGAACAAGGTACTAGAAGAAATTGAATATAATAGCCTAAGTTAGAGTTTCACACATAACGGGTGGTTGGAAACAACGAAAACCGGGTATATGTACCTTAAAGGATTGGTCATAATAATAGATAATTTGAAATTTAATTCGATATCTCGCGTCGAACTGAGAAATCAGCAGCAAACACAAACATGTCATGGATTTCAGGTGGTGTCACCGTAGCGCTGGCGCGATCCTGTCAACCCGGAGGTCCGCGTTTCATTCCCTCACCAGGCAATTTTTTATACTTCCATTGGTGCTCTCAGGCCATTCTTAAACCACGTTCAGATTTAGCAACACTGCCTCAGAAATCCCCTTTAAATTTGCCCACGAAGCTACCTGATTAAGTTAAGCAGCTGATAAAATGCTTGTGACCGGGCGAGTTGGCCGAGCGGTTCGAGGCGCGCGGCTGTGAACTTGCGTCCGGGATATAGTGGGTTCGAATCCCACTGTCGGCGACCCTGAATATGGTTTTCCGTGGTTTCCCATTTTCACACCAGGCTGTACCTTAATTAAGGCCACGGCTGCTTCCAACTCCTAGGCCTTTCCTATCTCGTCGTCGCCGTACGACCTATCTGTGTCGGTGCGACGTAAAGCCACTAGCAAATAAAAAATGCTTGTGATATAATCATCCATTCTTTTATTTTTCAAGCACACTCGTGTACGTACAAATGAAATCTATAACAACGTTTGTTTCGTATTCATTATAATGCCGTTGCTGTTGCCTCTTACTTTACGTGTTTATCTTTGAGGTCTCCATTAACCATAACCTATATTAAAATAAACCAAGTGTGACAAAATACAGTTTTCAATATACCGCTCTGAGCGCTTTATATAAAGAAACAAAAGACGTCCGCTGTCAAACACGTTCAGAAATCTCACGGAAACGTGTTAATTTGTCTCTACTGCTCTATTGTTTCTTAACAAATGATAGAAATGTGTTTTTTTAACAGAAGTGTTAAATTAATAACAATTGTCAGTTAACATTTGTTAACTAAAATTTAACACAGATTTGAATAAACCGGGTCACGCTGTTCCAAAGTATCTTGTCAGTTGGGTGAAGCTAGTTTATGCAGTAGTGTAGTGATACGCTTTACAAATACGAATCCTTTTTATTTTGATAGCAAATTCTCATCGAGCTGCGAATAGATAACGAAGATTTCTTATCTAAGTTCATCTCCCTTGCTACTGTACAGATCAGTGGGTCGAACCAACTAAGTCCACACGTACACGAGTTACTTCAAAATACAAAGCTCGCTTAAAGACGTAATGCGTTTTCCTGGAAGTCGGATGGCTCCACGATATATGAAGGAATGGATATGATCACCTCAAGTCCGACTGATGTTTAATGTATTTACGAATGAATGTTATGATTTTAACATACATTATAATGTGAAGAAGCTAGGTAATTTCTGGCGTGAGAGATAAAAGTTTCTTGTAGTCTACTTTGTGTACTCACAGGATTTCTCGAATTATCTCCCGTACATTCCAGATTACTGTTTCATCGGATAATTCAAACCTTTTTACTTTTATCATAGTATTTCATTTTCATAATTCCTACGCATTGATGTTTATTACAGAAGCTAAGACGATAGGCTTGTTCTGTTGTTTTGCCCTCAGTGACGATAGTTCATCGCGGAAAGTGGATTGTTGTCCGTCGTCCAGTAGACATGTAGCATTGCGCGGAAATCAATAATGGGCTGTTCAGTAGTATCTCCCGGATTGGCACTGGAAACTATATTAAGTGGACCGGTGTGTAGTGACGGTTTGACGGATTTCACGGTTGCGAGAAGATTTCGCTCTTTCTTGCGAACTTTTGCACATGTCCATGATGGCCACGTGGCAACATTCTTGGAAGAAATAAGTCTTTTTGGTTACGTGTGCGTGGAACTTTTGAAGTTTATTAGGCTTACACAGTGGCTTTTCTCCGCTAATTACTGGACACACTGTATGCATTGTTATGTAAGAGTGTTACAATATTTTAATTGAGTAAATTAAACAGAAATGTCGATGTAGCTTTAGTAGACGTCGAACGGAACATATACTCGCATCTTTGATTGGATTGCAATAGGAAGAAAACTAGACGAAATAGAAGATCTGGAGGTGTATCACAATCTCTTAAGAATGTCAGCGTTCACTCGCTTCTTCCACGCTGATGATATTCCTGACGTAAGTTCGAAATATTTTTTTCATGCTGTGTTTGTGAGACGCCTCTTTAGCGGATTAAGTTCCAAGTCTTGCCATGCATATTATTGTACTTGAGCGTAATCCTCTGATACTCTCTGATTGTGTTAAGAATATTTAAGGTTGCGTTTTTAAAGACAGGACTAACAAATGTAGTTAATTATTCTGCACGTAATTCGCTGCAATATTGTTTGCTATGTGTTGTGTATCTCACAGCTGTACTGAAGATGGGAGACGAGGATCGTTGAAGTGTATATGGTTAAATCTGAAACAATACTTCCGTGGCAGTGAAATGTCTGCTTTTTTCTTTCTTGATCCTTTTTTCTATATCTCCCATCTTTACTGAAAGCTTAAGAATTTTTGTTTTAGGCTCCGTACTTTGGAACTAAGGTCCTTTGTAATACCATTCGATAGTTCGTAAGTTAGTACAGTATCTCCCAAACCGTTCAACACACAACACTTTCCGTAGAGTCGTCTGTGAATCTAACATGTTAAACACTCTACCATCGGCGCCATTCTTACGCCTTTATTATTATTATTATTATTATTATTATTATTATTATTATTATTATTATTATTATTATTATTTGTTGTGCCCTACTAAGGAGCGCGTGTGAACTTATTTAGCACAACGTTTCTTCTTGTCTTCCCAAAATCTCTTAATCCTTTCGCTGTGCTTAAAGCCGTAAAATAACAGCCAGGAAACATCTTGAGGCAACCTCTAAGGCTCAGTACCTTACTTGTATCCCCGAGACCGACTTCGAACGATCTTTCCACTATCTTCAACGTGTTAGCATGATGGAAATGGCAGTTGACAAAACAATGATCATTATTACTATTTATTTATTTATTTATTTATTTATTTATTTATTTATTTTTTTTAGTTCCATTTGGGCCTGCTATGGACCACGTGGTTCTTATCTCTAGCAGCTTTCTTCTTTGACCAGTACTCCTTCATTCTTGCACTGTGAATGTCTTTTCGCTCCTGAGTCCATTTCACACCTCCTCCCGGACGTACTGTTTTTTCTGTTAGTGACTGGAGAGAGTTTGATGTTCTGATCAACGTTCTGTACCTATTCCTGTCATAAATTTCACTGGGAGCAATGTCCAATTCTTGAAGGTCTTTTCTGACGAGTCTTGCCCACTTGGCATTAGTCGCTTTCCCTCTAGAGATGGTGTGAAAGATTCTGGAGGTGAGCCTCTGATTGTCCATTCTCATGACATGACCGTAGAAGTTCAATCTCCTCTTCCTCATAGATGTTGTAATGCTCTCCAATTGTTGGTACAGTTCGTTGTTGTGCCTGATTCTGTACTTGCCTTCTTCTTTAATGGGGCCCATGATTTTTCTCAGGATCTTCCTTTCCTTCAGCTCCAGTTTTCTAAGTTGCCCTTTTCTTACCATGTTTAGGCATTCTGAGGCATATAGTACTGACGGTCTCACTACAGTAGTGTAATGCCTGATTTTGAGGTTAAGGGAGAGGGATTTGGATTTGTACATACTCTTACATAGGTGGTAGGCATTTTCCAATTTGATGCATCTGCTGTTCATGGCCTGATCTTCATTCATGTTTGGGGTTATCCATTCTCCTAGGTATTTGAAGGAGTTAGTCCTTTGTATTGTTTTGTCCCCCAGTGGGATTGATTTGGGTGCATCTTTGATGTTGGTGATAAACTGTGTTTTGTTGATGGCGATCTTCAGCCCTACTTTAGCTGCTATGTGGTCGAGAGAGGATAGTTGATGGATAGCTTCCTCCACACTGGATGCCAGGAGTGTAAGGTCGTCTGCGAAGGCTAAACAGTTGACTGTTAACTTGTCTTTCTTGTAGCCAATTCTCAATCCAGAGTCATCCTGTAGCATTTTCGTCCACTCACGAATGACTTTTTCAAGTAGGCAATTAAAGAGGATTGGAGATAGGCCATCCCCTTGTCTAACACCTGTTTTGATCTCAAATCTCTGGGACAGTTCCCCTCTGAATTTGATTCTGGCAGTAGTGTTGGTAAGAGTTGCTTTCACTAGATTCAAGGTTTTCTTATCTAGTCCCAGTTCAGCGAGTGCCTGGAAGAGTGACTCTCTATCTACTGAATCGTAGGCCTTCTGAAAGTCAACAAATGTTGCCACGTAGGGTGAGGCGCTTAGGTTTTTGTAAGTGATGATGGTTTTGAGGTTCAGGATTTGTTCGGCGCATGACCTTGACTTGCGAAACCCAGCCTGGTACTCTCCGATGCAGGAGTCTAGTTGAGCCTCTACTCTTGTGAGTAATACTTTGGAGAGTATCTTATACGTCACTGATACAAGGGAAATCCCTCTGTAGTTGTTGAGATCTGATTTGTCGCCTTTTTTGTGTAACGGGTGGATGATAGCTGAAGTCCAGTCGCTAGGTAACGCTTCTGTCACCCAGATGTTTGATATGATTTCATGGATACTTTGGATTGACTCCTCATCAGCGTATTTCCAGAGCTCTGCTATGATTCCATCCTCGCCCGCTGCTTTGTTACATTTCAATTCTGAAATGGCTTTCTTGATCTCCCCCTTTGTTGGTGGGAGAGAGTCCGACTTAGTAACATTCTGAGGTTCGAAATGCAGTTTCTCCTTGGGTTCCCTTGAATTTAGAAGGTTGTTGAAATACTCTGCTAGAACTGTGGTGCACTCTTCATTGTTCATTTTCAGATTTCCGTCAGCTCCCCGAAGGTGAAGTGTAGGGGCTGAGTAGGGTGTTATTTGAGATTTAAAAGTTTGGTAGAAGTCTCTAGTGTTGTTTCTTTCAAAATCCCTCTCTGCTTGTGCAATGATATTTTTATTGTACTGCCTCTTGGTGTTCCTGATAATTTTAGTTGCAGTTTTCCTAACTTCTAAGAAGTTTTTATGGTTTTCCAGACTTTTATTTATTTATTTATTTATTTATTTATTTATTTATTTATTTATTTATTTATTTATTTATTTATTTATTTTCACAACTTTTACATTTGGTAATATAGCTCGGATTTCGATACATTCACTTCATGAAATATAACTTAATAATAATTTCCATATTTACATGCCTGGCTGAGTGGTTCAGACGGTGGAGGCACTGGCCTTGTGACCCCAACTTGGCAAGTTCGATCCTGACTCAGTCCTGTGGTATTTGAAGGTGCTGAAATATGTCAGCTTCGTGTCTGTAGATTTAGTGGCACGTTAAAGAACTCATGCGAGACTAAATTCTCGCACCTCGGCGTCTCCGAAAACCGTAAAAGTAGTTAGTGGGACATCAAATTACAGCTATACGCAATGATAATTTACAATTTACATTAAATTATTAATAGTTTCTTAATTACTTTCTTCTCTATATAGGTTTCAGCCTCTTCTTTTTACGGTCCGTGTTAATCATTCAAGAATGTTTTGACGATGTTGCAGAGATTCAAAATTGTAGCCTTTTGTGCCACTTAGTAAGTCTAGATGGGGAGGTGTAGTATTTTTAAGTTTTCTGGAACTTATTTCGGTGTAAGACCATTGGGAGAAGGGATAAAAGAATTAAGTGCCACTCTCTATTGTTTCCAGATTTTTACTACCTGCATAGCCAGAGGAGTCTGTATTTGTCAATCTGGGTTTCTGTTGCATATTGTGGTCATTCGGGATAGCGGTGTCGATGAGATATGTGTTAGTTCTTTTTGCCTGTTAATGTTATGGTCTGTTGTGCGGAGTTGTTTTATCTGTTTGTATCGTGCGATCCCAATCGAGTTTACAATTTTAATTTTCCAGTACACTTTGTGGCGAGTATTTGTAATAAGGCATCCTGTTATGGATCAAGGATCGAGGTAAGGCAATTTCTTAGTGTATAACTTTGGCTACATTATTGTGTCTCATGTATATCATTATGACATACATACATACATACATATCATTAAAGACTGTTATGCCTTTCAGTGTTCCGTTTGCAAGCCTCTGTGAATTTACTAAACGTCCCCACAATCCTCTATTTGCAACTAGTGCTGCAGCCTTGTTTAGTTCTGTACCTCTTTATCTTTAAATCGTTATCTAACCATCGTCTTGGTCTCCCTCTACTTCTCTTACCCTCCATAACAGAGTCCGTTCGCCTCACATGGCCCCACCACCGAAGCCGGTTTATGCGCACAGCTTCATTCATCGATTTCATTCCTAACTTAGCCTTTATCTCCTCATTCAGAGTATCCTCCTGTCATTGTTCCCACCTGTTTGTACCTGCAATCATTCTCGCTACTTTCATGTCTGTTACTTCTAACTTACGAATAAGATATCCCGAGTCCACCCAGCTTTCGCTCCCGTAAAGCAAAGTTGGTCTGAAAACAGACCGATGTAAAGATAGTTTCGTCTGGGAGCTGACTTCCTTCTTACAGAATACTGTTGATCGCAACTGCGAGCTTACTGCATTAACTTTACTACACCTTGATTCAGTCTCGCTTACTATACAGTATTACCATCCTAGGAGAACACACAACCTAAATACTTGAATTTATGTACCTGTTCTAGCTTTGTATCACCAATCGGACATTCAGTTTTGTTGAATTTCTTACCCACTGACATCAATTTAGTCTTCAAAAGGCTTAATTTCCATACCATACTCATTGCACCTATTTTCAAGTTGCAAGATATTACAGTGCAGGCTTTCGGCACAATCTGCCATTAAGACCAAGTCGTCAGCATCCACCTGACTGAATCTCTCCCTGCCATTTTATACCTTTCAGCAGATGAACCATGTAAACTACGAACGGCAAAGGTGAAAGATTACAGCCTTGTCTAACCCCTGTAAGTAACCTGAACCAAGAACTCATTTCACCATCAGTACTCATTGCTGCCCAGTTGTCAACATAAATGCCTTTGATTGATTTTAATAATCTACCTTTAATCCCATAGTCCCCCAGTATAGCAAACATCTTTTCTCTCGGTACCCTGTCATATGCTTTCTCTAGATCTACGAAACATAAACACAACTGCCTATTCCTCGCGTAGCATTTTTCAATTACCTTGTGCATACTGAAAATCTGGTCCTGACTGCCCGTCTGTGGTCTGAAACCACACTGGTTTTCATCCAACTTCCTCTCAACTACAGATCGCACCCTCCCTTCCAAGATGCCAGTGAATACTTTGCCTGGTATACTAATCAATGAGACACCTCGATAGTTGTTGCAGTCCTTCCTGTTCCCTTGCTTATAGATAGGTGCATGTATTGCTTTTGTCCAATCTGAAGGCACCTTACCAACATTCCATGCTAATCTTACTACTCTATGAAGCCATTTCATCCCTGCCTTCCCACTATACCTCACCATTTCAGGTCTAATTTCATCTATTCCTGCTGCTTTATGACAATGGAGTTTATTTACTATCATTTCTACTTCCTCAAGCGTAATTTCACCACTTTCTCCTCCCCATGAGCTTGGCTGTTCGCAACACCACCAGGAACATTTCCCTTTACGTTGAGAAGATGTGCAAAATATTCCCTCCACCTCTCCAGTGATGCCCTGCGATATATGATGTTCACCTGAATTACTCAAAACACAGTTCATTTCCTTTTTCCCTCCCTTCCTTTATTTATTACTTTCCAGAAAGGTTTCTCAGCTGCTTGACGTAACCTTTCCAGGTTATTACCAAAATCTTCCCACGACTTCTTTTTGGATTCAACAATTATATGTTTCGCTCTGTTTCTTGCGTCTACCTACAAATCCCTGTCTGCCTCGGCCCTTCTTTGGAGCCATTTCTGATAAGCCTTCTTTTTATGTTTACAAGCTGCTCTCACTACATCATTCCACCAAGATGTTCGCCTTTTCCCACCTTTACACACAGTTGTTCATATTCCCTTGCTGTTTCAACTGCAGCATTCCTGTATGCCACCCATTCTCTTTTTATATCCTGAACCTGCTTACTGTCTACTGTTCGAAACTTATCACTAATCATATCAATGTACTTCTGTCTGATTTCCTCGTCCTGAAGATTTTCTACCTTTATTCGTTTGCAGATTTCACGTTCTCTGCCTTAGGCCTAGAGATACTTAGTTCACTACAGATCAGATAGTGGTCTGTATCATCGAAAAATCTCCGGAAAACTCGTACATTCCTAACAGATTTTCTGAATTTGAAGTCGGTTAAGGTATAGTATATTATGGATCTGGTGCCCCTAGTCTCCCATGCGTAGCGGTGCCTTATGCTTGAAGAATGCATTCGTAACATACTAGCACAGAAGTCCAGCAAACGCTTCCCATTCCCATTAGCTTTGCAACTATGTTGCGTGCAGTGGTATTCTTGATAAACAGCCCTACCCGATACTCTGCCCTTCCCTTTCTAACGACCGTCAAGTACACTTTATAATCTCCTATCTCTTCCTCGTTATCTCCCCTTACCCGTATATCACTTACTCCTACTCCTCTTTGCTGACTCAGCCAGTTCTACTTTATTTCTTCCATAAGCCCCATTAATATTGATAGCTCGCCATCGAATTCCATTTCGTTCGCCAAGTTGTTTCCAAGGAGCCCCTCGCCTGTCACATGGGAGTGGGACTCCGTTACTCCCATAGTTCCGAGCAACGAGCTAGAATAACATAGAGAGGCGGAAGCGCTGCCTGGGTGAAGCTAATAGAACGAAAGTCCGCCATGTTTCCTGTTGTCACACAAGCAAGGGGGCATGGCCTTTAAATGACGAAAAGTGTAGAAAATACGCATTTTAGAATCACTGGGGGAGAATTAAAGACCGTTGCCGATAGCTTGAAGCATTGAAGCGAATACCGCCACTTCATCATATTGCGGCACGAGGCCAACATCACGATCAATTGATTGTAGGGTAGTTCGAAATCATCGCACAGTGACATACGAATAGGCCTCGAAATCGGAACAAGAGCGTTACCCTGCTTGGCTGTTGTGGTTAAGCGTAAATTAGAATAAAAACGATGGACATAAATATTTATGACAGGAAGCCTTAAAATCATAGGGACCTATAATAGGTTACAACCTCATTCTGTTCATATTTTTAAAATTATTGCATCCTCATGAGTACCGTGTTCCTTTATTAATCTGTTTACCCTCCCGGGTTGGTTTTTCCCACGGACTCAGCGACGGATCCCACCTCTACCACCTCAAGGACAGTGTTCTAGAGCGTGAGACATTGGGTCGGGGGATACAAATGTGAGGGAGGGCTGCACCTGCTATGCTGAACAAGGGCCTTGTGGGGGGGGGGGGGGAGGAAGCGGCCGTGGCCTTAAGTTAGGTACCATCCCGGCATTTGTCTGGATGAGAAGTGGGAAACCACGGAAAATCACTTCGAGGATGGCTGAGGTGGGAGTCGAACCCACTTCTACTCAGTTGACCTCCCCAGGCTGATAGAATCCCGTTCCAGCCCTCGTGTCCCTTTTCAAATTTCGTGACGGAGCCGGGAATCGAACCCGGGCTTCCAGGGGTGGCAGCTGCTCATACTAACCAGTACACCACAGAGGCGGCCCATGAATACTTTACCATAATATTCGTTTAGTGTAATTATTTATTATAATATAGAGGGGGGTATCATGTTTCTCCCATTACCATATCATACTGGGATTACTAGCTGAAAGGTAAGCTTGAAAGTTGTCCATTATGAAGTGTGGCATAGTTTTAAAAACCAAGGCAACAGACATCTACAATAAAGGCTGTATACATTTCAAAATAGCAGTAAAATACTGTATTTACCATACTTAGTGTACGTTTGAACGAAATAAGTGTTTTTTTTGTGGGTACGTTTTCTTGGTTGTGGGCGCTCCATTTCCTTTATTTGTACATGTCAGTGAAAATTAAATAGGGCTGGAAATGTACAGAGCATAAGCAACTGAATTGAGTGGGATACCATTTATCTCTTTTCGCCCTCACAATGCATTGTTCCGTTAATTCCTTGTTCTTTAAACGAAATCTGAAACAAAATTCGACAAATGATAACCGTGGCTATCCGTACTTTCGCTAAGTGAACAATAAAATGGATTTAATTACAAACAGAAATTACAAAAAAAGAATCTCGGCTATAATTCAGTAATACTTAAAGTACGATATATCCTTGGTTTTATTACTCCGATTAGAACAACCATACGCTGAGCTTACGGCTGGCATTCTTGAAAGCGAGAATCTATGTTTTCACTTCTTAAAACTTAGGGAATTAAATTGGCATGCACGATCTCCCTGTCACCTCAACATATGCTCTCGCGCCAATTCGCTTTGTTTGACAACCGTTAACATGGCTGCCCCTTACCAACTTGCTTCAAGCAGGGAGCGCTGATGACAGGCTTGCAGCCCCTCTATGTTATTCTAGCTCGTTGGTTCCGAGGCTTGCTTAAAATGTTCTGAGCTCGGTAAATTCATGAAGCTGGATGCTACCCTACTTACACATAGTCCAAGTGAGGATCTCTCCTCTAACGGATTCTGGACCACCGGTGAATTGTATAGTCCTAGCCGCCTGAGCACAAGGAGGGCCATGACTCAGAATATGCCCGAGATGCCCACTCCCATCATAGCAACTGGTATCTCGACTCTCAGCACCACTTAGCCACTCACCCGTTGCCCATAGTTCACGAACTAGGACGTGACTATAGTAACCCACACTATGAACCACATTTATTTATTTGTTTATTTATTTATTTATTTATTTATTTATTTATTTATTTATTTATTTATTTTTTATTTATTTATTTATTTATTTATTTATTTATTTATTTATTTTTTATTTATTTATTTATTTATTTATTTATTTATTTATTTATTTATTTATTTATTTATTTATTTATTTATTTATTTATTTATTTATTTATTTATTTATTTATTTATTTATTTATTTATTTATTTATTTATTTATTTATTTTGCTTAGTGGCGGGTCTTTTGACGTGGTCGGTGAGTATGGGTCTCTTCGTCTCTCTATCCGCAGCTTCCTCCTCCTTCAGCATCTGTAACTGCCTTTTTTCTCTTTTAAATCGTCCAGTGACTGGGTTGTTCTTCTACCATATCATATGTTCCCTCTAACTTTCCTTCATCAACAACAACTCTTCGTAGTAGGCCCTACATTGTAATTCATTATTCTTTTCGAGGTTCTCATTTCAGAACTCTCCTGGTATTTCTCCTCAAATGTTCTGAGTGTCCATGTTTCTAATACATGCAGTGCGATGCTCCAGACGTAGGATCTTTTCGGTTTCTTTCTTAACACCAAGATGAGTTTATTTGTTAAGAGCGACGCATCTTTCTTTAGAAGGCTTCCCAGATAGTTGATCTGCCTGCCCTTTTTTACATTTTGCTTTCTCACCATGATTCTCAGCTCATCTCTCGATACCTTCATCATTTTCGACCTATCGTTCATTTCCATTCCATGGTTTCTTTCTTTGTTTCTTTCTTGAGACGTTGGCGATCACACTGGAAAAAGCACCCCTTTCTTTAGCTGACTTCAAGAGTTATTCGGTGTTGTCCAGCACACATCTCACATGGAGTGACCGGGATTTGAATCACTGAACCCGCGCTGAGAGGCCGGTGCGCTGCCACCTGAGTCACAGAGACTTTAAAAAAATATTAATGTTCAAATTCCATCTTCTGCAATATTTAGCAGTTTCCTTGATACTGCTTAATATCCCGTCTGATGTTAAAGACAGCAGAAGGATGTCATCTGCGAAAACCAGGCCATGAATTCCTCTCTTCGAGTTTGTGCTGTCCTCTTTTCCTTCATTATAATACAATTTTTATAAAAATATACCCAGCTTTTGTGTTCGCAGAATGCTTCTAAAACACTTTATCGCTCAGTATAATACCTATTTACTACTCGTATGCATGTTACCAGTCTGCTATAAGTACCAAGATTTGAGTCTATTCTGTGGTCAGTTGTGACGTGTGGTCTTAGAAAATCATCATCATCATCGTCATTTTACATTTCCAGTTACCGAGCTCGATAGCTGCAGTCGCTTAAGTGCGGCCAGTATTCGGGAGATAGTAGGTTCGAACCCCACTTTCGGCAGCCCTAAAGATGGTTTTCCGTGGTTTCCCATTTTCACACCTGGCAAATGCTGGGGCTGTACCTGAATTCCAAGGCCGCTTCCTTCCCACTCCTAGCCGTTCCCTGTCCCATCGTCGCCATAAGACTTAACTGTGTCGGTGCGACGTAAAGCAACTAGCAAAAAAAAAAAAAAAAAAAAAAAAAAAAAAGTTCCAGTTTCCCGGGTACTGTTGGCAAGCCTATTCCATTCTGTCTTATTGAGATACGTTCTGTTATTAATGGCGTCCTCCAGTGTCCTTCCCCGATCTGCAGTATCCATCTTTATGATGTCCATCCAGTGGGTTCTTGGTCTTCCCACCATCCGTTTCCCTGCCACATGTCTCTCCAAGCTAACATATGCTGTCCTTGTTGGCTCCTTCCTCAATACATGCCCAAACCACCTCAGTCTGGACATGCTGACCCGATCTAACAATATCATTCGAAATATTACTTTGAAAAAAGTAATTGCTCAAAGAATAACAAATAGTAACTGTTTTTGGAATGGCTTAAGGGACAAACTGCTATTTGGAAGGCATAGGTTCCGATGCTTAGCTCTGTCATGATTTTGAGATTGGTTAAAGAATTCCGAATGTGATTCAGTTGATAAAAATGGAAAGTCACGATACCTAGCTCCCGCCTGTCTACCCCGCCCTTGGAAGCCAGCTATTGGCCAGTAGGTCAGGGGCGCCCGAAGATAGTAGAGTAGTGGGTACTTTTGTCATTTACAGCTACAACTTACTTTCAACTTTTGTGTTACTAGATTTTTGTTAGCAAGTGAGTTGAAGCTTCGTAGCTAGTCAACTTTATCAGAGACTGAGTTAAGGAGATGAACTGAAGTATATTATCACTGGATCATATTTCAAACGATGATGTTAGGAAACGTTTTGGTGTTGCACCGATCCAGAAGAAAATGCAGGAAAACCGTCTGCGCTGGTTTGGGCATTTGTTGCGTGCAGAAGGCAGTACATTGGAAGTCGCTGGAAAGAGGTGCAAGGGACGACCAAGTCAGCGATGCACGTTACAGTGCACAACGACCTGAAAGCTGTAAGACTACTGTACATCCAGACATGGCACGAGACCGAATTAAATGGAGACAACGAATCCACACAGCGGACCCTGCCAGCGGGACAAACGCTAAAGAAGAAGAAGGTAGTGGGAAGGGAAAGGATGAAAGCCGGTGCCGGCACATAGCTTACGCCTGTCGAATAGCACCAAGGGGTTGCTCAAAGCTTTACGTTTCCGTCCGACGGACGAATCACAATCAACAGCGTCATTTGCCGTCACTTCGTATGATTACTGGGCAGAGCTTTGGAATTTAATCCTGGCAATCCACGCAATATAGAGATTATAAATTGTATACCGCCATATCTCCTATTCTGCCGGCCAACTTTCTAACAGAAATTTTTTCAACCAACGGGACTCGAACAGGCTAACCACGGTGTCGGACCGTATAGTCTTCACGCCTTAACGATCATGGCCACCAGGCGGGCTAGATTTTGTTAGTAACCAGGGCTAGGATGATGTTGACCAAACAATGTTTATAAAATTACCTACAAAATGACGGCAAATATCTAGTAAAATGATCCGAAAACTTTAGAACACGACAAATTTTAAATTACATTTTACAGCCAGTTTACTAACCAAGTTGGTATAGCCTATATTTTTGAGGTAGACTTTATAATAAGCTTTTTGGGCTGTTGCCATGCCAATAAAACAAGGTGAAATTCTTCACGTAGTCCGGTGGTATTTGAAGGTGTTCAAATACGTCAGCCTCGTGTCGGTAGATTTACTGGCACGTAAAAGAACTTCCGCGGGACTAAATTCCGGCACCTCGGCGGCTCCGAAGACCTTAAAATAGTAGTTAGTGGGACGTAAAGCAAATAACATTATTATTATTAATTCACGTTTCGCAGAGAATTTTGCTCCGCTTCTTCTGAAGAAAATCTCGACTATTCACGAGGAAAATTTCTCCAATTGGAGGTGTGTCTCCCGGAATGTGGACATTTCCAAGAAGTAAGTGGTGAACAAAGTTTCTTTAGTCCCCATATTGACGAAGCGTTGTGAAGATTCTCGAGTCTCAGTATTAATCCTCACTTATCGTTGCGATAGTATCCAGTACTACACGCGTAAATGCTTCAAAATCCTCGAAACGTGTGAGAAAAATGACTCAAAAAGTTTAAAATAGTCTAATAAATTCCATAAAATGACCAAATAATAACATAAAATACAAAATGATAAAAATGACCTAATAAATTAGCATTTCCACAATGTGGGAACTATGAACAAGAATTGTGAACCTTTTAAAATATGACATGTCATCAACATCGTGGCCCTGTTAGTAACTATAAACGCAAAATATATTTTTGTTCTCAACTCTTATAAATATTGGGACGTTCCATGTTGACCACGGACTCCTCGTTAAATTCAGCATTCTCTCTCCTTTTTGCAAACTTTTTTCCATCATTTCCATGACCAACTCTTATTCTCTTCTACCCCCTGTGGGTGGGAGACGCAAACGAATACTCCCACGGTATCCCCCGCTTGTCGTAAGAGGCGATTAAAAGGGGCGACCACGGGATGATTGTATTAGAACCATGAAACTACTTGTGATTAGTACCACCACGCGGGGAACACCATGGGCCGCTTTTACTTGCGCGTAGTACCACTATGTTAGGTGCCAAATAGGTTTGTGATTCGTAGCACGCAGGAGCACCGTGCGCGGTAAGCCCCCCACTTGAGTGCCCTGTCGGCTTTTATAGTACCTGTGATTAGTACCACTATACAGGGTGAGCACAAATGACTTGAGCGGTTTCAAACAATTCCTGTTTGTTTATTATTTGTTGTAACATTACAAAATTATATAGACAGACAGAAAAAACTCAGTTTTTTATGAACCTACAAGTGCTCGATATGTGCCCCTTGAGTGACTCTACACACATCAATTATATAGTCAAGTTCGTCCCACACCCGACGTAGCATGTCGCTGTCAATTTGACTAAAGGCGTTGATGATGTGAGCCCGCAGTTCTGTTAGATCAGCCGGTAATAGTGGCATAAAAACTGTGCCTTTCACATAACCCCAAACGAAGAAGTCGCAAGGGGTGAGTTAAGGAGAGCGTGGAGGCCATGACATGAGGGCGTGATCTTCATTCCCGATACGACCGATCCATCTTTCTGGAAGTCTACTGTTCAGAAGTCACGAACATCAACATGGAAATGAGGTGTAGCACCATCTTGTTAGTAGATGAAGTCCATGCTATCTGTCTCCAACTGTGGCATGAACCAATTTTCTCCAGCATATCCAGGTAGATGTGCCCTGAAATGGATTTTTCAGTGAAGAAGAAGGGACCGTAAACTTTAAATTTCGAGATGGCACAGAAAACATTGAGCTTCGGAGAGTCACGAACGTGTCATGGCCTCCACGCTCTCGTGACCTCACCCCTTGCGACTGCTTCGTATGGGGTTTCGTGAATGACACGGTTTTTACGCCACCATACCGGCTGATCTACAGAACTGCGGGCCCTCATCATCAACGCCTTTGGTCAAATTGACAGCGACATGCTACGTCGGGCGTGGGACGAACTTGACTATATAGTTGATCTGTGTAGAGTCACTCATGGAGCACACATTGAGCACTTGTTGGCTCATAAAAAAAACTTCGTGAGATTTCTGTCTGTCTGTCTGTCTGTCTGTGTAATTTTGTAACGTTACAACAAATAATAAACAAACAGGAATTTTTTGAAACCGCTCCAATAATTTGTGCGCACCCTGTATGAGTGACACCATGCTTCTGGCTTGCGTATGATTAGTACCCACTATATGAGGAACACCACGGGATAGTACGAGTCCCTGTGGTTAGTACACTTATGTGATGAACACCACAGGTTTGCGTTGCCTGTATATGGCGCCGCTGTGTACGAAACACCATAGGCCTGTATCACATGTGCGAATTTCATTACCTGTGAGTAGTACCATAATGTGTGGAATACCACGAGTCTACACTACTTTTGATTAGTACCGTACCATGACAAATATCATGGTTCTACTTTCCTAGCGATAAGTACCATTATGAGGGGCCGATGACTTTGATTTTGGACCTCTTTAGACTGCAAGCATCATCAATTCAGTATTGTGCTTTAGAAGCAGTCCCTTGGTCAGTAATACTATTGTTTTACGTTAGTTTCTGGGAATGTGGGGCATTGCGGGTCGGATCGACTGATTGTTTTAAATTCATATCCATCCATTCATTCTTCGTCCTGACGTTTTGAATTCTGGTCAGTGGAGGATTTGGGACTTTTAATTGATCATTACATTTCGTACCATTAGGGGCCGATGACCTAGATGTTAGGCCCCTTTAAACATCATCATCATCATGATCATCATCATTATTCTCTTCTGCCCCAGTGGTGTTGGGTTTGCAAGACCTGCGGAGTGTTCCTTTTACACGCCTTTCATGATTCCTTTCTTTAGCTGACATCCTCATTCGAGCCTGTCCTCTTTCTCTTATGAAAAATGTTACGAGGAGCTAATAATTCCATTGTTTTGCTCATCACTCACCCTCCCTTCCTCTCTCTGCTTTATCGAATGCGTGTGGGTTTTTTGCGTTTCATATTTCACGTAAAACTGGAAGTCCCGTGGCCAGATCACGAAATCAGCAGTCACGTAACACTACAAGCCTAGTTTGTTCTGCTTCCTTCCCTGTCATAGGGCGCATCCCTAGCCTACATCACTATTATTCCGTAAACCAGCTTCCTACATCATCGTGTTCTGCTATCTCGCGTGCAGTACCGGCGTGCATTTTCAGTGCCATCTTAAAGATACTTGCTTGAATTTGAAATGTAGATTGTTCATATAGGGCATTCTTCGAGATCACATCTAATAATAATATTGACTAATATCTATACCTGTCGGCAGCCCTGAAAATGGTTTTCCGTGGTTTCCCATTTTCACACCAGGCAAATGCTGGGGCTGTACCTTAAATAAGGCCACGGCCGCTTCCTTCCCACTCCTAGCCCTTCCCTGTCCCATCGTCGCCATAAGACCTATCTGTGTCGGTGCGACGTAAAGCAACTAGCAAAAAAAAAAAAAAAAAAAAAAAAAAAAAAATCTATACCATTGGTTCTTAAACTGCGGTACGCGAACAGTCTGCAGCGAAAAAAAAAAAGAAGAAAAATGTAAATATAAAAATAAATAAGAAATGTAAATATGTATATATGGAGCCACGCTTCGCTTGAAAGTTTCATCTGAACTATTACACATCAGAAAACTTCGTCATGATGGTTTGCAATGTCTGAATTCCAGAATTATGTTCCAAAAATGTTCATCCATATTTATTAATATGATACTGAGGTTAAAATCGAGCGTTTTGTGAAACTTTCGTACAAGCAGGGTATTCTATATTTTCATTGTATTATACTTGATACAGACACATACTCTTAAATTTCTTGTGATGTGTTATAAAAATGTATTCAATTTCTCAATCTCTCAATCTCGTCATATTTACGATGTGTATTTAAAATAATGGTTTATAATCAATTAGAAATGGCTGAATAATTAGCCAAGTTCTCTTATTTTTTAACAAATTATTTAGGGAGTTTTTCGTGGGGGGGGGGGGGGCACATTGAACTTTTAGCCATGCGTGTGAGGGGTACAATCTGATAATAGTTTGAGACCCTCCGATGTATACTATTTTTTTTTTTGCTAGGGGCTTTACGTCGCACCGACACAGATAGGTCTTATGGTGACGAGATGTATACTATTAATACAAATAGAATGAGAGAGAGATTTATTAAAGAAATAAATCGTCCGTCCTCCAATGAGGGTGACCATTTGGATCCGGAATACAGTTTCAACTCCAATGGAGTTTAAAAATATTAAGAAATGAATATTTAATCGTTGAAGCTGTTATCTTCTTTTTTCCCGGGGTTAGTGGGGGAGACATGTCAATCACGTTCTCAGGTACGGATGGAAGTGAATGATTTGCAGAGAGTCCCTCAGTATCTGTATTACTATTTTTTCTAACTCGCAGAATGGAACTTTCAAGTTTTGTAGGAAGTTCGATGTCTGACTAGGGAGGGCACCTCTTGCTCCGAATAGCAGGCCTCTGACAATCCACCGATCGATAGGTATTTTATACTTAGATGAAAGGTAAGGCAAGCATAGAATATAAATAGCTTGCTTTTCTAGGTCCACGTCCCGAGCCTGATCCAGGTCCCTTTCAAAGCGAATGGTGGGATCTAAGACCATCGCTTTCATGTCCTCTCTGTTGATGGCTACGATGTCCGCCCTCCGATTGGAGTCATCGGTAGAGACGCAGTGAACCTCCTCGTGCACCTCCCATCCACGCTGTCTCTAGCCTTGAGCAATCGACGATCTTACACGGTGGTGGCGGTGGTTGCGCATTAGTTCAGTGCTCCGGCAGAATCCCAGCACATGTCCAAGGGTTTCTGTCTCGTTGCAGCCATTTTGGCGGCAACGGGTTGTGTTGAATGACCTACCGGGAACCGACCTGACTGCGGTGAGGTTGCATGTCATCTTCACTGCATTCATGTATTCAGAGGAGGACAGAGGTGATTTATGAGTCATCCAGGAGTTTGCTTTCGGGCAGTCTGAATATAACACTACTCCTTTTCCTTTATGTGGTAGCTGACACCACGACTGAAAGGATCGATTTCTCATAATTTCGCATAGTTTCCTTCCGTCAATATTTGGGAGGAGACTTTCCTTTTTTATATCAAGTCTGTGGAGTGCCATATCTTGTTCTTCGGGTAACTTCCTTACGTATGGTAGGTGAACGTCCTGAACATGGAGTAAGCGATTACAAATATTGTAATGCTGTATATTTGCTTCCCATTCTGCGCAAATTATTCCCATCCCTCTGACCTTTCTGGCACTATACAGCATCGAATTTGGAGTATCATCAGGCAGCATCATTATTTCTTGTTCCGGATAGGTTAGAAAAATACTGGACCCGATTGAGCTGTGACATTTGGTAAGGATATAGTTTGAAATCTCAAGTCAGCCAAAGGATACTTTTGATTTTAATATATTTCAACATTTTCAACTATTGGGGGATTTTACCGAGGTATGTCCCAAATTTGGGCATTGTTTTGTCCGACATCAACTAAAGTAACTAGTAAACGGTTGGTCTAATCGAAAAATTAAATTTTAAACGTCATATGCATTTTCTTGGTAATTCTAACAGTTTTCGAGAAAATACAGCGTTTTTATGTTTTTTGGCTTAGCTACCTCTACTAATGAGTACGCTACGCCATCTTTCGTTATCAGGCTAGCTGAAGAATGAGCGCGACATTCTACTGAAATCGTTTGGATTCTACAGTTGCATTGTTGAGAGTGCTAAGCGTGCTTGTCCACATTTGAGAACAGCTATTGTTTATTTATTCAACCATTTTCATTATCGCCATCATATTATATGTACGTATGTTCCGTATTTCTATTATTTACTGTTGTGGAGTTTTAGACTTCAGTGGTTTATAATTCACAATTCATTTTGCGTCGTTGTCTAGAGAACCAGAAATTCCGTGGCTGAGGCGGTCAGCCTCTCACCGCTGTGTTCTGTGGTGGGTCAAATCCCGGTCACTCCATGTGAGATTTGTGTTGGACAAAGTGGAGCCGGGGCAGGTTTTCTCCGGGTACTCCGGTTTTTCCTGTCATTTTTCATTCCAGCATCACTCTCCAGTATCATTTCATTTGTCAGGCATCAACCATTGACCCAGATGAGTACGACAGACTTAGGCAGCCGGCATAGTTCCTATCCTAGCCGCTAGATAGGGGCTTCATTCATTCATTTCATTCCTGATCCGGTCGAATGACTGGAAACAGGTTGTAGATTTTCATTTTTCATCTAGAAGAACCATTGCTTCAGTCACGACCAGCTTTACATGGTGTGCTCTTGAGTGTCGAAGTGGCATAACCAGTGGCGTGCACTGAACCCCATCTACCCCAGCGCTGCTGGGGTAAAGAACTATATATTAACATTTTCTAATTATTACTTAGAACGCTTTTTATAATGTTTAAAAAATTTGCGAACCTCTAAGCCAAGCCAAGTACAGGTGTCTCGACAATCCGCTCGCACAACCGCAGTTCAGCTTCTCCAGCGAGCTGGGTTTCCTTGCCGGCGCTATAGAGAGCTACCCCCAGTGAAATTTAAGGTCGCTTGGGTGACACCTGCACTTGAGTCCAGCTAGCTTAGGTAAGGGATGTTAGTTTTAATACTTGACACTCGAAGTCTTCAGCGCTACACACTAGAGACTGCAAGAAAAATATCAACATCTTAACAGTATAGCCACTTGCACATCGTCTTGCTAATAAAAATAGAGCCAGTATATGAAATCAGTTGTAATATAGAAGAACATAATTTAGTCTTGGGTTTCGGCATGTATACCGTTTTTTCGAGCAATTCATTGATGGCAGGTGTAGAGTGTGTGTTCCGATAGCCTCAGAAAAATATTTAGGTTGCCCAGCATGAACACAGAGAAGCGCGAATGGTTGTCTGTGATCGTGGTATATAGTGAATTTTTGCAGTGTTCCTCCTGGATTATAGGTGAAGGTTTCGCGACTTCTGTGGCATTCTTCACGAATATAACGTGTGTTATACGTCGTGACAAATATTTTCTCTCGTTTGTCGTTGATGCACGTACACTCAGTATGCGAGTGAAACTATAAAACTTCAACGACGGTAAAATACCATTTAAATTTTGCTGATTAGATTATATTAGGCTTTTTAAGTAAACAACAAATAGTTAGTCCCAGTGCATTTTTGGAAAAAACCATGACTGTACTATCACGAAGCGTCACCGTATGAAACTGTAAGTACATTGTTTAAAATCTGCTATAGATTAAGTTATGATGGTGCCGTCACTGCTGTGAATATCAATTTGGAAGTATGTGCGAGCGTGTGGTTGAAAATATTCTTGAAAGATCTTTCTCAGGTAGACCTTACCACGAAAAATGCAGCCTTATAAAATTGTAATGTTGACTTTAGAGAGTGTAGTGGGGCTACGATTGTTTATATTTTAAACTTTTTTTTGCAGCTGGGGTAATGAATATGTTCATCGCACGCCACTGGGCCTTAAATATTGCCTAAACTGGCACCCTCCAGACTTGTTTATGTACTGGCACGGGAAACTTACTTCATTGAGGATCTACGACTCAATCTACCACTGCCATCTACCGGCCCATTCCAAGAGCTTCAGAAACAACTTCTCAAGAAACGCGCGGAAATAGACCCCGAATTCTACGGAAATGACGCCATGATCGATCGAAACTGGACCAAGCAACTTCAAGAGCAAAGACATGTCATAACAAGATATGCAATACATGGCTTCCACCACAAAATATGCGCAAAGACAAAATTCCACAATCCAACAGATGACTGTGTTTGTACACTGTGTAAGGAAAAGTGCGACCGCTACCATCTGCTAAAGTGCAAGAACAGAATAAAGACTCTAACAGAATACAGCACAATGTAAATTGGGACAACAAACTTAATACTCATTCGAGTGCTCCTTATATAATTAAATATTGCCTACAAGAGTGTATTGTATGACACACACATACAGCACTTCGGGCCACCTTAATTTAACCACTTAAATCCATACGAAAAACTGGTATTTTAAATTTTGTTCTAGCTTATGGGCCATCAGTCTTGAAATAGAGGCAGCGTTTCGTGTCACCCCATACTGTGCTGACCTCTTTTATTTATGTGTACCTATATCCTACATCTACTCTTATCTGTTTGTCATACTTCGTTTGCTTCCCTCAAGAACTAACTGAACAAGTTATGTGTGTGTCTGTGGATCAGTGGTGTAGTGTCGATCGCTGGAATCCAAGATCGTGAATTCAGAGTCGACAGAAGTACAGTACTCTGAGTTTTGAAGGGTCAATAAATGTCCGTTCGGCACTCTTATTTCATATACTGGCGGCAATTAAAAATCCTCTAGTGTCGTATTTAAAGTTTATCTGACAAATTCAACCCCAGATCGCCCATTAGATATCCGCTTTCTCTGCCATTTCAAAGTCCTCCGAGTAAGAGGCAGGAACGCTACCCCTACACCGCGGGGTGGTAAAGGCTTCCACTATCCGTAATCTCGGCACTGGATGGGGTAGAGGGGTTAGCTCAACGCCCGGCCGTCTTTGCTCCTAGGGATTAACCTGGTACTCATTTTTAGTGTAGGCTGAGTGAACCTTAGGACCATATGCACCTCCGGAAGTGGAAATCTCGTTTCTTAAATTTGTCGACTTCCTGATGGGGAATCGAGCCCACGTCCTTCCGGGCAAACCTAGCACGACTTTACCGCCTCGGCCAGGAAGCCCCTTTCTCCGCCACTTGGTAAATTAAACAAAACGAAACGTACAAATAGACATGCAGGCAGCCTAAATGGTGTCAAATTAAAATGTCCTGCAGACGGTAAATGGTACTATACGATTAATAATAATATTAATAATCGGTGGCTTTACGTCCCACTAACTATTTTTACTTTTCTCAGAGCTGCCGGAATTTAGTCCAGCTGGAGTTTTTTTTACATGGCAGTAAATGTATCAACACGAGGCTGACTTATTTGAGCACCTTCAAGTACCACCGGACTGAGCCAGGATTGGTGAACCTACCAAAGTGGGGTCAGAAGTCCTGCGCCCCAGCCGTCTGAGCCACTCAGCCCGGCTATATTATTATTATTATTATTATTATTATTATTATTATTATTATTATTATTATTCTCTACTCAATAATTCCATCTAGCATCTCTTAATTTTAAATTACCGGTATTCCAATGTATTCGGCATACTGAAGTTCATAGAGAACGCCAATTTTTATTTGAGTTGAAAGTTGTGAAGATTTCTGCCACTATTCCCGTGCTCAGTTTGTGGTAGGGGTAATGGATTAGTGTGACATAGTTTAGGAAAAATATGTCCATTGGGTTTTCCTTCGTTCGTTCAGTCGTAAATTTCTGTGTCAATTCACAGCAGTATAATTAGCATTTCCGTTCGTGTGTTTCCCTGATAGCAGCCTAAAGCAACATCGTTATCACAACTTGGACGTCACTGGGGGTTTAGTTTCTTTAGGGAGCCGGTGTTAGTTGCACCGCTCGGGACGGCTGTTTGTCACGTGACAAGAGAGCATCGGACAGGCGGGTTGAATACCGTGGCGGTACTGTACTTGCCGCTCGGAAATATAATAATAATAATAATAATAATAATAATAATAATAATAATAATAATAATAATAATAATAATTTGCAGCATGGATAATATGAGACGAACAGGACACAGATTACGGAGTATAACAGGACAAGAAAATTATTCGTTGACAAAGGAAATATACAGCAGTGTGCAATATTTCCTGAATAAATACATTTTCACGATTAACTGAACCTTTGGGACGCGTACATTTACCGAAAAAAAGTACAATTTATGTGATTTGTACATATTCTTTGTACTCTCATGAACACACATTTCAATATTTGTATGGCATTTATGACTATGACAACAAATGAAACACAGGAACTGGTATACTCCTCCCTCACGGGACCTTGGGCTCGTTTAGATAGTATTGTATCAATGTTTGGTACTATTCGTTTGCGTACTGGCAAGTCGCAAAACACATTTCAAGTTTTCATCGGTGAGCCTACTTCTGTGCATAGATTTACAAATCTTCATTAATGAAAACATATGTTCACATAAACAAGTTGATTCGAATATACTTACAATATGAGCATTGAAATTGTACACACTATGAAATCTCTCCCGTGAAAAACAAACATAAAATTCAGTCAAACTCTTTGTGTTTGCAAACCTATCTTTCATTTGAGTATCGCATTTTAAGTCAATCAGTTCTAGCTGCAGTTCTGGTCTAACAGTTTGCACATCCACTGAGAAGGGGGTAGCGAACACATGCAGATCCTTTTCTAATGCCCGAATGTCGTGAAACCTACTCTCATAGCGACATTAAAAACTCTTTATATTCTTCTAATGTTTTTTAATGTGATTCCATATTTTATTACATATTACACATTTTGCTGTGTTATTTTCTTGAACTATTAAATACTCTTCTTCCCAGGAAGGTTTGAAACATGTTGGCATTGATGGCCTACGCTGTGCCAAAATCTCTTCCATAGTAAATGCAACATTAACCGACTAGATTTGAACGTCGTGTGGTGTGAGAATAAAGACGGAAACAGTCACCTCTCATGAGTTCACGCGTACCGTGTCGCAATCTAACCTGTCGAGAAAGATGTGCTATACCTGTGTGCCACTGACCTGCAGTACGTACTACGTCATGCACTTCCCCATCTTCTTCCCTTACTTGCTCGCGAAGCTGCTCCCGTTCCTCGAGAGCGGGGAGCAAACTGGCTCCGAAGGCATTTCGCTCTCGATTGGCGATGCCTGGTTTAGACAGTGGGTGAGGCACGTGAAGTGATTTAAACCTTCAGTCAGTCTATTATCTTAATTATATTTCGTTAGTTATAATAATTACTTATTTGGATAAATGCTACGAATACTTCTGATTTTCAAAACTTTTCGTTGAGCCGACTCAATTAGCGAGGACGAATCACCATCAACAGCATCATTGTCACTCTGTATGAGCACTGCGGAGAGGTTTGGGATAGAATCCTGGCTTTTGACACGCAATATAGAGATTATAAATTGTATACCGCCATCTCTCGTATCCTGCTGGCCAACTTTGACTGAAAATGTTTTCAACCAACTGGACTCGAACTGGCTAACCACGGTGTCGGACAGTGGCGTATACTGAGGGCTACCAAGGCTATCGGTGAAGCCCAAACCTCAATTCAGAATGATGGAAGTCTAAATCATATTCTAATGTAAGCATCTGACAGATTGTTCCATTTACAAAACTTGAAAGCAGTGAGAAAAAACGTCGCACGTATTTCACAGAACAAGGCTTCGGAGACTGATATTGCAGCCTAGACACTCGTCACACTCCCGTCGGTCCACCTCAAGCGGTTTGCTGACGTATGTCCGATAGGTGCTGGGGCCGGGGTAAATAGTCTTATAGCTATGCTAGGCTTCCTTCCGCCAGATCGCCACTGCTATCAACCATGCGTTACTCATCGTATATACTTCCTCACCTCATACTTACAGATAACAGAGTGCTGGTATTTCACTCCCGTTTAATTCTACATTCATGTAGGAAGTCACTGCAGGGCTGCTGTTATACGAGTAATATAGTTTCCTTCTTATAGGTAGATCTGCTAAAATGTAATGCATTCTGTTAGGTTTAGTGTTCTCCTTTGTTGGTTGGAATCGATACCCGTGATCATGGGTTGGACACCATCACTGACATCCCGAAGAAGCTAATTAACCAGTGAACGATGGGTACGCCCGCTATAAAATTCTATATGTTTATTTCATGTAATAATAATAATAATGGTGCATGGCATCTGTATAGGCTTTGTGTTGACCTAATGAGGATAAAATGAAGGCGAAGACATCATAAACCCCAGTCCCCAGTCCAAGAGAATTAACAGTATGAGGGGGTTGATTATGAAAATTGAACCGGGGCTATCGGACCAAAGACAAGCATTCTATCCATTTAGCCCCAAAGCCCGACTTTAATTTGCTAAACCTTAGGCTACTATCTCCACTGATCAGGTGTTGAGTATTGGCAATGGCAGAGGCCAGGGCAGTAGCTTGTGAAGCAGCCTTGACAGTACAGCAGACTTCTCTGTTGGCTATTGGCTGCAACTCAAAACGCTGAAGACTTACTAAACCAACTATCGAAAAGGGGTAACCTAAGTCTAGTGGTAGCCCACGTCTTGAACTCAGTATACGCCACTGGTGTCGGACCATATGGACTTGACGCCTTAACGATCATGGCCACCAGGCGGGCTAGATTTTGTTAGTAACCAGGGTCAGGATTTTGTTGACCTGAAAATGTTTACAAAATTATGTATAAAATGACGTTAAAAATTCCGTAAAATGATCCGAAAACCTTAAGAAAATTACATTTTAAATTACATTTTACATTCAATTTACTAATCGAGTTGGTATAGCCTATAACGCGAAATATATTTCTGTTCCCCACTCTTATATAGTGGGCCGTACCTTTATGACCACGGAGTCCTCGTTAAATTCAGCATTCTCTCTCCTTTTCCCATATTTTTCTTACATCATTCCTGACAGACCTTCCGTAAAAATGGTCGTACAATATCTCCTTCTGAGGTAATCAGCATATTGTAATTCATATTTTATATCATGTAATAAACTGCCCTTTTCTTATAATCATAATCAGCCTGTTCTATTAAAATGATGTGGCCTTTTAGAGTCTTGTCCAGGTAATTCTTCCTAAGTTCCTTCCAGCTGGAACGCTTTTGGTAGGTCCTCAACTAGTGAACTCCAGCGATGTTCAGAATATCTTTTTGCCAATAACCATAAAATATGTAATAAAGTAACAGAGAATGTGACCGGCTGCGGGGCGTAATTGGTTAGGTGCTCGTCTGTTATGATCAAGGTTACTAGGTCATATCCCATCGCATACCTGTCAACGTTCCCGATTTAGACGGGAGACTCCCGATTTTCGACAGTTTTTCCCGTCTCCTTATTATTCTATTATTTCTCCCGATTTTAGCTTATTTTTTGGTGAACTTCAAACATTTGTTTTCAAATTCTACCATTTCAGCTTTGTCGGAAATCCTTCGCTCATTGACAGCTTTCAAATGAAATATCGACGTGTGTTAATAGGAGAAATGCGCGCGGATGTGCGATGTTTTTGATTGAAACCTGTATATCGCGAAGCGTATTTCTATTGTCAATCTCTCGTTCTCGCGCGCTATGTATCGTGTTCGTTCACGTCAGTCTAGTCAACTCTAGAGACTAGTCGCTAGATTTGGAGTTTCTTTCTTCTTCTTTGAAAATTGGTGACAGAATTTCAAAGATAGCCACTAGTGATTTTTCTAGAGATTTTAGGAGTCATTTAGAGACAATTGGGGAGAATTTTTATTTATTACTTGATAAAAATAAGCATTGTGCTTCGTATAATAGCGCGGGCGCGTGATGCAATATATATCAGAGACCGATCATCTCACTCGCATACTTCCTGTGAGATAATAGAGATGTGTAATTTTTAGCCCTGTAGTCTCTTTTGGCAACAGTCATGCTTTGAGACAATAAGTGTTATAATATAAGTACTCCTGTATTGCGCAAGGCATATAGAATACGCAGTTTTGACCAATTGTATCTCCTGATTCCTCCCGATTCTTCCTGATTTTCATATTTAAATCTCCTGATTTTTGTTTTTGTAAAGTTGGCAAGTATGCGCCATCGCAGTCGATTGGCATTTAAGAGACCCACTTCAGTAAAAATAAAAATTTAACCTTGTTATTTTGCTCTTTTTTAGTTTTAACTGTTTTGTCTTTATTGTGTGTGTATGTATGTATGTATGCATGTTGGGTATTCAGCCAGAAGGCTGGTTTGATCCTCTGCAGCTCCGCCAGCAGCTGTCATAAAAAGCCTAGGCGTCACTGAAGAGGCGTACTAGAGAAATGAGGAGTGAGGTAGTTTCCCGTTGCTTTCCTCACCGAGCCAGCCGTTGCTATTACATATCAGTCTGCCAAGCCCACTGAAATGCATGCACCAACCGACCCTATGAGCAATATTTTCACACAAATCATAACAGGGACTGGCTGCATAAGGAATGGTATTTACTAGCATCACTCATACCTCAGTCACTTTCATAGCCCCAGGGACTCTGAACTTTGGAGCGTGGGTTGGCGACCACGGGGTCCTCAGCTGGGTCCTGGCATTGCTTCCACGTACTTGTGCCAGGCTCCTCACTTTCATCTATCCTATCCGACCTCCCTTGGTCAACTCTTGTTCTTTTTCGACCCCGACGCTATTAGGTTTGCGAGGGCTAGGGAGTCTTTCATTTTCACGCCATTCGTGGCCCTTTTCTTTCTATGACCGATATCTTCATTTTTCGAAGTGTTGGATCCCTTCTATTTTTCTCTCTGATTAGTGTTATATAGAGGATGGTTGCCTAGTTGTACTTCCTCTTAAAACAATAATCACCACCACCACCACCAGTCACTTTCATATTGTCAAAGCCAAGGATGAGACTGAGACAGGTCAATGAAAGTAACAAATTTGATATAGCCCATACCAGAAGACAGTGCACTGTAAACACTACATCTCGCCAGCAAAGGCATCTGTTTTTATTGTAGTATAAAAATATAATTTCATACCTTGCCTACTTAGACTTAGTTCCTCCAGTGCTATCTTAAACCAATTTTATTGTATGCTTTGTTATGGAGAAAACATAATAAAGTATATTGAAAAGAAGAGATTAATGGCAATTTAAGGAAAGAAATTCTTACACCTTAACGTTTTGGCTCCTCCTGCTGATTATCATATTTAGTTTTGCATGTTAGCTGTAAAGACACATGGTGTGTACTGAAGAGAAGTTTATTTCATCTTGGATTATCGAGGTAAAAAGAAATATTTAATGCCAAAAAGTATTAACACGAAAAGGCGAAATCATATCCATATTTGCAATAATCTAACACAAAATATTCTTCCTCTCAAAATTTTTTTCTTCGCGCGTGTTATTTTTGAGGTAGTAAATGATTTGAACGTTTAAAATGCAAAAGATCTAATCTGCTCAAATCCTAAACACACGATGATGACGATGACTCCACTTCTTCCTTTGTTGTTGCATTATTACAGCAAATAATAACATAATCATAGAATTGTTTTAGTTGTTCACTGTTATTGAAATTTTACTCTCGCCACTTGCCATAAAAACAGGAGCAGCGCACTATTCGATGCCTTTACTGGAATTATTATTTTCATTGCAGAACGTCTGTTGACACAAAATTTATGTTTATTGGGGGTTTTTGCTTTCGGTGAGGCATGCCCCATTATTTTTCTTTAGGTGTGAGGTAATATCTCATATAGTCACTGTAGTTTCTCCATGCCAGTTTGCAGCCTTGATGTGGAGAGTGGAAAGGAATTTCATGTTGGAGCGGGACTGCTTAGTCACTTTACTGACCTTGTCTCTATTATGAATAAAGTTTCTTTTTCCCTTTCGTTCCTTAGCAATTATCTGATCATAGCACAGGCTGGTTCGCCAGAACTATGTTATGGAAATGCTTGATTGCGCTTTCAGAGCGAATAATACTGTGTACCGTCTGCTTGACTGGTAGCCGATATAGTTCAGTCGATAGAACACATTGGAGAGGTGTAGGTGTGCTCCATATCAGAAATGTTACTGACGAAAGGAATACGAATCAAAACCTTAATGTCACACACGAATAAGTAGTAAAATGCGAAAAGTCAACGAAATCTAGAAGAATTCGAGCTAGTAAAAACATGGCACCATTATACGAACATAAATAATATCGAATTGCATACATTCGGAAGATAGTGGGTTCGAACCCCATTCTTGGCAGCCCTGAAGATGGTTTCCCATTTTCACACCAGGCCGTACCTTAATTAAGGCCACGATCGCTTTCTTCCTACTCCTAGCCCTTCCCTATCCCATCGTTACCATTAGATCTATCTTCGTCGGTGCGACGTAAAGCAACTAGTAAAAAAAAAAACAAAAAAAACAAAACAAAGATTGCTTTTTTACATTGTAATGTATTACTCAGTTCATTGCCGAACATCTTGTATGCTAGAATTAATTATTAATGCACTTTTTATGTAATTTCTGAGGAGATATTGTACTTGAAACATGTTTGCACTGTTTATTGTTTATGGTAGAGTGGAAGAGAAATATTAAAATATCAGCATTTGTTGTGAAGACCTTTATCATTAGATGATGTGATCTTCCTTAAAACGGTCGTTTTTGAAAGTTTACATTTTTCTATAGGTTTTTAAAATTGCTTTCTGTTCATTTCATCCCCAAGCCACGCGTTCTTCCATGCTTTTCCTCTGCATAACATGGCATGATAAACATTTTTTCCAACACCTTCAATTAATTGGTGTTCTGTAGTGTTCATTACTCAGATAACTTCTTCCCCGTTGTCCTTTCCGTGGAACTACACAACTCCTTTGTCGTCGAATTCTGTCCATTAAACGTTTATCAGTATTAGGTTCTTGCTTACGAGTTCAGTGCTAGAATTGGGAAGCCGAGTTGTTTCGCAGCTGTTTGGATCACGTCTTTATTCAGTCTTGAGGGATAGCGTCGGTCCTTAAATCGCTTAACGAGACCAACAGATTATCAGGAAATGATTTTCTGCCCAGCCCGCCTGGTGGCCATGGTCGTTAAGGCGTATGGTCTGACACCGTGGTTAGCGGGTTCGAATCCCGTTGGTGGAAAAATTATGTCATAATGTTGGATAGTAGGTGGTGGTATACAATTTTTAATCAGTAGATTACGGGCGAGTTGGCCGTGCAGTTCGGAGCGCTTAGTTGTGAGCTTGCATCCGGGAGATAGTGGGTTCGAACCCATTGTCGGCCCCCCTGAAGATGGTTTTCCGTGGTTTCCCATTTCCACACCAGGCAAATGCTAGGGCTGTACCTTAATTAAGGCCACGGCCGCTTCATTTCCATTCCTAGGGCTTTCCTATACCATCGTCGCCATAAGACCTATCTGTGTCGGTGCGACGTAAAACAAATAATGTTATTGTAATTATTATTATTATTATTATTATTATTATTCTACCGCTTTTCCCACACCTGTGCGGTCGCAGGTGCGAATTGTGTCCCACGTGGATTTGGTCCTGTTTTACGGCCGGATGTCCTTCTTGACGCAACCCTAGATGGTGGGATGTAATCACTATTGCGTGTTTCTGCGGAGATTGGTATTGTAGTGTATTGTAGTGTGTTGTCTGAGTATGAAGAGGAAAGTGTTGAGACAAACACAGACACCCAGTCTCCGGGCCAGAAGAATTAATCAAAGGCGATTAAAATCCCCGACCCGGCCGGGAACCCGGGACCCTCTGAATCGAAGGCCTCAACGCTGACCATTCAACCAATGTGTCGGATTATAATAATAATAATAATAATAATAATAATAATAATAATAATAATAATAATAATAATAATAATAATAATTATTATTATTATTCATACGAAGTGAAGGTATATGACTGTGTTGATTGTGATTCGTCTATCGAATGAAACGTTAAGCCTTGAGCAGACCCCTTGGTTTTATTCGACAGGAGTAGGCTATGTGGCGACACCGTGTTTCACCCTCTCCCAGCATCATTATCACCACCACCATCATCTTACACCCAGAAGCGCAGGTCGCTCGTGGGTGTCAAATAGAAAGACCTGTACCAGGCGAGCCGAATATGTCTTCGGACACCCCCGGCAATGACAGCCATACGCTAAATAAATATTAATAATGAGGTGAGATGCTTTTTAAACGGCATGTTTTACGGCCGGATGCCCTTCCTGACGCCAACCTCGCTGAGCCGCTAAAAAAGATGAAAGGAATGATGGCGAATGGAATTGGGTGAGGAGGTGGAAGGAATCAACTGTGGCTTATGAATAATAGAAATTGTTCTGGCTTTTGCCTAGAAGTGAAAATGGAAAATTCAGAAAACCATTCTCAGGACAGCCGACGGTGGGGTTCGAACCCACTCGTCTTCCGCATGCAGTGCTTGGCTTCGTAGCCGTACCTCGTTAATACGCGCGGGCACTACGCTCGGTAAATATATATATATATATATATATATATATATATATATATATATATATATTGGCTATTTGTTTTACGTCGCACCGACACAGATAGGTCTTGTGGCGACGATGGGAGAGGAAAGGCCTAGGAAGTGGAAGGATGCGGCCGTGGCCTTAATTAAGGTGCAGCCCCGGCATTTGCCTGATGTGAAAATGGGGAAACCACGGAAAACCATCTTCAGGGCTGCCGACAGTGGGGCTCGAACCCACTATCTCCCGATTACTGGATACTGGCCGCACTCAAGCGACTGCAGCTATCGAGCTCGGTGGTAAATAAATACCTAAATTAATTAATTAATTAATTAAATAAATAAATTCATTTCCTGCCCCCCAGTCGGATGGGGCTCTTTGAACGTTCTCTTTGAACTCAAGCATGATTCTTTGCAACAATTGTTAAATATTCTCAACGATTGTCGAAGTTTCGCTTATTGCTTGCTTCGGTAAGTTAAGGAGCAAAGTGAATAGGAATAGCTTTCAACCTAAAATTGTGCCTTCCTCCTAAGTGAATGAGGAATCTCTCTCAGAAACTGACCCATTTTATATAATGCTTTTGATAGTAGGCTATGCCTAGGATAGTGCAAACATTTCTGTGTTTTGTGCTTGCATGTATCAACCCTTTTAAAGATAGAACATAAAATATACTGAGTGGAATTTCAAATCAGAATACTGTAAATTCGAACTGATTCTGAGACTCGGGTGTTCTATTTTAAACGGTTCGGTAGATGTTGAAATAGCACGAACAGAGATATAATGGCAGTTACGTTATCAATTGAAAAGTCAAAGAGGAAGACTAAACAATTTGCCAACTCCTAAATTAGTACTTCCTTGAAAGTTGACCGCGTTGATAATATATTACAAATTCTTTGGTTGCTTCACTTTTTCAGTGGCAGATAAGGGGTTTAGAAAATTTGTGTAGATATAGTATCAGAAACGCCTATCGTGTTAAGTACGAAGGTAGAAACGGTTGGCGATTTGGAGTCATTCATAGGAAAATGGATTATTGGACCAGGGTTTGTCCATATGTGTAGACATAGAGATATTCTTTTAAATTTGAGTTTTATGGTAGTTTCTGTTATACTGTCAGTCATTTTTTAAAATTTCAATTTTATGATCATTCCTTTTTTTAAATATTGCTGAAAAACACAATAATATTGTGAATTACTTTTAAAAAGTGCAAAAACTCAGTAAACTTTTTGCTAAAAATAGTAGTATTTAGTAAATTACTGTAGAAAAGGACGAGAATTTAGTAAATTGTTTTAGAAACGTGCGATTATTTTGTAAATTAGGCCTATTGATGAAATGTAGAAATTCCTGAAAACTACAAGAATTTTAGTAAATTATTGATAAAAAGTTCATATATTCAGTAAATTTTTGATAAAATTATTATTTAGTGAATGATTGCTCAAAAGTACTAGAACTTAAGTAAACTATTACTAAAATGTAGTAGCATTTTGTAAATTATTGTGCAAAAGTACTAGTTTTACTAAATGATTATACTGTCCGTCAGACTTCCCACTGTAAGTGGGATGGGGTGGTGGTAGAGTAACACCCACGATATCCCCTGTCTGTCGTAAGACTTGGCTGAATGAGGCCCCAGAAGTTCTTAACTTGATAGCGTGGGTTGGCGACCGAGTCCTGGCATTGCTTCCACTTACTTTGTTAGCTTTCTCACTTTCATCTATGCTATCCGGCATCTCTTGGTCAACTCTTATTCTTTTTCGACCCCGATGGTATTAGGTTTGCGAATCTTAAGGAGTCCTTCATTTTCACGCCCTTCGTGGCCCTTTTCTTTCTTTGGCCGATACTTTCATTTTTCGAAGAGGATGGTTGCCTAGTTGTACCTCCTCTTAAAACAATAATCATCACCACCAGCTCAGTAAATATAGACCTTTTATGTAGTTGCCGTTAACTGTCACAGGTTTTGTTGACATTGAATTTAATTTTCATCACTTTTTCGAGTGTCGACATAGGTACTTCATTTTTTGTCAGTAATTTTTTAGAAGTCCGTCACATTCGACATCTGTTAACTGGTCAGTGGTAGACCGCCGGCCTCCGGATCCCAAGATCGTGGGTTCAAATCCATGAGAAGTAGTCGGATTTTTGATGGGAGGAAAGAAGTCTGTTCGACACTCCCATTTTGTTCGATGTCGACATGTTAAAGATTTCTGGTGACATATTTGAAGTGTAGGCGACGAAATGAATTAATACTCGGCCATAGATCGCCCCAAAAGAGACCTAGTTTACTCTGCCATTTGGTAGAGTAAAACGGAACGTTAAAATTGTCGCGCAGGCAGTCTATATGGCGTTAGATCAAAATGCCTGTACACAGTAGGCAAGGCTATATTATTATTATTATTATTATTATTATTATTATTATTATTATTATTATTATTATTAACCCTTTTGATATATCAACGCGAAAGAAGTAATTTAAACCTCACGTCGATGCGTCGTACCAGAACTATTATTTCTTTAAAAACGTTAAACAATTGTGAACAATAAATTTGATTCCGCAGGACTGTTGCATTTTACCTCCTTTAATGTTCTACAAGTTAAGAGCTCGCAAGAACACAGTATTTCACGTTCAATCCAGAACATCTTATCACTCATCACTTAAACTCACTATTTATTAAAATGCTACGTTTTTACAACACATTTGTTGCAGAAATAGATTTATTTTCAGAATCACACACTCAATACATATTTAACGGCATGTGTTCCATCTGCGGGGTATAAAAATGAAATGGCTTTTAGTGCCGGGAGTGTCCGAGGACATGTTCGGCTTGCCAGGTGCAGGTCTTTTGATTTGACGCCCACAGGCGACCTGCGCGTCGTGATGAGGATGAAATGATGATGAATACAACACATACACCCAGCCCCCGTGCCAGCGAAATAACCCATGATGGTTAAAATTCCTGACCCTGCTGGGAATCGAACCCGGGACCCCTGCGACCAAAAGGCCAGCACGCTAACCATTTAGCCATGGAGCTGGACACATCTGTGGGGTCGTAGGTGCGAACTGTGTAGCGCGTGTGTGGATTTGGCCATGTTTTACGGTCGGATGCCCTTCCTGAGGGAAGTAATTACTGTGGGGGTTGGTAGTGCAGTGGGTTGTTTGAATATGAAGAGGAAAGTGTTGAGACAAACACAAACACCCAGTCCCCGGGCCAGAAGAATGAGTCGGACAATTTATAAATTATACATAATACTCTTTAAAAAAAAGAAATCGGAGCTCCTTAAGGTATTTATCATTGCAATCACTTTTTACTTTAGTTAAATCATTTTAATTCCCGCATTTTCATAGTATGGAAACATCCTGGATGTACTTCGTCGTTATTTTCTCTATATATGCATTCTTCTTCGTATCATCTTGTCTTTACTTTCATTATTTTTTATTTATTTTACTTACATGTGTATTGTAAGTATTGGTGTGTTACAAAGGTACTGTATTGGGCCTCTTGCCTGTGTACTTTCAGACAGACTAATACATTATTATTATAACCGGAAAAGTATACGTAAATCATCACCATCTTTTCCGAAGCTTTTCCTACATCTTGTTGGGGCCGCGAGTGCCAACTATGTCGCCCATATGGACACGACGGGATGCCCTTCCTGACGCCCATCCTGTTAGAGAAATTGTGTGTTTCAGTAGTAATGTTTTGTGTGTATATATATATAAAACTGTATTGAGATAAAACATTTAGCACCCTGTTTCCAAGTACGAGGAGGAATTAGTAGGACGCGGTAAAAATCCCCAACCCGACCGGGAATCGTGTTGGGGGCACTCTGAACCGAAGGTCTCGACGCTATTTAGCTAAGGAACCGAGTCTAGATTAAACTTAAATTAGGAAATGAGTATCTTCATTCACATGTCTGTTTTCTGGGAAGACAAGAAAATCATTACTCTCTTCAGAAGACAATGAAGGGGCGTTGCCACTGGTGTCTCACCAAGGCGGGGTTCGTTTCCCGGCCTATGCATGTGGTATTTTGGGAGTGAAAAGATAAGTCCCTGTGGATAAAACTGGACATCCATTGGCTATGATCACAATATCACAACTACAAGCTAGCTTCTTCGTCAGAAGGATAGGAATATAGAGCCCGAATTAGATACCTTGGATAAGACTCTCCGAGCCGAAAATATAACCTGTGTATACTGACATGACAGTTCAAATTTTAGGTTATAAGCAAAGCGCTGCACTCTCAGAGACAGTTTCTATACAATGTTTCCTTACACTACATTACACCTTCGTTTGATGAATAGTTCTTAAGCATTAGGTAAACTGTTCACTTACTTTACCAGCTTCTCGAGCTATCTCCTCCGCCACCTCAAGGTAATTTGCCATTTCTGCTTCAGTGCACATGGTTGTTTCCTGATTTTCGTTCGGTTCACAACTGGTATCCTCGTTCCAGCTGCACACTGTTTTTATGCTTCGTTTTACTCCAAGCATGCGTGGATGAGGCTCGTTTCTAGTGTAATAGTTCGCGACTTGGACGCTGTGTGGCGTCTGATAAAAAGGATTACATCATCTGTTACGTCAAATTGTTATGTTTTGAAGGAACATCTGTTGCTTAGCACGTGGGGAGTTATCCTCTTTGCAATAGTGTGAATAAGTACTAGCGTGATTGGTAACTTTGTATCTAGAGATAGTTAAGTAAATATCAGGTAACACGATGAACTATCAGAAATGTTTTTAGTGGAATTCGGTTTTGACAAGACGTGAAAACTGTTTCGTTAAAAGAACATTTTTTACTCATCGTTAACAGCTGTATGTATAATGAGAAGGAGTACTAATTGGATTCTTACAAGTTGTCACTTCTTTTCCTTGCTAGACCTATGCCTCCCCTAAGCTCTCTCTCTCACACACACACCGGAGACATGACAGATACTTTTTTTCCTGTGTATTCTTTATTTACATAAACTTCGCTTTTTATATCATAAACCCGTTTATTGGGTCTTTGTGACGTTTAGGCTACACGGCAGAGTTTTATTTTGTTCGCGATTTAGCAGCTTCGATTTTATTGATCTTTAATTGGGCCGGCGAGAACTGTTGATTTGGTGCTAGGCTTCTGTACTCAGAGCACCGCCGTCTCGATCCTCCTATACTGCCTGCTCTATGCGAGCCTTTTTGCGACTACGCTGCGACAAAATTTCTCCGCTAGATGGCAGACATAGACGCACAATGGTCTAAACTTATTCTAATGACGACAGCCTACAAAACACTATGCAGTATGGTCATATGTTCACTGAAGCTCGTAAATTACATCACTAATATTAAATATCGGCAATATTACCTGCACGAAGTCGCAGTTGGCCTCTTCATGCACAATTTAAAGATTTTCCTGGACGAAGGCTTGGAGTGGTACCGTACTTTTTGTGTTCTTGCCAACGCAATATGAAATAATAGAGGTCTTACGAACTTGGCTAGGATAATATCTCTAACATTTTGCTGATGTTCTTTGACCTCACACTGTAACAAAACACATTCTGAAAGCTTTTTTAAAATATTTGTTTTAAGTCGCACCGATACAAATGGTTCTAATGGCGATGATGGGATAGGAAAGGTCTAGGAATGGGAAGGAAGCGGCCGTGGCCTTAATTAAGGTACAGCCCAGAATTTGCCTGGTGTGAAAATGGGAAACCACGGAAAACCAACTTCAGGGCTGCCGACCGTGGGGTTCGAACCCACTATCTCCCGGATGCAAGCTCACAGCCGCGCGCCTCTAACCGCACGGTCAACTCGTCCGGTATTCTGAAAGGGAACACGTCGCAAGTCCTCGTATTACGCTCATACGCTTGAAGGACTTCGACAATAGGGCACATCAGTTTAAACGAACTCCTGGAGATGCTTCACCAGAGCAACAAAACTAGGTTTTGGGTATCGAACTCCTCCTCTGCCCTGATGTATAATCAGTTCCATTTAGAGGTGTCGAAGCTCTAGGCAGTGAGATGTTGCTGACACAAATGTTACACTCCATCCTCTCTTCAAGAACACGAACCTAGTACCCGCAAGTTAGGATTTGATTTCCTGTTACTAGTTTGATTGGAATATTATCGTCTGGATATCTGAGGTTTTCTACCTAGGGGCTTTACGTCACACCGACACAGATACGTCTTATGGCGACGATGGGACAGGAAAGGCCTAGAAGTTGGAAGGAAGCGGCCGTGGCCTTAATTAAGGTACAGCCCCAGCATTTGCCTGGTGTGAAAATGGGAAAACACGGAAAACCATTTTCAGGGCTGCCGATAGTGGGATTCGAACCTACTGTACTATCTCCCGGATGCAAGCTCACAGCCGCGCGCCTCTACACGCACGGCCAACTCGCCCGGTCTGAGGTTGTCCAAAATGTCTAAACATTAAGGCGTTTTGTGATTGTCCGTCACAATTTTTATCACAAGGAATCCACTATCCTCCACGGCTTTAATCACCTTCTGGAAAAAATCCGCAGCCTTTTTCCAGTCATTCGACCGGGCCAGGAATGGAATGAATGAAGCCCCCATCTAGCAGGGAGGATAGGAATTGTGCCGGCTGGCGAAGCCTGTCGCACCCCTCCGGGGCAATGATTAATGAATGACAGATGAAATGAAATGATATTCGAGAGTGTTTCTAGAATTAAATATGACAGGGAAAATCGGAGTATCCGGAGAAAAACCTGTCTCGCCTCCGCTTTGTCCAGCACAAATCTCACATGGAGTGACCGGGATTTGAACCACAGAACCCAGCGGTGAGAGGCCGGGGTCTTCCGCCTGAGCCGCGGAGGCTCCATCGAATTCTGAAATAAGGTGTAAAGGCACAGATGCGAGAGTAATCTGAGGATATCCAATTACTTCCTTCATTAGGTCCTTGCCTAGATAAAGCCGACAGCCGCTTTTCTCTCAATTCTCTTCTAGACGGTACTTCATGGAGTCGTATATTTTCTGGCTGCGAACAATCTTGCCGAGATTGGCAACATGGTATACAACAGTTGAATATTTCGGGGAAAGAATCTGAAGTTTCAGTTCTACGAAAAATATACCTTGCACGAACGGAAAGAAACAAGTACCAACACCTTAAAATCACTTTCGAAATATCTATAAAAATAACATAATTAATTCATTTCACAGTTCTATTCAAAAGATATATCTTGTACGAATGAAAGTGACCAGACACGTTTACTCATTGTACAAAATAACTCAGGTTTTCACACACATTCATGCACCAATAATACTGTGCTACACCCACACTGACAGCGAAGATTGTGCGTCTACTGCTGCACTCTTACGGCGATTTGTAGAACTATTGGTAGTCGCGCCTTCCTGTGTTAAACTAGTGGCATAGAGCAGGCAGTATAAGAGGATCGAGACGGCGGTGACTCAGAGAGTTGCGGGATCGATTCTCCAACTAATGTCAATACCTAAATGCGAGAGATCGAAGTCGGTAGGTGTTGGCAGTTTTTTGCCTCGTTAAAAAACTTTTCAGAACAGTTTCCCAGCAGTCTGGTTTCTGATAATAGTAGTAGTAGTAGTAATATTAACTTTTAATATAGATTTCCTTTTCCAAAAACCGAAGATATATGTTGAAGCAATAAATACAGTAATACAAATCTTCGAAACTCTCAGGACTCGATAAACTTTATGGGAATGGAAGTGAATTTTGTATGAGGTTGCACTCATGCCTTCTCTTTTGGACCTTGCGTTTCACACTTCTCAATATCCGTAAATCAGCGCTCTTGTATTAATGAATGAAAACGTATTAACATTCGATTTTACAGCTTTTCAATTTCAAAAGGCACAATGCATTATGCTGTGCTGATGTCTTGAATTTATCTTATCTTGAAATGCCAGCCTTGTCTCACTTTAAGGCTAATGTTAGAACAGATTACACCCTGCTGCCGAACGACCTTACATGTTATGTAAGTAATAGTGTTGTTCTGCGTAACAGGTAAGGAACTAACTGTAAGGGAATGGGAAACAAAATTCTCCTTCGTTTTGTTTTAAAGACACTCATGAATAACTAAGTAGAAAAGTGTTTACTTGTTCATTGTTCTTGAAACCTCGTTTCACTTATCAGTATTGTTGTACCCATCGTTGAGGGAACCATCAGTTAGCATTTACATTTCTTTCGACTCCACATGTTGCTGACATTCTGAGGGACGTAGGTGAACAGCTTCTGCTTGTCAGCGCTTGTCGTGACGTTCCTGTTTCCTGACATATTTTAGCCTTGTGTAGTTTCACCGTTCTTACATTTCATCTCTTCCTTCCGACATGAAAACGAAGTATCAGGTTAACATTCCAAATTTACGGAGAGATGTACAAAGCATTTAAAATGTTCAAATATAATGAGGAGATGTTATAAACAGACATATTAGCATATACGATTTTCTTTGTGTTGTTAAAGCGTTCTCTCTGCCCTCCTTCCCTTGAATACAGATCACAAGAATCCGGTATAAAAACGAAGTGTCAGGTTAATATTTTAAATTACAATCTGATGTGTGTACAAAGCGTTTAAAACGTGGCTAGGACTAATCTTTCACCCAACTGCCAATAATATTTTCATTACTTTTCCACTGTACCAAAAAAAGCTGGTGGTTAATATTCTAAATACATTTTTAAGTTTTATGTTTCAGATATCCTCTGAACCCCCAACCCCCATACTGGTGAATTTTTTGAACACTGTAAAATCCTACTCACCCTTATTCTAAACTTAAATACACCTATCAAGTTTCATGAACATTTGCTTATCTGTTTTCCCATGATGCTGTAACAGACAGACAGAAATTAAACTTACTTTGTTCTATCCAGCATCAGTGATTAAAAGATGAATAATTATTGCTGTTAAAAGTTTTAAAAATTAGATAATTTCATGGATGTAGTATATTATTTACTCATTTTGTGATGTAGGCTGTATTTTTGTAAAATTATCCATAGAGATGGAGTTGTGTGTGTGTTTTTTTTTTGCACTTGAATCCATAGTAGTGCTTTTTACCTGGGGGAGTGGGCTTTAGTTTATCATATTTCTGACACATCAACTTCTTTCAAAAGTTTTACCTTTTTTCATCCTATTGGTGTTATTGGCAAGTATGTGTGTGTATTTAATATTCATTTTTAAGTGTCGTCCATCATAAAGAGACTTCAAATGTTGGAATAATTTATTCTTCTTTAATATATACTTGTGTACCAAATTTCTAATGAATAAATACTCTATTCTAATACAGTTTGAATCTATATTATATTGAAGTAATTCTGGATGTTTTGGATTGTGGATTCTTTTTCCCACCAACTTTCTTACTAGATTTTGTCTGTCTATATTAATCACATGCTTAAACATCCAAAAGCACTTCAGTATCATCTGTGTAGTCCAGGGTAAGTAATATATTTTAGATATGACTGTATGAGATACGTATTGGATAAGAGGGAAGATAAAAATAAAGCGACAATTCGTAGTGTAGTCTTGTCAATCATCTGTAGTTAGGACATTTGAAAGGTAGATTGCATTAATGTTAGGCTTTCAAATGCATCAAATAGTTTTATAAACAAGTAATTAAAGCATATGATTGATATGTTGAAGTTTTGAATATCAGCAAGAAGGATAAATATGTATTGTATTTTATTGTGGATTATTTTAAACTCCATTGAATATATTTTGTGTAGGTATACAGAGAGATATTTCCTTGTTTAGTAACAAGAATGTAGGTGCAGTTGTGCTCTTACTATTTTTTGTTAGGTATTTTGATGTGTTATTTTCCTGTTTTGAAGGTATGGTTGATTGGTCTTCTGACAAATTTTTAATTTTGTCTAGCATTTGAAGCAGGAGATATTTAGTTGTGATTCTGCTTTTATGTTAGCATACAGGGGGTGGCGGTTATCAAGTTTGCTATCCTAGAAGAGTAATTCTTTATTCACTCTCATTTATCTGCTTCATTCACTCAGTGTTCACATTGGATGGAAGAGGCGAAGATCTTGTAGAGAAAATTTCCTAAACGTCCATTATATTAATACTGCTGTTCCTTGAAATTTTCATATTAGTTTGTTGGACGTTCAGCATGATTCTGAAGATGGCATTATTGTATTTCTGCAGGATATTATTTGTTTTAGTATCTTTGATCTGTTAATGGCATTTCAATTGGAGGTTGTCATGTCTTCACATCTGATCATATGACAGTAATGTGGGTGGAGTATTTGGTCGAACAGTGCATAAATTCCAGTGTTGGTTGTAAACTTGTAGGGTGCTCCCATGGATAACCTGAACGCCCTGCAGAGGGCAATCGACTCGATGGAGGAGAAGGGTCTCCAGGAAGATCCACGGTACTCGCAGTTGCTGGCGCTGCGGGCCAGGACGGGCTCCATGGACCCTCCACGCACCGTACAGGTTGGTGTGCCCGCTGTGTTGTGGCCTGTGAGTTTGTAGTGGTTCCAATCCCGGACAGTCCATCTCTCAGCGAGTGTAGTATCCTTATCAAAAACATTGTATGGGTTGTGTAGTTGTAAGCTTGTATACAGGAGATGGTGGTTTGTACCCTCCCTGTGGGGCTGTACCTATTACAGCCCTGGCCACTAGCTTCCTAATCCTAATCCTATTCCTTTCTTTTCTTTTCCCAGCATTGCTGAAAACTTACTTGTGCTAATACTGTGTTGAACTGCTAGCAAAAATAGCAAATCTCAGTAGTGGTGAAGTTGGTTAGTTGTAGGTTGAGAAGAAAGTATCTCTAGAAATGTTGTTATTGCCCTTGTCTGTTGTAGTGTAACAAGAGTAATACTGTAGAATTGAGATATTTATCCACATGTACTGAACAAATTAAGAAGGAAACTGCAGATGGAAATAAAGGCACCTGTCTGTCTGATTCTGAAGAAAACTTGTATAGAATGGAAAAATTTGGGGTAGAGAGATCACTTCTGCACAAAGAGTGTTCAAATCATTAACCCTGCTCACGAATGGTTGATATTAGTTTACAGTGTTTTACTTGATATATCTAAAAATAATCTCATTTGTATCATCACTTATTCTACAATAAATTCATTCATAAGCTACCAGTCTATTCATTATAATAGATAGAACTTTTCAAAGATATTTTTGATGAAATTTACATTACATGGGTTATAGAGAATTACAGTATCTGTTTTGATAGGACGTCGCTGGGTGATGAGTCACATGCAGGTTTCTGATTGCTGTCAGCTGTTAACATTGCTATGTGCCCTGGAATATTAGGCTACATTTGGCTTCTGTGTTATGACAACTGTCTTGACTTGATCGAATATGCTGTGAAATTTTTGTTGTGTTGTATTTACTATGCATTACCAAACTCATGGTGTTCAAAGCTGTTGTCTGTTCCAAGCTACTGTATGGCTGTGAAACTTGTACACTCTACCACCGTGATATCAAAACACTTGAGTACTTTTAACAATAAAAAATGAGATGCATCTTGAATATAAGTGGGGGGACTATGTGACCAATATGGCAGTTCTCGACAAAGCGCAGCTAAATAGCATTGAGGCAACAATCATCGCTCATCAACTGAGATGGTTAGGTCATGTCCACCGCATGAGTGATACCAGGCTTCCCCTCCAAATTCTTCATGGTGAACTTTGCTCCGGCAGTAGATCTCATGGAACCCCTCTTAAGCGTTTTAAGGACCAGCTGAAACACATCATGAAGACAACTAGTATAAATATACAGACATGGGAAGAATGTGCTGTCGACCGTTCACTGTCGCAGTCGCAGAACGCTACTTCCACCGCTGTCAGCTTGTTCGAAAGAGAACGCCGCAAACATCAAGCGACAAGCAAGAAAGCTCTGTCAGTCACAACCCTCCCTCCTGTGTCTATTCATTGTGATTTGTGTGGGCGTATGTTTTATGCAAGGATTGGTCTGTTTAGTCATCACAATCACATCTATAAACTGCGTTGATCTGCTCACCTTATGCAGGAACAAATCATGTATACTCGGATCGAGTTACAGCCGACTATACTCTGCATTACTTTTTGTATCTTGACAGATTTATGAATAAGATTGTACGAGGACAAGCTAATAATAATAATAATAATAATAATAATAATAATAATAATAATAATAATAATAATAATAATTTTAATGGACACATTTAAAGGATGAATCAAAGAGAGTTTGGCTAACAAAGTACTCATTCTACAAGAAAGTGGAAAAAACAGCCTAGGTGGCTTATACAAGTTCACAAAGACCTAGCAGAATTGGGTGTCAAGGAGGAAGAGATACAGGGCTGAACAACATTTAGGAAAAAGGTTGCAAGAGTGAGGGATGCATCTAGAAGGCCACTGGCCATTTCATGAAACATCTCGGTGGAAGAAAGAGAAAGTAGAAGCCAAAGACTTAAGGATCTTTGGCGAGAGTGCAGAGAGAAGGGCATCAGTCTGCGTGACAGAAGGGCAGGTAGGTTGTGTAAACATGGCCCACAGAGGGCCGTATCGATAAATGAAGAATAATAATAATTATTTATTTTATTTAGCGTATGGCTAACATATCACATTACATATAAATACAGTAGTAATACATAATATGTACACTATTTACAGGTTCAAGTTATGTACATAGTCAACACACAAAGGTGAGAGAAGTCTCTAGGGTTTCCCTGGTAGGCGATGAGAGGACACTGCTCCACAATGTGCTGAACTGTTTCCTTCACAGCACCACAACTGCACGCTGCTGAATTAAGTATTCCCCATTTATGGAGGGAGTAGGCACATCTGCCATGGCCATTGCAAATCCTATTGATGGTTGTCCAGTTCTGTGGAAGATCGAAACCCTCGGGTTTGTCAGCCATGGTAGATTGTAATATTCTGATGGAGCACTGGATATCTGTACTGGCTTCCAGGCCTGAAGCAGATTAAAGTTAGCTTCTGCTAGGTTTCTGGCTGTTCAACAAGTGGATGTCTAGATTTTAGCCTGTTGATAAGAGCATCATTCATGTCACCATGGATTGGCAACTGACTGTTGTTAGTTATTTTCTTATAATCTTGTAGGAGAGCATTTTCCTGATGGAGGTGAGGTGGTGGAATATGGGATAGAACAGGTAGCCAGAAAGTGAGAGTAGATCTAATTGTCCCTAATATAATATGCATAGTGTGATTCAACTGAGTGTCAGTTAATTTGGTGTGACTGCTGTTCAGCCATATCGATGAGCAGTATTCTGCAGCAGAGTACACAAGACCAAGAGCTGAAGACTGTAGGGTAGATGCTAATGATCCGCAGCTTGTTCCACACAGCTTCTGTAAGATGTTGTTCCTTGATTGTAACTTAGCAGCCGTTTTCTGAAGATGTTTCTTGAAGGACAGAGTTCTGCCAGGAGTAATCCGTAGATATTGTGGATGTCTGTTGTGGGTGAGACAAGTGTTCTCAAACTGAACCTTCAGTTTACGATTGGCCGTTTTGTTGCTAATGTGAAAGCATGTAACTTCAGTTTTACTTGAGAAATATGGTACAGAAGACAAGGAGGGATAGAGTGCAAAGTGAAGACATAATGTGCAAAATATAAATGACAAACTGGAACAGAACAGATTGAGGTGGTTTTTACATGTTAGGTGGATGAAGGAAGAAAGACTGCCAAGACAAACACTGGAAAGACAGATGACGGAGATCAAGATTATGATGGATAGACTCTGTGAAGAACAGCATAGGACAACGGAATCTGGACTCGAACACAGTGTTGGATGAGGAATGGTGGAGAGACAGGATGAAGTGGAGGGGAACCATATTTGCCCCCACCTGATGTCAGCTGGAAAGGAGGAATTGATGTTGATGATTAATATTAGTAATAATCATAATAATGCAATTGACAAATAGGATTTTCACCTACTTTCTTGAAAAGAAGACCAAGGGAGCTTCGTTCACTGAGGTGAACAAGATTTACAAGCAGTGGGAATTACAGACAACGATATCTGGGAACGTGCCCCCCTTGAACAGAAACTAACAAGACACCGATGTTTTCAAGAAAAACCTAATCTTGCAACAGGCAAGAGTGGACTGAAGAAAGGAAGCAACGGCATCAAGAACTAATGCAAAAGTACTGGGAGGATGTTAAAGCTCGATGCAGCAAGGAACAGTTGAAATGACGTGGTCCTTAGATGGCCGAATCGACGAAGAATTAATGACTAAAAGTATTTTCAACCTTGCACTTTCATTAAAAACCAAGAACGACTGTCTTAGTGAAACTGAAACAGACCTGCAGGAAATAAACATTGCCAAAAGAATCATATGGGATAGATGTAATTCTGAAAGTTAATCAATTATCACAAATTTGCAGATGCAGGAAAAAACTTGCTGAGAGGATGAAGAGATTTTGGGACAAGAAGAAAGCAAAAACGTCAGCAAAATTAGTTCAGCCACACTCATTAATCGGGCATAATGAACTAAAAGATTGAAAATAAATAAAATAATAATCTTGTGTGGCCTCCACAGATACCTGGTGCAGATCTTTTGAGTTGAAGTCGTATAGGTGACCTGTGCATCTGTGAGGATGGGGTCCTGCCTAAGATGAAATCTAATGCTCAAGGCGACACAAACCCCCAGCACCCAAGCCAACGGAATTAACTACAGAAAGTTGAAATCTCCGACCCGGCCGGGAATCTAACCTGGGACCCCTTGGACCAAAGTCCAGCTTGCTGATCATTTAGCCATCTAGCCAGATGGCGAGTCAGATGAAAACAGTGAATATATTTTTAAATTTATTTCATTGAGATGAGGCCAGCCCCGTGGTATTAGGGTAGCATGCCTGTCTCTCACCCGGAGGCCCCATGTTTGATTAACGGCCAGGTCAGAGATGTTTACCTGGACCTGAGGGCTGGCTTGAGATCCACTCAGCCTATGTGATTACAGTTGAGGAGCTATCTGACTGTGAGATGGCAGCCCCAGTCTAGAAAGCCAAGAATAACTGCAGAGAGGATTCGTTGTGCCGACCACATGGCACTTTGCAGTCTGCAGGCCTTTGGGGTTGTTGCACCATGGGATTTGGTTTGGTTTTGGTTTCATTGAGCAGAAGTGGTACACATCTGTACCATTTTTTTTGCGTAGTCTCCCTTATGTTCATTGCAGGTCCTCCAGTGCTTAAAAAGTGCAGGAATTCCTTTAGAAAAAGAATTCTTTGGTTGCCTGTGCAGCCACTTATGTACCATGTTCATCCTTCATCTTCATCTGAATGGAACATCTTTTCTCTCATTGGCCCAAACGTGTGGTAATCGCTAACGTGCAAGGTCTGGTGAATATGATGGATGTGGAATACACTCCAAATGCAAGTCATGGATGATTGCAATTGTTGCATAGGTCGAGCATTGTCATGTTGCTGCTGTAACAATTCCCTGTCACCATACTGAATCATCATTTGTCGATGAATTTCAATAGGTTCCACACCTTCACTACTCGTACTCCAAATAACAGACTGCTGGTCTTCTTTTATGCATGTCTGAACTGGGGCAACCATTGTTGCTCTGGTACTTTGATGGCATTTGCTTGTGTGCGTGGTGCTGCTTCCTATAGGTTATTCATTCAAGCCTTTGTAATAGTACTGCCAAATTATAGATGTGGCATAATATTTTAAATTTTTCTTACATTTTTAAGATTTTCATTTGACTCTCCCTCGTATTCAGAATATTGGCAACCTGCACAGAAGGTGCTTACATTAGCAGTGTGTCCAGTCCAGACAAGGAACATAATAGTATCTTTCTGGGTATTCTTCCTTCTCGTATGTCCATTTAACTAGAATCTCACTATTTTTTAGTCCTATCCTGTATAAAGGTTCTTCTTTCTTCAGTTCTCTGATTTATTCCTTTTTTCCCCTCTATCCTATTTGTCAGTCCAATCCTATTTTTCAGTAACTTCATTTCACAAACCTGCATTTTGTGAAAAGAGAAAAGCTTATTTTTTTTAACACTATTGACGATTAAAATACATTGTACAAATTATTTATTCAGGTAGTAATTTCTTATGTAAGTTTTTAACCATTGTACATGCTATTCTCATTGCCAAGTCTTCATAAATGATAGCAGGAAGGGAGAGGGTGAAACCCAGTGCCGACGCATAGTCTACTCCTGTAGAAATATCTGCTCAAGGCTTTATCTCCCCATTCAATGGACGAATTGCCAATAACAGTGTGATGCTGTAATTATATAATAATAATAATAATAATAATAATAATAATACAAAATACAATAATACAATAATACAATACAATACAATAATACAATAAAGACAATGCAGAAATTCTGGCTAAACATTTCAACAAGCTTTTAAATTGTGAGGAACCTACAGAACTCCTTCATTTGGACACCAACACCCCGATAAAAACATCACCAGAAAACATCAATCCCCCCACAATAAAGGAAGTCTACCAAGCTCTGAATAAATTAAAAAACTACAAAGCGCCAGGAGAAGATCAGACCTTTGCAGAAATCTGGAAATATGCAGGAACCTCAGCAAAAGTTGCCCTCCATCAACAACTTGTCTCTATCTGGATTAAAGAAGAACTACCAGAACACTGGACAACAGCCCTCATTCATCCTCTGCACAAAAAAGGGGACAAAACCGACCCTAATAACTACAGGGGAATCTCTCTCCTAGACATAACATACAAAATATTTTCAATAATCATCCTTAATAGGATAAGTTTACAACTTGAGAAAGAACTAGGAGAATATCAAGGAGGTTTCAGACCCTGGAGGAGCTGTCCTGATCAGATCATGAGTCTTAAGTTGATAATGGACTATAACAGGAGAAGAAACAGAGATATAGTGATAACATTTATATATTTCAAGAAAGCTTATGATTGCATCCATAGAGAATCTCTTTTTAAAATTTTGGACTACACCCCAAATTAATAAACATGATAAAATTGACTCTCACCAATACCAAGTCAAAAGTGAAGTTTAGGGGGGAAACATCAGAGACATTTGAAATTAAAACTGGACTACGGCAGGGAGATGGGCTCTCACCACTATTATTTAACTGTGCTCTAGAAATGGTAATGAGGGAATGGTTTAGAAAATGTTCCCCCAAAATAAAGATTGGCCGAAAAATCAAAACAAATTGCCTGGGTTTTGCTGACGATTTAGCATTACTAGCAGTGGACATAAAAGAAGCAAAAACCCAGATATCAGAACTTCAAAACATTGCAAATAAAATTGGCCTCAAAATATCATTTGAAAAAACAGAAATTATGCCCCAAAAACCAACACAGCTAAAAGAAGTCACCATAAATGGTAATAAAATCAAAATAGTAACTCAGTTTAAATATCTTGGAGCAGTAATAACACATAACTTAAATGAAAAAATCTCAATCCAAGTAAGAACAAATAGATTAGCTAAAGCACAAAAATTAACATGGGATATCTACAAAAAGAAATGTCTATCAATAAATACAAAAATAAAACACTACAACACAGTTATAAAACCGGAAGCTACATATGCAGCAGAAACACTCTTTTACCTGAATAAACAATCAAAGACTGACAGACTTCAGAAAATTGAAAGGAGGATTGGAAGAACCTGTATCAACAAAAAATATCAGAAAGATGGACAGTGGCGGTTAATACCTAACAAAGTCGTGTACAAAGAGCTAGAACCCATTACAGATACTATGCGTAAGAGGAGACTGGGATTCTTTGGACATATCATGAGGATGCAGGACTCGAGACTTCTGAAACAACTAGTACAACACAATCTCGTCACAAAAAATACCACAACAGGATGTAAATGGATCAGAGAAGTAAGAGAGGATCTGAAGGAAATAGGCCTTACAACAGAAGACACCAAAAATAAGATAAAATTGAATACAAAACTCAAGAATACAAACCTCCGCTTTACCCTTACACAAAACAAACCAACAACACGCACATTTTCAACTGAGGAAAGGGCACGAAGATCGGAGCGTCTGAAGAAGTACTGGGAGGACCGCAAAGCCCGAACAATCCCTTCAAAGAGACCTGAACGACGGACTGACTAAAGTGATCCTATGTGGTCATAAAAGAAGAAGAAGAAGAATACAAAAATGAAAAGTAATGTTCCTGTGGTTCGGATTCCATGTGAAACTGGAGGTCCTGTGTCTGTGATCACAGCATCAACAGTCATTTAAAACTTCAAACTTGCTTGATTATAACAACATAAAATGCTCATTGAGTGATGATTTATGCGTGCCACTGAAAGTGCTGAAGACATATCTCCTGGACCCCCCTTGAAACAAGATTCTCAATACGTGTCTGCTTGCACCTTGAGTAAGGCCACGACTGCTCTATTTCCTGCCCTCTCCATTCAACTAGCGCTGAAAATCTTCAAGCGTTAGTGATACCGTAAACTGATGAGAAGTAAAAGGGAGAAGCCTGTATGATTAAGAATTGACATAAGTTTTGACTGACTGATAAAACAATTGGTGATTAACCTGCTGTTTGTTTCTTGTTTTATGACAGCTTATAATACTGTAAAGCAGCTGAGGGCAAGGGCTGGTTATACATCGGAAGGCTCAATGCTGACACAACGAATGAGGACCTCGAGGAATACCTAAAAGAAAGCGGAATAAGTGACATCGACTGTCAACTAGTGAGCTCCAGACCTTGTATTCGAGCATTCAAAATTGGCGTGCCCCTGAAAGACCTCGAGAAGATATATAACAGCAAGTTCTGGCCGGAAAATGTAATCTGTCGTACTTTTCGTGCCCCTTGGAGATTTAGGGGAAGAGACGAACATAACCGTCAAATGCCTGTCGTGGAATATTGAGGGTCTAGTAAATGCCATGAATATGATGCCTAAAGACATACTCGTAGATTACGACATAGTTATTTTAGTGGAGACGTTTTTGACAAAGGAGTGGTGTCCAAATAACGTGTATGCAGCGCATGTTCTTGCTATACAAGGAGAGAAAGGCAGACCGAAAGGCGGCATAACATGCTTGGTGAGTCCGAGACTAGCCCCGATCAGGACAATATATAATACTGACAATGTATTGGCAGTGAGAACAAACTCATGTGTAATTATAGGAGCATACTTCCAACCAGAATGCAAAGAGGAAGAAATAATAGACGACATAGGCACAATGCTAGCTAAAATTCACAGTAGTGAAACAGTTATACTAGCAGGAGACTTGAACTGTCGGGTGGACCGAGTTAACAAGAAAACAGACAGTATACTCAGTTTTATACAAGGGAAAGGGCTGTCCCTTGTAAATGATCTTCACCGCATGACGTATATATGCAGCAATGGGAGCAGCACAATAGACCTTGTTTTTACAAACATGAAAACGTGCACAATAACAGGCGGCAGAGTAAGGGATGATGTGGTCATCAGAAAACATTTACCAGTAGAAATCACACTCTGTGCAGAACGAATGTCACCGAAGAAGACCGAAGCCAGAAATCCATACTCCAGGAAACTAAATCAAGAGATTCTTAAAAAGGCACGCGAAGACATAAATCCCACAGATGGGCGAGATCTGAATCAGATACTGGATTATCTTGAGAGCATTATCAAAATAGCTGCCGAACGACCATAAGTTAACCCCAGACGTGCAAAGCCATGGTTTAATAAGCTATGCTACAAAGCCCGTAAGGAAGCGCTCCAAGCGCTGCACATATTCAGAAAATCCCAGTCTCAGTCTGATCTACAGGAATATACAAAGAAAAATAGAGAATACAAAAACATATTGAGAGCTACAAGGAAAGATTTTCTGCTGGATGAAGAAAAGAAGCTAATAGAAGAAGCCAAGGCACATCCATATAAAGCCCTGAAAGCAAAACAACCTCAATTCCCCAGGGACCCATGGAGATCTGGGAAGCGCATTTCAAAGATGTGCTACAGAAGGAAGAAACACGACCGGCACCAGTTGAAGATCACAAGAGCAATGTAAACGTAGAACTGTTTACTGCAAAGGAAGTCGAAACAGCATTAAAAAAGCTGAAGAAGAAAAAAGCATGCGGCCCTGACCAGATTTTCAACGAACACATAACAGAGAGCACAAATGTACTGACAGAAGACTGGACACACTTGCTTAATAACTGCCTACTAGAGTGCAATGTGCCAGACAAGTGGAGAAGCTCATTACTAAAGGTGTTATACAAGGGAAAAGGAGACATAGGTGACCCTAACTCATATAGGGGCATTGCTTTAGAATGTGCAGGCTTTAAAATACTGACAAGATTATTGACGGAAAGACTATCAGACTTAGTGGACAGAAGATTACCTGAGGAACAACTTGGTTTCCGGAAGGGTCGTTCAACAATCGACGGCATAAAATGCCTACAAAATGATATCGAGAGATCATTGAGACTGAAAGGTGGCAAATTACATGCCATATTTATTGACTATTGCAAGGCCTTCGACCTGGTGAGCAGAAAGCTTATAATAGAGAAGCTAGAATCCCTAATTGGACCTCAAAACTACATATCAATGCTTATAAGGAGTATTCTTGCGAACAACGTGGTCCAGATCGACGACAACAGATCCGTATCCAGCGTGTTAGAACAAACGAACGGTATATTGCAGGGCGACCCACTAAGCCCCCTACTGTTCAACATAGCTGTCTTGGATGTAGTACAAGTAGTTAGCATGAACAATGTCGCGATCTACATGTATGCGAACGACATGGTTCTAACTTCGGAATCGATTGAGCAGTTACAAGTAGCCTTCGACAAATTACTGAAATGGTCTAAAGAGAATGGGCTAAGGATGAATAAAGTGAAAACGGTCATGATGACCTTCAGAAAGGGAGGAAGACTAGCTGCAAACCAAGTTATTACATTAGAAGGGTCAAACCTGCAAATAGTGAACAATTTCAAGTATCTGGGTCTGACATTCCAAACCCATGGCGATGTCTTCTCCATACATATAAAGGAGAAGGTAGCGTCTGCAGTGGCTGCAATGAGCGAAGTGAAGAATATCAGTAAACTTTCGCTCAAAACGACTATGGACCTATTTAAGCTGAAAGTGACACCCGTCTTGACGTATGCTCTGGAATGTATATGGGACCACCTGAAGAAGAAAGACCTGAAACTATTGGAAAGTGTCAAAGCAAGGTATCTGAAAAAGGCTATGAATCTTTCAAAATTCACCCCTTCCCGCCTGGTGTATGTTCTGGCTCAGCAGGAATACTACATAGAAGAACTTCGCATGCAGTTGCATCTGCCATCTACTGAGGCCTATCAACAATTATTACATGAGCTGCAAGAGAAACGGAAGGAAATATGGGGCGATTTCTATGCGACCGAAGCAATGATGTCAACTGACTGGATGGACTCGAACTACGAGCTTCGACATATAGTTACCCGTCTTGCAGTACATGGGTTTCACCATAGAGTGTGCAGCATGAAGAAGTTCCACGTCCCGGATATACAGTGTCTGTGTGAACTATGCGGTCGGCCATGTGACAGATATCACGTACTGTGGTGTAATCGACGCGGCTTCTCTCTAAGAAAGTTCTGTGAAAATTAACTACTCCATGCACATTGTGCGAAATTCTATACTACTACTATAATACTGTTATGTACAGAAATGTTTCCTCATCAACCTTCTTGTGAGCTAGGACAAGGAAGAAGAAACCATAGTGCAGCTAATATTTTTTCTTGAGAGGCTATTGGATAACGTTCGTAATCTACTGCCAGTGGTGGTTAAGCAGAACTGTTTGCTGGGCTGTCAAATGCAGCATATTCCTCAAAGTTTATTAATGGACATGTATCACCAGATGATTAGAGCCAATCTTTTCCATCTGTATTTTCTTTCCTAACTTATATTATTGCTTTGATAAATATCATCTTGATCATCTTGAATCCTGTATATTATAATATTGTATGTTTAAAATCCTAACATGTAAGATGTATTGTAGAATGTTATAACACTGTATTCTTGTTTCTTCTCATCTATCCAATTTTTTAACAGCTTTATTTAGATACTTTTATTTTGCTACTTATATTCCTTCTTTCATTCTGTTTCCATTCCCTTAATTTCTTAAAGTAATTAGCTGTTTAGTCAGTCTGTTTTTGTTTTGATTGAGAGTAAAATTTTCAATAATACAGTATGTACAGTCTCTGTTCTAGAACAATATTAATATGCGCAGTGTTGTTCTTAAGAGTGTGGTGGCATTATTTTCTGAACATTATGAAAATAGGCTGAAACCTCAATCTTCGATCCCTTGGAAGGCCAAACTGTTAAGAACTGCCAAAACATATCTCACTGTATCTGCCATAATATTAAAAGATAGAAATTCACAAGTGTTATTATGTGAAGTCAGTTATTGCAATAAATTACTGTTCATTGAATTTTGACTTCTTGTTTGTTCTGAAACACTTCTCTAAATTGTGTAAGTTTTTTTTTCATGGTCTTGTTGAAGCATGCCATTACACTCTTACTCAAGTATTGGTTCCACTGCCTCAAAATTTTTACCATTCATTAGATATATTGATAGCTACAAGATGAGTCTAAAAAGTACAGTGAATGGACCGATATTGCAATGGCAACGTATGGTAACATTGCGTGCATGTGAATAGAGCGACATATCGAGAAGCGCCACGTAGCATTGAACACACGGAGCTGAAGAATTCTTGTGGCCTGTCTAACGTAGTGGCATTTTGTTACAAGTGGTAAAATAAATGGCGACAGAGACGCATGCGATATTGGTGCAAGTGTACAGAACAGAAGCTGCAAACTGAACGGACGTGGTGCATCATCAGGAGTTTTCTGTCTATCCCAAAAGCAGCCGTCATAAATACGGCTTCTGTTCCATACACTTGCACTTGTGTCTCTGTCAACGTTTTTCCAAATTTGGAACAAAACTGCGTTGCTCCATTGCACAGTGTTCGAGCCCCACTGTCGGCAGCCCTGAAGATGGTTTCCCGTGGTTTCCCATTTTCACACCAGGCAAATTCTGGGGCTGTACCTTAATTGAGGCCACGGCCGCTTCCTTCCCATTCCTAAGCCTTTCCTATCCCATCGTCGCCATAAGACATGTCCGTGTCGGTGCGACGTAAAGCAAAAAAAAAAAAAATTGCACAATAACAAGAGTCTTTATACACACTATGTTTGACTGGCCACAACAGACTAACCCACTTCAAATTCATGTGTTCTAACGCTACGTGCTGCTTCTCAAGATGTCTCTGCATTCACTTGCGCATGTACGCAGTGTTACCACAAGTTGCCGTTGCAATATCGGTCCATTCACCATATTTTTAAGACACACTTTGAATACGAAACTCCAGAATTTTACATTTGATTAATAATTACGACTTCACTGTTCAGTTAAAATTAAATTGCAAGAAATATACATTTTTAACAACATATAATGTTTTAGGAATAGCGCAGTATAGAAGCTGCTCCAAAGTTAACAGTATAGTCATAAATGAGTGTGCAAAATTTCAGATATAATAATAATATATAATCTCTAGATAATTGCTATGTGTACATAGCATGGGGGGAGAGTTTGTAGGAAACTACGGTTGAAGTTTGTGTAGCATTCAACCGTATCTCAGAATGAGGCTTCATATATTTCTTAATTTCTGTGAGAGTTCACATTAAAAGGCTCTTCTGGCCAGTGATATTCAGGAAACAAAACAACAAATAAAATCTTTACAGAAAATAGCTCAGAATATTGGTTTGAAAATTTCATTTGAAAAAACAGAAATTATGCTTACTCAACCTCCGCTTGCGAACAAAATTAAGCTGGGAGACCAAGAAATAAAAATTGTAGAAAAATTTAAATATTTAGGTGAAATGATCACATATAACCTGAACGAGAAACCACCATGGCAAAATAGAATAGATAAACTGGTGACAGCACAGCTTGTTACCAAGAATACATATAATAAAAGTGTCCCTCAATAGCAACAAAATTGTAACACTACAAAAGTCACCCAGCCACAAATTACATATGCATGTGAAACATTATTCAAAACAGCAAACAGAGTTGCAATAGATAGAGTAAAGTTAGAGAGGAGAATATTGAGAACCTGTTTAAATAAAAATTATCAAGTAAACGGAGTCTGGGGACTAGCTTCCAATGAAACAGTTTAAGAAAGAGAACCTGGAACTAGAGCAATGAAAAAGAAATGAATATCATTCTTAGGGCATCTAATACAATCACCAGAAAATAGAATCAGTAGAAAAATTATGCTAGAGTAAAAATAATACTAGATGGATCACAGAACTTAAAGAAGACATTAGAGAGTTGCATATTACAATAGAAGATTTAAAATACGAAACAAATACACTCAAGATATTGAAAAACAAACACACTAGACTACAGATGAAAATCAACAAACAGAAAATAGAGAATAGGAAGAGTGATTCCAGAAACAGAGAGAAAATTACATTCAGAAAGGATGAAATAGTATTGGACTGACAAAAAGAATAAAAGCCTCCATAAACTTGACTAAGTAGTCCTATCTAGGCTAAAAAATTAAAATATACAGAGATGCCAACTACTACAGATTTTCCATAGTTTCTATGATTTTCTCACTTAATATTATGGCAATACGTAAGCGGTGCTGATTATTACGGATGTCATGAAATAGAAACGTTCTTTTATAAATTCATTTCAGCTGCGAACATTAAAGTTTTTTTCTTCATAAACAGGAGATTCACTGTTAGAAAACAATTCATGAAAAAAAAAAAGACTAGATAGTGACATTCATCTAAAAACTTTAAACACAGAGCATAACATTCAATAACTTTCTTCTTTGAATGCAGATTCCCAGCATATGTGCTCATTTTCTGTTCTATTACTGCTGATTTAGTAATGAGTTGCCTGCTCTGCTTAACATTTCCATTGCCTGCTTTTGTTGCAAAATTTATGTTGTATTGCGCAAACATTTGTTCGAATGAAGGGAAGAGCAGCATAAAATAGCAAGATGTGTAAAAGTAAAAAATATTGAAGAGCTGAGCGACTGTGGACAAAAAAGATCTGCAATGAATTGGTATTCCTGAAAGTAGTACTCGTAAAGTTTTTCGTGCGTAGGACCATTGAAATTTTGCAGAGGAACATGTTTTATGAAACATGTGATTTTTTAGTTAAACACAGAGGATGTGATGACTGTCCACGCCATGTGAAATCTATAAAAATATGAAGTGTGTGGATGCATCAAAGGGTAATGCAAGACGCTGCAAAAAGAAACCATAAGTGTTACATGTCTGAATATTATTTCTCATGTTTGTTGGTTGAACATAACCTTCCCATATCTGCAGACACTTTGAAGGTTGGCATCTCTGTATATATTTTCTTTTTCAAGGAGCTTTTCAAAATAAGAGTTTAAAAGAATTTTAAAATTTTGGTCCTATCCACGATCGTATGTGCGTAAACAAGTCTTGATTGTGTACAGAGATGATTTCTTTTTAAGTAGCAAATGTCTTTACTTTTCAGCAAGGATTTGGTGGCCAGCCTGAACCTCCTCCAAAGCACACATTCAGTGCCAGCCAGTTGCAGCAGCTCCGTGTGCAAATCATGGCCTACCGTCTTTTGGCCCGGAACCAACCTTTGACGCAGCCACTGGCAATGGCTGTGCAGGGCAAACGCATGGAGCCACCTCCCAGTCATCCCAATCAGTGTCCCACTCCACCATTCCAACAGCAACAACAGCAGCAACAGCAACAACAGCAACAGAGCCAGCAGCAGCAGCAGCAACAACAGCAGCAGACACAACAACAGGCGCAACAGACGAGTGGCGGACCACCTCCATCGGGACCACCACAGCAACAGCAGCAGCAGAGGGGCATACAACAGTCCGATTCAGGTGAGTTTGGTCAGCATATGTGGTTTTACAGTTTGGTTCTGGGCATTTTGAGTTCATCTACTCCTGATTGGAAAAACAGCTTTTATTTATTTGAGTTGTATTTGTTAATATACTTTTGTAATGTGATTGTTCTGAATGCTATTTTAAAACCGTGTTAGTTATTTAGTTGTGGTTTTGTTGATGAAATTGAATACTATATATTTATTGTTTATGCGTTGGGTGGGGTTTATGCTTTTTCATTGTTTTCTTAATAAACTGTCTGCTGTATTAGTTGGACCATTCTTTTCTTTCATGATTTGTTTTATTTTTTGTATTTTGTTGATAAAATCCATTATATTAGTATGGTTATTGCTCTGTGTATCACTTTGTTCATTCCTGTTAATCTCTATTTGTTCAGGTGATTGGCTTCATTAGGCAGATTGCAGAAACGGTATTAAAATTATGTTTACGGTTAAATATTGTCGAAGTATGGCTGCCGCATTCCAAAGACATTATTTATCACTTAGACACTGTATAAAACCAATGTTTTACTGGCCATGTTTAAACACTGCTGAGAACACTGTTTAACCTCAAATTTTAGGAGTGAATCACAATTAGAGGTTATGTACCATGAAATGTATGACAGAAGGGACAGTCTGGTAACAGTCAACTTGACTACAGTTCTTGACAACCAATATATTTTATTATATCTGGGATAATTTCCCAGGAATTATAGGTCACTTTGACTACTTCCTTATCAGAATAACTTGTCTGACGGCTGTCGCATACATCAACCGGGAGGGATTCAGTTATTAAATTTACTGCCAAGTAAGCACACATAATAGTGACACTGAAAGTAGGTTGTGTGTGTGTGGCTTCTTTTGTGGATAATCGTCGTACAAATTCAGACAATTTTTCAGTAACTATGAGATAGGAAAAGGCGAGGACTGGGAAGGAAGAGCTGTGGCCATAATAACTGCCCCAGTAGGCCTATTTGCCTGAAGTAAAACTGGGAAAACAGCAGAAAACAATCTTCAGGGCAGCCGATGATGCGTTTTGAACTCATGATCCCTAGAATTCAAGCTACATCTATATGGCCCGTACAACTAATTCGGTTGTGTCAGTAATATATTAGGTCGATGCATAAGTTCATGCGGTATTCTTTTCGGTTGGCAACAATGCGCCGTGAAGGGTTTGCTTATCGTTATTCCATTGTTTTAACTGAGTTTGGAGTTTGTGTGTTGTGAAACACTGGTTTTCTTGATTGTGAACGTATTATTTGTGTATATTTCTGACAAACTGATATGGAATGTCAAGTTGAGAAACGTGAGCATTTGATAATAAAGATGTTGATTCCCATAGGGAACCTGAAATATTTGTTCCAAATAAGTAAATTTGAGTAAAGTGAGCATTTCCGACACATTTTACTCTGTGAGTTTAACTGAGGATCCTATGCAGAACAATTTGTGAAGTGTACAGGAATGAAGCAGTTGCTGAAAGAACAGCACAAACATGTTTTTTTTTCCGCTTTTGAGCAGGATGGTTTGACTTGTATGATGAGATAGAAATTTCATTGTGAATGGTCCGTATTGAACTGTGATTACAATTAAAATTAAAAGTTCAATAGTTCCACCTTTTCAGTACAAATTCAAGTAATGTGGGTACTAGTTTCGACCCATTATCAGGGTCATAATCAGCCAAAAGCACGAATTGCACAATGTATCAAATAGTCCATAGAAATTGTAAAAAAGTCGCAAAAACATACTGGATTTGACACTATAAAGATGAAGAAATAGTCACAATTGTGATCAGAGTTTCAGATAATCCATAAAATGCATTAATTAATGCACTTAGCTGTCGAAGGATGAACTCAAGATGATCAATTTGGATGTCGAAGAATCTTGAAACTTGTAATTCTTTCGTTATGAAGTTCTGACAGCTTGTGCTGCAATCAACAAATAAACGTCTGTTCGCCCTTGCCCGGCACCGTTTGGCTTGTGATAGGCACGAAGCATTCCTTTCGAACATTGTTACCGGTGACGAGAAATGGTGCCTGTATGTCAACATGAAGAAGAGAAAAGGGTGGTCAGCCCATCAAAAACAGCAACTCCCTGTGCCAAGGATAGTGCCCATCTACAGAAAATCATGTTGTGTGTTTGGTGGAACAAAAATGGCATTTTCACCATGAACTTAAACATAACGATTAACTCTGCTGTGTATAGTGACCAGCTAAGACAGCAACCAGTCTTATTGCTCCGTGATAACGCTCTTCCGCATACCCAGCAATTGACCAAAGGTGTGATTGCTGAACTTGGCTGGGAACCTCTTCCTCATCCTCTGTATCACCCTGACCTTGCCCCCTCAGATTTCCACTTTTTCCGCTTTCTTTCTATTTTTTATTTTTTGCTTTACGTTGCTTTGACACAGATAGGTCTTATGGCAATGATGGGACAGGAAAGGGCTAGGACTAGGAAGTGGCCATGGCCTTAATTAAGGTACAGCCCCAGCATTTGCCTGGTGTGAAAAATGGAAAACCACAGAAAACCATCTTCAGGGCTGCTGACATGGGATTCGAACCCACTATCTCCCAAATACCGGATGCTGACCGCACTTAAGCGACTGCAGCTATCGAGCTTGGTTGATTCCATATTGAAGAGGGATATAATGTGAAACAATAGCTAAAGGTTTCCACCTTTAGTGTTGATAATATTGTGAGATATTATGATTACATTATGATAATATTATGAGATTATATTTCCACCAAAAGCAGAATTCTTATCTGTGGGCTCATGCTTTGTCAGATTTGAGTAATGTATAGGGAGATGACAGCTGACTAACATTCGGTGCCGTTTGGCGCACGCACCGACAAATTTCATTGGTTACGACAAGCAAAGAGTTACATGGCAGATACTTCTGCTTCCATTTTTGAACCAATATTGAAACTTTAAACAACTTTTATCTAAACACCGGCTGAACATCGTTCATGCAATGGAAGATCGTACTCGATTTAGACGTTGTCTAAAGCTTAAAACTAGTCATTGTTTGTGCAATCGGCCCATTGTCTATTATGTTGAGTAGGTTTCCTGTATATTTTGTATGACCGGCCTGTATTGACTATCCTGAATTTTGATGGAATATCAATGTCTTTACTTTTCAGGATCTTGATTATATTTAACACTGCACTGAAGCAGAGTACTATTTTATTGCTTCATTTCATGTCTGGATATTACATCATAATAAATTTTTGGGCCAAGAAAGAGGATATATTGTACAGTCGTGAATTTTCTTCCTCTACTTTTTCATTTCCAGTTTCCATTCTTCTGGGTTGGGTTGTGAATCAAGGACCTCCACAGTTTTCTATCTCTCCAACACTCCCTTCCTTCCTCCAATATTTCTTCTACTTTTACTCCTTTCTTCTCTATACTCTCGTTCACCATATCTCTGTCTGCACCTTCCCCATGTCTTCTTCGTATCATTTTATCTGTAAATACTCACTTTGTAACTCTATCGTCTTCCATTCTCATCATGTGTCCATACTGGTTTCTATCTTGTCTTGCAGTTTAGGGAATCCAATTCTCTCTCGGATTTCTATGTTTCTGATTTTCTCCCTTTGTGTCTTCCCAATTATTCCTCTGAGGAATTTTATCTTGGCAGCTTGGATTCTGCTTTCATCATGTTTTGTTGTTGTCCCATTGCATATGTCAAAATTGCTGTGTAATAATATATTGAGTAGAGAATTTTCTTCCATTTCTCAGGGACATCATAGTTCCACACTATACCTCTCGCACATTGGTAAAACCCATTAGCTTGTTGGTTTCTCTTTCCAATTTCTTCATTTATTTTCTCATCTTCTGCAAGTATACTCCCCATCCATTTCATGGATTTTCTTGGTTAAATTTAATTGATGTACTACTACTACTACTACTACTACTACTGTTGTCAACAGAATTTACTTTATCTAGATCTGCGTGGACATTGTCTGGCTATCTTAGTCTTTATCTTCCAACTTTCTTTTTCCCATCAGTGTATGATCCACGTAGTTGGTGGAGGCTGTTGTACATATGTGTTTTGAATTGGAATGATTAGAAAAGGACTTTTATTAGGAATCCACCTAATCAACACTACATAACATTGTACACAAAATCTTATCCTATCTCATAAGAAGTAGTACCAGTTTCGGTTTCTGTATAACCATTTTCAGCTACATATATAAAGTGACTTAAGAACTAAACATAAACACACACAAACAATAATACGATGTACAAAATCTAAAATTTTGTTTTGTGAACATTCTTTACAATATCCTAGAAGTGAAGCTTGTATGGTGTGTTCAGAATTATTTAGTTCCGTTTCCAGGTTGAACCGTGTTGTAGTTTTTCTGTATATTTCCTGTATATCTTCGGTACCATATTTTTCTTCTGTTTCTCTTTCAGTTAACGCATTTTCCACTAAATATTCATCGCTGGAAATGTTACAATCCATTAACTCACTATCTGAATCTGAACCGAACAACTGCAATATAACACCTTCTTTCAGGCATGAAACACATTTGCTAACCTTAGCAGTTGTCATGTTTACATTGCATAAGCACAGTTAAACATGTTTGGCAACTTCACGAAATGAAATTTCTTAGCGATATTCCTAAGCATGACCAAAGCATCTAAAATACATTTGCATGCCTTCTATCGAGTTTACAAGTAACTTTTTGAACATCTGTATATATATGATGTCATAATTGGCAGTTCCAACTAAAAAGTGATAGTGTTAAGGTGAGCATCTTACTAAGCTAAGGAGCTGTTTTTTGTTCTCTCTCTCCCTCTCTCTCTCTCTCTCTCTCTCTCATTAGAATGCATATTACACTTTGGTTCTAGAATTGTTTCTTCACTCATTTAAGAACTCATAACTGACAACTTTGATTCACTTGAAAGACAACATACTTGACAGTTAGTGAATGCCTATAATGATGACACTTTAAGTGCTGGTAACATTCACTTCATGAACCCTAGTGTCTTTGGGTGGAAGAAGTCTCTAAAGTAGGACCTGTTTGTACCTTGTTCAGGTTCCTCTACTCCTCCTGGTATGATGCAGCACCCAATGCGCCCACCTGGTCCACCAGGAGGTCAGCCACCCACTCAGTCCCCCATGACAGCTCAGATGGCTCCTCCAACAGGACCTGCTCCTCCACAACAGCAACAGCAGCAACCACCTCAGCCACAGCAAGCACCACCACAGCAACAGCCACCTCAACAACAACCCTCGCCACAGCAAGGTCCAACCCAAGGGCCACCCATTGGACCGGCTGGGGCTCAGCCTCCCCCCCGAATGATGGGGCAACAGCCACCCTCTCAGCAGCAGAATTTGGCCACGTCACCCCTCATGTCCTCCCAGCAGCAATCTCCACAGATGCCTCCTGCGTCTATGTCCACGGGCACCATGCCGATGGGATCCATGCCTCCTGGAGGGATGCCTGTCGGGTCCATGCCACCGACCGGAATGCCTCCTGGAGGAATGCCTGTAGGTTCCATGCCACCTGGTGGAATGCCTCCAGGATCTATGGGTCCTGGAGGAATGCCAGTGGGTGCGATGCCACCGTCTGGTATGCCTCCGGGCTCGATGCCTATGGGAGGAATGCCACCTGGAGGTATGCCGTCCGGACCAATGAACGCTATGCAGATGCCAGGGAGCCACGGCGGCATGATGCCAATGACGGGCTCGTCTCGTCCGACGGTACCCACCACCCAGCCTCACCCTCAAGGGATGCCCCATCATCAGCAGTCGCAGCAGCCGCCACATCCCCAGCAACAGCAGCAACAGCAACAACAGCAGCAGCAGTGTCCTCCGTCAAGTCAACAGAAACAGAACAGAGTGACTTCAATCAGCAAACCTGTGGGCATTGATCCTCTGCTCATACTGCAGGAAAGAGAGAACAGGTGAGAACAACATTTAGATTTTGGTTAGATTGTAATGCTTCCTGGGGAAATACTTTGTATTGTAATACAAGATTCCTCTGATCTGACCTGACCAAACCCATTCAATAGACAAGTACCGTATTAGCTCTCAAAGACTGATGATTATCAAGTCAGTGTAGAAGTAGGGACCTGGAAAGCGGTGAATAAAAAAATAACCAAGACAAAACAGGTGAAAAGCTGTAAATAAAGTTAAGTAAGATAATTTTCATTTTTAATGCATCATAATACTAATAATGGTAATTTATCAATGCTCCAAATTGAAGGCAGAGAAGAGAAAAGGATTCTAAGGAATAAACACTTATGATTTGAACTCGTCATCGTCGGCTGTAACTCAATCTGAGTATATATAACTTCTTCCTGCATACATTGACCAGTTCAACTCAGTTTATGGCATAAAACATATGCCCACACAGATCACACTGAATGGATGGAGGAGGGCGGGGTTGAAATTGACGGAGTTTTCTTGCTTTGCAGGTTATAAATTTCATTTTTTTGTCCGTATTGAAGATCTACTTGTGATACAAATTCTTATAATTCTATTAATTACCATCTATTCAATACAATAAAAACGTAATAAAAACGTAATAAAAACTTACATATTTATTAAGTTGTTGATATGGTACATGTTTCGCTCCTTTTTCGTGAGCATCATCAGCCAATTATTATTTACTTAAGGTTATATAAGATCATGAATCTATTCTATTGGATTAAGATTAAAATGCTTGTAAACCTGATTGACAAATCTTATAATATTTTACAAGTCATATAACAATAAAATTATGTCTTTAAGTTAAAACATATTTGTCTAAAATCTATCTAAGTCTAACATTTTATTGTCAAAACTCATCCAGTGAACATCCTTTAAAATTATTTTAGAAAATCTTTTGAGGTCTGGCTAATTGTATTGATTCAATGTTGCTTGAGTTGTATGATTGTCGTTGAAACTTTGTTAACTATATTAACAATTATCTACAGTTGATAATTGCCTATGTTATGAACATTTAACTTGTTCTCGATGTTGCTGGAGTAACATTTGTACAAAATGTATTGGCATTAATTTTATGTTAATACGAGAATATTGTTCATGAACAATCCTTCCTCCTCGTAGTGATTCACATGCCTCCAACAAACATCCTGGCGGAATTTTTTTGTTCCTGGGTGAGGAGACGAGGAACCCACAAAGCAGACAATTTCTGAAGGTCGAGTTCATCATTGATGATGGCTTGAACATTTCCAAAGCTTCTTCCTACGAGTGAAGCAATTTCAGAAATGTTTATGCATCGATCTTTTTCAATGAGGTCAAGTATAGTACAAATGTTGTCTGCAGTGATGGTTGTCTGTGGTCGTCTTTAGTGGGGCCCATTTTCCACTTCTTCCCATCCTGCCAGAAATTGTTTGTGCCATTCATACACCTGTGTCTTTGAAAGAGTTGCGTCCCCAAACTGTGCAGGGAACCTTCTCAAAATTTCCGAAGCTATCATGCCTTTTTTCGCCATGAACTTGGTGATGCGCTGCACAATGGATGTATGTACCTCTTGCTCGCTCATGGCGTACTGAAGCGAGCGGTCACTCTGTGGTGTGTGCCGCAGCATGATCCCTACACCGGACATCCCCACCAACATCCTCTCAAAGCCCCACCCATTTCCGTTCCCTACTGGAGCCGCTAACTGTAAATTCCGGTTTATATTTGATGCACCTAGTATTTTCACTGTGTGTGGCACTGCATCCTGTTACGTGTGACAGACTCTTTCCTTAATCTTTCTTGTTGAGTCCCGAACTCAGTGTTTTGTCAAAGTAATGGGCATTGTGTATTAAGGTGATTTCACGGTAATCCTCAATGTTTGGAATAATAACAGTAAGTTATTTATTAAATAGACCACCTAATCAATTGTATTGATTGTATTGATTAGGTGGGCTATTTAAGAAATAACTTACTGTTATTATTCCAATCAAATATCATCAATACAGACCAAAAATGATATTTATTACATGTAATCCTCAATGTTTTCAGAGTGGCAGCCCGCATTGCCTTACGTATCGAAGAATTGAGCAACCTGCCCACCACCATGTCTGAAGATGTCCGGCTGAAGGTGCAGATCGAGTTGAGGGCTCTGCGCGTGCTCAACTTCCAGAGACAACTTCGGAGTGAGGTGAGACAAGATCGTTGAACTAGAACGTGCCAAGTTCAGATTTTTTTTCTAATTTAATGAGCCTTTAACTCATTGGCATATATTGACGACTCACAGCTGTGCAATAGTTCGCGGGACGTAATGTAGTTTAACAGCTCGCAGCTGTCGAGCCGAGCACAAGTAGCTTTGTGCACATATTTCACACGTTCATGGAGAGATGAAGTTTTAAAATTTGTTAAATTTCTACTGAGGTCTAGCCATGATCGCTAGTAAGTGTGGAGGTCACACCTGATCAATACAAGCATAGGGCTGGAGGAAAGAGGAAATCCTGGTTATACTTGTATTCTCCATGAAGAAATTGTACGGATTTTAAAACTTCACTCCGTTTCCAGAAGCATGACAAATAATTACATTTGACAGTCTTCACAAATTTGAAGTGTTGCTCCAGCCAACCAATAGTTGTGATAAATACGGGTGGACCCACACTTGTTACAACTAGATTTGTCCAATATTGAAGCCATGCACATTTTAAACATAGATTTTTATTGTATTTGTTGAAATGGCGTATGGCTTTTAGTGCTGGGAGTGTCCGAGGACAAGTTCGGCTCGCCAGATGCAGGTCTTTCGACGTGACTCCCATAATACCAATATAATGGTCCGTTATTGGACATTATAAATTTTCCAGCTAACTCATTCTTGGTTGCCTGCGTTTCGCCCTCGTGTGTTAAGCTAGGCTCGTCAGTTGGGACTTAGCACACCACCCAAGACGCAAGGCTAGTGCATACCGTGGAGGCCACTGCATAGGCTACTTGAAGCCACCAGCAGTGCCAATGCACTATGAGAGCTATGTCTCATTTTCAAAAATTGATGCCTGCCTGGCCATCGAATGATGTAGATGTTGATTCCCATAGGGAACCTAAAATATTTGTCCCGAATGAGTAAATTTATAATACCAATATAATGGTCCGTTATTGGACATTCGATGGCCAGGCAGGCATCAATTTTTGAAAATGAGACATAGCTCTCATAGTGCATTGGCACTGCTGGTGGCTTCAAGTAGCCTATGCAGTGGCCTCCACGGTATGCACTAGCCTTGCGTCTTGGGTGGTGTGCTAAGTCCCAACTGACGAGCCTAACTTAGCACACAAGGGCGAAACGCAGGCAACCAAGAATGAGTTAGCTGGAAAATTTATAATGTCCAATAACGGACCATTATATTGGTATTATAAATTTACTCATTCGGGACAAATATTTTAGGTTCCCTATGGGAATCAACATCTACGTGACTCCCATAGGCAACCTGCGCATCGTGATGAGGATGAAATTATGATGAAGCGGACGCATACACCCAGTCCCCGTGCCAGCAAAATGAACCAATCATGGTTAAAATGCCCGACCCTGCCGGGAATCAAACCCGGGACTCCTGTGACCAAAGGCCAGCACGCTAACCATTTAGCCATAGAGCCGGACATTGTATTTGTTGATTGTATTTTATCTCAAGTTTTTTATGTATCACTGTTTTTGTATGTCTTTCATCTTTGTGTTATTTTAGCTGATGATGACCTCTAGGCTAGGTCAAAACATGTCCTATGTAGTTTTATAGACAGACCATTTATCAACTGGCAGATTTGTATTGAACAGTTGGACTTTATACAGTTAAATTCTTTTAGAATTTTATCGTAGATACTCATATGATATTACAGTATTCAGAAATTGGAATGCGTAGGAAAGAAAACTAACAAGAGCAGAATAAATACGTAATTCTTTTTTTTTTTTTTCTTCCCAATTTCGAGATTGCCCCTGAGATGAAGTGTATAGTAAAACGAGAGAGATTTTAAAGTAATTGTGAAGCATTGATTGCATTACATTATGGTTGGTTAATATATTTGATGTTTCATTTAAAAGTTTGGGAGATCCAGAGTTGGATCGGATATTTAAAGGCAATCACTGCACTTTCTCTGATAGAGTTGAATGGTGTGCAGAATTTGATGAAAAAGAAAGGATTGGTTTTGACAAAAAAGAAAGGATTGGTTCCTCTAGCACCAACCATTAATCCGATGACTTTGATATCATCTGACTGATACTCTTGTTGATAGAATGGTTTGGTTTGTTCATATGTTGCTTTCTTTTCCTTGTGGACCTTATTGGGTTGTGTTTCAGATCTGAACGTCAGATGTATTATAAAGTCCTTTCGATGTCAATTTGATGGGTGTTGCCTAATGGAGAGACCGTGAACATTCTCTAAGACTGTAAAGCCTTGGTTCCTTAACGATTGAGCAATTTCAGACTATATTTTATAATTTTATGATGCGTTGAATTTCACAGAGCTTCACCACTGGAACCGAGGATGTATGTGTGTAGGTAACCAATCGAAAACAGTGATTTACCATATAATCGCGTGTGGGTAGAATACATACAAAAGAAACACACGTCAGAAATTTTCGGCTGCAACCTTCATCAGGGGATGATTAAATATGTGACGATCATTCCCTTTACAAGGTAGTCATGATTGCACTTCATCCAGACATCATCTATCAGTTTCAGTGCAGACTGCACAGTTTCCTACACCAACTCTCCAGCCAAACAAATATGTGGCCACTGTAGTACATGCAATACCCGTAATATGGATCCTTCTGTCCCCGTTCTCTCCCAGCTCAGTTAAACCACATGATGATTTTCTTAACAGTTAAAGTTCTTAAACATTTACCCCAATCTTGCCACCCTTTTGGAGATTCCAAAGTCGGTCATCAACTGATGCGGAGGACCAGAGAAGTACCTGTCCTTAACGTTAAAGAACTGCTACTTTTTCCACTCTCTTGCACCAAATATCTTCCCATTGCTTTACCTCACATCAGCATTTACTTGTCAACAGTTAATATTACCATTCTTGTCCGGCTCCATGGCTAAATGGGTAGCGTGCTGGCCTTTGGTCACAGGGGTCCCGGAAGGGTCGGGAATTTTAACTGTCATTGGTTAATTACTCTGGCACAGGGGCTCATCATCATTTTCATCCTCATCACGATGTGCAGGTCGCCTACAGGAGTTAAATCGAAAGACCTGCATCTGGCGAGCCGAACATGTCCTCGGACACTCCCGGCACTGAAAGCCCTACGCCATTTCATTTCATTACCATTCTTATTCTATTCTCCACTGACAAAGACTGCAACTGAAAATTTTGAACACATTTTTAAAAAATTTACCGAGCAAGTTGGCTGTGCAGTTAGGGGCCCGCAGCTCTGAGCTTGCATTCGGGAGATGGTGAGCTCGAACCTTACTGTCGGCAGCCCTGAAGATCTTTTTGCATGGTTTCCCATTTTCACACCAGTCTAATATTGGGGCTGTACCTCAATTAAGGCTGCAGCTGCTTCCTTCCCACTCCTAGCCCTTTTCTATCCCATCATCGCCATAAGACCTATCTGTGTCTGTGTGATGTAAAGCAAGTTGTAAAATCATTTTTTTTTTAACACGTTGAGTGCCAAGCGACCCCATATGGGTACGTAAGAGTAGTCAAGTTTTTGAACTTCACGTCCCCATATGGGGTCGTACATTAATTCTAAATCGAGAACTGTGCGAACCCATTTGTGTGCGCAGTAGGTATGTGTTTTGAAGCTGTATTAAGTCTCTTCCTGCCATCTGCTGGTGTCGTCTATTTAAGTACGTGCATAGTCCACATTCCATTCCTCAATTCCTGTTTTGGCGCGACCCCATATGGGAACGTCAAGAGTGCTTTGTAGGGTGACAAAGTCATTGTATATCTCGCACACGGATTGTTTATGTAAGTGTGCAGTGCTGTGAGTTTCCTTTTCTTTTTTAAGTCATTGCGAGTAAATCGAGCAGTAAAAGACTCGGTGTAGATAGTCTGGATGATATATTGAACAAGCCGGAGAATGATGATGTAGGCGATGTATATAGTTACAGTGATTTTGAACCCAGTACAGAGCAAATAGCAATCCCGCACGTTCATCCACATTGATGAATTACAGTCTTCAGCATACATTTCCCAACTGTACTCCGGGTTTCCAAGCCAGCTGATGCAACAATCGTGACCGCCTTCAAGGATATAGTCACTGGTTTCCCAAGTTGCACAATCATCGCTGCTATTATCTCGTACTCAAATTAAAAGTTACACAAACAAAACTAGACCCTATATACGTGTTCAAATATTCCGTAACTACTAATTCTTCTTATAATATTATTCTGTTACATCCTAATTTACCAAATTCACATGATTTTCCCTACTTTATAAAACTATAATTTATACGAAAATTTCCTAACCTAAAATCAGATCTTCATTTACAAATATTTCCTGACCTAAAAGCGGGGATCGTACTTTTTTATGGCTCCAGTACGAACAAGCTAACACGTCTTTCATAATCAACAGCATATAACGCGTCCCTGCAAAGGAAGAGGTAAGTATGACCGAGCGTCGGGACAGTAAGTACTGTATAGGTGCGACCCCATATGGGGGCGTGTGTACGTGTACAATTCATAATGACCAATACGACCCCATATGGGGTTGCAATATTTAACCTAATATACATAATAAGTTAACCTAATATATCCTAAATACATCCTCATTTCAGCGATCTTTTGCTTGGTTAAGCCTGTGAACATTTTGGCACCAGGGAGTAACTCGATGTTATTAGCTCACGGCACTAGATGGCAAATCCTATGAAATTCGGTCTGGCACTCAACGTGTTAAAGTTTGTTTGTGTACTCTCACAGCAAGTCACTACTGTTTATCAATTTCCTATATACACTGAGTGGCCAAGTGTCATAGGAAGCCACTGAATGAGATGTTAATATTGAGTTGCTCCTGTGCGAGCCCTCAAAACGGCAGCAATGCAGCGAGTCATCGACTCTACAAGGTATTGGAATCATTCTGGAGGGATCTGGACCCACGCATCTTGCACTGCTATCCACTATTGGTCTTGCTTAGTTGGTGCCAGGTAAATGGAGCTTACACCAGCATCGACAGCATCCCATAAATGCTTGATTGGAGTAAGATCGGGGGATCTGGAGGGCCAGTCCATGGTTGTAATTTCACTGGAGTGCTCCTCCAACCACCTGCGTGACATGGCTCATTGACCTGTTGAAACATGGCATCTCCATCTGGGTACTCTACGGCCAGAAAGGGATGGAGATGATCTGAAAGAATGTCCACGTAACGTGCACCTGTCGGCGCTCCTTGCAGCAGGACGATGGAGCCTAATTGCGACCATGAGAACACCTCTCAGACCAGAACTGAGCCACCTCCCGCCTGGGCGCGACGTTGTTGACAAGCTGGATCCATAGCTTCATGGGGCATACGCCCCACTCTCACGGGCCCATCAGCTCGATACAACTGGAACCGGGATTCATCAGACCATACCACGCGCTGCCGCTGTTCCATGATCCATTGCAGATGTTCGCGGGCCCATGCATGTCGTTGAGCTCTGTGTCGAGGTGTCAGCAAAGGAACACGAATTGGTCATCGGCTGGTGAAGCCTGTGCAGTGCAGTTGCCTCCTTACAGTCCTGGTAGAAATAGGTTCCTGACTCCCAACATTTAACTGAGCAGTGATCTGACTCACAGTAGCCCGTCGAGCACATAGTATGGTTCTGCGGAGGCAACGTGATGTCCTTTTGTTAAACACCTGTGGTCTTTCCGTGCGGTTTACACGGGTGGTAACATTCTTCCTGCGATGTTGAAGATCCACCCTCGACACGGTTGATTTCGGAAACCTGAATTCACGTGTAATCTCTGCGATGCCATGACCCATGCGCTGTGCTCGATGATCATCCCATGTTCGAAGTCGATTAAGTCGTTATGTGTTGCCTTCTTCATGACACTTGTCTGTGACAGCCTGCTCAGCTATGCAGCTAGCCACAGATCTCAGGGGGTTGTACATGGGACATTTTCTAATGGGACATCCCTTCCCATGACTTGGCCACCCAGTGTATATGCCCAGAAACTGTCATGCAATAACTTAAATATCTTAGATGTTTTCTTATACACCATTTCCCATCCTTTATTATCTCATAAAAGCATACCAACCCAGACCATTTCATTCTGTTAACCATTCAATACATGGTATAGAATCTTGTTTAATTAAAATGATAATATGACTTTCATTAATTGGTCAGCTACCTTTCACGACATGCAATTTTATATAGAACCAATGCTATCCAGTTAAGGCAAGTTATATTGTTTCTATGCACATACATAATATGAAGTTCCTGTTTACAGGTATTGGCATGCACTCGCCGTGACACTACTCTGGAAACTGCAGTGAACGTGAAAGCATACAAACGAACAAAACGACAGGGTCTACGAGAAGCCCGTGCTACCGAGAAACTAGAAAAGCAGCAGAAGTTGGAGGCAGAACGGAAACGACGTCAGAAACACCAGGTAACTTTGTCTTTTATATTGGGTTTTATCTTAATTTTCATGTACAGTAAAACTAGGTTAACTTGAATTTGAAGAAACTCGAATAAAACTTTGACTCTTGTAGTTAAGATGTACAGTGGACCCAATCTTTAGCATGAGACAGCTTATGGAAAAGAACTGGGAATATGGAAAGGATCTGGTCATGACTTTCGTAGATACAGGAAAGGAATATGATGGTTTTGGGAAACCATGGTTAAAATGAGACTTGGAAGGGAAATGTTAGAAATGGTGCAAGCAATGTACAACTACTGTGTTAGCAGGGTACTGATTCTAGTTGGAAAGACAGAATGGTTTAGGAATAAGACTGGACTAAGACAGGGGAGTGTGCTGTCACCTCTTTTGTTTACTATGGTCATGGACGAAATTTTAAAGGAAACAAAGGAAGCCTATGGAGATAAAGAGATGAAGATACTACTATTTGCAGATGATGATGTGATCTGGGGAAAGAACAGCAAAGAAGTGCAACAACAACTACATGTACTGAACGAAAAAATTGAGAAGTATAGACTATGGTGATGTCGAGAGGGTAAAGGCAAGGAAAGAGCACTGTGAAAATTGGAAGTCAGAGTCTGGAAATTGTGGACATCTTTAAATACCTAGGAAGTGAATTAATGCAAAATGCTAGAGTGGACATGAAGATTAGCAGGAGAGTACAGCAGGGCAATGCATTCTACCATAGTGTAAGAAAACTTGTTTGGAGCAAAGAAGTACCAAGGAAAAGTAAAGAGATAATGTACAAAATGTACTATGTACCCATACTGACTTATGCAGCTGAGACTTGGACTTTCACTAGCAGGCAAGAAAGTATAATTCAAGCCAGTGAGATGAAATTTCTAAGAAGTATGATAGGAAAGACAAGGAAAGACAGAGTGAGAAATAAAGATGTTAGAAAGGAAGTTGGGCAGCTAAATGAGAGAATTGGAAAGATTAAACTAAGGTGGTTTGGGCATGTAAGGAGGATGGAGGAGAATACAATTCCAAGACAGATGCTGGAGGCAAAGTCAAGGACAAGAGAGCATGAGGAAGACCTAGAACAAGGTGGATTGAATCAATGAAGAGCGGCATAAGAAGACGACATTTAGAATGGGACAAGATCATGAAAAAGGAATTGTGGAAGGAAAGAGGAAGATGGAGAAATGCCATAAATACCCCGACTTGGCAGAAGCTGAATAAAGGGAAGTGATGATGATTTTCTACATTGTGCTTTTCACTCTATTCTTTTATTCTAATTTAACCAGGCTTGAATTGTTCTTGAAAACCACTTCCTTTCCTAACATGGTATTAAACTTCATGTGAACAGAAGTGCATATAAAAAGCCAGTGAACTTTGGATTAGTTAGCGATAACCCTCTCGTAGTATGCGCTCTGTATGGTAATACTGTATTATAATATCTTCTACACTGAAAGGAGATCATTCTCTGAAAGAACTACTGTTTTTGTTTGTATCATCTGTTTATAGACTGGTTTTATACAGTTGTCCATGCCACCCTGTTGTGTGGCAACTTTCTTCTTAAATGCTGCTTCCTATATCTTCTTAATTTGTTAGTCTTATTCATAGATTGATCTTACCTGTTATACTTCTCTCAAAAACTAGCTGAACAAGTCCAATAATTCAACTCAGGTTCCTAGAATCGTCTCTGTTGTTTAACCTTCCTTGGTTATTATATCTTACATACAGCCCTGTGATGTAGGGATAGCGAGTCTGCCTCTTATTCTAAGGCCCTGGGTTTGGCTGGTTCAGGGATTTTAATTCAGAGCTGATTAGGTTTGTAATGTTGCTCACCATATGGCACTCCAACATCTGCTTCCTGTTGGCTGGGCAGTGGCAGACCCTGTATCTTAATGAGCTGTATGCACCATGAGTTATTTTAGTTTGGTTTGTTTTGTTCAGATTAGATTTGCAGCTTTTTATCAGTCATCACTTTATATAGCCAAAATTCCTGATCTTGATGTTAATACCTTTAAACAGAGAGAAATAGAAAAGGAAGTGGAAGGCAAAAGACCTAGAGGCAGACCAAGGAATTGGTGGATCAGTCAAGTAATGCAGGTCCTGGAAGGAGGAGGAGTGGAGTGGCACCAAGTTGAGGAGAAGAAATATACCTGGATGGACAAAGATGGAGAGCACTCTCGTACCACACGCGGGCGACTGGAGATGGTTAAAGGATGATGATGATGATGATGATGATGATTCATTTTCATGTCAGAATCATGATTTAACTGTGTCCTGCCAATATTTTGCAACATATAGTGGGGTTGTCATTATGATTCCTAGTGACTAGAAAATGTTCATCATTTTGGACTTGTCCACACTGGCAAAGTGGGTCTTCTTCGAGACAGTGCCACTTAAACAAGGTTCTGTTTACACCTTATTGCGCAGTGCTGTTGGTCATTCCAAATGGTATAGTTATCTGGAGGGGGGGGGGGGTTGTATTTAGGCATCATGTTATGATGCATATCACCCAGTATTCTCCCCAGAAACTTTTGTAAGCCGGATGGCAGGAATTAGTAACCAGATGGGGAATACTACATAAAAAAATTAATAAAAATAAAATTTATATTTATTCCCCTCAGGTCATTAACAGTAATATCAAGCAGGTAAACACTAACTGTAAATTGAATTATTTTAGTGTTATTATCACAAATAAGATATAACAGAGTATTTTGAACTTCTAGTATTTTACTGCTCAATCATAATCATGTAACACCAGGGCTTACCACTTGGTTGCTGTGGAGTTTTGTGACGTCATGCAGAATCGAGTGCTTGCATGCGATTCCACGCTGATCAAGACACTACTTTTGCACGACACTACATGACAGTAAATGAAAATCCACAGCCTGTTTCCAGTCATTTGACCAGGTCAGGAATGGAATGAATGAAGCCCCCATCTGACGGCAAGGATAGGAATTGTGCCGGCTGCCGAAACCTGTCACACTCCTCTGAGGTAATGATTAATGAATGACAAATGAAATTATATTGGAGAGTGTTGCTGGAATGAAATATGACAGGGAAACCAGAGTACCTGGAGAAAATCCTGTCCCGCCTCCGCTTTGTCCAGTACAAATCTGACATGGAGTGACCGGGATTTGAACCACAGAACCCAGCGGTGAGAGCCCGGTACACTGCTGCCTGAGCCATGGAGGCTCTTCTATGTAACACGAGCAGTTATGCTGACACTAATTAAGATATATCATTTAAATAAATAATTTTACAGTATTTACATTTTCATTTGGAGCACTCAGTGACTCAAATACATATTAATATTATGTAACTAGCACATATCTAGGTTATGTTAGCTGGGCGTTTTGTAAAAACGGCAGGGCGGTGTGCACATTAAAAAGGTCCTGGGGAGAACACTGTCACCTCGTTAACAGAGACATCTGCTTGCTTTGCATGAGCAGAATTCCTCCATACAGGTGCTGTGCAATCGGCTATAGAGAAAGTAAGAGCAGTAGCTGATGTGTGGAGAACCTCTTAGGCTCATCATGATGTGCCTGTTAGTTATTCCTTGCGCAGATCTTCTGGTTGGTGCCATCCTAATCTTGCCCGAAAGGTACGACGACAAAAGGTCACCTGAATCACGAAAAGGAATTTGTTGATGAAGGTAGATACATTTGAAGGTATGTTGTGAGAGAATATCTTGTTATTAATGTGATGGTGGTGTTTTAGGAATTCCTGATCTCGGTGCTACAACATGGCAAGGACTTCAAGGAATACCACCGCAACAACCAGGCTAGAGTTGCTCGTCTCAACAAGGCCGTACTTAACTACCACGCCAATGCCGAGAGGGAACAAAAGAAGGAGCAAGAGCGAATCGAGAAGGAACGTATGCGCCGCCTTATGGCTGAGGATGAAGAGGGCTATAGGTATGATATCTTCTTGTTTGCTATAATATACATTTCTGTCAGCTAGGACAGTATGCACTTTGAGATCCTCTGGAATGAAAATGTGAGTGGTCTGGTCTTTGGCAGGTACAAGAAAGACCAATGGAAGGTGCATAAGGAGGAATTTAAAGAAAGGGATGGGAACAAGTTTAAGGAATAAACACAGTGACAGGCTATCATGATCATCAGTAATAACCGTTTGTAAACAACATGCCCTAAAAATAAAAATAAAAAGCTAAAAATGAGAGTATTTACGTCCATTAGGATAGAGAAAAGTTTTATTTTTCATATTATGTATATATGTTGGGTATTCAGCCCAAAGGCTCGTTTGATCCTCAACATCTCCCCCAAAAGCTGTCGGAGATAGCCCTGGTGTCACTAAAGAGGCATACTAGGGAAACGAGGAGTTAGGCATCGCTAAAGAGGCATACTAGGAAAATGAGGAGCGATTGACCTGTTAATTTCCTCACCGAGCCAGAAGTTGCTATTACATATCATTCATATCAGGGACTGGCTGCTTAAGTAATGGCATTACTAACATCGCTCATACCTCAGTCACTTTCAAATTGTCAAAACCAAGGATAAGACTGAGACAGGTCAATGAAAGTAACAGATTTGTTCTAGCCCGAGACACAGTGCACTGTAAACACTACATCTCGCCAGCAAAGACATATTAAATTAATATTAGTATTTTATATTAAATTCAGTGTAAAATAAACATTCATTATTAGAGAAGTGAATTGCTTTCAGTTAGAAAAATACAGAGCAAACAATAGTAACCGGTATAGGATATTCGTCGTAATTGAATAGCATTCAATAAAATATATAATTCAGATTACAGTAAAACCTCGTTAATTCAAAGTCATTGCGACTCAAAAATCGGACTTCAAATTGCGCGATTTCGAATTAACCGCCAATTCGCAATTCAGAAGCACCAACCCTTGCGTTACAAAATATTCTAAGGCCCGATACTGCATGCAGTTAACCTTGATGCACAGTTTATACCTTTCAAATACCATGATAAAAGAACTGTTTCCAAAATATATCCAAGAAGGTGCATTTACAGTATTCAAACAATACACTTGGATATCTCACTGGCAAATATAACCTCATGCAATGAAAGAAAGAAAAGAAAAAAAAAGCACGATTCAAAGACGAGGAGAAATCTATGCTGGCTCCCATGTGCAAGTGCTTTATTCATTGGATTACTATACTGTATGCATTTTAGATGCCTTGTATTTGCACAGAAAATACCCGATGCCCTTAAAATCGAACTTTCCTATGACTCTATCCTTGTACGATTTACTGCCATGGCACTTCTTTCGTACTTCAGAAACGTAAACACTTGCCGCGTCACAAAGTATTCTAAGACTCATTAATACATGCAGTTACTTCGATTCACGGTTTAAACCTTTCAATTGCCATGGAAAAAAACTATTTCCGACATGTATCCAACAAGGTGCATTTACAATGTTCAAAATAATGCACTTGGATAAATCACTGACAAACATAACCTCACGCAACGAAAGAAAAACATTACACAATTCAAAGACGAGGATAAATTATGCTGGTTCCCCTGTGTAAATGCATTAATTTTTTGGATTTCTGTACTGTTTGCATTTTTAGATGCTTTGTACTGGCATGGAAAGTGCCCGACACCCTTAAAACATTGTGGCTTATCAAACTTTACTATGACGAGGGCATAAAGTTTCTCGCTTCCATGTGCATTGCAGCACACTACAATGACCCCCATCCCCACTCTTGTACGATTCCCTGGCTGGCACTTTCTCCTTTAAAACCATAAGAACGTTTACGCTCGCATTAAAGTAAAGCCATGCAGTTTCATCGCCAATGACAATATTGTTAGGTGCCTACGAATTTATTATATGAGCCACGTTTTTTCGTTAACTGTCGGCATCGCCAGTGTTCGAGGATTCTGTTTTTCCGCACACTGCCTGTTGCGTAATATTACGACGTTCCTTAAAAGGTTGAATACAAAAGAATTCCGATTTCATTCAACTTAGTAATCATGAAGCGCAATTTAGACCCACCGAAGTGAGTGTAAGTGCGGAAAGCTACGGTACCCCTCAACATTCTGGAACACGCGTTCTGTTATGATGCGGATAAATTTCGAGTTGAAATTGCTCTGTAACATGCTATTGTTTTAAAATGTAAAGGCAGTTTCGAATTAAAAGTCTGAATTTCGGTAATGGGGCCGACATTTTACTTCGAATTACGAATTATCCGTATTTCGAATTAAACAAATTAAATAACATGCAAAACTGTATCTCATGTTTCCGGGAACGAGACATTCTTCGAATTAGGCGGGATTTTGAATTAACCGATTTTGAATTATCGAGGTTCTACTGTATGTGTAGAAAGATAGGAACTTGCAAAGGAACATAAAATTAAATAAAAATGATAGGTCAAGTCACATTTGATGAGGTAGAGACATCGGAAGGAATACGTAACAGGAAAAACACAATAACAGGTCAGTGCATGAAGGGGGAGAAATAAAGAGAGAACGGACAAGGACATTGTGAAATAGATTGCCTCTCTCGTTCATCATCATTTCCCTTTATCCAGCTGTAACCGGGTAGGGGCAAATATGGTTCCTCTCCACTTTCTTCGGTAGGGGATACCCTAACATTTTCCGAGGCATCATATCTGCTAATCCATATAGGCTATTGTTACGATGGGCTCGCCCTACCCAAAAGCATTGTATACCTACTGCCAGTTTCAAAATTAGGCCGCCCCTAACATGGAGTCAGACGCCTTTCGTAGCCGCTCCTCTGGAGTTCAGATGCTACAGGTTTGCCCCTTCCACCATCTCCACCGCAACGAAGACCACCTTCTCCGCTGTAGACGCCGTTGAGGTCTTCACTCGTAACCCTGAACTGGGATCCATACCAGATGTTACACACCGGGTCAGTGTGCTCTGGAACTCACATAGGCAGGGGCGCCACTCCCTGGGTAGGGCTGCCTTTGAAGAGCGTCCCTACCTGCCTCTCTGTCCGGCTCCATGGCTAAATGGTTAGCCTGCTGGCCTTTGGTCACAGGGGTCCCGGGTTCGATTCCCGGCAGGGTCGGGAATTTTAACCTTAATTGGTTAATTTCGCTGGCACAGGGGCTGGGTGTATGTGTCGTCTTCATCATCATTTCATCCTCATCACGACTCGCAGGTCGCCTACGGGTGTCAAATCAAAAGACCTGCATTCCGCGACCCGAACTTGTCCTCGGACACTCCCAGCACTAAAAAAGCCATACGCCATTTCATTTCATTTTTAACTGCCTCTCTCCTTATCAATCCTAATTCTTCTACATCCATTTCTTATCAGCCCCACGCAAGCTCATTTCTGCTTCCCAGTTTGATCAGGAGGGCGAACATCAACGCCTGTTCAGAGGCTGTCTTGTTGTGGGAAGGGTGTAGGATAAGATTGTTGAGCAGCAAATGCCATTACAACTTGCCAGTGCATCTTGCTACTACATGAAATTTACAGTTGTAGATGATCAAGTGTTCTTCCTGAGTTAATTCCATATCAGTCACATGTGCTAATAAAGGTACTTTATTTAATCAATTATCTGCCTTCCTGGCATGTAGTCTCTGGGCAAGACTGTAAGGAAGATCCTCCTTTTTTGAGCTAGCTTGTATTTTATGTTCTTGTTACGTCTGCCATCATAGGTATTTCTACTAACTTACATATAATATTTCAGGAAATTGATCGATCAGAAGAAAGACAAGCGTCTGGCATTCTTACTGTCCCAAACCGATGAGTACATCGGTAATTTAACGGAGATGGTGAAGCAGCATAAGATTGAACAGAAGCGCAAGCAGCAAGAGATGAAACAGAAGAAGGTATGATTATTATATTTCGGAGATATAGATTAAGTTGTCGTCGATACATCATCATAGTCATCAGCTTCCCTTTTTCAGCTCCTGCTGGGTCAGTGTTAATGGCAACTTTCCATCTTCCTGTCCAACCACCATTGCTGCTCCTTAACTGTGTTCAGCTTTCCACAGTTTTTCAAGGTCTTGTCCCCCAACTTCTAGCGCACCTTTACCTTATCTTTCTCCTTTAGTCATCACCATCGTCTTGTTTTTCTACATGCTTATTTCCATTCTTTTTTTACCAACATACTCGCTCAATACATCCAGTTGACCTTGTGCTTCCCCTCTGTTTGTTCCCCATACCACACTGTCATCTGCAAACACCTTTACCTTCACATCACTTTCCTTCGTCACCTTCACAATTTCATCCATTACCGTTGTGAGCAACAGTGGCGGCAGCACACTTCCCTATCTTAGTCCATTTAGTTTCTATAACCATTCTGTCCTAGCCTGAGGGATCTGGACACTGCTGCAACAATTGTTGTACATTGCTTCTGCACTTTCAATAATTCATTCCACGTCCTTTTTATTTCATAACTTCCCATACCTTTGCTCTGAGGTCACTACCGTATCTTCTTCTTCATCTTGAACCAGTTCCAGTTTTCTGTGTGCAGTGAATGAGCGCTCTCCATTTACTTCTGTCCATGTAGAAGTTTTCTTCAATAACCTGCTGGAAATCCAGACCTCGTCCAGCTAGATCATTTCTAATTTGATTGATCCATCTCTTCCTTGGCCAACCGCTTGATCTTTTGCCTACGATTTCCCCCTCAAACCACACCCTGGCTGTTCTTTCTGGGTCCATTCTTTCGGGAATACCAAACCATTTCAGCCTGGCTTCAACACAGATAAGGGGTTGTTTCACTTGGACAAGATGGTGTATCTCATCGTTTCTGATTTTGCCCCTCCTCGCTTTCTGAACCATAGTTTGTAGCAACTAATATTTCTGTTGGTTTGGATGCAGGTTTCTAGACTGTATGTAGTAACTGGGAATGTCATCACCATTTCTCTACAACATTCTCATTGCCATGATACTGAAGAATCAAATGTTGATATTCCGTTTCTAAAGCCATACTGCATAATATTGATGAAGCTGTTAAGGCTGTAATATTTGGAAAATGTTGTATTGTAAAGCAGCAGTGTATTTTCACATTAGAGAATAATATAAACCACCACCAATATTCCTCCATGGTCTACCCATCCAAGTGGTAGCCTCGCCCTATATTACTTTCCTTAGTAAGAGGATGACATGTTTGTTCATGGTACTTGAGCAAAGCACATTACATAATAATATCACGTGACCTCGGTTCCCAAAAGAAATCTTTGGAGTTGATACACCCTTGGCAACTTTCATGAAATTTTGAAGTTCCATAGTTAGTTCCTTAGTCAGTGCTTCCGTCAGCAAAACTAAAGCTCCATGTTGGTGATCAAAATGCTGTAAATAATTTAGCTGATTGGATGTGTGATGATTCCATCATGATTCTTTTTGCATGATGGCTTCAACTTCACAATATATTAGGGATTTTCCTGTCTTAAAATAACTGGTTTGACTGGGATCAAATTTATCTTAGTTTAAAAGAAGCTAAGGGAAAATTAAGGAGCTATAAATATATGTTACAAAACAAAATTGATGAAGCTATGAAATTGATTGTGTGTCGCCTCTGGGGAGGTCTAGTGCAGGTCTTTGTATTTGACACCTACACATTTGAATGTGAGATGATGATGATCACCATGATGATGATTATGATGATGATGGTGGTGGTGGTGGTGGCGGCGGCGTAGGAAGAGGATGGAACCCAATGTTGACACGTAGCCTACTTATGACAAACAACACCAAAGGGTCTCTTCAATGCTTATTGTCTCCATCTGACAGACAAATCACCCACAGCAGCAACTCACATATTACAGAGCCCAAAGAAAACAAAAACGTAAGTCCCTAAAACTTGTCAACGATAACATCCTGATGGACTACAGTGGAACCTCAATTAACTGTTCCCGGAAACTACATTTTCCCAGATTATTCGCTTAAATGATGTGGTCCCGCGAGCATACTAATTAAATCACATTGTAAAAATCCTTCATTATCCGTTCCTTAAAAAAAAAAAATGTTCCCGGATCAGCCGTCAAGAAATTTCAGTCCCATCAACAATAAATCCTCGATGAAGCATTTCTCAAGAAACTTTATCTCACGAAAGGATGGATACGGCATACTTATAGATATTGACGTTAACGTCCCGTTATTGCGATAATTAAAGCAAGTACTGTACTGGAAAAACGATCGGCTGTGAATTTGCAAAAGGGACCATCTTAGCATCGTATTCGGATGGTATTGGTTAGAGAATCCTCAGAAATCATAAAGCAGAGAGTGGGCACAACAATTCGAAGGAGACAGAGCGCACTTCAACAGCTCTGCTTGAAGATGGAACGAGTTTCGTCAAATGTTCGTAGAACTTTTGAGATTACAAGTAATCAATCTCATTGTTGGTCCGTACTGAGTTTCATGCAAGTCTATGTGATTACCTTTAATTAAGTAGCTGTCTAATGGGGAGATGGCGACACCGGTCTAGAGAGCCAGGAATAATGGCCGAGAGGATTCGTCACACTGACCATGCTAATAATAAGAAAAAAATTGACAAGACAAATTTTCAATACAATTCTTCAAGTAAATGATATAACATCAGTCTTGGGACTAGTTCCAGCCACTTAGTGGCCATCTTCAGCCAAATAAAAATTAAACAGATTATGAGATAACTAAAACACATTGGGGCTGTAGTTTGGTTTAGGGGTGTTTGTAAGATTATAAGTATACATATTTCATCTTTGTGTTGTTTAGCCAAATAGTTGATGGGTCATTCATTTCTGGATTTTTGGTTTTCCCGTGTTGTACTTTTTTTCTCCGTGGTCCCCCTAAAAACGGAGAATCGAGGTTTCACTGTATTTCATTTTTGTAATGTTTAACCAGGGGCCTATTCCACGAACGAACTTTGCAACTTTTCACTTTGCACTTTGCACTTTTCAGTTCAGATTTTGTTCCACCATCACTTTTCAGATTTAGCTTGCAAAGTGAAAAGTGAAAAGTTAGGAATCTTTTCACTTTACAAGCCTGTTATGTTCCACCATTGGTACAGAAATGCAAAGTGCAAAGAAATAAAGTGAAAAGTTTTCATAAATCTTGCAAAGAGATGATTCCATTTTCATATGTTAATTAACAAGTATCTACATTAGTTTCTCGGCGGAGAATTTGGTTTAGTGATATAAACACGTTACGACGTGAGCTTTTGTTAGCATCAAGTGAGGAACAGTGATGAAGAATCCAATAATAGAACGTACAAAAAAATGATTAATTTTCATAACCTCACTTCGACGTAATAACGCGAGTGATTTCGTATTACCCCAACACAGGCTAACTATATTATTGAAATGATCGGGCATTTATTGAAACATGCAACAAAAAGAAGTCAATTCCTTTCCTAAAAAAAAAAAAACAAATTCGTATATGCTTACAGTACATTGGTTAGTAAATGATGCCCAGCTGCACGGTGTAGCAGCAATGCATGGGACATCAAAATCAATTATTTGCGAACTGTTACCAAAGTCGGAGATGTTATAGTAAATGTAATATTTCCTAACAGTACGTTGGCCTGATAATCCACATAATATAGCGACGGGATTTCTAATGAAGGGTGAATTTCCTTCTGTGTGTGGATGTGTTGACGGTACTCTCGTTGACATTGATGTGTGTGATCATTTGAGAGGTTATGTTTAAAGTTGTCAAAAAAGTATGTCACGTTTCTCCTTGACAACTTCCAGCACAGCCAGCTTCTTGTAATAACCTTTCTTTCCCATGATAAAAACTTTAATGGTACGACAATTATACCGCCAAGTTCGCCGCGAAAAGTAAAGCATTAAAATCGGAGTATTAGGCCTATAAAGTTTGCTCATGGAATAAACTCGATCGGATCACTCATTCGCAAAGACTTTTCACTTTGCGAAGAAATTGAAAAGTACAACCTAGTTCATGGTGGAACAGAAAGACTTTGCACTTTGCAAGAATTGAAAAGTGAAAAGTGCAAAGTTGAAAAGTTGCAAAGTTCGTTCGTGGAACAGGCCCCAGATTGTGGATGGTTTTCATCAATTCCCGGATTTTCAGTTTTCCAGGTTTTTTTTTTTTCGGTGTCCCTCAAAAAAACAGAGATTGAGGTTTGACTGTATTATTGTTAATTGAGGTGTAATGCCACTCATCTCTGCTGCATGGGATTACTGCTGCAGTTGTACAAACGCTAGCCAGTCAGTGGCTGGTAACACAGCTATTTTTTATATATAAAAGAAAAGCTGTGATGAATGACTGCTTTCTCTCATTATAGCTAATAAGGGTTCTTATTTTTAGCCTGTTTTTCCACTGATTTAAAGAACACTATTAGCAAACAGTGACAAAAGAAGCCTCATTCCCCATCTGAAGACACATTTGTATAATTTGATATCTTGCCGTTAGTATATATGCTTAAATCCAAAACTCTTGACTTTTTACAGAAGAGGAAGAAGAAAAAGGTTGAAGCTGCTGAAGGAGCTGAAGGAATTGACGGTCAACTTGATGATAGTTCTCAAATGTCTGATATGAGGGTATCTGTGATGGAGATTGCAACTGGTGAGTCTTTTTCAGTAGTCTTTGATTTGTGTGTTGCTAAGTATTGCATGATTTATTTCTGGGCCTATAGAAGCTGTGACATGAATGTGGCAAAGTATTTATTTGGGCATATTTGCTTAAGTATAGGGATTTTATCTCCCCTTATCATCCATTGTTTGGAACTGCTGTTAATTGGTGTGACCGACAATGTCTGTATATTTAAATCTGCAGTCTGCCATTATTATGCTAACTTCGATCATCCCATTATTTCAATAAGTAATTGATTCTGGTGCGCATGCGCGTAAATCACTTCTGCACTTTGAGCTGAGGCTGTTTCCGGCTAGCAGAGGACTTGTTCTCAAGCCGTTGTACAAGATGGAGGTAGATTGCTCTGTGTTGCAGAAGACGTGCTTGAGTGTTGGTGCGATGGAGTCTTATACTCCTGGCTAATGGCCATGTAAACTAAGGCTTTTGCCTAAAATTCTTGTGATTTAGTTTTCTATTTGATATTACTTTTGTAATTTTGTGAAACTTGTGACCAATGAATTGCTGGGAGCGTGTGCTCGATTTTAAACATGACCTAAGGCCATAAGCTATTGGAGTACATTAATTTGGATACTTAAGAATGTAATTACCGATACCTTTATTTTTTTTTTTAACTGTTCTACTGCTGTGGATTATTTGGAGAAGAAGATATTACCATAAATTGAATCCTTCATCATGTGACATTGATATTGTGGGAAATTTCGGCAACATTGTCAAGATTGTATCAAGCCAACCTTGGAACTGTAATTTGAAATTACACCTCCCTATTCATGGAGCTTTCGGCAACGGTTTATTTATTAAATTAAACTGGTATCTCTTCTCCATCCAACATTTTCATAACATAATCTGCATCGTCAAGATTTTTAAAATGTAATAAGATTTTATCAAATTCAACCTGGGAATTGTAATTGAATTATCGGGGTAATACGGAAACTCGGTATATGTGCCTATGAGAAATAAAATTATTCTATTTGTTTTATTTAATTGAGAGTATCATTGTATTGAATTTTCTGCTTCTTAATTTTTTTGGGCTATATTATTATTTTGATCAGTGATTTTTTTCTATATTTCCTGGTTCCTTTTTTGTGGTCTCTATTGCACCGTTATTTATTGTATGATGCCGATTGCTGGTTTATTTTTTGTAATGGGATTGTTCTTTTCCGCCTTTCAGGGGTGGGTCTATATCCTGACTCATACACACATTACCGTACTTCCAAGACCTTCTAACTTTAAACTTACCAGAGCAGAGCATGGTTCACACTACTGCAACGGCCCAAGGACACAAGAAACGAACACAATAAATCAACAAAGAACAACATTAAAGTACATAATTACTTACCTGGGGCAGTAGCATACAACATAAAATGTGGAAGAGAACCCAAAATAAAGAGGGAATTAAAGGCCAGGATCATAATTTAACACTTGAGGGGTTGCCAGGTCAAAGCAACTAAGAGACTCAAATAAGATACGAAATTAAAGGTTAAATCAAAATATTTACTAACGAATAAAAAAATGTCATGAATGGCACTTAACAAGATTCAGAATTTCTTGAAATGTATTGAAAATATGTTAAATCAAGAACTAATTATTTAATTGTAAATTAATTAATTAAATTAGGAGTTAAATGTCTAGTTTTAAAATAATTAAGTCATGAACTCTCTCAGATAGCAAGCTACTGTATTTCTTACAATGTATCGAAAAATAAGCCCGAGAACTGACATTAAATAAAAATAATTAATGTTTAAATGGATCCATTCCTTAAAAGATTATAGAAGCCTCAAAACCAACAGACTGTTCCTCCTTACTGGGGTGTAATACATATTCAAATTTAGTGAGTCCCTTAGGATTTTAATTTATTTTTAAGTCGAGAGAATGAAGAAGAATTTCTATGAAACTGCAAGGGATTGACAGCTCATTAAATCAACGTTCGAGTTCTGGTTGAGAATACATTGTGTGAGATAAATGAAAAACTGAGGCATGGAAACTCTGTTCCTTGTCTGCAGAAGAGAAACTTGACTGATCACAACTTTGACTGTTCTATCAAAGCTGAACACTTTGAATTTGATTGTCCATTGCTCTTTTGATTAAATGATACTCTCATTCATTACCAGATGAGTGTTATATTCCAAGTTGAAATTCATGTTACCTTTTTCTTTTTGGTCCAAGTGTGGTGTTTGCTTGGTTGTGAGTTAGGAAAAAGAAACTAACATGGTCATCAGGCTAATACCCATGAGATGAAGTGGGGAGAAGGGAGTGAGTTCATTACTGACATTTGAAGAGTGTTACACTGTACATAGATATGAGGTGCACCTGCTGGAAACTGCCAGCTGTCTTAAGTTCTGTATTTTTGCATTTCTACTTTCACTCCTTTGAATAGAATATGGGAGCTTACCAAACCAGCCTCGAAGCTGATGACCTCAAAGACAACATAGTGAATTTAAGTATCACGAGAATTTTTAATAGGTTTTAGTTTTTGGAAGTAGCAGTGCCTGAAAACTTAAGGAGTTAAAGAGATAGGAATAACTAATGTTGTCGTGGATGCTGAAATATTGTGTCTGAACCTTGATTTTTTTTTTTTTTAAATCAGTTAATCTGTAGTTGCTGTTATTTTGTAACAGGGCTACCTTTTGTAGTTAGAGCACCGCTTAGAAACAGAAATGAAGATATTCATAATTCTCAGTCTATCCTCTTGACATAGTAATTGAAGTAGGTAGTAAGTAGGTTTAGTGTTCATGATTGATTCTGTGCCTGTCTCATAATCGTTTTATTCTACCTGTTTATACTTCTTATCTCTTTGTGCCTGTCCTTTTCCTGCATTTGTCTGGCTTCTTTCTCATTCTACATTTCCCACATTGAGACTTAACTCTTCGCGAGTGGCAGTAATTCTTGGCTGTAGGCGGTGAAAAACATGAAAATAAAACACATGAAAAATTTCGGAAAAGTTACTAAAACGATGAAAATGTACCCAAATTAACCATATACCTTCTTGAAGAATGGAAACCCTACTTAGAAGTGGTCTGAAGACAAAATAAATATCCTCTCATTTTTTCAATGGAAGAATGGCACAAGGGGCACTCTGTGATATGTTCTCACAAAGGTTAATTTTAAGTACACATTATTTCTATGAATGTCTACCCGTTATTTCCATTTCCTGAAACGGGGTCAGGGATGAGGGATGAGATGAATTTATCTTGCGCGTTTATACGACCGGATGCCCTTCACAATGTGAATCTCAGTTGAGGAACTAATGAAGGTGAAATAAATGGTGGTGAATGAAATTGGGTAATTAGCTGGAAAGAAACGGCTCTGGCCTACAAATAGGAGCTCTCTTGGCAATTGCCTGGAAGTGAAAATGGGAAATCAAGGAAAGTCATTCTCAAGAAAGCTGGTGGCGGCCATCGAACTTGCATGTTTCTCGAATGCAGAGCAGTAGCGCGGCTACTCCACTCGGTACACATTAGTCCACTATTATGAAATATGTTTTTGTTCATCAAAAAGTGAAAAACTAGTCAAAGAATAGTCAGAGAAATTGAACCCACGCTCCGCACGAATAACATAAATAAATAGTCCGTAAGATTTGTTTCAGTATCAAAGTTTGATGGCAACATTGGCCCTTCGTCAATATTACGAAAGGGTAATAGAAGTCGTAGTTCCGGAACTGTTATAAGTTACGTCAGATGCATTCTGTCGCTGCAAGTGTCACTTGTGTGGTTGTTGTTCTCAGATGAGGTGGAGAAATAATTTTCGACTTCAGAGTCACATACACTAAAATCAAACACTTGACACTATATTGGTATCGCTAATCTATTTTTGCGACAGCATTTCACCTGAAAACCGCGAAAATACATAATAAGTATGGGTGTGAAAAAACTGCTTAAAAACATGCATATTGTGTAACTCTCACCACCAGGAGAAAAAGTATTGCAAGATACTGAGGGGATTTTTCTCATCAGTAGAGTTGAAGGAACAACTTCTGCATCTGTGAGCATATTTGTGTACGTCCTCGGCTAGTAAAACTGCGAAATTCAAACAAAACATATATATATTTCTGCCCGGAGAAAAAGAAATGTAGAGCATATATATGCTTCCGCCCACGAGAGTTAAAACCTAAGGCTCTATAAGATGGGTATGCTTAGCCGCCATTTTGGTTCATACATGCACAATGTGCCGTGTGATCAAACTCTAGTTTCTCCTTCATCACGTTGAATGTATTGCTTTAATCATCACGTGCATGACAGAATAGTCCTATATTTGTGTGGGTATTCATTACTAAATGGTTGATTGTCCTGAACCTAATTGTAGTAATGTTTCTACTGCGCGATGAAAATTCTAAGAGAGCAATCTGACTTCAAAACTCTATACGTGACAGGTGGAAACCGATATCAACTTCGAGGTTATAAAGTTATGACATTAATTTGTAACTGTGAGGTCTTCTGTAGGGATTATAAGCATTATACGTACGTATATTGCAAAATAGTGCAAACCTTGTAGTGGAGAAAATTTTGAATGATAAATGTCCAGGATATGATTTCCAACGTGCTGTAATTTAGAAGAAATAATTAGACACTTCTTCAAAATTCGATCCTGTGCTGTTGTGGACTTTAACAAGAATGTACGGAAACGAAATAAAATGTATGGGAACTGCTTCGTAAAAGAAGAGAAAAAAATTTAAACAAGGAATGGAATGTTACCGTTTTATGAATACTGTAAAAAAAAAGGATACAGTAAATTAATAAAATATTATTTAAATTTCATATTTAAAAAGAATGTACTGCCTGAGCAATTTATCCCATGTTGCAACCTTTTGAAGTTTAATAAGGTGTGTCGTGCTGGAAATCATACTAGGCCTACTTCTCCTCAAACCAGAGGAATCTCTGTAAAAATAAAGTAGGCTCCTGTTAACTGCAAAGTAAAAAAAAAAAAAAAAAAAAAAAAAAAAAGATCAATATTTTCCACAGCTCGTGGGTCACTCCCTTTCCAAGTAACTCGTAACTGATTATCAGTGCAATACTTCCGGTTGGGAGAGAAGTTTCAGCAATAGAAGTAGTTACTCTATTCTTATTTTCTTCCTGAATGTAATTTATAATATTTGTTTCATGAATATTCGGTTGAATAAACTAAAATCCTCTGTTCATTAAATTTGCTTAAGCTGATGAGATTCATAGCACTCACCAAAAATTTTTATTTTGCAAATAGAATGTCTTTTTTTTAAAATACTGGTAAATAAGGAAAAGGGACTAAATTTTAGAATAAAGAAATAAGCTTAAAAATTCCCAGTTACCGTCTTCGTACGTCACATTTCAGCGTTAATTTTCTTCAAAGAATATTTTTCTATTTCGTTAACACTGAAAATAGCGCTGAATTTCACGCAAGTATGAAATGCCGACTGGGATCATATGAAATCAAAATCTTGTATCACAGTTTATATATCTTCGACACTGATCGATTACCAAGTGAAATTCCACGATTTAAGAATGACAATAGCCTATATCAACACCACGGAGTCCCTCATTTCATTTGACGGTACCGCGGCGGATAGCTTACGAACAACCTATTGTACTTATCAATAATAATCCGATTTATTAGTAAGCTACCGGTGTTTTTTCTAATATTTTTCCAGTGAGAATACATTCCTAGTTTGTTTGTTAAAAGGCAAATTATGAACGACCTTGCTATTACAATCACCGTCTCGAGTAAAAATTACACAGTAATGTACGAAATATAGCCAACTAACTTTTACAGTATGTTGAGTAACCGTTTGAGTAATGCTGGTGATGAGTATTTTCACATTGTGTTAGTTTAGCATTATTCTCTAGGTTGGAGAACAGTAAAAAAGAGGGATATACAAGACTGGGGCGGTCATCTGCCTTACCAACGTAGTGCAGGAATGAACCATAATGGCGGGCGAGCATACCTAGTCTTTAGAGAGCCCTATTAAAACCTGTGAATGGCCGTCAGTGAGTGTTTGAAGCTAGGAAGCAGAAACGAGCTTGTTAGTGGCTGAGAAGAAATGGATCTAGAACTGGGATTGATGAGGAGAGAGAGCCAATCTGTTTGAAGACAGCATTGTATGAAGATACAGGTCTCCTTTCATGTTTTCTTTTTTATTCTTGTCTCCATTCTGTTACACCCTCTTCCCACATTGACCTGTCATTGTGTTTATCCTATTGTGGGTTCCTTTTCTTGTGGGTAAGAGAGGACCATTAGAAGAAGAATCTCCTTGTTGAAGAACTTGAGGAAATGGTGTAATATGAGCTCTGCTCAACTCTTCAAAATTTCACTCAACAAACCAAAGATAGCTATGACGACAGCCAACATCCAAAATGGATACGTCAAACAAAAAAGAATTCATGTTGCTGTCTTTATATATGCATGACTTAGTTTTCTGTATTAGATTTTATTACAGGGAAGTTCTTAAAAGTGACCTCTATGTCACATATCTGTCAGAAATATCTGGCATTGTTTTGTAACACATTGATCTCATTCTTTCAGGCAAGACTCTTACTGGTGAGGAGGCACCCCTGGCTAGTCAGCTTCAAGTGTGGCTAGAGGCTCACCCAGGATGGGAGGCTATACCTCGTGAGGAGGATGAAGATGACGAAGACGACGACGAAGAGAACTCGGATGACTCCTCTGGAGATGATGATGATCAAGACAATCAGAGTAAGTACACTCCAGTATTCAGTTTTCATCATTTTCATAATTTTCCCTAATCCATGTGCAGTTATATCAGATTAGATAGTGCTCCTGTCCCCCTTTACTCCATCTTTCCACCACTCCTTATTTATCATTATGTTTCAGTCCAGGTTCTGTCCAACTCATTGGATGAATGGTCAGCGTACTGGCCTTCGGGTCAGAGGGTCCCGGGTTCGATTCCCGCCCGGGTCGGGGATTTTAACATTCATTGGTTAATTCTAATGGCCTGGGGGCTGGGTGTTTGTGCTGTCCCCAACATCCCTGCAACTCACACACCACACACACACACACACACACAACACTATCCTCCACCACAGTAACACGCGGTTACCTACACATGGCAGATGCCGCTCACCCTCATCGGAGGGCCTGCCTTACAAGGGCTGCACCCAGCTAGAAATAGCCACACGAAATTATTATTATTATTATTATTATTATTATTATTATTATTATTATTATTATTATTATTATTATTATTATTATTATTATTATTATTATTATAGTCCAGGTTCTGTTGTCTTGTACTGTTCTTAACTGCTATAGTTCCTGTTGTTGATTAGATTGACCCTCTACCAAGCAAGTGGCTGCATGGTTTGAGTCACATAACTGTCAGCTTGCATTCGGGAGATAGTGGATTCGAACCCCATTGTCGGCAGCCCTGAAGATGTTTTTCTGTGGTTTTCCATTTTTCACATCAGGCAAATGCTGGGGCTGTATCTCAATCAAAGCCACAGCCACTTCCTTCCAATTCCTAGCACTTTCTTATCCCATTGTCGCCATAACACCTATCTGTGTTGGTGCGACGTATAGCAAATTGTTAAAAATAAGTAATTGGATCAACCCTCTATCATTGTTGTCATCAGTTCGCAGTTCCAGTTTTCCGGTTACTGTCGATAAGGCTCTCGCACTCTCCTCAATTAATGCATGTCTTGTTCTTCAAGACATTATCCAGTGTCCTTCCCATGTCAGTCTTTACCATATCCATCCAATTGGTTCTTGGTCTCCCAGCCGGGGATTTTCTGTCTACTCTCTCCAGTTGTACCATAGGCTCTGCCTTAATCACATGTATACCATGTTTCAGGCTCCAGCAAACCCAGCACACCCAACAGCTCGGTCAAGTCGGACGAGGACAAGGCGAGGGAGATGATCAAGAAGGCCAAAGTAGAAGATGATGAGTACAAGACCTCTACAGAGGAACAGACCTATTACAGGTAGGTGTATGACATTTCAAAAATAGGTCCTCATTGATTCTACATTTTCTAATATATTGGGAATGATAGGAACCTCTTCAAGGATATTAAAAATGATTCATCATGAAAAGAAACACGTAATAGGATGTGAACAATGACAGGTCTTTGTGAGAAGAGGGAGATAGTGGGTTTGAACCTCACTGTTGGCAGCCCTGAAGATGGTTTTCTGTGGTTTCCCATTTTCACACCAGTCAAATGCTGGGGTTGTACCTTATATAAGGCCACGGCTGCTTCCCTCCCACTCCTAGCTGTAAGACCTGTCTGTGTCGGTGTGACATAAAGCAAATTGTAAAGAAATAAAAGAATATTTTAAAAATGTTAAAAATAGAGCAGACATGGACAATCAAATAGTTCGGTTTTCTCCTCATCAATCCCATTTCTACATCAATTTCTTCTCAGGCCTCGATAAGCTTGTTCCTGCTCCCCATTTTCATCATAAAGGACAAACTTCAGCACTCACTGAGGGGCCATCTTGACAGATCTTCAGTTTTGTTGTGGGGGATTTGAGATAAATAAAAACTAGGATAGATATTATCCCCCCTCTGGCAAACTGACGAATGTGCAAATTGTCAAAAATTAGGAAAGCTAAAAGAAGTTTTGATTACTCATGTCAAATTAATTTTTATAGTTAATGATTGGTTTTATGTGTTAGCCATACAGAACGAGCTGCAGATGTTAGATTTTGTCAGAGAGTAGACATTATATGAATAATAAAATCTAGACAAACTACACGTTCCCTAGTTAATCACTTTCGCAAGTTTGCTATAGTGGCGACAATGTGTTGCTGATTGTATTACGTGTATTCCTATCAGATTTCTTGCGTATGTTCAATCTAGATCTTTTCTCTTTGATCATGTAGCCGTGTGAATGTGCAGAGGGAGAGAGACACTTCATTACCTAGAGCTATGTTGATTTACAGAACATTTGAGGTAAAATGTGCATTTCTCAGAAAAGCAAATATTTCCTTGTAGTTCAATCCCTCTGACATGTCACAAAACTTGACTCTTCGATCAACATCATCACATTGTGACGAATTTGCGAGTTTAAGGATGAAACTTCTGTACTTTGAGAATTATACATATTAAATTCTTTGGAATTCCAATGTAAGATGATGCTTTATGAAGTGAAATTTTTGGATTATCAGAAACATATCCTAGGACGTCAAATGTATTGATTTCATCTCCTTCATTAACAGTTGACCATGTTATGGCCGGTCTCCACTGATTAACATTTAACAACAACATGTTAAATGTTAACTGGTGACACCATCAACATGTTTAAATACTGTTTCATTTAACGTTGCGTCCACACTTAATAAACATGTTAAACTTGACTTCCTTTGTTTATATACAGGTAGTTCATCATATCAATTTGTGTTAATACATTTAGATGGTCTCTAGTATTTTCAAACAAGGACAATGGACTCAGATGAATAAGATTTGGCTTTTGTTATGATTTTTTTTTTTTTTTGCTACCTGCTTTACGTCGCACCGACACAGATATGTCTTATGGCGACGATGGGATAGGAAAGGCCTAGGAAGTGGAAGGAAGCGGCCGTGGCCTTAATTAAGGTGCAGCCCCGGCATTTGCCTGGTGTGAAAATGGGAAACCACGGAAAACCATCTTCAGGGCTGCCGACAGTGGGGCTCGAACCCACTATCTCCCGATTACTGGATACTGGCCGCACTTAAGGGACTGCAGCTATTGAGCTCGGTTTGTTATGATTTAGAAATGCAGTTTTATTAGGCACATTTCTTTCCCTCATCCTGCTCATTGCTTCAAAAGCAAACTACTTTGAAGTATAAACTTTGTCACCGAGCTCGATAGCTGCAGTCGCTTAAGTGCGGCCAGTATCCAGTATTCGGGAGATAGTAGGTTCGAACCCCACTGTCGGCAGCCCCGAAAATGGTTTTCCGTGGTTTCCCATTTTCACACCAGGCAAATGCTGGGGCTGTACCTTAATTAAGGCCACGCCCGCTCCCTTCCCACTCCTAGCCCTTTCCTGTCCCATCGTCGCCGTAAGACCTATCTGTGTCGGTGCGACGTAAAACAACTAGTAAAAAAAAAAAAATCATAACAAAAGCCTCGATAAGCTTGTTCCTGCTCCCCATTTTCATCATAAAGGACAAACTTCAGCACTCACTGAGGGGCCATCTTGACAGATCTTCAGTTTTGTTGTGGGGGATTTGAGATAAATAAAAACTAGGATAGATATTATCCCCCCTCTGGCAAACTGACGAATGTGCAAATTGTCAAAAATTAGGAAAGCTAAAAGAAGTTTTGATTACTCATGTCAAATTAATTTTTATAGTTAATGATTGGTTTTATGTGTTAGCCATACAGAACGAGCTGCAGATGTTAGATTTTGTCAGAGAGTAGACATTATATGAATAATAAAATCTAGACAAACTACACGTTCCCTAGTTAATCACTTTCGCAAGTTTGCTATAGTGGCGACAATGTGTTGCTGATTGTATTACGTGTATTCCTATCAGATTTCTTGCGTATGTTCAATCTAGATCTTTTCTCTTTGATCATGTAGCCGTGTGAATGTGCAGAGGGAGAGAGACACTTCATTACCTAGAGCTATGTTGATTTACAGAACATTTGAGGTAAAATGTGCATTTCTCAGAAAAGCAAATATTTCCTTGTAGTTCAATCCCTCTGACATGTCACAAAACTTGACTCTTCGATCAACATCATCACATTGTGACTAATTTGCGAGTTTAAGGATGAAACTTCTGTACTTTGAGAATTATACATATTAAATTCTTTGGAATTCCAATGTAAGATGATGCTTTATGAAGTGAAATTTTTGGATTATCAGAAACATATCCTAGGACGTCAAATGTATTGATTTCATCTCCTTCATTAACAGTTGACCATGTTATGGCCGGTCTCCACTGATTAACATTTAACAACAACATGTTAAATGTTAACTGGTGACACCATCAACATGTTTAAATACTGTTTCATTTAACGTTGCGTCCACACTTAATAAACATGTTAAACTTGACTTCCTTTGTTTATATACAGGTAGTTCATCATATCAATTTGTGTTAATACATTTAGATGGTCTCTAGTATTTTCAAACAAGGACAATGGACTCAGATGAATAAGATTTTGCTTTTGTTATGATTTTTTTTTTTTTGCTACCTGCTTTACGTCGCACCGACACAGATATGTCTTATGGCGACGATGGGATAGGAAAGGCCTAGGAAGTGGAAGGAAGCGGCCGTGGCCTTAATTAAGGTGCAGCCCCGGCATTTGCCTGGTGTGAAAATGGGAAACCACGGAAAACCATCTTCAGGGCTGCCGACAGTGGGGCTCGAACCCACTATCTCCCGATTACTGGATACTGGCCGCACTTAAGGGACTGCAGCTATTGAGCTCGGTTTGTTATGATTTAGAAATGCAGTTTTATTAGGCACATTTCTTTCCCTCATCCTGCTCATTGCTTCAAAAGCAAACTACTTTGAAGTATAAACTTTGTCACCGAGCTCGATAGCTGCAGTCGCTTAAGTGCGGCCAGTATCCAGTATTCGGGAGATAGTAGGTTCGAACCCCACTGTCGGCAGCCCCGAAAATGGTTTTCCGTGGTTTCCCATTTTCACACCAGGCAAATGCTGGGGCTGTACCTTAATTAAGGCCACGCCCGCTCCCTTCCCACTCCTAGCCCTTTCCTGTCCCATCGTCGCCGTAAGACCTATCTGTGTCGGTGCGACGTAAAACAACTAGTAAAAAAAAAAAAAACTAACTTTGTCCACTCCCGCCCTCCGACTTTCGACTTTTCTGAACGTTTTGCAATTCTTGACTACTGGGAGCGGAGGAGGGACGCTAGTTTTTTCGATGCACTCGCGGGAACAATTATAGATAATTTCGAGTTCCTGGAAACTGTCAGCTTTCTTTGCTCTATCTCTGTATTCCTTTGATGAGACATCCCACAAACAAGGTCTTTCTATTATATCATTAATTAAGTCCATAGTAATCTCATTGCTCCACTCCCATTTCTGACTATAAATTTTAGTATAGTACAGAGAGAACGACATACGTACGCGTACTGTATTTGTAGCTTTTAACAAAGAGAATGAGTGTTGCGGAGTGTTGTAAATATAATCCTACTTCACGAGAAGCATGTCATTTGCATCGTTTAGGCTATCTTTTGGCATGGAAACAGCACGGAAGTTGCCAAAGCTGTGCTGACATCTCACGAACAACGAATTGACTTGACATGTTTTCCACTTGGAGCGAAAAACACGCCAACATGGTAAAAGTGTTAACCTCAACATTCTGAGTTAACATGCAAAGTTAATTGGAAGACACAATCACAATATACATGTCAATTGTAACATGTTAAATTTAACATGTTGGTGTTAAATGTTAAGTTATATACCCGAGTATGACTTCTGCCTGGAGCTCTTTCGTTGAATATATGAGCTGTCTGTCTTGTTCCTTGCTCCATAGACCTGTAAATGAAAATAATTTCAGCTCTGTCTTTTAAAGTGTACACCATGATGAGCACGTGAATATCCCCTCGTTAGAGTATTTCAATAGATGCCAACTTCTGACTTAATCCTGCTCAGTTGTTAAGCTATTAACTGTTGGTTCATTTGTTTATGAGAAAGGTAAACAAAAGAAACTTAACTAGAGGGTTGAGGTGCTGGCCTTCTAACTTCAACTTGGCAGGTTTGATCCTGGCCCAGTCCAACGGTATTTTTGAAGGTGCTCGAATACATCAGCCTCGTGTCGGTAGATTTACTGGCCTGTAAAAGAACTCCCGTGGGGGAAAATATTCCGGCACCTCGCTGTCTTATTACATGTTATAAATCTCATTTTTGGTCCGTATTGAAAATTTACAGTTCAACAACAATAAAGGTGTTGTAATTTAATCCACCTATTCAATACTTTTTAAATTAAAACACCTTTATTGTTGTTGAACCTCGGTGTCTCCAAAAACTATGAAAGTAGTTAGTGGAATGTAAAAGAAAAACTTGTTTGTTGCAGCTGTGTTTGTGTTTTGTTAAATGCGAACAAAAGAAATATAAGGTAGTCTTTCAGTGTATTAGCATGTAATAATGTTTTGCAACCTTCTGAAATATTTTACAAAATAACATTTGGGTTAATAAAGAAATGTTTCAGGCTAAAGTCATTTGCTTTAAAAAATGTAAAACATGTATCTGAGTTTAAAATTGTAAGAAATTTTAAGAAAAACGAGTTACTTAGAAATGACCATAAAAACCTTCACTAACTGAAATGTAACTGATATAATTGCTTTTTCCCCTCAAATGAAAAAACATTTGCCATAATTTGTTTGCTTGAAAACATGTTGCTTTCGAAATAAACTGCTGGAAAGTAAAACACTCTGTATATATACAGTTGAACCTGACTTATACGTATATCAAGGGGAAGAGAAAAAACTACTTGTAACTCAGAATTACTTAGAAATCAGACTTACGCAATACATCACATATTTACTGAAAAACCAGTAGAATAGACCGACATGTGTAAATCCTTGCAAATAATAAATACATTAAGACAGATAATATTATTTTGAACTTGGTCCAGGCTTAAAGAAAGAAGATAGTTTGGCTTGTTTCACTTTTCTAGCATTAAGAGTATAAATCTCCTTTAGCAAACTTAGTAATGAATTCAAAGCATTTTCACTACAACTTTTTGCACTGATGTAACACCTACACACTTCGATTGCACTTAACACTTCACACAGTTCAGGGGTCAAGATTCAAGTTGTTATCTCCACCTCCAATGTCACTGTCGCTTGTTGCTGGTCCATCACCGCCGCATTGTTGGCATACGTCAGCAATAATCTCTTCATCCGGTAGTTCTCCACATACAGCCAGATTATCATCAAAATGCACAAAAGTATCGAATTCTCCACCCTCCGGTAGCGTTAGCTCATTGCCAGACAAAACTTCGCCCCCATAATCATCATTAGAGACAGCCTCTTCTAGTAAGGCACCAGCTTTAGGGAAACAGTTGCTGATTGTGGAGGAAGACACCTGCTTTCAGGCAGCCGAAATAAAATCCATGGCTTGTAGCAAATTAATGGAGAGAGGTTCATTTCCTGCATCACTCAGTGTTATTAAATGTTGAACCAGCATTTTTCTATAATGAACTTTGAAATTTGCAATGATGCCCAAATCAAGCGGTTGTAGAACGCTGGTACAGTTAGGAGGGAAAAATTCCACTCGGACTTTCTCCAGAACGATTTGAGGTGGATGTGCTGCACATCGATCCTTAAGAAGAAGGCTCTTCTTCTCTTTCTTTTTCAGTTTTTTCAACCAATTTTCCATTGGATTCGTATTCCGTAGGTTTTGTTTTCGCACTCTTAAAACACCTCGGATTCTTCGATTTTCCTATCACAAGTGGAGGAAGTTTGTCAGATCCATCTTCATTCGTGGTGAGAAGTACTGTTACACAAATTTTACTTTTCTTCCCTCCATGGCATGAGTCACCTTTTTCAGCTATGTTTTATTAGGAATGAGATTGTAGAATAGGCCGGTCTCATCACAGTTATAGATGTTTGGGGGCTGAAAATCGCTTACGATACCCGGCAGAACCTCATCTTTCCAGTGTTGCACTGTGACGTCGTCCGCAGATTTTGAGTCGCCGGAAAATGTTCTCCCTATGAATCCATGACGATCTTTAAATCCTTGCAACCATCCTGACGAAGCCTTGAAATCAGCAGTGATAATCATGATTTCAAATAAATCTATCGCCTTTGCCTACAGCATGTCTGCACTAATTGGTAGAGCTGCAGCCCGCTTTTGGTGGAACCATGTGAAAAGTGCTTTCTCCAAATCTACGTACCATCCTTCTTGCTGACGGCTGTGTTTCGGTCATTTTGAACCCAGTTAAGAACTCATCCAAAATAGCGTTTCATTTACTGACGATTGTACATAGCGTGGTATAAGCAATCCCTAAGTCTGAAGCGATTTTAGTTTTTGTTTTGTGTGGATTAGCGTCCACTTCTCGTATAACTTTTCCTTTTTCTGTTCTCCATGGCTAATCAAAAGCAACTGAATGACAAAACGACTGTTCAACACTAAACACCAGACACCGGCATCGTGGACATTTCACTTCTCCGTTGTTCCCACGAAAGAAATTCTCATATTCAAACAAATGTACTGTATTTTCTTTTGTTTCCGCACCCAAACAGCCCACCAAGGTTCTTAAACACCAGCCCACTTTGCTTATAATGTATCTTAATCTTTGGCGGCGTGTCAAAAACGACGAAGGTAGAGGAAGAGCGAAGGGGACTAGCCTTTGTTAAGCCGCTAGTAAGTAGCGTCAACAATGTCACTCGGCAAAACTCTGTGTTCTGTTTCAGCACCGAAACCCGATCGCTCTACTTCTGCCCACGCCGACAAAGAGGAAACTTCGTAAATACAGTAGCTTCTTTTTAAAAAGCACACTGTCATTACAATTACGCAAAACTCAGTTATATTTCACTGATATTTAATACGCATAACAGCGAATTACGTATAAACGGATTACGTATAAGTAAGATTTAATTAACACTCTTTTAAATTATATTTTGCCAGGACCTAAAGGAAATTACGTACAAATACGAATTAATTAACACTCTTTTAAATTATATTTTGCCAGGACCTAAAGGAAATTACGTACAAATACGAATTACGTAGAACAGAGTTACGTATAAAGCAGGTTCAACTGTATATTCTCATGCATTCAGAATCCTTTTATTTTAAATCATTCTCACAAATTCAGAAGCCATGTAAGTCTGTTATCAATGATGCCACAACTCTCTAAAATGCATTTTAAAAAAATTATTCATTACTGTAATATAACAAGATATCACCAAAATAGAAGTTTTTATGCTTCTTTTTTTTTTTTTTTCTTAATGCAAAATGTGTTGTGTTTATTTTCTTTTTCTCTCTTTCAGTATTGCCCACACCATCAACGAGATAGTCACAGAGCAGGCCTCAATCCTTGTCAATGGAAAACTCAAAGAGTATCAGATAAAGGTTGGTGATTGCTTATTAAAATACTTATCTATAAGAAGATATTTGTACCTGCTTATTTTACACGTGGAGTTTCAAAATTTTGTATTTTAATTTGCAGTTAATTGTAAATTACAACAATTTTCTTCAGTGTTGTATTGGCTGGGTAGTACTAATAATTACATTAGCAATGAAAAGGAACAAACAGTTTCAAATCAAGGCATGTATAGAAAGGTACAAACATTGGAGAGGACGTGAAATACGACAAACACAATGACAGGTCATTCTGGGGGAGAGAGAAAAATAGAAAGAAAATTCAAAATATCAGCTATAAAATCCTCATCTTCATGCACTGCTGACTTCGAAAGATGTCTCTCTCATTAATCCCAGTCCTTCTACGTCCATTATTTTCTTCTCTGCCTCCGACGAGCTCATTTCTGCTTCCCAGTTTCATCAGGAGGGTGGGCATCAACACTCATTGAGGGGACATCTTGACAAGTCTTCATTCTGAGTATATATGGTTTTCTTTGTATCCTACACTCCCTTCATCAAGACTGAACATCTTTTTTAAGATGGACCCTCAATGAATGTTGATGTCCATCTTTGTAAAGAAGCTGGGAAGCTGAAACAACCTTGATGGAGGCTGAGAAGAAGTGGATGTAGAAGAATTGAGAATGATGAGATAGCCAGTCTATTTGAAGACAACAGTGTATGAAGATATGGAGATTGCCCTTGTCTTTTTGTACACTGACTGACAGAGCAAATGCAACACCAAGAAGGAGTGGTCAGAACTTTATGCCAATTGCAGGGTAGACTGACGTCACTGAGGTATGCTCATGATGTGAAATGCGCCGCTGTGCTGCGCACGTAGCGAACGATAAATGGGACACGGCGTTGGCGAATGGCCCACTTCGTACCGTGATTTCTCAGCCGACAGTCATTGTAGAACGTGTTGTCGTGTGCCACAGGACACGTGTATAGCTAAGAATGCCAGGCCGCCGTCAACGGAGGCATTTCCAGCAGACAGACGACTTTACGAGGGGTATGGTGATCGGGCTGAGAAGGGCAGGTTGGTCGCTTCGTCAAATCGCAGCCGATACCCATAGGGATGTGTCCACGGTGCAGCGCCTGTGGCGAAGATGGTTGGCGCAGGGACATGTGGCACGTGCGAGGGGTCCAGGCGCAGCCCGAGTGACGTCAGCACGCGAGGATCGGCGCATCCGCCGCCAAGCTGTGGCAGCCCCGCACGCCACGTCAACCGCCATTCTTCAGCATGTGCAAGACACCCTGGCTGTTCCAATATCGACCAGAACAATTTCCCGTCGATTGGTTGAAGGAGGCCTGCACTCCCGGCGTCTGCTCAGAAGACTACCATTGACTCCACAGCATAGACGTGCACGCCTGGCATGGTGCCGGGCTAGAGCGACTTGGATGAGGGAATGGCGGAACGTCGTGTTCTCCGATGAGTCACGCTTCTGTTCTGTCAGTGATAATCACCGCAGACGAGTGTGGCGTCGGCGTGGAGAAAGGTCAAATCCGGCAGTAACTGTGGAGCGCCCTACCGCTAGATAACGCGGCATCATGGTTTGGGGCGCTATTGCGTATGATTCCACGTCACCTCTAGTGCGTATTCAAGGCACGTTAAATGCCCACCGCTACGTGCAGCATGTGCTGCGGCCGGTGGCACTCCCGTACCTTCAGGGGCTGCCCAATGCTCTGTTTCAGCAGGATAATGCCCGCCCACACACTGCTTGCATCTCCCAACAGACTCTACGAGGTGTACAGATGCTTCCGTGGCCAGCGTACTCTCCGGATCTCTCACCAATCGAACACGTGTGGGATCTCATTGGACGCCGTTTGCAAACTCTGCCCCAGCCTCGTACGGACGACCAACTGTGGCAAATGGTTGACAGAAAATGGAGAACCATCCCTCAGGACACCATCCGCACTCTTATTGACTCTGTACCTCGACGTGTTTCTGCGTGCATCGCCGCTCGCGGTGGTCCTACATCCTACTGAGTCGATGCCGTGCTCATTGTGTAACCTGCATATCGGTTTGAAATAAACATCAATTATTCGTCCGTGCCGTCTCTGTTTTTTCCCCAACTTTCATCCCTTTCGAACCACTCCTTCTTGGTGTTGCATTTGCTCTGTCAGTCAGTGTATTTTCCTTCTGTTCTTCCCTCTTTCTACACTGACCTGTCGTTGTGTTCCTTTCAGAGTTCCTATCTTTAAATATAAGACTGTATGTTGAAATGTTATCTGAATTTTCATCTAAAAGATATTCTAGGTATGAAATCAAATAAAGCTGTCTGAAGTAGACTTTCATCTTAATTCAGTATGGAACAAGAATGGCCATCTGGACACAATTGGGAACTGAACTCTCAACCATTGGATTTCATATCTGATGTTCTCACATTTGAACTACGATGGCTTTTTGTCATTTAGAGACCAGAAAGAGATAGAACATTGGAAATAAAATCCATAGAACGTGGGCTTAGTCTGTTTGGCCATCTTGGTTGTGCACTTACATCTCTTTGCCACGTACTATATGAACTCAACATGACCTAAAACAGTATTTACTTACATACGTGTCTCACTTTTCCCTGAAAATTCAGGCTTAGAAGTCGTGCAGCTAGGTACATGTGGAAAGTTGGTACATTAGACTTAATTAGAACTAAAATACTTTTTAAATAGTAATAAAGCCTCATGATTTTGAAAAATAGATTGCATTTTATTATGTTCCATAACACGTTCTTGAATAGTACCAAAAGTATGTAAAAGTCCATAGTATTCCATTCGTAGCCTAAAATGCTCCCCTGGCATTTCCACATCCCCTTCATGAATCTGGCTATCCAGCTTTGGCACACTTTCAGTTGCAAAACTCTATATCCATTCATATGTAATCAATTTCATATTAATCCGTATTGAAGACCAATATAATGTGAAACAAAAGCTAACGATTTGAAAGGCTGAGAGCTTGCATGGGACATGTGATTGTGATGAGTGTTTTTCAAATCTTTACTTGTCTTGCACTGAATTTCAGCAACACATGCTTACTTCATAAAATTTATCTACAGTGAAACCTCGTTGGTGCGTTCCTCAATAACATGTTTTCCCGCCTAGCATGTCGTAAATTCAAAGTCCCGATTCTCATCATATTAAATCTATATAAAAGTACCTCGCTTATCGAGTCATGAATTTTCACTATTACCGCTTAGTACAATCACGTTTTTCCTAGCCCTGAAAATGTTATCTGTCATCCCCTGCGAAACAAACGCGATTTTCACCTTGGGTAAGATCTGTCGCCACAGTTGCGTGGTTACGGAAAAGGGCCTTAAATTCCTGAACTTCACAGTATAAGTTGCATGTTCGAGAAGCAAGCTGTTAGCCTCAGGAATGATCAATTTTGCTTGCCAGTTATACGCAAGATTGCTGAATAACACAGTGAGTCTGTTTGTGCTTGTATTTCGCATTCCATTCAGAAGTTATAAATTTATTTCGTGTGAATAGTACAGTGAAGTGTAGCGAATATTTGTCGCGTGATACGGCAGTCTATATCTGGATTAGGAAGGTATAAACATACCTATCGCATCACGAATTTCCGCTATTACCGCTTACTATGAGTACAATTCCTAGCCCTGAAAATGTTATTTTTTATCCCTTATGAAAGAAGCGTGATTTACAGCTCGGCTAAGAGCCGTTGCCACAGTTGCATCATTACGAAAAAAAGTGAGCTTATTTGTGCTTGTATTCTATTCAGAAGTTAGAATTTTATTTTGTGTTCAGTGATACATAGAAGTTTTTTCGTGTGATACGGTAGCCTATATATGAATTAGGAATATAATCTTGTGAAATTGACTAGCGTGGTGCATATCTATTGTGTGATAGCCTAGTTATGGATACGGGAAAAGTGAAATTCCTTTCTAATGAAGACAACATTAAAATCTTTCAGAAAGTGGACTGGCATCTGCATCTTTAAGCACGCAGAAGTCGCGAATGTTGTACTCGCACCTTCGAGTTTCGACTTGATCGATTCGACTTGGTCGAAGTCTTTCAAAATGGCAGCCAAAGTCTTTCTGTAGCAGTCGCACATGGCCGAGTATAACCTCCAATTCATTGTATTAGATTGTAACCAGAAAATAATGTTTTATAACCAACTGCTCCGAAATAAAAGGCTTCTACTAACATTTGTTTTTGAAAGAGTGTGATCTGCAATAATACTTGGATATATTTATTGGCCCCTGTGCATATGTTTTCATATTTATTGTTTGGTGCTCTTCACACCGATCAATGCACTTGTTATTGTATGAGCCCCAGCAGGAAAGGTTTTCGTATTAGTTCTCTCGTGTTCTTAACTCCTTTTAATACTTTCTTCTTACCTTGAGAAATGGTATATATAGTTTTTAACTGTTTCCGCGAATACACGATGTCGAAAAAAATCGTTATCAGTATCCAATGTTTGCACATCCCTGTTGAGTAGTTTTTATTCGTAAATTCAGTAGTACGTTTTCTCGCTTAACACGTTCGTTTTTGTTGTCCCCTGCAGAAACGTCTTAACAAGGTTTTACTGTATATTCATGTCTTGCCTTAACTTTGATTTTGACTGATGGTCTATAGTAAGACCGAAACTCGTTTCTTGATTTGTTGGTGTTTCTGAGAGTAACTCTCTGTTTTTGCCAGTCGTGTACTGTATATTAAACTCCATCACATTAAATTCTCGGCCCACAGCACGATTACTGCGCTTCTCCGTAAACTGAATTCAATTGAACGTTGTTCAGATGAAATGTGCTAGATATTTTTATTATTTTCTTTGGAAAACTGATATTTGTGGTAGTGACTTAAATGTTATACTCTGACAAGTCATTTTGATTGTGTGTTTACAGGGCCTGGAGTGGTTGGTATCCCTTTACAATAACAACCTGAACGGCATCCTTGCTGATGAGATGGGTCTTGGTAAGACGATCCAAACTATAGCACTCATCACCTACCTGATGGAGAAAAAAAAAGTTAATGGTCCATTCCTCATCATCGTCCCTCTTTCGTGAGTAAATCTCTGAACACTATAGAGAAAAGGCCATGAATTTGTTTGTTATTAAGTTAGAGCACCTTTCCCCTCAACTTAAACATTACATTTAGTAAAATCTGTTCATTTTCACATTAGGTCGCATCAGACAAAAATTCAACCCGAACATATATTCAACTTCTGTGTACCTCATCTGAAATATAAAGAGAGTATAAGTCAAAAATTACAGACAAAATAGAACTTTTTAAATTGTAACCCCAATTTTACACCACTCCGAGGACAGTTTTGAAAAATGTAAAATCAAGAATAATATTTCTTTTGCACAAATTTTGTGTGCCATGCATTCTAAAATAATAATGGAATTGTAGTATGGATATGTAAAAATATGCATCAGTTCACTCCCCAAAGTGAATTTCCAGGTCTTGCCACCCAATTTTTCAATTCCTTTTCCTTCTCTTTCTCCTCAGAGTAAAATGTCAATGTAACGAATACCAGTGTAATGAAATATCCAGAATTGCAAATTTATTTTTAGGTCCCTCCTTTTCCCCTACTTAATACATCTTAAAACATTTCATTTTAACATTTTCAAACTTTCAGTATAGTAAATTAAAATTTTGCCATTTTGCAAATATTTCACTTTATTTTTCTAAGTATATTTGAAATTCATTGTGTTTTATGAGACAAATATTTTCTTATTACATTACTTTATTATTCACATAAGGTATTCATTTTCCATACATGTACGTGATTGGTTGAAAGTAACTCATAACCTTTCACATCTTCCAGTGCGAGATGTCCTGTTGTTAGCTGAGAAAGAGTACAAAGTTTTCAACCAACCATTCAACGTTACGATTTATTATCTCTGCCTTACTATTTCCTTCATTCACATTGCACCACACATTCATTGCCTGTCTTTCATTCGTAAAGCAACATGTTCGTGCGCCAGCAATTAACCTTTACCACTCGTCTGTCGGGTGAGGCCCGACATTACGATATTCCTGTTCCGGTCGCATGTCGGGGGAGACCCGACATGGCATTTTATCGCCCACCGCTCGTCTGCCATCTCTTAGCTAACAAAATACATGATGATATACTGTACTGCCATCTTTGGTTCCGCGTGGAACTTTGTAGAATCCAGATACTATTTGACAGGCAGTCAAAAATCTATTATTTAGATGGCAGTGTAGCCGACAGCTGGCCACTCACGCACACGAAAGCTCGAGCGATAGTAAACAAACATGGTCGCCATGTGCTCTTCTAGTCATATATATGTTGTATATGTCAGGCAACACACGAAACCACAGTATTTTCGCTCCTCTGCTCCTAATGAATATGTCTAATAGCATTTCACGATGCCTAAAAGTGAACTGACAATGGTCGGTTTGTGTACCGTAACCCAATATGTACCTGATGCTGACGGCTGGCACAATTATAAATCAACAGATTCAGATTTCAAGAAATCGCCGTTTACAGTGGTTTCAGCCTACAAACTACCGCGAGGTATGAAATCGGAGACTGAATAGAGGTTTTCAATAGCTTTTTAGCGATAATTTGTACACTAAATTATTAACGAAACCAATCGGTATGCGATAACGGTAATAATAATAATAATAATAATAATAAAAATAATAAAAATTCAAAATAATTTGTCTTAAATTCCACATATTGCTTTTATTTGCTCCGGTATAGCTTGCTGTAAACGTGTATAGCCTAACTACATCATTTAAAAGCAAGTGCTATCTCCAAAATCGTGAAAGAATAATACATGTCAAATAAGATAAAAATGTACATTTAAAATACGAGTAGTAGAGGCAACACAGAGAACTTTAATTTGAGGGGTAAGGGTTAACACAGAAGAATATTAGAGACTACTGTACTACATATAAGTGAAAATTGTTAAAATAATTTAAAATAGTGTATATCATTAATCTCGGCTAATATTTTGAATTATCGACTCAGAATTCAATCTCTTAATATTTCAAAAAATCAATTCCACCATTCAAGAACGTGATCTGACAAGATGGCTCTAAATGTAACACCTAACCTATATAACCTTGTTCAACATACATTTTGCTACTAAAACTTAACCTTTAGTTCTAAAAACAGCATGAGGAGTGAAAAATGTTGTAAGAATAATATTCGCTTATCAATTATGCATAATTAACATTATGGTACCAATTCTTATGAAGTTGCAATATAATATAAATACCTTTAAGGATATTCAGTATAACCTAACCTGGATACAGTGTCTGTTATTTGTTATTATGGGACACAATTTTTAAGCAAATTTAATCAATTTTCTGTTCAACAAAATTACACTATTACGAAAATTATTACAGTACCCCTACAAGTTTGTTATACTGGTACTGGCACTTCATTGTGTTATTGCTATTGGTTTTATTTCTAGAACCCTGTCCAACTGGGTGTTGGAGTTTGAGAAGTGGGCTCCTTCTGTTGTGGTAGTGGCTTACAAAGGTTCACCTGCCATGAGAAGACAAATCCAAAGTCAGATGAGATCTACCAAATTCAATGTGTTGCTAACAACCTATGAGTATGTCATCAAAGATAAAGGAATGCTGGCTAAGGTGAGAACACAGATTTCAAGTCTGTTTTGTCTTTGAAGTAATTGGAAATAGATGCTTATTCTAGAGTACCTACATCACTAGAACCACCGCCGTCTCGATCCTCCTATACTGCCTGCTCTATGCGAGCCTTTTTGCGACTACGCTGCGACAAAATTTCTCCGCTAGAAGGCAGACATAGACGCACAATATTCTAAACTTATTCTAATGACGACAGCCTACAAAACACTATGCAGTATGGTCATATGTTCACTGAAGCTCGTAAATTACATCAGTAATGTTAAATATCGGCAAAATTACCTGTATGAAGTTGCAGTTGGCCTCTTCATGCACAATTTAAAGATTTCCCTGGACGAAGGCTTGGAGTGGTACCGTACTTTTTGTGTTCTTGCCTACGCAATATAAACAAATAGAGGTCTTACCAACTTGATTAGGATAATATCACTAACAGTTTGCTGATATTATTTGACCTCACACTGTAAAAAGCACATTCTGAAAGGTTTTCTTTGCTGGTTGTTTTACGTCACACCGACACAGATAGGTCTTATGGCGGCGATGGGATAGGAAAGGCCTAGGAATGGGAAGGAAGCGGCCTTGTCCTTAATTAAGGTACAGCCCCAGAATTTGCCTGGTGTGAAAATGGGAAACCACGGAAAACCATCTTCAGGGCTGTCAACAGTGGGATTCGAACCCACTATCTTCCGGACGAACGCTCACAGCTGCGTGCTCTTAACCGCACGACCAACTCGTCCGGTATTCTGAAAGGGAAGACGTCGCAAGTTCTCATATTAAGCTCGAACGTTTGAAGGACGTCGACAATAGGGCACAGCAGCTTCAGCGAACTCCTGCATATGCTTCACCAGAGCAACAAAACAAGGTTTTGAATATCGAACTTCTACTCTGTCCTGATGCATAATCAGTTCCATTTAGCGGTGTCGAAGTTCTAGGCAATGAGATGTTGCTGACACAAATGCACACTCCATCCTCTCTTCATCAACATGAACCTAGTACCCGCAAATTAGGATTTGATTTCCTGTTTTTAGTTTGATTGGAATATTATCGACTGGATATCTGACGTTGTCCAAAATGTCTAAACATGAAGACGTTTGCTTTGTGATTGTCCGTCACAATTCTTATCACAAGGAATCCACTATCCTCCACGGCTTGAATCACCTTCTGAAAAAAATCTGCAGCCTGTTTCCAGTCATTCGACCGGGTCAGGAATGGAATGAATAAAGCCCCCATCTAGCAGCGAGGATAGGAATTGTGCCGGCTGCCCAAGCCTGTCGCACTCCTCCGGGGTAATGATTAATGAATGACAGATGAAATGATATTCGAGAGTGGAGCTGGAATGAAATATGACAGGGAAAACCAGAGTATCCGGAGAAAAACCTGTCCCGCCTCCGCTTTTTCCAGCACAAATTTCACATGGATTGACCAGGGTTTGAGCCACTGAACCCAGTGGTGAGATGCCGGCGCGCTGCCGCCTGAGCCGCGGAGGCTCCATCACCTTCTGAAATAAGGTGTAAAGGCACAGATGCGAGAGTAATCTGAGGATAACCAATTACTTCCTTTATTAGGTCCTTGCCTAGATAAAGCCGACAGCCGCTTTTCTCTTAATTCCCTTCTAGACGGTATTTCATGGAGTCGTATCTTTTCTGGCTGTGAACCACCTTGCCGAGATTGGCAAAATGGTACACAACAGTTGAATATTTCGGGGAAAGAATCTGAAGTTTCAGTTCTACGAAAAATAGGACTTACACAAACGAAAAGAAACGAGTACCAACACCTTACAATCACTTTTGAAATATCTATTAGCATACCGGTAACATGATTAATTCATTTCACAGTTCTATACAAAATATCTCTTGTACGAACGAAAGTGACCAGACACGTTTACTTATTGTACGAAATAACTCAGGTTTACACACACATTCATGCACCAATAACACAGTGCTACACCCACACTAACAGCGAAGATTGTGCGTCTACTGCTGCACTCTTACGGCGACTTGGAGAAATGTCGGTAGTCGCGCCTTCCTGTGTTAAAATAGTGGCATAGAGCAGGCAGTATAAGAGGATCGAGACGGCTGTGACTAGAACACATGGCAAAAAGTATACTTGTCAAAAATGCCACATCAGTGCTCTACTGTAATGTAGTTCCACATTTTATTGGATATTAATGTTTTAGATAAGTAATTGAATAACTTTTTGGAGCCTAAAAATGATTTTACACTTTCTGTTACAAAAACTGAAGAGTCTCTAATATGATAGAATAGGTATGAAACTTTGGAAAACTATTGCTGTGTATGTGTTTGGCCCGGCTCATTCCCTTTCTTCGTATGGCAGGTAGTGAAGATTAATTGCTCTTGGATACATGGCTTTTGTCCTGTTTCATTTCTCGACGCATGCTACTTTCTCCATGATCATCTCCTTTACATGAAGTGTCCTTCTGGGATATTCATTTCAGATGTGATCCTTTCTCAAAACTCTTGCCGACATCATGAATACAGTGACATTGAGACAACACTTGAGGTGTTCATAAGATATCCAGCATTTCAAAGCGTTGGTCAATACAGGTCACGCTACTGTCGTCTAAAGCTTGCTTTTAATCTCTGCTGGCTGCTTCTTGTATACATTACTGTAATCTATAACATTATACAGGGACATGAATTCAGTCGCCGGTCAACTCCTTTCAGTATATGTGGTACCCTAGGTGAGAAAAGGAGCCGAGGTTGCAGTGAAAACTGGTAGCCAAATTATTGTTATGCAGTTAAGTCAGTTTCATGTTGTATTCATTGTGCTTATTGTTTATTTATGTTTAAAGCTGTAAGCCAGAAATATTAGGGTACGCACAAGCACATTCTGCCCAATCATTGTATCTATAGGTATTGCACCTGGCAGAGGGTTATAAACTATTGTAGTTGTCTAATTGTTTGAACAATGGCATCAAATAAGTAGTATAGGCACCAAGCTCAATAGCTGCAGTCGCTTAAGTGCGGCCAGTATCCAGTAATCGGGAGATAGTGGGTTCGAGGCCCACTGTCGGCAGCCCTGAAGATGGTTTTCTGTGGTTTCCCATTTTCACACCAGGCAAATGCTGGGGCTGTACCTTAATTAAGGCCATGGCCACTTCCTTCCCATTCCTAGGCCTTTCCTATCCCATCGTCACCATAAGACCTATCTGTGTCGGTGTGACGTAAAGCAAATAGCAAAACAAAACAAAAAAAGTAGTATAGGCATCTTTTAAAGCAACAAAACTTTTGGCAAATCCACCACTGAAAATTGAGATCACCACTTTTGCCCTTCAACTCAAAAACAAATGTAAATTACATTTTTGGTATATTGACAACTTCCGAGAAGTCTATATTGATTATGAGGGTCTTAAAATCAGTTCGCTTCAGAAGTAACATCCTTGTAATCTGTGTTATTTGCTAATTTTTCAGCTGCATTGGAAGTACATGGTAATAGATGAAGGTCACCGTATGAAGAACCACCACTGCAAGCTGACTCAGGTACTCAATAGCCACTACATTGCTACTCATCGTCTGCTGCTCACTGGTACTCCGCTACAGAACAAGTTACCTGAGTTGTGGGCTCTGCTCAACTTCCTGCTGCCGTCCATCTTCAAGTCATGCAGCACCTTCGAGCAGTGGTTCAATGCACCATTTGCTACTACAGGAGAAAAGGTATAGTACTGTATATGTAGAGGGAACAATAGAAACAAAAGAATACATACGTACATACAATACAACCACTGTTAACCGAACTGGGAGGAGGGTTGGATAACAATTTTTTTTTTGGTTAAGCTATTATCATTAATCATATGTCATACAGTAAAACAACATTAATTATGGAAGAACACCGTGCATACATATTTACATAATTCACAGATTGTCCACGCTCCTTAGATAGTCCACTGAGTCAGGTGTTCGTGCACAAAATTCCTGAGGTTACTGTTGTAAGCTCACGCAGAACAATGTGAGCAATGGTCTGTCAGCACCACAATCACACATAGGAGATGCTAACTTCTTTTTTTACTTGAGTAGTGCATCAGCGCGAACTCCGTGGCCACTCCGAATTCTGTTCAGGCTATTCCACATCCTTCTGAGTAAATTGAATCCAGGATCCCTCACTTTTATAGATGGCATACCCTGGAATTCTGAGTTGAGTTCCTTTTCAGGTTCTGCAGATTCATAAGTTTGATAGTCTGTTAGTCTCTGAGCTATGTGTAGCGGTGGATTCCTTGATTGAGCCTATTAGTCTGTATGTTAGCAATATCAATGTGAATTGAGGTTAATGTGAACACCTATTACTGTTTTTTATCTAATAATAATAATAATAATAATAATAATAATAATAATAATAATAATAATAATAATAATATTAAAGAAGCATGAGGGGTGATGGGCTGGACATGCATAAATGAGATAAAATTTGAGAATACTATATTTTCTTTTTTTTTTCACCACAAGATAACAATAATACAGCAGTAGTGAGGGAACAGGAGGCCCCGACAAACAACAACAAAACCCCAAGGCTAATTAACGCTTAGCCCTCCTGTTTTCCCCCAACACTCCTGCCTCTCCAGCTCCATTTAAGAATCTGCTTGCAGAGGGATAACAGACAGCACAAACATATGGACAGCATATTTATGAAAATCAAATAAAGCAAATGCAAAATAAATATAATACAGTACAGTAGAACCTCGATTATACGTTCCCGGAAACTACGTTTTCCCGTATTATTCATTCAAATTATGTTGTCCCGCGAGCATCCTAATTAAATCACGTTGAAAAAATCCCGCCTTATCCGTTCCTCGAAGAAACGATTTCCCGGATGAACCCTCCAGAAATTTCAGTCCCATCAATGCTAAATCCTCGATCACGCGTTTTTCAAGAAACTGTATCTCACGAAAGGGCGGCTACGGCATACTTACGGATCTTGGTGTTAACATTCTGTCAGTGCGATAATTTGAGGAAGTACTGTACCGTACTAGAAAAGTGATCGGCGGTGAACTTGCATAAGATCAGCATCGCATTCGGATGGTATTGTTTAGAGAATCCTCGGAAATTATAAAGCAGAGTGTGTCCACTACAATTGGAAGGAGACAGAGCGCGTTTCGACAGCTCTGCTTGAAAACAGAACGAGTTTCATCAAATGTTCATACTTGCAAAACGTCTACATTATATTCATGGTTATATTCTTTTTTTTCCCCCCCGAGTGTATCGCAGAACAGGTTTTTCGGCACTTCCCCCAGGGCACTGTATATTCACTGGGCTTTCAGGCAGGAATTGAAACTGCTCCCTCTTAAGTAACACAAATTTAGTATTTTAATATTATCGTATACAATAATGTTGATAAATTAATATTGTGTTTGGTCTGTATTGACTAGTCTGAATGTATAATGTAATTATTTAAAATAGTTTATTTGAATCCGCCTTGATCAATACACTCATTAAATGAAAGGAAAACTATTTATTAAACCAAACATATTTCGGGAAATCTCAACCATTCCCTTCCTCAGTGGTCAGAATGGTTGAGATTTCCCGAAACATGTTTGGTTTAATAAATAGTTTTTCTTTCATTTAATGAGTGTATTGATCAAGGCGGATTCAAATAAACTATTTTAAATAATTACATTATTCATTACGATAATGTTATCGAGACCAGAACAGATTTTGCACCTTACATACATTACGCTTTGGGAGGTTTTGGGATTGCCTATTACTGTTTTGGTCCTAATATAAGACTGGGAATTTCACTTTTTTGTGTTAAAATGTTATAAAAACTGCAGTCGTTTTATTTGTGGACATTACATTCAGAAACTTTGTATCATTTTGCAGTCGTACCGATTTGTGCAGCGTGCGCGCTCTGCACCTGAGCTCAAGGTCACAAATAACCGTAATTTCGGAAGTGTTAATGATATTTTTCCTCTTTCCAATTTGATTGTGATTAGTGACGGGCAGAATTGAATATAATGAATTCGAGAACTTTAGGATCAGTACTTGCATTCTAAACCATATTCTCGAGTTCAACATAATCTTTAAAATTACAAGTAACAACTCTCATTGTTCCATATTGAAGATGATGTTAGCCATAGAATCTCAAGGATAATTTAATAAAAACCACCTATTCAATACTTTCCACGTTTAATGTGGTTTGAATCTACATGAATTTATGTAGAATTATTAGGTCAGGTACATGCTCCACCCATTATTTTGGACATCTTCAACCTGTAGACAACCTTTAGGTCATGGTTTGGGACCTTTTTAACCAATATATAGATCTTCTCTTTGGTTAAAAGCTACAAGACTGGAAGCTTGTGGCTTAATGTAGTACAGAAGGACTTGGATTTGGCTGGGATTTCAGACATTGATATAGAAGATCGTTCCAAATTTTGTGCTATGTTACAGTCTTGGACCCCACCACCTAGAGTGCCTAGAAGTCGGAAGCCCCTTTCACAGGAAAGAAAGGAGAAATTATCAGCAGGGCTCAAGAGAGATTGGGAACAAAGAAGAGCATCAAGGAAGAACTAGTCATCAGCGTTCCTTAGTGTGCTTAAATCAATAATAATAATAATAATAATAATAATATACAAACATTAATAATCTCTTAAGACTAACATGCCAGGATAATAATTTAGAAAATGTGAACTGAACATAACTGTAGGTAACATAAGTTAATGGTCAAATGAGCCCCGGTGTGTAATATCCTCTTTACCTAAGACTTATGATAGAGGAAGAAGATCCATTTTAGTTTTGGACATATTTTCCAGTTAGATAGAATAGGACCGACAAGTTTTAAGTTGTTAAAACACCATTAACTTATGTTACCCACAGTTATGTTCAGTTCACTTTTTTTTAATTATTATCCTGGCATGTTGGTCTTAAGAGATTTTTAATGTTTGTGTATTATACTATATATTGGTTAAAAAAGTCCCAAACCTTGACCTAAAGGTTGTCTACAGGCTGAAGACGCCCAAAATAATGGGTGAAACATGTAGCTGACCTGATAAGTCTACATAAATTCATGTAGATTCAAACCACATTAAACGTGGAAAGTATTGAATAGGTGGTTTTTATTAAATATCTTTGAGATTCTATGCCTAAACTTTAAAAGTCGATGTAGACCTAATTTACACGGTACAAAATTTCCATAAACTGACTACAACAGTATACTGGTGACTAAGTTACAATGGAAGATTTAAAAAAAAAAAATTAAAAAAAATGTTGCCATCATATTGGGCGCTTTGGTATCAAATGCGCTTTATTTTATTAGATTAGAGAATTAAAAATTACTTGCGGTAGATTGTTGTTTGGCTTGGCGTTACGGGTATTCGATTTTTTGAAGAGCTTGGCTGATCAAAGTTGCTGAACTGAAAGAAGTTTTCCCGTTAAAACTGAACGTAAAGTTTTGAGATTTTTAAGTCGCGTACCGATGATTAATGTTTGAAGCCGGCCCCGCGGTCTAACTTGCCTGCCTCTCATCAGGAGAGCCCGGGTTTGATTCCAGGCTAGGTTGGGCATTTCGACCCGATATGAGGGCTGGTTCCAGATTCACTCATTCTACGATTACCTTTAATTGAGGAGCTATTTAATGGTGAGATGGCGACCCTGGTCTAGAGAGCCAGGAATAACGGCCGAGAGGATTTGTCACACCGACCATGCGTCACCTCGTAATCTGCAGGCCTTTGGACCGAGCAGCGGTCGCTTAGTAGGCGGAAGGCCCGTTGAGGCTGTAGTTTGGTTCGGTTTAAGGGTGTTTATAAGATTATAAGTATACATATTTTATTTTTGTGATGTTTAACCAAATTGTTGATGGTTCATTCATTCCGGGATTTTCCGTTTTCCTGTGTTGTATGTTTTTTTTTCCGTGGTCCTTCGAGAAACGGAGAATCGAGGTTCCACTGTATTCAGTGCAATGTTCAACGCTTTTAAGCATGAAATAATCTCAGTCAGTCACTTTTTATCTATAATTGTGCATTGTGTGGAACTTCTCAAAGTACTCGCCAGGATGTAATCCGGGCTTTTTTGTACAAGTTTTGCAGGAAAAACATTGTCTCACCTCGTCTTCCCCCTTCACTTTATGGGCACTGCAAACTGCACAGTCTTTAGTTCTCTGTGGATGAGAATAAATGAAGTGGGGACAACCATTTAGACATTCTTCTTGGTCAGAAGTGGATGGACAACCATGCTTTTGTGAATCCTTGTGCCGTACATCTCCAACCAACTGCGTTATCAGTTCCCTTGTGTATTGTCTGTGTTTCACTTGACTCTTTTGGCTATTATACAGAAGGAAACTGTTAATTACTGCTATCTCTAACAGCCAAAAGAACATTTTACGCCACCATTTCACTGACAACCTAGTAAAGCCATAAGTGGATGAAAAGTGATCTGCCAGATCTACCCCACTCGTGTGCTTATTGTATTCACATACAACTTTTGGTTTCTGGATCACTTCACTTGTTTTCCCTTCATCTTTCTTACTATCTCCTGGCTTGAATCATTGTAGTAGGTGCTCAGCATTTATACAACACGTTTGTCTTTCCATAGTAAGAGAAGAACTCTTGTCATCTTTCCGATTTGAACGCAGTTCATGTTTTGTCATTGTTTTCACTGTTATCTTCTTAGCAAAAGTTGATAACCCCTTCCTGTTCAACCTTACAGTTCCTGTAAGATGGTAGCCAAGTTTTAACAGCTCCACCGCTAAGTCATATTCTGAGTAATACCTGTCTGTAAATACATGGAAACCTGTCACACCATTTGTGCTGATCAAAAGTTTATCACACAGATGTAAGACAATCCGAGATGTAAATGACAGATGGGGTCGAGGACAAGAACTTGCTGAAATGGCCCCATAGTATAGCTCCAGTGCTACAACATATCCATGTTTCAGAATCGGCTAAAACGAATATTCTAAGATCCCATTTTGTTGGCTTTTGTGGATTGTAGTACTTGAATATAATTCTTCCTTTGAAACCCACTGTACTTTAGTCTATACTGATGTTACGACCTGGTACATAAAACTCCCTAAATTTACAGTCCAAATATTCCTCCGAGTTTTGGATTTTTGCTCCTCTCCTAACTCCCTGTGGTTGTCCTACAGGTGGAGGAAAAACATGTAACATACAGAATATTTGCATAAACCTCTTCCAGGAGAACACATCTTCATAAAATAGACACTTATCAAACTAGTCTTCTGAAAAAAATAGGCTCGTAATTCAGGCTTAATCTTCATTGCCATATTTATACCTAAAAATGATTTGAATTCTGTAACATTCATCTACGACCTCCAAATAGACTCGCATGTGAGGGGCATAACCTTTTTAATGTTTACACTGGTACACCGGTTAGTCTCGTGCACAATTTCCGACAATAAATTGACAGTTATGAATAAATGGAAAAGGTCGAGTTCACTCTTAGATTTAGTACCTTGCTGTGGCTTATAACCTGACGTACCTGTGAATGGGGTTCTTTTGAAGTCCAAGTCCATGTCACGGTATTCCTTCCAGCCATCAGTAGAGGTACCAGCACTGCCATTTAGCATACTTTTCCCATTATCGGGATCTTTATCACTCAACTGACCAACACAATCTAGTTCCGCAGTATCTTCCTCACCACTTAATTGAAAATCACTCTCACTATCGCTGAAATCAATGTCACTTTCATTTAAAGTCTGGCTATTTTCTTCTCATGCTGCTCGAACGACGCCATGTTGCTAAACGAGGTCTGTTTACAAACTCGCATGGTCTTCAAGGAATGCCATCAAAGCCTGATTTCAAAGAGATTATAGCTATACATGGCTTCAAATTATCAAAAGATGGCAGTAGCTGCTTACTGTACCTGTAATTAATGCGAGCGTAACCCGACAAAGAAGAAAATCCTATATGAAATACCATTCAGTAAAGAAGGCGTGGTTTATGATACAGTAATACCATTAGATGACTGGTCTTGAACACAGTAGTTCGTTTTACAAAATATCTTTCTAGGTCTTGGACCCAGGAGAAAAATTTACAAGCGAGACGCTCAAATCCTGGAATCCATTTAAGCAGTTTTATAATCTGCCCATGATTTAGGCCACAGAAATACCTTATTATTCAACAAAGCAAGAACAGTTGTTATAAAATTTGTCTGCACACTTGTTAATTGTCTAAATGGGATCAACGCATCCCAAACTACAGGGAAAGAAGGTCCATACTACCCGGCCATAAGGTTATGATACCAAAAGAAGGAAGGTTAAATTTACAAGGCCGAAAAACAAGATGAACAGAGGCAAAATCCATGCACTTCAGAGGACAAATGCTTACATTACCTGTTTGGGCTTATGGGCCTACGAAGCTGAGGTTAATCCATACTATATGGTGACTAAGTAAGAGTAGAAATTTAAGACCAAAAGAGAGATACTAAATTTAACAGTTAGGAAAACTTAGTCACCAAATATTAAGTAGGTAAGGCAGTTTAACGAGGGTACCACACCCGTGCTTCCTTATGCTTGACAAGTTCGCATTATAGAATAACCTTCATCGCCTGCTGACTCCTTACATGAATTCACCCATTGAAGTTTAAAGCTTTACATGACTTCAGAAAAGAGTCTGACGGCCTAGCAATTACATACTAACAGAAAACCTAAAATCTTCCCGAATTTCACCCGCGAGTTTTATTCACTTAAACATTGTACTTTGCTGCCATACCTGATTAGTATGTAATGTCCATGCTGCTTTCCCACCTCCAGGGAGTCGCCCTTAGCTCCCTCTCAGATGCTGCTCACACACAAGTCAATCCATACAAGACACCTTAGCCAAAAAACCGTGTTCTTAAATAGAGGCTCAGGGGATGTTTCTAGAAAGATTAGTTACAACACTTTTTATTGGATTGCAGGATATTAGATAGGGTCAAGTTGATTGGGTGATCACTTTGTTTTTATTACATTTGATAGGAGGGCATTATTAACAACTTCAGAGTGATTAAAAGGAATAACTGTCTGTAAACAGGTTGCTGAACTTCTAAACATCACCATTCTGCCAGGTTGTATAATACTTAAAAACCAGGTAGCAGTCTGAAGTCGATGCTAAGGACATCTAGTTCCTGACAGTCAAACTACTGAGAGCATCTGGTAGTCTGAGGTATTTACACGGGTACCAGGATAGGCACTGAGAGGCAATAGTAAATAGGCGGAGAGGCCTTAATCTTGGTACAGTTATTATTGACTTTAGTGACCACATTGGACCATTTGAGTCATTCCATGTTCACTTTCTCTTTGAAGCTTGTGCTGTTTGGTTCTGAATTGACAAATTTGACCAATTTTTGGTCCTTGCTTGTCCAATCCATATTGACTATGACAATTATAATACTCAAAGGATCTTTATTGGAGCCTCCCTGTCAATACTTAATGGATACTGACAGGGTGGACCCAGTAAAGACCCTTTGATTATTATAACTGTTTGGTTCTTGCGATCTGACCAGTACTTTTTCGTTCGTTCCCATCATCATTTTCTAAATTCTCCTGAAATCTCTACAGCCCTTCTATATCTGATTTCTGCTGTATAATTTGTTAGTCTTAAGAAGAGTGTTAATTTTATTTTTGTTCTGTGCATCTGCTATCTCGAGTCCAACTGCTTTGAGATCTTGTGAATTTCGTGGATCCATTGTCCTCCTATCCTCTTCTGCAACACGACTGCTGTTATTTTCTTTGAAGCCGATCGATCACTGTTAATTTAAACTGTGCATTCTAATTCACGTTTTTCTTAACCATCAATAACTACTATTCAATCAGGTATGTAAAATTAATTAGTACAATTATAAAACAAGTGTGTGTTTCCCCACATGTTTACTACAAGCATACTACAATGAAACTTCTAATTTACAATCTCTGATTTTATGTTTTCTTCGACCTTACATCATAAAATTTAAGTCCTTATAATTTTTCCTTGAACTTATGTTTTCTTAATTTTCAGTGTTGATGGTGATTCATCCATCGAATGTGAATGTTAAAACTTGAGCAGATCCCTTAGTGTTATTCTGTAGGAGTAGGCTTTGTGCCGACACCGCATTTCGCTCTCTCCCTCACATCCAGATGTGCAGGTCGCCCATGGGAGTTAAATAGGAAGACCTCCACCAGGCAAGCCAGTCTTGTCCTCAAACACTCATGATAAATAATATCTCCCAGCAACTCATGAAGGCATGGCTAAAATATTCATTTTTTTTAACTGTTCCCTTTTGATTATTTGTATAAATACACCCTTTTTTAAAAATCTTACCCAGTGTACATTTCAATAATTCAGCAATTATGCTCCATGTTTCAAAACTCTTCAGTTGCATCATATACCCTCACTTCATGTTAACATGGCAGAAAGGTTTGGAATTGAATCGAAGAGAAAAATTGGAAGGAAGGACAGTGTTCTTTCTGATTCTACGGTACTTCTATCCATTTTTCTTTTATATTCAATTCTCTCTTCTTATTTTCATTCTGAACCTACCTTTCTACTCTTCTCTGATAACTGTTGAAGAAAACTGACTTTCTTCATCTTATCTCAGTTATGTAATGGGCGGTTGGACCCAATGGGTCTCTTTTAGGATTTTAAGGCTGGATGTGTTCCCTGATACCATGTGAATTTTCAGGTAAAAAATTCCAATTTAGGGTCAGTTGGGATTTTTTCTCCGTCCTGCTGATAACTCATGAAGATGAAGTGTCAAAACGAGCTTTCTTTAAATTCTAATATTTTACTTTTGTGTATCTTTTCTCCTTGGGGCCACCTTTATATTTTTAGCTTGTCCACCTTTATTTCATTCTACCTTTGGTCAAAAAAAAAAAAGTATCAGCTGTAAGATTTAAAAAATTAAAAACAGGAATTTAAAAATTGGCCTTGCAAGGCCATCCTAATCTTCAGCTCTTTTTTTTTTTACTCATCCATCATTTTTTATATTGTGTTACAGGTGGAACTAAACGAAGAAGAGACTATACTGATCATTCGCCGTCTCCACAAAGTGCTGCGACCTTTCTTGCTGCGTCGTCTCAAGAAGGAAGTGGAATCTCAGCTACCTGATAAGGTGGAATACATCGTGAAGTGCGACATGTCTGGGCTACAACGGGTTCTTTACAGGCAAGTCATTGGTTTCTTCTCTCAATATGCTTCAGATTTGTTGCATATCCTGGTTGTTCAAGTTATGAATCAGAAGATGACATTATATGAAAATATGGAATTTGTCCCTGCCCTTCCTTGTTACTTCCTCTTTCCACGTCAACATATCATTGTATTTATCCTTGTCACATTCCCAGAATGTAAGGAACTTGGTGTGGAACAGAGAAGTTCCTATGAAACGTAATGTACAAGATGTACTATATCCCTATATTAACGTATGCATCATCTGTCTGTCTGTCTGTTAGGTCATCAGCCCAGAGGCTGGTTGGATCCTCAAATAGCACCACCAAAGGTTATGTGGTTATAAGGAAACCGCAAAAACCAATGGCAGCACTAAAATGAGGCGTACTAAGCAAGACGAGGAGTGAGGTAGTTTGCCATTGCTTTCCTCACTGGGTCAGAAAGTGCTATTGCAGCACGACTGACCCTATGAGCAACACCTTTCATAACACTCAGATGCACTAGTCGTGTTGTGAATGTCATTACTCAGGACCACTCATACCTCAGCAGCTTCCACATTGTCACAGCCATGGATGAGACAGGGACTTCGGTGAAAGCTACACTTTACTCTGGCCTTAGACTTGGAATTTGACAGCAAAATATTAGAGTAAAATTCAGGCCAGTGAGATGAAGTTCCTGAGGAGCATGGTAGGGAAGACAAGGAGAGACAGAGTAAGAAATGTTGAGGTCAGAAATGAAATTGGCAGGAGAAAAACTGAGTGATAGGACAGAGAAGAATAAATAGAGATGCTTTGGACATGTTATGAGGATGGAGGAGGGAAGGATACCAAAACAAATGTTGGAAGCTGAGATAGAAGGATAGAGGGCAAGAGGGAGGCCCAGAGCAAGATGGATGGACTCTGTCAAGAACAGTACAAGAAAAAGAAGACTGGACTGAAATACAGTTATTGAAGAGGAGTAGTGGAAGGAGAGGCAACGGTAGAGAAGTGCCATCAACACCCCGACCTGGCAGAGCTCGACCAGGGGAAATTAAAATGATGATGAATATTGTGACTATTGTACAACTCCAGTCAAGAAATGAGAAAAAAGATCTTATAATCACAGTCATTAGTGCAACATTAGAAAAAGAAAAAGAAAAGAAAAAGGATTATCACACCCTGAGTCAAACATCCAGGCACACCCTGGACCATACTCCAGCAACCTCCTTATTGCATTTCTTGGGAAGTCGAAAGATATTCAGTGATTTTTATAAACTATTTGTCTTGTTCCTTTTTCTGAATTTATCTGGCTTTCTTCTTATCCTACATCAAGACTGAAGATCTGTCAAGATGCCCCCTCAGTGAGTGTTGATGCTCGCTCTCATGATGAAGATGGGAAGCGGGAACGAGCTTCTCTGGGGCTGAGAAGATAAGTGATTGATGAGGAGAAAGCCAATGAAGACATGGAGATTGCCCTTGTCCTTTTCGTGTTTTTATGTTTCTCCTTGTTTCCTTGTTCTGTGCTCTCTCTTCCCATATTGACCTAATATTATCCCGTTGAGATCCATTTCTCCTTTTGCGTGTATCCTGTATTCCTACTTTTATCACCTGTATTATCTTATGTTTTTCCCCTTTTCCTATATTTATCCAGCTTTCTTTTTATCCTACACTTTCTGCTTCAGGACTTAAGATCTGTTACTTATTCCTCTCTCTCTCTCTTTTTATATATATATATATATATAAATGATTTGATGCTCGTTTGTTCCTTTCCAATACTGATATTATCCTACTGGGATACAGTTCTCCTTTTGTGCTTGTCGGGGGCTGAGAAGAGTTGGAAGAGTTGGGATTGATGATGAGAGAGCCTATCTATTTGAAGATTGGAGATTTTCCTTGTCCTTTTATGTTTTTATGTTTGTCCTTTTCCTCTTCTTTCCATGCTCCCTCTTCCCACACTGACCTCTCATTGTGTTTGTTCTATTGTGTTCTTCTTCTTCTTCTTATTATTATTATTATTATTATTATTATTATTATTATTATTATTATTATTATTATTATTATTCTCGGATCTGTTGTATTCATTCTTATTAGTATCAAACCCTTTAGAGTTATATTTATAATATTGATGTCTCTGTTTGAATAGGCACATGCAAAGTAAAGGTGTGTTGCTGACAGATGGCTCCGAGAAGGGTAAGCAAGGGAAAGGTGGAGCGAAGGCGCTGATGAACACCATCGTCCAGCTGCGTAAACTTTGTAACCACCCGTTCATGTTCCAAAACATAGAGGAGAAGTACTGTGACCATGTTGGTAGCCATACGGGAGTTGTATCTGGGTAAGTTCCTCATCTTTCTTTTAGATCTGTTGTTATTGGTTTTGTTTCAATGATATGTACAATTTCTTTTAAAGTATACTTTAATATGTAGGATATAATTTCTGGTAATCAACTTGTGAAATCGGAGATCTCTTGTGATTTTGAACATGTGGAGAGGGCGCGTCACTGTCTTTTCTAACGGGTTCTTAACTTAACGGGCCGGTAGCTTCCATCCCCTCATTGGACTTACATTGGACTCGTCCACTATCAGTGTGGGTAAAAAATTCACCCCTCACGCTCCTCAGTTTCAGCCTGAGTGCATTGTTTAACGGACCCGGTCGAAAACTCCTGGTGGTGCGCCCCATGGCATGTGCGTGCTTATGAGTTTATTTTACTTTTCCATTTAATATGGTGAAAATGTGTCAGTTTTGTTTTATTTTCGTGTAAAATAGTGCCTTCGTATATACTGAAGTCCAACACATGGATATAAATAGGGAAAGAAAAATTGAAAGACTTTTAGAAAAGGAACATTCACCAAATGTTAGGATTGCTTGAAGAGCAGCCCTCTGCAGCTCTACAAGAACTAGAAGGACCTGGAAGATGAGCCTATTGTTAAAATACCTTTGAACATTATTTACAAGTTGGTTCAAAATTATTTACCAGTTTCTTAACATTAAAAACAGTTTTTGCTTAATTTGTGCTAATTTTTCCTGACCTGGTCTAAAACACCGTGCGTGCCTCCTCACGGGATTATTTTTACATGCCCTCTCCAAGGTTAAAGAGTGCTTATAAGAGGTTCTGGATATACAGTTCGATGAATTAGAGCACAATGATATCTGCAATTATTTATTTTTGGTGCTTATTCTACTGTTAAATACTTGTCATCTCCCTTAAAGGTAGTACAACAAAACCCTTACTTGGCGTTTTTACAGGGATTGAATTTTTAAAATCTTAAATGGAGCTTTAAGTAGAAAGCGCACCTTTTCTAGCAATCTTTGCCTGTACTAACATATGTTATTTACTCAACGACAGCAATAAAACAAAATATCCGCCCTACCTACTACAGTGGAGATCTGTTTCACTCATCCCTTTATTTATTGTTCATAACAGAGAAAACTTGTACGGAGATTTTCAAAATCTGAACATTTGAGCAAGTTCACTTCCCCTTGCCCCTGCTCATACACTTGCTACTCCCTCCAGACGACCGACTATTTATGGTCTAACACAAGGCCACAGCAGGTCGGCCGGGCTAGAGAGAGAGGGACAAGCAAAGGAGTAAGTACTCAGATGCTTCTAGCTTTATTCATTACTCGAGTTGCTTCACTTGTTTAGCTTATTCTTTTTCTTTTCTTTTTTAGACTTCTTTTTCTAAATTTTCTCCATAATACACAGTCATAAAACCTACCAACAACTCATCCGACATCGTGAGGAAGTTCCACCTGAATTACAGTCCATTTTAACTTTAGAACATTCACTCAGCCAAGTGTTGGACTATCAATCAGTGTTTGTTTATTGAACATGCACAAGGTCTATTAAAAAAACCTTGTATTTTAATATTATAATCATCTCTGAAGATATGTCATTTTAACTTAAAATACACCTTTTATTAACATATGTAGGCCTGTTTAAGCAGATGTTTTAATTGTGAATTCGATGGAGTAATGTGATAACTACAAATTTTGGATGTGTTATTTGTTGTAGCAGTTCATTAGGAATGCCATGAATCTTAACGTAATTTTGTCATTGGGCTGAAGACACCTTTCATATAGAGACGAACATGTCACTTTTCTTTTAAAAAATTAAGAATTTTTAAAGTATTGTAAACATGGAGTTTACTCAAACTTTCTTAAAAGTTGCTCAAGGTTGACAATACAGATTAATTATGTAGTTCATTTCTTGTGGTGATCGGAACATTTTATGTGTGGTTTACGATTTGCACCATATATTGGGGTGGGGGTGGGGGTGTGGGGGGGACATCAGGAAAAATTCTGTACTTTTCTGACTAAAACTGTACACCAGGGAAGGCTAGGTACAGTACACAAAAGTCGAAAATAAGTTCAACGCAGTTTTTGTATGTGTTGTTTGTATCGACATGACAAGAAAATGCTCATCAGAATTTCTCAAAATTCTGTATTTAAGTTCCGGAACAGCCAGATTCGTATATAGCTGTGGAAAGCCAAAACATGAAATGTCTGATTTCTCTGTAGCACGTGGAAGGTGAGGAAACAGAAAACAGCACAGCGGGAAAAGTTTACCTTTCGTTAGTCTTAACTAATCAATATCTTAATATCCGTTGGTCATTTAATACTTGGGAACTTCTAGCAGCTTGTGTCAAGCAAGTCCCAGAAAAATTTGACACATGCAGTACCGAGTGTCCCGCAAGTTTCGATGATTGAAATTAATCGACATTTTTCATGATCTTTAATATTTTTGGAGTGGGCCTAATATTGAGCAGAAATTAACACTTGCAGCACATGGCAGAAATGGAAAAACTTCTTGCTGTTATTGGTAACTCTTACCAAATGTTTGTATCATATAATTCTTTACATAACCTTAAGGAGAATGCTACATTTAAAAAGTCAACATTGTGGATTTCATTTCCTCAGGCCCGATCTCTTCCGAGCCTCTGGCAAGTTCGAACTGCTGGACCGGATTCTGCCCAAACTGAAGGCCACCAACCATCGTGTGCTGCTCTTCTGTCAGATGACACAGCTGATGACCATCATGGAGGATTATCTGAGTTGGAGGGGATTCATGTATCTCCGACTGGACGGCACCACCAAGGCTGAGGATCGAGGTGAGCTGCTGCGCAAATTCAACAGTCCAGACTCAGAGTATTTCCTCTTCCTGCTCAGTACTCGAGCTGGAGGACTGGGTCTCAACCTGCAAGCAGCAGACACTGTCATCATCTTCGACTCAGACTGGAATCCACATCAGGTAGAGTATCCTTAATTGAGATTCGCACATGTTTGCTACATTTCTGAGAGCACGTCAGAGGAGAAATATACCTTATGCTACACAAGGACCAAACTCAATAGCTGCAGTCGCTTAAGTGCGGCCAGTATTCAGGAGACAGTGGGTTCGAACCCCACTGTCGGCAGCCCTGAAGATTATTTTCCATGGTTTCCCAATTTCACACCAGGCAAATGCTGGGGCTGTACCTTAATTATGGCCACTGCCGCTACCTTTCCACTCCTTGCCCTTTCGTGTCCCGTCAGCCATAAGCCCTATCTGAGTTGGTGCGACGTTAAGCAACTTGTAAAAATTATACTCAAGGCTATATGCATCAAATTTAAATAATAAAAAAAATCATTCAGTGACACATACAGAGCAAATACAATTCCAGGCTAGTGGGGTCTGAGGAAAAAGTCTCCTGACAGGAAGACACTTACTCCATTTCTTGCCTTTCTTCTTGGTACAGTAGTAGATCATCTTGTATTTATCACCAAGTTCTCTTGCCTTACTTCCAATCCATCATGTCTCTCGCACACACAGTATATCCAGACTTCTGCTCCTTATCATATCCACTATCTCCTTGCATCTTCTGGATTATGGTTCGAATGTTGAGGGTGGCCACCTGTATCTTCTGTTGAGCTCGCTTCTTTAGTTGCATCTGCTCTGATGCTACAACTCTAATCCATTTTTAACAGCCTCTGGGCGACAAATATGCATATTGCTTAAGGAATACACTCTATGCTGGCAATTTCTCTCATTCTGGACTTAGGAGAGTTTTAAGACCAGATGCCCTTCCTGACGTTATCTCTCGTCCTTTATCTGGGCTTGGAGCACTAGGACTTCCAAAAAGTAATCCTAATAATGGAATTTCTTTTCATCTCTATATTTATCTTATAAAGCATAACTTATTGTCGGTGTTCTTCCTTTTTTTTATTTGGTGTGTCTTGTCACAGTGGAAAGTTTGTACTAATATTATAATGTTTTCCAGGATCTACAAGCCCAGGATCGAGCGCATCGTATTGGCCAGCAGAACGAGGTGAGAGTCTTGCGACTGATGACCGTTAACTCAGTTGAGGAACGTATCCTTGCTGCTGCCCGTTACAAGCTCAACATGGATGAGAAGGTCATTCAGGCTGGCATGTTTGACCAGAAGTCTACTGGCTCAGAGCGGCAGCAGTTCCTTCAGAGTATCCTGCATCAGGATGACGCTGAAGAGGAGGTCTGTTAACACCTGGCTCAATAAAAGTATTGGTTATGAGAATGTGTTGAGTGAGAGAGACATGAGTGCTGTGTGAACTTAATCACCAGTGTACAAGATAAACCTGACCTTTAAGAGGAATTATTGCCTGTCCTGCCATTGTGTTTATCCTGTGTGTTTCTGTCAATTTTCCTAACACTCTACATATGATTTGATGTGTTACTTGTTCGTTCCTTCCTGTCCTATTATTGTGTGTTTGTCCTGTATTTCTAGTCGTAACTACCTGTATTTTTTTAACCCCCTTCCATATAGAGTCGAGCCTCTGTGGACTGCACGATAACAACCAATTTTATTTTGATGTCTTGCTCTTGTTCTTCCAGCTCTGGCATCCTTCCAGTATTTCTTGACCCTCCTCTTACCAACGATCTTCCTAAATACCTGCCATGAACCTACTACGCTGGCATAGCAGGGTGAGAGGTGATACTCCCACGTGGTGCGTCCCAGGTGGCAGATAGGGGGTCCTAACTGACTTGCCAGCGGACTTGATTGAAATGAAATAGCTCTCGCTGACCAAACACTCAATCCCCTCTGGGTGGGGGACACAGATGAAGAATATTACCCAAGATATCCCCTGCTTGCCATAAGAGGAGACTAAAAAGGGTGACCAAGGAAAGATGATATTAGAACTATGTGATTACCTGTGAATAGTACCATTACGTGCAGAACACCGTGGGTCGACATTACTTGCAACTAGTACCACCTTGCGAGGAAAACCATGGGTCTACCAGACGAGTTGGCAGTATGGTTAGGAGCGCGCAGCTGTGAGCTTGCATCTGGGAGATAGTGGGTTCGAACCCCACTGATGGCAGCCTGAATATGGTTTTCCGTGGTTTCCCATTTTTACACCAGGCAAATGCTGGGGCTGTACCTTAATTAAGGCCACGGCCGCTTCCTTCCCACTCCTAGGCCTTTCCTGTCCCATCGTCGCCATAAAACCTATCTGTGTTGGTGCGACGTAAAGCAACTAGCCAAAAAAAAAGAAAAAAAAGAACCATGGGTCTACGTTGCATAGCAGTAGTGCCATTACTCGAGAAACACTACTACGGGTCTGGGCATTGTTTGTGATAAGTGTCAACGTGTGAATTTGACCGGTCGGTTCCATTGTGTTCAGAATGGACCTGTGTTACCTGTGAGTAATACCACTTTGTGAGAAAAACCATGGGTTTGACTGGCGCCCGTGATAAGTACCACTATGATGAAAACCATGGGTCTGCGATGCATTGCCTGAGAGTAACACCATTTTGTGAGGAACACTGTGGGTTTGTGTTGCCTGTGGATGTTATCATAATGTGTGATACACATTGCCTATGATAAATAGCACTACGTGAATAACAACATGAATATGCGCGGCCCTTGATTAGTTCCACTAAGTGAGGAGGTCCACAATGAACACCAGCACTCGTGATTAGTCCCATGTGTGAGGAGCACCATTGGTCTTCGTTGCTTGTTAGTAGTACCCTTATATGCGAAACACCATAGATTTGTGTTAACTGTGAGCGGTGCCATTGTGTGACATACGAAGGTCGATCAAATATAAACAGATTTTTGTTCCTGAACATCAACAGTTGGTACGACTGGCCCTGCACTTCTGCTATGCTTAGGCGGGACCGTTAGGAGTGGGGAGAGTGTGCCGTTAGGTATTTCCCGCCGTTTCGTCAGTAACGCTCATGATGTTGGAGCAACAGGTGCACCCCTCCACTGCGCAATGCATAATTATGAAATTTCTTGCTCGTGAAGGAGTTACAGCGACGGAAATTTACCAGAGATTAACTGCACAGTTTGGTAATCAAACATTGTCTAGGACTCGTGTGTTTGCCTGGCATAAAAAGTTCAAGGAATGATGAGAACGTGTGGGAAGTCAGCAACACGATCGCCGTCCTCGGACCAGTATTACAGATGAAAACATTTGTGCGGTTAAAGATATTATTGGCGACGGGCGAGAGTCTCAGAAATTGCAGAACAAGTCGGAATCAGTTATGGGAGCTGTCAAGCAATCGTCACAAACGACCTACAGTTCCGTAAAGTGTGTTCCAGATGGGTCCCTCGCCTTTTGACCGAAAATCTGAAGTTGAGACTTTTGGAGGTCTGTCAGAAGCTTACAGCAAGGCTTGCGGAAGAAGGTGTTGCATTTTTGAGTCGGATTGTCACTTGCGACGAAACATGAGTCCACCACTACACTGCCGAATCCAAAGAAGCCAGTAAGGAGTATCGGAGAAAAGGGGAGGCAGCACCAGTGAGAGCCAAGACTCGACTGTCAGCTGGCGAGGTTCTTGCAACCGTTTTCTTTGATCGGCGAGGCATTTTGCTGATTGATTTTTTTGCTGCTTACTACTGCGTCCTGTTGAACAAGACAAGGGTTGCATATCGCCGCAAAAAATACGAGACTAACCGAATCGGCAGGTTATCCTCCATTCAGTTTTACAAAGTATACATTTATTATTCACCTATTCAATACCTACAATACAACGTTTTGTGGTTACATAATCATAAAAGATTAAAGGTTATCCTCCTCCACAACAGTGCACGGCCCCATAATGCAGCTCTGTCTCTAAGCTACAGGAAATGCACTAGACTACACTTGATCATCCTCGTTACAGCCCAGACTTATCGCCCTGCGATTTCCATTTGTTCGGATCGCTTATGAAAGCTCTAGGAGGGCAACGATTTGAAGATGAAAAAAGCGTGGAAGACTTTGTGCGCAACTGGCTGGTGACATGACCCTGTTCTTTTTACGATGAGGGCATCAAAAAGCTGCCCATACGCTGGAACAAATGCATTTCCAAAGCAGGAAGCTATGTGGAAAAATAAATTGTAATTGCCTTGTGTTTTTCAATAAATGAATTTAAATTAAAAATCTTGTTTATAGTTCATCCCCCTCATACCATGGGTCTACATTACCTGTGATTAGTACCACCATGCGAGAAATACGATGAGTCTACCTGTGATTAGTACCACTATAGGAGGAACACCTTGGTTTTGCTTTACCAGTGATTAGTACCATTATGAGTGGCTGGTGACCTGGATTTTGGACCCCTTTATCTAAGTATCTTCCCAGTACTTAAGGCATTGTGAATAGGATCCACTGATTGTTTTTGTTTCACAATCATTTTTTCATCATTCGTTTTTTACTCTAGTCAGTGTATACATTTTGAAGTTTTAATTTTCATTTCGTTCACCTTGTACCATTAAGGGCCGATGACCTAGTTGTTAGGACCCTTTAAACAACAAATATCATCATCACCCTAAATACCTGTGTTTCCTTATTTCCACTTCCCTGTCTACTCTTGGTCAAGGTTTCTGATGCATATAATCCCTCTGTTTTAACAACTGTGTTGTAGTGCCTGAACTTGGCTCCTATCATCTTTGTATTTTCTCACTTCCTTTTTCCTGTGTTTATCTGGTTTTCTTGCCCGACACTTCCTCCATCAAGGCTGAGATATGTCAAGGCGTCCCTCCTTGCTGATGAAGCTGTAAAGCAGCTGTATACAGGGAGCGGAACGAGAAATGGAACACGTAATAGGACAAACATGGTGACAGTATTTTCCTATTATGTGTTCCTCTCTCTATATATACTGTATATGACTTGTTTTAACACTTGTTCCTTTTCAGTACTGACCTTTCGTTGTGTAAGACTGTGTGGATAGGGTACACATAAAAGAAAAAACACGGCTCCAAAATGTTCGGCTTCAGCCTTCGTCAGTGGGGGTAGAATGATAATAGCCATTGTTGGCAAGAAGACACTGTACGGGGTGAGGGGAGTGGGGAGAGACAAACAGACAAGAGAATTAAAAAAAGGAGCGGTTATCGAACATTAAGGCCTGATGCTTCCCTGGATCTAAGCATCAGTTAATGTCAAACTTCGGAATCTCTAAGGACGAGAGGGTAGGAACTTTAATGTGCAACACTCATCAAACATGGTTTAATTTTACCTGGCGTGAATGGGGGCAGGAAGATCTGTGTTGGGAGTTTTGCAGAAACTGCATTCTATTCTTTTTCCTCCAATATGTACTTCTCTATTTCCACCTAAGCATTCTCCATTTATGATAGTGTGATAAAGAAACTCGAGGATGCTCAGTATCGAGAAAGTCAGCCACTCTGCTAACGAATGTTGCCCAGGATATGCTATGGGGAGGCGTTTCTCATGTGCCAGCAACTGTAAGAAGTACGGCCCTGGCACTTTGTTTCTGTCCAGTTAAGTATGCTTATCCTGTGTGGGTAAACTCTGTCCATTCCAAGGAAGCAGATATTGCTTTGAACAGCATAAGCCGTGCAGTGTCTAGCTGCCTCAATCCAGCAAACGTCAAAAAGCTATACCACACTTGTGATATAGCTCCACCTTCAATCTGACGGCAAGTAGCAGCTGAAGCTGAGAAACTCAAACAAGAGGTGGACAACCGTCATCCTCTTTATGATCATGAAGTAATAAAATAGCGTCTCGGATCACGGAAGAGTTTCATTAATGACAACAGGCCACCCCAAGCGTTCTCTGGAATCAATACTGGCAGCAGCGGTTCACACTATCCGACTGGAATTGACCAACAGAAGGAACTCCAGCACATCCTTCACAATGTTGGCCTGTCTGGAAGACTCTTAATAGGATAAGAACTCGAATGCTCAGAACAAAGGCTACACTCAACAGATGGGGAAACCCAACTTGAAGACTTTCAACATTTGAGGATACTTTGGTACGGGGCAGATCAAATATAAACGGGAATTATTTTTAAGAATTGATTGCATCGACCAAAAAAAACCCATATAGAGATTACTTTTCTACATAGTACTCTGCCCTCGATACACATTTTCTCCATCGGATTGATAAGTTTTTGATCCCGTCCTGTTAGAGAGAAGAGGGACGTGTGCGGAGCCAGTTGTGCACAACTCTTCTACACTTGCATCATCATCATCATCAAACCGCTGTCCTCCTAGGTCTTCTTTGAGTGGTCCAGACAAATGGTGGTAGCAGGGCGATAAATGTGGACTGTATGGAGGGTGGTCCAGAGGTCTCCAGTGAATTTCCTCCAGTTTTTCCCACATTAAAGCTGCAGTATGTGGCCTTGCATTGTCATGGAGAAGAATGAATTTTCGGATAGGTTGCCGGCGTCGCTTGTTGTGATATGCAGCTTTTGCTTCATCCAAAATGCAACATTAATAGCCTGCATTAATTGTCTTTTGTTCATGGAAAAAAAAAAAAAAAAAAATCCACCAGCAAAATGCCCACAGAGTCCCAGAAAACAGTTGCAAGCACCTTTCCAGCAGATGGGCGTTTTGGCCTTGACCGGACCTGAATCGTCTCTTTGCTGCCACTACATGCTTGCTTGCTTTGACTCTGGAGTGTAATAATGCACCCAAGTTTCATCACAATACAACACAAGAAATCCTCTCCTTCCTCCTCATAGTGACACAGGAGTCTCCGACAAAAGTTCCTGACATACAGTTTTTTGCTCCTGGTTGAGGAGACGGGGAGCTCACCTGGCGGATAATTTTCTGAAGGGCAAGTTCATCTCAGATGATGGTTTGAACACACCAAGCTCGATAGCTGCATTCGCTTAAGTGCGGCCAGTATTCGGGAGATAGTAGGTTCGAACCCCACTATCAGCAGCCCTGAAGATGGTTTTCTATGGTTTCCTATTTTCACACCAGGCAAATGCTGGGGCTGTACCTTAGTTAAGGCCACGGCCGCCTCCTTCCCACTCCTAGACCTTTCCTGTCCCATTGTTGCCATAAGACCTATCTGTGTCGGTGCAATGTAAAGCAACTAGCAAAAAAAAAAAAAAAAAAAAAAATGGCTTGAACACTTCCGTAACTTATTCCTATGGCTAAAACAATTTGTAAAATTTTTATTCGCCCTTCACCAGTAGTGTCACGAATGGCAACAGTGTTGTCTGCATTGATGCTTGTCCACGGTCTACTTTTGTGAGGTTCATTTTGCACAGCCTCTCTTCCTGTTACAACTTTTTTATCCCACTCATACACTCGAGTCTGCGAAACTGTGCGCGGAACTATCTCAAAATTTCGGAAGGTTTGGTGCCCTCTTTTGCGAGAAATTTTATAATGATGCTTTGCGCAGCAGATGTGTGCACTTCTTGCTTGCTCATGGCATACTGAAGCAGCCCAGCTCTTCACCGTCATTTGCGTGCACAAACTCCTTCTCTAAACACCCCCACCAACATCCTAGCGAAGCCCCACCTCAGAATTATCACTGACAGCAGCGGTACATTCAAATTCCCGTTTATATTTGATCCGCCTTCGTATGATCATCATCAGTGTGATACAATGCAACGTTTGTTTTTCACTCTTCTTTCGGTTACTCTCTTTATCAAGACTGATTTATCTTTATGTCTTTCCTTGCATCTATGCTCTTAGCTATTTCATTTGTTTCTGTCTTTGAAGATTTCTACAGTTTTAGTTCCTTTGTGTTACATTGATATGTTTTAGGTGTTATATCTCATCTGAGAAATGATTTAATAGAATTTAGAATAACCATTGTTGTTATCTTTGCTAGGAGGAGAACGAGGTTCCTGACGATGACTCAGTGAATCACATGATCGCTCGCAATGCTGAGGAGTTGGCTTTATTCCACCGAATGGATCTAGAACGACGGCGGGAGGAGGCTAAACTCGGCCCTAACCGCAAGTCTCGCCTGGTAGAAGAGGCGGAACTTCCTGACTGGCTTGTCAAGAACGACGATGAGGTAAGGAGACAATGGGGACATGCAAAGGCTAGGGTTATATATACTGTGCTGTACTGTCACTTACATCTTCCACCCATATACACCATGCTCCATATGTTTCAGAAATTATCTCTTCATGAGGTTTCATGGTGTTTGGTATGTTAACGTACCATGTTACAGGGTATGATGATTGGCATGGATGTGGGTTTACCAAGTTATGGGTTGGTGACACAATGATATAACAGTCAGATTATTGCTAAATAATTTCTCAAATAAAATCACACCATTTGTGGTTATATTTGGTTACTTGTGACAAATATGGTGGTATTGTCACCAGAGAAAAAACCAAAACGAAAAAAAAAAGTAATAAATATATTTACTACAAGATTTAGGACTAATTGGCCCAAGGAACATTTAAAAAAAATAGCAGTTCTCAGTGGTTTAAAACGAGAAGAGGTGGCCAACAAGGGAGTTCTCTTTTTCCCCATTGCTCTTCATTTCACTCATGGATAGGCCTACTATTATAAAGGAACTCAAAGAAATAGATAAGGAAGGTCTTATTCCATTTGTTTTTGTTTTTGCTGACGATGTTGTCATTTGGGGAGAAACTGAGAGAGATGTTCAGAGGAGACTGGATCTTTGGAACACCAAGTTTAAAGAATATAAGTTAACTGTGAGCAAGAGTAAAACAGTGGTAATGAAAGTTAGCAGGAGAAATACACCTTTCAACCTCACCCTCGAGGAAGAGAACATAGAATGTGTGAATACCTTTAAATGTCTGGGGAGTACAATATCAAATGACGGAAGTGCCAAGAACGAAGTGTTGAACGGGGTGCAAAAAGGATCCAACTTCTTCCATCAAGTACGGAACATAGTATGGGACAAGGGAGTTCCTCAGGGGGCTAAACAGACCCTGTTTAAGACTTATCTCCTGCCCATCATGATGTATAGTCTGGAGAGTTGCATCATGCATAAAAGAGATGTAAGTCATTTAAAGTTAAAAACTTCATTATTGTTCCGTATTGAATAGAGAAATAAGATGTACAATATTATAGGTTAGGATCCACCTTTCAATATTCCGTAATAAGATGGTAAAAAGTAGTTACAACCTGTTTAATGGGACCGGTTTCAACACATTTTAAGTGTCATCATCAGCCAATTTGCGAAGATCTTAAAACAATTAGCACATTGAATACAGGCAAAAAATTAACATTGTATCATAACGTAGCAATTCAGTAAATGTTCAAAACACAATAATCACAGTCAAGAGAGTAAACAGAATATCACTATCTTGCGCCGAAAACAAATATAGCTGAAGTTCATAAGCAGGTCAAATATTCGCTTATGTAAAGTCGTTGCTAGGCAGGTCTTGTAGGCATTTGTTTCTCCGGCCGAAGAGCAAAAGGTGACGTGAATGAAGTCCTAGGAAAACAGTGTAGGATTTAATTTCGTCAAATTTCAAAGTGGATATATAGGTTTTTTAAAATAATTAAAACGTTAAAAAAGAATAAAGCCAAATAAAAAATATATTTAAAAAATAGGAAGAAATAATGAAAGAAATACGAGGTTCAACTCGAAACAACTTGCCGTAGTAATTGATAAAGAAATGATAAATAGAGAAAGGGGGGGACGTTAATTAGAGGGTGGTGATGGTGGCGGTGGTGGTGGTGGTGGTGGTGGTGGTGGTGGTGGTGGTGGTTATTGTTATTAGAGATGTAAGTCAACTGCAAGCTGTTGAAATGAAGATCCTTAGATCAGTTGTACAAAAAAACAAGGAAGGCCAGATTTAGGAATGATCAGATATGAAGAGACCTGCAGGTCAACTTGACCATGGAAGAAAGGCTGAAGTGGCTAGGACTCGTTAAGCGGATGCAGGTGACTCAAACACCAAGGAAGTATTTTGAAAAGATCATTCTGGGATGAAGACCAATTGGACGCCGTAGAAAAAGATCGTTAGATCAGATAAAAGATCTAGAGAAGAGAGGAGAAACATGGGATGCCATAGAGAGAAAAGAAGCATACCAGAACCGTAATAAATGGAGGCACATCGTTCTTAAACATCCTACCCAGCTCGCTGGAAGGAATTCATGATGAACAGTTCTCATAACCATGTTCTGTACTTTGTCTTTAATCTTGACTGGCATCTGTTTGTTGTATAAGGCACTAGTCAGCGATTCACTTTGATGATTACGATTTACAAATCATGTACTTCATACCCAAACACATTCATCTGACTTAAGATTCAATTCTACAGGTAAAATTTTATGATTAAGATTCTACGTGCAATTTTGTAATTTATTAAGGTAGAGCTTGGAAAGGAATTGATAATCACTCTCACTCACAGACATGCATGTGTGCACACACAAAGTTATTTTATATATTCTTTCAATTTACCCTGATTTTAAGGCGCCTTACAGCCTTCACTTTGCAGCAAAATTAGTGTAGAGAAAGGTCCTCTATTACACAAGGAAGGTCATTCCAGATTTGTGCAGAGTATTGTATAACCCGGATTGGTATGCTGTTGTTCTAGTGAAGGGTGGGGAAGAGAGAGAGAAACTTTGTGCTCTACGGACTGAGTGATATGAGCAGCCAGAGAATTTCAAAGAAAAGTTAGGTTTATTTTGTTACACACATCGATAGAAGACGTAATAGTTTAGTTACAACTTTATTACGTTATCTGTAAGTAGGTTGCTCTGCTTGATGTTGGACCGTGCTTAACTTAGTCATGTTTTCCTCATTGGTGGGATGCCAGGCAGGGAGGCCATACAGTAGATTGGGTTGTATCATGGAAATATACACTGCTTGGATTATACGGCTTTTAGACCCTTGAAGCCTACGACAGATGTACTCTGGTAAACCAACAGCTTTACACCTAGTTTCCTCTACATGTACATTCAGCTTTATTTTGCTGGAAATGTGTATTGCCACCATTTGAAGTGAATTGCACGTAGGAAGAATCTGAAAGGCTATGTGTAGAAGGCTATCTGATTCTACTTAATCATATATATTTATATTTGTTCACATGGATCATAGAAACAACTTTCTCATTGTATGTGTTTACTCATCTTGATTTACTCTCAGATTTGACACTGTTCTTCTCTTTTCTTTAGGTGGAGAGATGGACCTTCGAAGACGAAGAAGAGGACAGGTTCCTAGGTCGAGGTACTCGCCAGAGGAAGGAAGTGGACTATAGCGACAGCCTCACTGAGAAAGAGTGGTTGAAGGTAGATATCAGAAAATCCCCTGAAGTTTGATAATTTTAATGAACTTTTTATGACAGACATTTTTGTTTTATTCTGATCACAGCAAAAGGAAAAGATGTACTTAGAGAGTACTGTTTATTGAAATGTCTTTCCCTTCAGATGCAAAGTATTAGCAATTTAAAAACCAATTTTATGCTTTTTGAGGTACAGGAAGTTCTGTAAGGTGATTAAATTACATAAGAGGTTTATTAATATCATGTCGTATATAGAAGGATTAGAACGTAATAGCCTTGGTAATGGATGTGTTAGTTACAGATGTAAAGAAGGTAGCACCATGGATAATGATGTTTGCAGACGACGTCATACTCGGCGAACCGACCTGAGAGAAACTACGAGAGAAGATTGGAAGAAAGCGGAATGAGGATCAGCAAGATGAAAACAGAATATATATATGAAGGAAACACAAGATCTATACTCGTATATTAACCTGCAAGAACAACTACCATTGGTGAGGAAGTTTAAATATATGGGTTCGTACGTACAAAGTGAAGGACTGGAGACTGAAATACAGAACAGGGTAAATAATGGATGGATGAACTGGAAGAAATTGAGTGGAGTACTGTGTGGATTGGAAAGAAGCTTGCTGGAGAGTCTTGAAGTGAAGAGATTCTAATGATATGGTCACATGAAAAGAGTGGATTGTCTGCAGTGTCCCTGGAAAGAGACCTGGTGATGTTTGAGAGAAGCAGATTTTGAAGGACCTTGAAATCTGAGATGTATGCCCGGTTTCTGGAATGGTGAGATATCTGTCCGATAGCTATTGATTTGTTACAGTTGTTGACTCGATAAATCTTTGTTGCGTTGCACGGATTAATAGCAGCTAACTTATCGAACTGTTAACTATTGGCTTTTTGGTAAAGTTTCATACGTACTAGATGCCATCCCTTGCACTTCTTTGTTTTTGTGTATTGGATGTGTTCGCTAGACTGTCAGGCATATGCGCACAAGTAATGCATTGTATTTGAGCTTTTCATGCAGCTCCTATTATAACCTCTTTTCGATGTAATGTGAAATTTTTATTTGACTAGTTCTTGCAGGCTTGTATGTCAGTTTTGCAGTGTTTAAGGGATTTCCATATGTTGAGTCTGGTCTGTAGTTCCTCATCTGTTTCACTCCAAATCATGATATCAGCATAGGCCACTGAATTTAGTTCACCTAACTTTCCTTGACATTCATCATTATATTATCCATAACAGTGATAAACAGTAGTGGGCACAGTGCACTTCCTTGCTGAACTCCATTCTTGGTCTCAAACCATCATGATCGACCTTCCCCAATTTGTTCACAGCTAGTACAGTCTTCGTACAACATCTGAATTTTCCTTACCAGTCCTTCAGGCACATTTCTTTTCCTCATACACTCCCAGATCTTATCTCTTATAACACTATCATAGGCCTTTTCTATATCCAGGAATACAATGACCAGGTTCTTGCCTTTCTCCCAATACTTTTCCATGAGCACGCGGGTGCTAAAAATTAGATCCATTGTTGATCTGTTGCTTCTGAATCCATATTGCTCCTCCTCTAACTGTGGTTCAATGATGGTTCTCAATCTCCTTTCTATGATCTGCTCTAGAATTTTTAGCCCAAGAGACAGCAGGGTTATTCCTCTATAGTTGGTGGGTTTCCATCTGCTGCCCATGACAGTATATTATTGTTTAGCCTGAATCTGTCTTTGAATTCACTTTCACTATACTTCATTAGAACATTAGGCTGACGATATAATTGTGGTCGTTCTAGAATGTTCACCAGGTCTACAATTCTTTCGTTGGCAGAAGATGAGAAAGCCATAGAAAATTTTAACAAACACAATATTAGCTGCCAATACTGAAGTACTGTGCACGCTCGCACCAAGTTAACAAATAGATACCTGCTGCTCAGGGCCCTCTAAGTTAGCAGGCGATTTATCGAACCGATAAATGTATCTTTGTGCAAGGCCAAATCACAAGTTAACCATTCAATACCGTTATAGGTTCGATATCTCACATTCCAGAAACCAGGCGGTAAACTGGCATCGCAGACATGAACATCATCTGTGGACGGACAGGACAAACTGGAGGAGGCTCATACACAACCGCACCTGTCTTCCTGGAACTAAGAAATGATGATGGTGATGATGACGATGTGATGACTGTGTGATAAGGAGGTCAGTTGCAGGATGAAAGGAAAGCCCTACAAATCTGTGGTGAGACCTGCAGTACTTTATAATGCAGAAACTTGGCCGATCACAAAAGCCCAGGAGAAAAAGATGGAAGTGGAAGAAATGAGAACGTTAAGATGGATGAGCGGAATTACAAGAAAGGATAGAATGAGGAATGATTTTATTAGAGGAGCAGTGAAAGTGGGACCCATAGGAAATAAGGTTCAAGAAAGTAGGTTAAGATGATATGGGCACGTGCAGAGACGAGGGAAGGACTACGTGGGGAAAAGAGGTGGAAATCAGGAAATTGAAGGGTCAAGGAAGAGGAAGACCATAGAAGATAGAAGGGGATCTAAGAAAAAAAGGTGGGAAGCAATGGATAGACATTTTTGGAAAAGAAGAGTCCACCAAAGCAACACCAACCCTATGTGAGGAGAAGATGACGATGACGACGACAACGCCACCACCGAAGCCTTGGTGGCAAGGTTTCACTTACACTTTTGAGGAATCATTTGTGTGACTGTTACAAGTGACATACGGAACAGGGTGAACTGTCTCTGCTAGAACATATCATCTTGATTATAAAGATCTTTATGTTTGGAATGCTTTGACCATTGGACAGTCTCTGGTTGGAGGGACCTGAATGGTATTTGCTGTTGAAAATTTAAAAGATGTACCGTATAACTTAAATTTTATTTACATGCAAAGGAAAGGGAACAATTAAGTGTATGAATAGAAATCAAAAGTTGAAGGCTAGAAATGGGGATAGGAACATACATAAAGAATAAACACAGTCATGGGTGAAGTGTTATGTAGAAAAATAGGAACAAGAAAAGAAACACATAATAGGGCAAACACAATGACGTGTCAATATGGAAAGGGGGAGCATCAGAAAGAGGATGCAAGGACAGACATGAAAACACAAAAGAACCTCCATGTCTTCATACACCGCCATCTTTGAACAGATAGGCTCATCATCAATCCCACTTCTTCTACAACCATATCTCAGCCCCGGCGAGCTCGCTTTTGCTTTCCAGCTTCATCAGGAGGGCGGGCATCAACACTTATTGAGGGGTCATCTTGACTGATCTTCAGACTAGATGCGGAAATAGTAGGACAAGAAGAAAGCTGGATAAATACGGGATGAGAAAAGAAACATAAGATAAAGATAAATGTAGATGGTAAAAGATTAGGAACACAGAACAGACACAAAAGGGGAACAGAATCCCAAGAGGATTTACAGGGATCAAGTTAAAAAGAATGAGACAGCTGCCTCTTCATATATAGGCACTGTGCAGATAGATCGAAATGCTACTACTAGCGCTACATAGTGGCCCGTTCTGAAACAAGAGGTGAGGCGCAGTGCGAGAGTCTCAGTACAACGTGTGTAACATTCGAACAAGTTGTGGGTTTAAAGCGATTCAATTCGGGGATCTAAGTGAATCATCATGCAATAAAGGAAGAAACCTTGTTGTCAGCGGCCACGTGAACGGCGTTGAAGAGTTAATTTCGAATGGTTTCGGATAGATCACAGGAAAAGTCACCCGACAAACATCTGGCAATTTGCCGCCTTATATCGTGAAACTTAAGGTAGGCAAGGTGTAGTTAGGTAAAAATTTATATAGTTTATTTAGTAAGGACTAATTGATGCATGTTTGCTAAGTTGTACGCATTTTTATTTTGTGTTCAGGTTGACCAGAATCGTAATGTCTCTACCAGCGAATGTTCCTGTCCTGCCGGCGCCAGAAGAACTTGCAAACGCGCAGCTGCGGTAGTGTATTATATAAATAATGAAAGTGTTGTTTCCAAAACAGACCGTCCGTAACAGTGGGGAAAACCGAGTCCGAAAACAATGTCAACAGAAAAATATAGAAAAGGCAAAAGCGTGAAGAACCGTTTGGTAAAAAGACTTTGAGGACATCTCGTTCCCCCTTCGAATTAACTGAGGATATTTTAAAACACATCCCTTGCAGTCTTCGTAAAAAGCATCGAGCAGAAGCAAGTACTGAAATTGAACAACCGTGCAGGGCCGTAGTCACCTTATTGATAGACAGGGTAGTGAATGATGTGGAGAGAGAAGAATGTGAGGAAATTGTGACACAGCTATTACATTTACAAGTCTCTAACGACGTGCGCTTGCCAGACAAATACACCTTTCGCACTGTGAGTAACGAAATGTTTTTTTACCAGCAAAGTGCAGGTTGATACAGATCATATAATAAAAATCTCCTTGGACACTATCTCAATCAGGAAGCCCTCGATGGTTTCAAAAAAAAAAGAAAGATAAGAAAATCTGCTAGCACGAAAGCAAATCGGATCAAAACTAGGCTCTCGCATTTGTAAATGAATCTCCAATTGGGGGAGCTGCTTTGAACATTCTTACGGGAGTGAAGTGGAAAGTGAGGCAATAGATTGCTATGGAAGTTCATTTGTTGTTCGTGTTATTCGATGAGGTTGCAAATTCGTTAACACGCAACACACAGACGATGTCATCCACGTGTGGAAAAAGTTCTGTTGGCAATTTCTGTAATATATTGTATATTTTGATTCTTTGAATACACCTTTCTACGTTAATTCTAACACTCGCAATATTGTAAGTACTCTCAACTTCCTCAGCTGTTAATCACCCGTCATGTAAGAACGGTGGTGTCACGATTATGATACCGCGGCCAGATAAGTTAGTTCTGATGCCTAAATCCTTTATCAGCCATGACCTCATCGCCAGGTTGAAGGAAAGTAAACCACTGACGGTTGTTGTGAATGAGTCGCTAGCTCTTCCACCGTAACACTTAGATTTAAAGCGATCATACCATTAGGCGTGATTGCAATTAAAACTTTTGCAGTGTATCTACCCTTGTATTGAGAATAGAAATACAATCTCTTGATCTACTTGGGGAGGCTGTTCAACTCTAAATTCCGTGCAGTCAATAATGACTCGACAATTACCGTAATTTCTTTTAAATGCTGGAGACATTGTTTCTTGAACACTTTCCTTACTAGGCCAGAATATGAAATGTTTCGTACGCAGTGCAAGTTGCATAAGCACGGTCGTAAAAATACGTGAAATTGTTGTCTTGTGAACACTCTCAAAGCAGAATAGGACAGTCCGATTTTCATTTTCATTAGGAAAATGAATAATCTGGTTTCTTTACATAATTTCGAAACATTACAGTTTGGTAATAACGCAAGGCAAAGACGTTGAAGTTCACACCTGTTAAATCACGCATTTGTGTATTGTTCCTTATGGAACTGAAGCCTTGGAAACCTGGACCCTTGATGTCTGCATGATCGTCTTCCGTTCCACACATTTTATCACGTTTCGTAATGTCCCCTCCCAGACTTAAATTAAGTGGAATACATGCTTGTGTATTTACGTCGGTTTCATTTTTTGAACAAGAAAACATGAAGTCTGAACAATGAAATTCAGATGCATCTGTTCCCACAGATGCATCCTTGGTTATGTTACTTGGGCAAACTGTACTTGGAAAATTTTCCGTCTGATTCTTCCTTTTTTAATCGCTTGAGTTGTCAGTGAAAGCGCTGTAAGCTGGGTCCCGGCGACAGATTCCTCTTCTTGGATTCATCCGGAAATATTGTCGGAACATAGGCTGGACTTAGTGGGTGTCCAGATCTTTTGTTTCCGATAAAATGTGCACTACATATTTTTGAGGTTGCCAAAGTGATCCATCAGTGCTAAAAATTCAATTAAATCGGATCAACTGAACTTATTACAAACATGTGCAGTACGTATGTGTACGCCTACTTACTTCGTTCGGTTAACTCCTTGTATTATCCATCGCCTCCTTCGGTCCACATCTATCGCTCGTTTTGGAAAACAATAAATTTGTACTTCACTTGCCGTATTTGCGTAAGTATTGGATCATCTGACAACGCAATAATTGCGTTTACTTGATCTGCTATTCTCTGCCATTATCATCTGAGTGACTACACTCTCAGTCATAACAGAACAGCTACTGCGAGTTTGGAGTCTGCCTCACGTGTTGTTTTCCGCCCGGCCGCTAGAGCGACGCGCACGGTGCCTACAGTCTCTGCCTGAACATCAGGAAGACAGAATACTTGGAAGTAATGGCATGATCCAAGTCAGGAGTGAGAACTTAGCAAAAACAGATAGATTCAGATACCTTGGATCTGGCCTGCAGAGTGACTGCAGAATTAACCCTTTCCCAGCGTCAACCGCTTATAAGCGTCAAATGTTTATAGATGCCTCTGACATCTATTGGCCTTATTTTGCAACAAAGTATACATTTCATTTCCATGGAATATTGTTTTCCATGTAGAATTCATGTGGCCATGCACACGTTTTCCATGTGGTCAGTAGTTGAAGCAGTATGGCTCCCGCGCTAAAACCCCCAAGAGTAAACAAACAAGGTAATTTAGCAGACAGTGATACTGAGCGCGTGCTCTTTCTTTTCAAGGAAAGTGAAGATGAAAGTAACAATTACTCGTCTGAATCGAGTGATGAGTTCCACGACAGACACGAAATTGAAGACATTCAGACTGACTGGGTTATGTTTGGAGGGCCACTCAACAGATTTGATTTTACTGGCAATTATTGGGATTCATGCTAACTTGAGGGATAATGCTGAACCATTGACAATATTTAAACATTTTCTTAGAGACGAAATATCTGAATTTAAAAAAAAATACACAACACATTGAAAATTAATGCTCAGTTAAGGGGTTAACAATGAAGAGTATGCTAGGATAAATGCAACTTGGTTGTGGTGGAGGGATATCGCTGGCATTCTTTGTGACAAAATGCTGACCGTCCAACAAAAGCACTGAATGTCAATTTCACACCGTGGAGATGCAAATGCTTCACTGGTTGATGACCATCTCCTTAATCCATCACATCAGCAAATTGGTATCACACCAATTATAGGGAAGATGCACGAAAGGCGCCCCCGATGTTCTACGTGCAGCACCTGGCACGGTGCCAACCTCGCCTTTCATTTTTTACATCAGTAGTGTCCACTCTTCTGGACGACCAAAAAAAGCACTAGCTAGACGTGGTAAAAGAGGATATCGCCCCAGGGGCTCTGAACTTTGGAGCATGGGTTGGCGACCACGGGGCCCTCAGCTGAGTCCTGGCATTGCTTCCACTTACTTGTGCCAGGCTCCTCACTTTCATCTATCCTATCCGACCCCCCTTGGTCAACTCTTGTTCTTTTCCGACCCCGACGCTATTAGGTTTGCGAGGGCTAGGGAGTCTTTCATTTTCACGCCCTTCGTGGCCCTTGTCTTCCTTTGACCGATATCTTCATTTTTCGAAGGGTCGGTCCCTTCCATTATTTTTCTCTGATTAGTGTTATATAGAGGATGGTTGCCTAGTTGTACTTCCTCTTAAAACAATAATCACCACCACCACTAAAAGAGGATATGAGGGAAGTTAGCTTGAGACCAAACAAAGGAAGAAGAAGAAATGCGAGAAGAGGAAGCAACAGAAAGAGGGCAAACATGAAAACACAATAAGACAAAATGTTGTGTGGATGTTTAGTAACTTTCGTGCAGTAACTATCTTTATGATGTCATGAGTGACTCCCACAGAATATTGGTGTTTCTCTTTGTGTGATTGTAGTATGTTATTCATTTGGGAATTGCCTGTATTCTCCCTTTGTTCAATGATCATTCTCATTCTTTTATCCTGATCTGTCGTCTTCTGAATATTTGAACTTGTTGTTAATGTTTAATTTTTGCTTGTATTTCATGAGTGTAGAGATTGAGGGAGATTTGCAATACTGGTGTTACAGGCAATAGATGAGGGTGGAGAGGACTTTGAAGAGGAGGAGGAGGAGGAAGAGGATGACAAAAAGATGCGCAAGAAGACCCGCAAGCGTCGCAAGAAAGCTGAGGAGGAAGAAGAGGAAGAGACCGTTGAAAATAAGGAAATGAAGAAGCGGAAGAGTGCAGTCGCTGCTTCGGCCGCTGTGGCTGCCACCAGTGCCGCCGCATCTAACGCTGCCTCAGAGGCACGGGTCAAGAGACAGATGAAGAAACTCATGAACATTGTGGTCAAATATACAGACAGGTACCAACCACAGTAATTTTGGTAGAGTGAATAGTTCTTGCTTCCAAGGTAAGGGTCCACAAAAAGTAGTTCAGTCTCAGTTTGGGGCAGAGAAACTTTTTAAGAAATGTCAGCTTTTAAAGAACAATGTATATTTGTGATAGACAGCTGGAGTCTCACTGCCTAAGAAGGGTAGTTGTGATTGATATTTTTAGTAATAAGGCAGAAGAAAAACATTTTTTAAAGATGTACAGAAGTTACTTGTTGTACGATTATGGAGGACCTAGGAAAGGTTTTCATTCCCCTTCCTGAAGGGGAGGGGCAGGCGAAGGTAACGCCATCTCTCTAGCCAGGATAATTATGGAGTTTTGTGGTAAATGTATTGTGTGGTTACAATTGAGTGGAAACGTTGTATTTTTAGTTAAATGTTCTGTGATTCACTAAATTTTTCAGTAATGGAAAGGAACAAAGTGACAAATCAACTTATACATAAAAAGATAGGAACATGAAAGCAAATACATAATAGGATAAACACAGTGACCAGGTCAGTGTGGAAAAAGTTAAGGACAAACATGAAAATACAATAGAACAAGGACAATCTCCACATCTTCATACACTGTTGTCTTCAGATATATTCTCTCCTCATCAAACCAAGTTCTTCTACATCCATTTTATCTCAGTCCCCAATCAGCACATTTCTGCTTCCTAGCTTCATCAAAAAAGGCAAACATCAATACCCATTGTGGATCCTGGTAGATCTTCAGTCTTAATGTGAGAAGTGCGAGAAAACCAGAGGGTGGGGCTCTGTCTGCCGTGTGAGGTACTGCATAGTGGAGGAACGTGTTATGTTTGAGTTGCAGAGAGTCGGTGGGGACAGTACAAGCATCCAGTCCCCAAACCATTGTAATTAAATTTCCGTGGCTAAAATGCACAACCTGGCCAAGATCAAACCCAGCAGGCTCCTTCAAATCAAAGGTTAGAGCGGTACCACTCAGCCAAGGAGGTTGAAACCATTAGATAAGAATTGAAGTTTTGTATAGATCCTCCGTGGCCCTGCCAGCATCTTACTGCTGGGTTCCACGGTTTAGATCTGTCACTCCATGTGAGATTTGTGCTGGGCAAAGCGGAGGCGGGAGAAGTTGTTCTCTGGGTACTGCAGTTTTCCCTGTCTTCTTTAATTCCAGCAACACACTCCAATATCATTTCGTTTCATCTCTCAGCCATTAATCATTGCCCCAGAGGAGTGTGATGAGCTTCAGCAGCTGGCCCAATTCCTATCCCTGCCACTAGTTGGAGGATTCAATCATTTTATTCTTGACCCATTCAATGTTATGAATTTCATAATTGGTTCCGTATTGAATTAAGATTACATATAATTTTATAAAGTTTATTTCACGTACTCAATACAGTACAATAATTGCAATGTCTATAAATACATTACAATATGTTCTTGACCCGTTCGAATGACTGGAAGCAGGCTCTGGATTTTAATTTCAGTTTGTATACCATTTTACGTTCTTTTCTTGAAACAACCTCTGTGTTTGGAAGAAGTGCCTGAGACTGTTTCTTTCGTAGTCTAACCCTCCAGACCATTATGGGGGCATTGTGCGACTTGCTGTTGTATGATTCGTTTTCAAGCATTCCTGTCTTCGGCGAGATACTCGGATTCATGCATGTTCTGTCTGATTTAACTCTTCATTTGGTCCACCCATTGAATTGGTGGTGTTCTTCGTCTTTTGTCGACGACCATCAATTTTTCCCTCTTACAAGAAGTTTCTCCAGTGCCTCAGGTTTTCTGGTTGTGTGACCGAAATACCTGAGGTACCGCTGGCTCATATTGGTTGATAGTATCGTATGGATGCCATGCTGTTGTAGTGTTATTGATTCATTGATGCAATGTGCTGTCCAAGATATTCGAAACAGCCATCTGCAACACCACATTTTCATGACATCAAGGCGGTCAGTCTTCTTAACAGTTTCCATTTCAGCTCCATAGGTAGCAGTAGGAAAGATGATCGTCTGGAGAAGTCTTATTTATGTGTTAATGGCAATTGTGGTGTCTTACCGTAGGCAGATTATTTTGCCTCTTGAGATCTGTGCCATCACAATATGGCTGCGAATTTTAGGTTCACTTGGGGCACTCTATTTATTTACTAATAAATGTTTATTCTAGTTGTTTTCTGTCGTTTTTTACTCTACAATAATGATTTGATGCAATCTTCATTGTTCAACATACTGAGAAACAGACTAAGAATATTGAGTTGTCACTGTCATTGCAGTTTGTCCACTAAGAAAAATCCCTATCTTTCCTTTCAAAGAATTGGGACATTTTTTTCTTTTCTTGTTTTAATACAACCTGGTGAAGTGAAAGTACCCCAGTTGATAGCAATAAGAATTACAATTAGCTTGTCTTTATCGATGTAGCCATCTTGAGTTGTAGCCAGGATATTGTGTTGTACACACGCTTGGGATGTAGCTCTCTGTATACCGGGGTTATTCCCAGTTTCCCATCCCTATTGGGGGGGGGAAGTAATTATGTGCTTTTATATACATTTTTCTTTATTCTTATTCTTGAGGTGTTTTTACTGCTGGTAAATTTTTCCTTGTGCGTGTAAAGTTAAAATTATTCTGTTCAGAGCTCGGATTGCTCGCTACCCTTATACCTCCTGTATTATTGTCATCCTTGCTAGTAATAAGGAGTGATTCTTAATCGTTGTTGTTGTTGAGTCATCAGTCCATAGACTTGTTTGATGCAGCCCTCCATGCCACCCTATCCTGTGCTAACCTTTTCATTTCTACGTAACTTGCATCCTACATCTGCTCTAATCTGTTTGTCATATTCATATCTTGGTCTACCCCTACCGTTCTTGCCACCTACACTTCCTTCAAAAACCAACTGAACAAGTCCTGGGTGTCTTAAGATGTGTCCTATCAAACTATCTCTTCTTCTCGTCAAATGTAGCCAAATCGATCTCCTCTCACCAATTCGATTCAGTATCTCTTCATTCGTGATTCGATCTATCCATCTCACCTTCAGCATTCTTCTGTAACACCACATTTCAAAAGCTTCTATTCTCTTTCTTTCTGAGCTAGTTATCGTCCATGTTTCACTTCCATACAATGCCACGCTCCACACAAAAGTCTTCAAAAACATCTTTCTAATTCCGATATCAATGTTTGAAGTGAGCAAATTTCTTTTCTTAAGAAAGCTCTTCCTTGCTTGTGCTAGTCTGCATTTTATGTCCTCCTTACTTCTGCCATCGTTGGTTATTTTACTACCCAAGTAACACTATTCATCTACTTCCTTTAAGACTTCGTTTCCTAATCTAATATTTCCTACATCACCTGCCTTCGTTCGACTGCACTCCATTACTTTTGTTTTGGACTTATTTATTTTCATCTTGTACTCCTTACCTAAGACTTCATCCGTACCATTCAGCAACTTCTCGAGATCTTCTGCAGTCTCAGATAAAATAACAATATCATCGGCAAATCTCAAGGTTTTGATTTCCTCTCCTTGGACTGTGATTCCCTTTCCAAATTCCTCTTTGATTTCCTTTACTGCCTGTTCTATGTAAACATTGAAAAGGAGAGGGGACAAACTGCAGCCTTGCCTCACTCCTTTCTGGATTGCTGCTTCTTTTTCAAAGCCCTCGATTCTTATCACTGCAGACTGATTTTTATACAGGTTGTAGATAATTCTTCGTTCTCGGTATCTGATCCCTATCATCTTCAGAATCATAAATAGCCTGGTCCAATCAACATTATCGAATGCCTTTTCTAGATCTACGAATGCCATGTACGGGGTCTTAATCATTACTGACCATTTTCCTAAAACCTATTGCAGTCGAAACTGGTTAACACGTCCCCCTCTAGCAATGTATGTAGTTCCGCTTCTCTGAGAACATTTTTACTTGATGTTTTACTATGTTGTGCTTTGAAAATGTACTATTTCTTTATTTATTTCATTAATTATAATTGTAAACACTTGGTTTCTTTGTTTTCAGCATAATTATTTTTATGTTCAACGTAACCTTAAATTTAACAGCGTAATTGTCTTTAATTTTTTAGCACGTTCCCTCTTCATGACGTTATTTTTTTTCGGTCCCCACAGAAACGTCCTAACCAGTTTTGGCTGTATTTTAGGACTTTGTGAAGTAAATCATAGAGTTGGAAGTTTTTATGCTTTAAGGGGTGTTTTTGATCTTTTGTACCGGTGTTTAAGAGCAGGTGTTGATGTGAATCTGCATTCTAGTATAAATCTAGTTTAAAAAAGAAAAGCTGGAAATGACTGCATAGGATGCAAAATGTGCCAAAATTTGTGTCCTCATTAAACTGTACTGGTAGATGCCCTATTACGATTATTACAATCCATTTTCAAGTTACAGTCAAAATTTCCTTTTTCCTTCTATGAAAACTGATACTCCACTCTAAAGTTTGGCAGGCCTGCATTACCCAACTAGAATGCCAACTTCTATCAGGGCATCATGTTGGAAAGACAAAGCAGCCTACTCTCTTGCAGTTTTTCAAAAGATAATGAGGTCAGTATGTTAAAAATCATGATTTTATCTCTTTCAAAATTTTGCTCATGCATCCTTATTGTCCGAATTTCTCAATGTTCGACTGTACTCTTCTTTTATATTTTTTGCTTGACAGTATGGCCATTAACTTTTCATTTTTAGGCTATCCCAAACAACAATGTCCACTTAACAAGGGTTATTTTATGTCTTAATAGCTGCCTCGGTGGATCAGTGGTAGTGTGTCCAACTTATGATCCCAAGTTTGTGGGTTCAATCAGAGCTGACACAGTAGATTTTTGAAGGGCGGTCAAAAATCATGGCTCTCCTAAGCATGATAAAGATCTCTGGTGCTGCACTTAGTATCATCTGACAGAATTAAATTAACTCAACCATAGAAATCATCCAGTAGAATTCTGTTTTCGTTGCTAGACAACACCGCAATCGGAATGCCGCACTGACGGTTGGTACCACTTCAGAAGGCCTGCAACTTGGTAACTGAAGTCATACAAATGGTACAAAGGTGGCACAGAAAATAATGCACCACAATTTTTTTCTCAGCCCCCAACAATGATACGAATTTGAAACTTTAGATATGAATTCTTTGAAGTTTTCGGAGTGCGTGCGCAAAGTTTCCGCTTTTTTCGATAGATAGCATACTTGCAACAGTGGTTCAACATGGCGTCTGTAAGTGATGTACATTACAAGCAGTGTGTCGTCATTGAATTTCTTATTGTGGAGTAAGAAACTGTTGGAAACATTCACAAATGTTTATGTGCAGTTTATGGAGCATCAGCAGTCGACAGAAGTACGGTTGCTCACTGGGAACAGCGGGTGAGGCCATCTGAAAGCTGTCCGGCGGTTGGGGAGGCCACCCATGGAGGTCACACCCAACAAGATGCAGCGTCCTGATGTGCTCATTCGCAAGGACCGATGCAGGACGACTTGGGAGTTGGCGCGGGAGCTATCAATCGGCACAGGAAGTGTGGGTGTAATCATTAGTGCCCTTGATTATGCAAAAAAAGTGTTCATGATGGGTTCTGTACTGTCTTACGGAAGAACACAAAACTCTCAGAAAAAAACATTTCTTCTGAGTTCCTGCAGCGTTTTGAAGCTGAGAGGAAAGTTTTCTTGTCCTGGATTGTGACAGGTGATGAAACCTGCGATCGCCATTTTCAGGCTGAAACAAAACTGCAATGCAATGTAATGGAATGGTGCCATCCTGACTCTCCACAGAAGAAAAAATTCAAAGCAACTGCTTCCGCTGGTAAGGTCATGATCACTATGTTTTGGGACTGTGATGGAGTCATACTCATTGATGTGATCCCGAGAGGCACCACCATTAATTCTGACGCATATGTGAAGACATTGTCCAAACTCAAGAAGCGCTTCCAGCAACTTGGACACCGTAACAACCCAGGTGATTGTTTGCTTCAACATAATAACGCACGGCCTCACACAAGTTGGAGGGTGTCGGAACACATCGCGAAACAGGGTCGAACAGTGTTACCTCATCCACTCTATAGCTCTGACCAAGCACCCTCAGACCTTAACTTGTTTGGGCCATTCGTGGGAGACATTTTGAGAATGACGAAAAGGTGATTCTCACAGTGAAGAAATGGCTTCGTGAACAGGAGTGGTAACCGACAAGGCATACACGCTCTTGTGTCTCACTGGAGGAAGGACATAAAACGGGAAGGAGATTACGTATAAAAATAGGGAGTGTAGAAGAAACATCGTTCTCTCGTGTGTAAGTTTCATTGTGTTCAATAGATAATTGTTGAAGAAAAAAATGCAGTCCGTTAGTTTCTGGGCTACCCTTGCATTATTAAGAGAGTGGATCAAATATGAACTGGAATTTTACATTTTAGAGATTCAGCTGAGATATACAAAAGCAACATGTCACTATTCTACATGTCTTCTAATTTACAAAGGAATTTTTTCCTGTTGAATTGGCAGCTTTTAAAATTCCATCCTAGAAGAAAGAACGTGGGCATGTTTTGCAGCCAGTTACTCCTGCATTATCGTCAAATCACTGTTCTTACAAGTGCTCTTTGAGTGACCCCGAACAAATGTAAATCATTGGGTGATAAATCTGGGCTGTATTGAGGGTGTTATAGTGGAGCTTATCTCGCATTAGAGCAGCAGTATGGGGCCTTGCATTATTGTAGAGAAGAATGACATCTCGAATTGGTTGCCGATGTTGTTCATTGTGATAGGCAACTTTTGCATCATCCATTAGTGGCAGTAATGGGCAGCATTCACTGTTCTTTGTTCGTCGAGGAAATCAACGTACAAAATGCCCATAAGGTACCAAAACATAGTTGCAAGGATCTTTCCAGCTGACGAGCAAACGCCTTGTGGCCTCTACTAGCACAGATTCCCCTATCTCTTCCACCACTCCATGCTTACCTGTTTGGAGTTTTATCACAGGTGACGAGGCAGCACAGAAAATGCTCTCCTTCCTCGTAGTAGTAGTTCAGGCAAATTTACAGACGACGCACATCTTGTTTACCAATTTCCATATGTCTTCATCTCTTGCTACCTTTCGTGACTTCAACGTACTTCTAAGGAGCTTTGTTCCTGCTTCCTGTATTTCATTTTCATAAATTTTTTTTTTCTTTCTTTTTTCTTCACCAGGGTGCTTACTATGTATATCATAGTACACTATTTATTTATCCTTCACTGATATACACTGAGTAGCCAAAAGTCACAGGAAGGGTTGTCCCATTAGAAAATGTGCTGTTTATGACCCCTGAGCGTTGTGGCTAGCTGCAGCATAGCTGAGCTGTCTGTCGCAGACACCAGTGTGATGAAGATGGCAACACATAGCGAGTTAACAGACTTTGAATGTGGGATGATCATCGGCGCATGGGTCATAGCAATGCGGAGATTGTACGCAAATTCGGGTTTCCAATGTCAACATTAATGTACAATATAACTATTTATAATAGTTTATTTAAATCCGCCTTGATCAATACACTCATTAAATGAAAGAAACATTATTTATTAAACCATACATGTTTCGGGAAATCTCAACCATTCCCTTCATCAGTGGTTAGATCAAAGAATAACATAATGACACAATCTTTTGTTTTACAATTTGAAGGAGTATTGTGTCCCAATACATCATGTCAAAGAGTAAAGAGAACTTACGAAATATTATAAAAATGATCAATACATACAATTTTGGTTGAACTGAATGAGAAACACTATACAAATTTATGATCTTCAAGTTTTTCTTCTTTTCTTCTTCTTTTTGTTCCTTAAATGATTATATGCTAGCCTAAACAGTGGGTTATCTTCTGTACTTTTCTCATTTAAACTTGATTCAGAATTACATTTTTGTGTAAGGTAAATTTCTAAATTTTCCAAAACATTCATTAGTTTTCCCTTTTTGGTCGAATGTAATAATTTCATGTCATTGGAAATGTCTGTAAATTTATGATTCATTTCAACCATATGTTCTCCCATTGCCGAATGTCTTTTATGTTTGACCGCATTAACGTGTTCTTTGTACCTTATAGCCAAACTTCTCTTTACTCTTTGACATGATGTATTGGGACACAATACTCCTTCAAATTGTAAAACAAAAGATTGTGTCATTATGTTATTCTTTGATCTAACCACTGATGAAGGGAATGGTTGAGATTTCCCGAAACATGTATGGTTTAATAAATAATGTTTCTTTCATTTAATGAGTGTATTGATCAAGGCGGATTTAAATAAACTATTATAAATAGTTATATTGTACATTTAGACCAGTCAATACGGACCAAACACAATATTAACCTATCATGGTTAAGTTTATTAACAATGTCAACATTGTCGAGGGTGGGTCTTCAGTACCGCAGTGAGAATGTTACCACCTGCTTACGCAACAGCATGGGAAGACCACAGGTATTTAATGAACGGACATCACATCTCCTCTGCAGAACCATACTGGGCGCTTGACTGGCTACTGTGAGTCAGATCGCCGCCAAATTGAATGTTGGGAGTCAGGAACCCATTTCTAAAAGAACTGTAAGGAGGGAACTGCACCGCATAGGCAGAAAGCAGCCTGTTGAAAGAAAAAAAATTTAAAAATTTATGAAAATGAAATACAGGAAGCAGGAACAAAGCTCCTTAGAAGTATGTTGAAGTCACTGAAAGGTAGCAAGGCTTCACCAGCCGACGATCAACTCGACATAGAGCTCGACGACGTGCATAGGCTCATGAACATCGTCAATGGACGATGGAACAGTGGCGGTGTGTGGGATGGTCCGATGAATCCTGGTTCCATTTGTATCGAGCTGATGGGTGCGTGAGAGTGTGGCATGTGCCCCTTGAAGCTATGGATCCTGCGCATATCAACAAGGTTGTATCCAGGCAGGAGGTGGCTCAGTTCTGGTCTGGGCGGCGTTCTCTTGGTCACAATTTGGCCCCATTCTCTGGCTGCAGGGAGTGCTGATAGATGCACATTATGTGGACATTCTTTTAGACCATCTGCATCCCTTTCTGGCCCTAGAGTACCCTGATGGAGATGACATGTTTCAACAGGATAATGTGCCATTTCACCGCTCTGTGGTGGCACGCAGGTGGTTGGAGGAGCACTCCAGTGAAGTTATGACCTTGGATTGGCCCTCCAGATCCCTCCGATCAACTACACACAACCAATTGTGGATAGCAGTGCAAGATGCTTGGGTCCAGATCCCTCCAGAACAAATCCAACACTTTGTAGAATCGATGCCTCACCTTATTGCTGCCGTTTTGAGGGCTCGCGGAGGAGCAACTCGTTATTAACATCACGTTCAGTGTCTTCCCATGACTTTTGGCCACTCATTATATATGTAGTCCAGAGCAGATTCCATACCCTGTAAGAGAAAACATTGCCAGTCTTGAAATCTCCATTATTTCACTTGCACTTGAAGTTCTTTCAAGCTACAGTGGAATGCATTTTACCTTCCTTCCTAATCCTAGGGAAGTGAGAAAAAATGTTGACCATGTGGTCAAACAAGAAAGATTGAAGAAAGAATTCTAACAATTAAATTAAATCATCATCATTTTCATTTCCCCCTGTCCAGCTCTTGCCAGGTTGGGGTGTTGATCGCACTTCTCCACCTTTGCCTCACCTTCCACCACTCCTCTTCAGTAATTGTATTCCTTTCCTGTCTTCTTTTACTTATACTGTTCTTGACAGAGTCCATTCATCTTGCTCTGGGCTTCCCTCTTGCCCTCTTTCCTTCTATCTTAGCCCTCAAAACTTGTTTCGGTATCCTTCCCTGATCCAACCTCATAACATGTCCAAACCATCTCAATTTATTCTTCTCCATCCTACCACTCAGTTTTTCTACCCCTGTCTCTTTTCTGACGTCAACATTTCTTACTCTGTCTCTCCTTATCTTTCCTACTATACTCCTCAGGAACTTCATCTCACTGGCATTAATTTTACTCTCATTTATTGCTGTCAAAGTCCAAATCTCTGATGGATACATTAATATAAGGATAAATAACATCTTGTATCTTACCTCTTTACAGATCATAGGTACTTGTCTGTTCCTTCATCAAGTTCCTTACATTCTGGGAGAACATATTTCCTGCTTGTACCCTTCTTCTGATCTCCATATTCAACCTTGCATCTTGCATTATTTCACTTTCCAAATCTTTGAAGTATTCTACAGCCTCAAGGTTTTGTCCCCTGATACTAATGATTCCTTTTCCTTCTCTTTCTCCTCTTGTCATCACCACTGTTTAGTTCTTCTTCACACTGATTTTCATAGCATATAGTTGGATTTGCACGTCTCTATTATTGACTCCTCAGATCACTATGTCATCTGCAAACAATATTTTCATATTCCCTCCATAATCTTGCCTTTGTTTCCTTTTAGAATTTCATCCACAACAATTATAAACATAAGTGAAGACAATACAATTCCCTGTCGTAGTCCTTTTTGGATTCTAAACTAATCTGTTGTCCCCACTGGAGTCTGGACACAACTGACACAATTCTTATGTTCTGCATTCATTAGTTCCCTTGATTGCCTTCCACATCCTTTTCTTTCCTGGCTCTCCCACACCTTTTCTCTATTAACACTTATCGTATGCCTTCTCTAGATCAAGAATACCATCACCAGATCTTTTCCATATTCCCACTGTTTTTCCATGAGTAATCTCATGGTAAATATACGGTCTATTAAATAAAATATTATGCCAAAAAAAGGAGGATTGAATACGGATAGATAGGAATTTACTATAGAATTTGATCTCCTTTTGTTATTCATGTATACAATATATGTTATATTTTGGTGGCCACTTGGTTTATATCGCGCATATCAGTAGCTGGTACTGGTACTTACTACAGTAACGGGATAGGATTGTAAAGACAATAATTTGCTACCGAGTGTTGATTGGCAGTGAATAACTTGACTTATGTAGAGAGGCCAACGACTT